>NC_069503.1:1126073831-1126706583 GCF_027579735.1 Bombina bombina
CATCTACAGAAAAAAAAGAGTGACTAAAAGTTGGCTAATGGTTCTCGTTAGCACATTAACTGGGATTGTTGTAATCATTTCTTTTCCTCTATGTTCAAAATGACTATGGCAGTTGCAATGTCTTCTTTAAATTGAAACAGAAAAGAATAAAAATCACTAAACAAAGTTCACCTACTTCTGAATCCTGAATTTGCTAAGTCCACACTTTTGGCACCTTGGTAAAAAACCCTTACAAAGAAAGTGTCAACACGTTAACATATTTAATCAATTAGCATGGCAATTGTTTCATTCAAAACAAGATCAATAGGAATCCGTACAGTCTCCAAATGTCTATATTATTTCAAGTTTGAGGTAAAGTAAATATAATTCAATTTTATTTTTGTTTCAAATTATGTTTAATAACTTTTATCTTCAAGAACTTTCACAATAAGCACTTTAATAACTTTTATCTTCAAGAACTTTTACAATAAGCATGTTCTATAAAATAATTACTATGTGCCAATTATTTTCAGTTGACATGTAGAATCCTTCGATAGCTCAGCTGGTAGAGCGGAGGACTGTAGTGCTAAAGCAGTAATCCTTAGGTCGCTGGTTCAATTCCGGCTCGAAGGAGTCCAAGGCTGTTTTTGCAAAACACGAATTTTAAAAAACACAATAAAGAACCTATTTGCGCTACGAATCGATATACCATTTAAAGTACTAGTAAGTGAAAATGATGATTCTGGCAGCGGTGGGATTTGAACCCACGCCTCCGAAGAGACTGGAGCCTTAATCCAGCGCCTTAGACCGCTCGGCCACGCTACCTTGCGCACAGAGAGCGATTTGCAAATTGTGTGCTCGACATCTACAGAAAAAAAAGAGTGACTAATAGTTCTCGTTAACAGATAAACTGGGATTGTTATAATTATTTCTTCTCCTCCTTTTTTCTTCTTCTAAAATGATGATTCTGGCAGCGGTGGGATTTGAACCCACGCCTCCAAAGAGACTGGAGCCTAAATCCAGCGCCTTAGACCGCTCGGCCACGCTACCTCGCACACTACGAGCGCTTTGAAAATTCTGCGCTCCACA
Source organism: Bombina bombina (assembly GCF_027579735.1). Classification (NCBI taxonomy): domain Eukaryota; kingdom Metazoa; phylum Chordata; class Amphibia; order Anura; family Bombinatoridae; genus Bombina; species Bombina bombina. The sequence continues at coordinate 1,126,074,900 of NC_069503.1, forward strand.
TCTACAGAAAAAAAAGAGTGACTAAAAGTTGGCTAATGGTTCTCGTTAGCACATTAACTGGGATTGTTGTAATCATTTCTTTTCCTCTATGTTCAAAATGACTATGGCAGTTGCAATGTCTTCTTTAAATTGAAACAGAAAAGAATAAAAATCACTAAACAAAGTTCACCTACTTCTGAATCCTGAATTTGCTAAGTCCACACTTTTGGCACCTTGGTAAAAAACCCTTACAAAGAAAGTGTCAACACGTTAACATATTTAATCAATTAGCATGGCAATTGTTTCATTCAAAACAAGATCAATAGGAATCCGTACAGTCTCCAAATGTCTATATTATTTCAAGTTTGAGGTAAAGTAAATATAATTCAATTTTATTTTTGTTTCAAATTATGTTTAATAACTTTTATCTTCAAGAACTTTCACAATAAGCACTTTAATAACTTTTATCTTCAAGAACTTTTACAATAAGCATGTTCTATAAAATAATTACTATGTGCCAATTATTTTCAGTTGACATGTAGAATCCTTCGATAGCTCAGCTGGTAGAGCGGAGGACTGTAGTGCTAAAGCAGTAATCCTTAGGTCGCTGGTTCAATTCCGGCTCGAAGGAGTCCAAGGCTGTTTTTGCAAAACACGAATTTTAAAAAACACAATAAAGAACCTACTTGCGCTACGAATCGATATACCATTTAAAGTACTAGTAAGTGAAAATGATGATTCTGGCAGCGGTGGGATTTGAACCCACGCCTCCGAAGAGACTGGAGCCTTAATCCAGCGCCTTAGACCGCTCGGCCACGCTACCTTGCGCACTACGGGCACTTTGAAAATTCTGCGCTCCACATCTACAGAAAAAAAAGAGTGACTAAAAGTTGGCTAATGGTTCTCGTTAACACATTAACTGAGATTTTTGTAATCATTTCTTCTCCTCTATGTTCAAAATGACTATGGCAGTTGCAATGTCTTCTTTAAATTGAAACAGAAAAGAATAAAAATCACTAAACAAAGTTCACCTACTTCTGAATCCTGAATTTGCTAAGTCCACACTTTTGGCACCTTGGTAAAAAACCCTTACAAAGAAAGTGTCAACACGTTAACATATTTAATCAATTAGCATGGCAATTGTTTCATTCAAAACAAGATCAATAGGAATCCGTACAGTCTCCAAATGTCTATATTATTTCAAGTTTGAGGTAAAGTAAATATAATTCAATTTTATTTTTGTTTCAAATTATGTTTAATAACTTTTATCTTCAAGAACTTTCACAATAAGCACTTTAATAACTTTTATCTTCAAGAACTTTTACAATAAGCATGTTCTATAAAATAATTACTATGTGCCAATTATTTTCAGTTGACATGTAGAATCCTTCGATAGCTCAGCTGGTAGAGCGGAGGACTGTAGTGCTAAAGCAGTAATCCTTAGGTCGCTGGTTCAATTCCGGCTCGAAGGAGTCCAAGGCTGTTTTTGCAAAACACGAATTTTAAAAAACACAATAAAGAACCTACTTGCGCTACGAATCGATATACCATTTAAAGTACTAGTAAGTGAAAATGATGATTCTGGCAGCGGTGGGATTTGAACCCACGCCTCCGAAGAGACTGGAGCCTTAATCCAGCGCCTTAGACCGCTCGGCCACGCTACCTTGCGCACAGAGAGCGATTTGCAAATTGTGTGCTCGACATCTACAGAAAAAAAAGAGTGACTAATAGTTCTCGTTAACAGATAAACTGGGATTGTTATAATTATTTCTTCTCCTCCTTTTTTCTTCTTCTAAAATGATGATTCTGGCAGCGGTGGGATTTGAACCCACGCCTCCAAAGAGACTGGAGCCTAAATCCAGCGCCTTAGACCGCTCGGCCACGCTACCTCGCACACAAAGAGCGCTTTGAAAATTCTGCGCTCCACATCTACAGAAAAAAAAGAGTGACTAAAAGTTGGCTAATGGTTCTCGTTAGCACATTAACTGGGATTGTTGTAATCATTTCTTTTCCTCTATGTTCAAAATGACTATGGCAGTTGCAATGTCTTCTTTAAATTGAAACAGAAAAGAATAAAAATCACTAAACAAAGTTCACCTACTTCTGAATCCTGAATTTGCTAAGTCCACACTTTTGGCACCTTGGTAAAAAACCCTTACAAAGAAAGTGTCAACACGTTAACATATTTAATCAATTAGCATGGCAATTGTTTCATTCAAAACAAGATCAATAGGAATCCGTACAGTCTCCAAATGTCTATATTATTTCAAGTTTGAGGTAAAGTAAATATAATTCAATTTTATTTTTGTTTCAAATTATGTTTAATAACTTTTATCTTCAAGAACTTTCACAATAAGCACTTTAATAACTTTTATCTTCAAGAACTTTTACAATAAGCATGTTGTATAAAATAATTACTATGTGCCAATTATTTTCAGTTGACATGTAGAATCCTTCGATAGCTCAGCTGGTAGAGCGGAGGACTGTAGTGCTAAAGCAGTAATCCTTAGGTCGCTGGTTCAATTCCGGCTCGAAGGAGTCCAAGGCTGTTTTTGCAAAACACGAATTTTAAAAAACACAATAAAGAACCTATTTGCGCTACGAATCGATATACCATTTAAAGTACTAGTAAGTGAAAATGATGATTCTGGCAGCGGTGGGATTTGAACCCACGCCTCCAAAGAGACTGGAGCCTTAATCCAGCGCCTTAGACCGCTCGGCCACGCTACCTTGCGCACAGAGAGCGATTTGCAAATTGTGTGCTCGACATCTACAGAAAAAAAAGAGTGACTAATAGTTCTCGTTAACAGATAAACTGGGATTGTTATAATTATTTCTTCTCCTCCTTTTTCTTCTTCTAAAATGATGATTCTGGCAGCGGTGGGATTTGAACCCACGCCTCCAAAGAGACTGGAGCCTAAATCCAGCGCCTTAGACCGCTCGGCCACGCTACCTCGCACACTACGAGCGCTTTGAAAATTCTGTGCTCCACATCTACAGAAAAAAAAGAGTGACTAAAAGTTGGCTAATGGTTCTCGTTAGCACATTAACTGGGATTGTTGTAATCATTTCTTTTCCTCTATGTTCAAAATGACTATGGCAGTTGCAATGTCTTCTTTAAATTGAAACAGAAAAGAATAAAAATCACTAAACAAAGTTCACCTACTTCTGAATCCTGAATTTGCTAAGTCCACACTTTTGGCACCTTGGTAAAAAACCCTTACAAAGAAAGTGTCAACACGTTAACATATTTAATCAATTAGCATGGCAATTGTTTCATTCAAAACAAGATCAATAGGAATCCGTACAGTCTCCAAATGTCTATATTATTTCAAGTTTGATTTAAAGTAAATATAATTCAATTTTATTTTTGTTTCAAATTATGTTTAATAACTTTTATCTTCAAGAACTTTCACAATAAGCACTTTAATAACTTTTATCTTCAAGAACTTTTACAATAAGCATGTTCTATAAAATAATTACTATGTGCCAATTATTTTCAGTTGACATGTAGAATCCTTCGATAGCTCAGCTGGTAGAGCGGAGGACTGTAGTGCTAAAGCAGTAATCCTTAGGTCGCTGGTTCAATTCCGGCTCGAAGGAGTCCAAGGCTGTTTTTGCAAAACACGAATTTTAAAAAACACAATAAAGAACCTACTTGCGCTACGAATCGATATACCATTTAAAGTACTAGTAAGTGAAAATGATGATTCTGGCAGCGGTGGGATTTGAACCCACGCCTCCGAAGAGACTGGACTGGAGCCTTAATCCAGCGCCTTAGACCGCTCGGCCACGCTACCTTGCGCACAGAGAGCGATTTGCAAATTGTGTGCTCGACATCTACAGAAAAAAAAGAGTGACTAATAGTTCTCGTTAACAGATAAACTGGGATTGTTATAATTATTTCTTCTCCTCCTTTTTTCTTCTTCTAAAATGATGATTCTGGCAGCGGTGGGATTTGAACCCACGCCTCCGAAGAGACTGGAGCCTAAATCCAGCGCCTTAGACCGCTCGGCCACGCTACCTCGCACACTACGAGCGCTTTGAAAATTCTGCGCTCCACATCTACAGAAAAAAAAGAGTGACTAAAAGTTGGCTAATGGTTCTCGTTAGCACATTAACTGGGATTGTTGTAATCATTTCTTTTCCTCTATGTTCAAAATGACTATGGCAGTTGCAATGTCTTCTTTAAATTGAAACAGAAAAGAATAAAAATCACTAAACAAAGTTCACCTACTTCTGAATCCTGAATTTGCTAAGTCCACACTTTTGGCACCTTGGTAAAAAACCCTTACAAAGAAAGTGTCAACACGTTAACATATTTAATCAATTAGCATGGCAATTGTTTCATTCAAAACAAGATCAATAGGAATCCGTACAGTCTCCAAATGTCTATATTATTTCAAGTTTGAGGTAAAGTAAATATAATTCAATTTTATTTTTGTTTCAAATTATGTTTAATAACTTTTATCTTCAAGAACTTTCACAATAAGCACTTTAATAACTTTTATCTTCAAGAACTTTTACAATAAGCATGTTCTATAAAATAATTACTATGTGCCAATTATTTTCAGTTGACATGTAGAATCCTTCGATAGCTCAGCTGGTAGAGCGGAGGACTGTAGTGCTAAAGCAGTAATCCTTAGGTTGCTGGTTCAATTCCGGCTCGAAGGAGTCCAAGGCTGTTTTTGCAAAACACGAATTTTAAAAAACACAATAAAGAACCTACTTGCGCTACGAATCGATATACCATTTAAAGTACTAGTAAGTGAAAATGATGATTCTGGCAGCGGTGGGATTTGAACCCACGCCTCCGAAGAGACTGGAGCCTTAATCCAGCGCCTTAGACCGCTCGGCCACGCTACCTTGCGCATAGAGAGCGATTTGCAAATTGTGTGCTCGACATCTACAGAAAAAAAAGAGTGACTAATAGTTCTCGTTAACAGATAAACTGGGATTGTTATAATTATTTCTTCTCCTCCTTTTTCTTCTTCTAAAATGATGATTCTGGCAGCGGTGGGATTTGAACCCACGCCTCCAAAGAGACTGGAGCCTAAATCCAGCGCCTTAGACCGCTCGGCCACGCTACCTCGCACACTACGAGCGCTTTGAAAATTCTGCGCTCCACATCTACAGAAAAAAAAGAGTGACTAAAAGTTGGCTAATGGTTCTCGTTAGCACATTAACTGGGATTGTTGTAATCATTTCTTTTCCTCTATGTTCAAAATGACTATGGCAGTTGCAATGTCTTCTTTAAATTGAAACAGAAAAGAATAAAAATCACTAAACAAAGTTCACCTACTTCTGAATCCTGAATTTGCTAAGTCCACACTTTTGGCACCTTGGTAAAAAACCCTTACAAAGAAAGTGTCAACACGTTAACATATTTAATCAATTAGCATGGCAATTGTTTCATTCAAAACAAGATCAATAGGAATCCGTACAGTCTCCAAATGTCTATATTATTTCAAGTTTGATTTAAAGTAAATATAATTCAATTTTATTTTTGTTTCAAATTATGTTTAATAACTTTTATCTTCAAGAACTTTCACAATAAGCACTTTAATAACTTTTATCTTCAAGAACTTTTACAATAAGCATGTTCTATAAAATAATTACTATGTGCCAATTATTTTCAGTTGACATGTAGAATCCTTCGATAGCTCAGCTGGTAGAGCGGAGGACTGTAGTGCTAAAGCAGTAATCCTTAGGTCGCTGGTTCAATTCCGGCTCGAAGGAGTCCAAGGCTGTTTTTGCAAAACACGAATTTTAAAAAACACAATAAAGAACCTACTTGCGCTACGAATCGATATACCATTTAAAGTACTAGTAAGTGAAAATGATGATTCTGGCAGCGGTGGGATTTGAACCCACGCCTCCGAAGAGACTGGAGCCTTAATCCAGCGCCTTAGACCGCTCGGCCACGCTACCTTGCGCACAGAGAGCGATTTGCAAATTGTGTGCTCGACATCTACAGAAAAAAAAGAGTGACTAATAGTTCTCGTTAACAGATAAACTGGGATTGTTATAATTATTTCTTCTCCTCCTTTTTTCTTCTTCTAAAATGATGATTCTGGCAGCGGTGGGATTTGAACCCACGCCTCCAAAGAGACTGGAGCCTAAATCCAGCGCCTTAGACCGCTCGGCCACGCTACCTCGCACACTACGAGCGCTTTGAAAATTCTGTGCTCCACATCTACAGAAAAAAAAGAGTGACTAAAAGTTGGCTAATGGTTCTCGTTAGCACATTAACTGGGATTGTTGTAATCATTTCTTTTCCTCTATGTTCAAAATGACTATGGCAGTTGCAATGTCTTCTTTAAATTGAAACAGAAAAGAATAAAAATCACTAAACAAAGTTCACCTTCTTCTGAATCCTGAATTTGCTAAGTCCACACTTTTGGCACCTTGGTAAAAAACCCTTACAAAGAAAGTGTCAACACGTTAACATATTTAATCAATTAGCATGGCAATTGTTTCATTCAAAACAAGATCAATAGGAATCCGTACAGTCTCCAAATGTCTATATTATTTCAAGTTTGATTTAAAGTAAATATAATTCAATTTTATTTTTGTTTCAAATTATGTTTAATAACTTTTATCTTCAAGAACTTTCACAATAAGCACTTTAATAACTTTTATCTTCAAGAACTTTTACAATAAGCATGTTCTATAAAATAATTACTATGTGCCAATTATTTTCAGTTGACATGTAGAATCCTTCGATAGCTCAGCTGGTAGAGCGGAGGACTGTAGTGCTAAAGCAGTAATCCTTAGGTCGCTGGTTCAATTCCGGCTCGAAGGAGTCCAAGGCTGTTTTTGCAAAACACGAATTTTAAAAAACACAATAAAGAACCTATTTGCGCTACGAATCGATATACCATTTAAAGTACTAGTAAGTGAAAATGATGATTCTGGCAGCGGTGGGATTTGAACCCACGCCTCCGAAGAGACTGGAGCCTTAATCCAGCGCCTTAGACCGCTCGGCCACGCTACCTTGTGCACAGAGAGCGATTTGCAAATTGTGTGCTCGACATCTACAGAAAAAAAAGAGTGACTAATAGTTCTCGTTAACAGATAAACTGGGATTGTTATAATTATTTCTTCTCCTCCTTTTTTCTTCTTCTAAAATGATGATTCTGGCAGCGGTGGGATTTGAACCCACGCCTCCAAAGAGACTGGAGCCTAAATCCAGCGCCTTAGACCGCTCGGCCACGCTACCTCGCACACTACGAGCGCTTTGAAAATTCTGCGCTCCACATCTACAGAAAAAAAAGAGTGACTAAAAGTTGGCTAATGGTTCTCGTTAGCACATTAACTGGGATTGTTGTAATCATTTCTTCTCCTCTATGTTCAAAATGACTATGGCAGTTGCAATGTCTTCTTTAAATTGAAACAGAAAAGAATAAAAATCACTAAACAAAGTTCACCTACTTCTGAATCCTGAATTTGCTAAGTCCACACTTTTGGCACCTTGGTAAAAAACCCTTACAAAGAAAGTGTCAACACGTTAACATATTTAATCAATTAGCATGGCAATTGTTTCATTCAAAACAAGATCAATAGGAATCCGTACAGTCTCCAAATGTCTATATTATTTCAAGTTTGATTTAAAGTAAATATAATTCAATTTTATTTTTGTTTCAAATTATGTTTAATAACTTTTATCTTCAAGAACTTTCACAATAAGCACTTTAATAACTTTTATCTTCAAGAACTTTTACAATAAGCATGTTCTATAAAATAATTACTATGTGCCAATTATTTTCAGTTGACATGTAGAATCCTTCGATAGCTCAGCTGGTAGAGCGGAGGACTGTAGTGCTAAAGCAGTAATCCTTAGGTCGCTGGTTCAATTCCGGCTCGAAGGAGTCCAAGGCTGTTTTTGCAAAACACGAATTTTAAAAAACACAATAAAGAACCTACTTGCGCTACGAATCGATATACCATTTAAAGTACTAGTAAGTGAAAATGATGATTCTGGCAGCGGTGGGATTTGAACCCACGCCTCCGAAGAGACTGGAGCCTTAATCCAGCGCCTTAGACCGCTCGGCCACGCTACCTAGCGCACAGAGAGCGATTTGAAAATTGTGTGCTCGACATCTACAGAAAAAAAAGAGTGACTAATAGTTCTCGTTAACAGATAAACTGGGATTGTTATAATTATTTCTTCTCCTCCTTTTTTCTTCTTCTAAAATGATGATTCTGGCAGCGGTGGGATTTGAACCCACGCCTCCAAAGAGACTGGAGCCTAAATCCAGCGCCTTAGACCGCTCGGCCACGCTACCTCGCACACTACGAGCGCTTTGAAAATTCTGTGCTCCACATCTACAGAAAAAAAAGAGTGACTAAAAGTTGGCTAATGGTTCTCGTTAGCACATTAACTGGGATTGTTGTAATCATTTCTTTTCCTCTATGTTCAAAATGACTATGGCAGTTGCAATGTCTTCTTTAAATTGAAACAGAAAAGAATAAAAATCACTAAACAAAGTTCACCTACTTCTGAATCCTGAATTTGCTAAGTCCACACTTTTGGCACCTTGGTAAAAAACCCTTACAAAGAAAGTGTCAACACGTTAACATATTTAATCAATTAGCATGGCAATTGTTTCATTCAAAACAAGATCAATAGGAATCCGTACAGTCTCCAAATGTCTATATTATTTCAAGTTTGATTTAAAGTAAATATAATTCAATTTTATTTTTGTTTCAAATTATGTTTAATAACTTTTATCTTCAAGAACTTTCACAATAAGCACTTTAATAACTTTTATCTTCAAGAACTTTTACAATAAGCATGTTCTATAAAATAATTACTATGTGCCAATTATTTTCAGTTGACATGTAGAATCCTTCGATAGCTCAGCTGGTAGAGCGGAGGACTGTAGTGCTAAAGCAGTAATCCTTAGGTCGCTGGTTCAATTCCGGCTCGAAGGAGTCCAAGGCTGTTTTTGCAAAACACGAATTTTAAAAAACACAATAAAGAACCTACTTGCGCTACGAATCGATATACCATTTAAAGTACTAGTAAGTGAAAATGATGATTCTGGCAGCGGTGGGATTTGAACCCACGCCTCCGAAGAGACTGGAGCCTAAATCCAGCGCCTTAGACCGCTCGGCCACGCTACCTTGCGCACAGAGAGCGATTTGCAAATTGTGTGCTCGACATCTACAGAAAAAAAAGAGTGACTAATAGTTCTCGTTAACAGATAAACTGGGATTGTTATAATTATTTCTTCTCCTCCTTTTTTCTTCTTCTAAAATGATGATTCTGGCAGCGGTGGGATTTGAACCCACGCCTCCAAAGAGACTGGAGCCTAAATCCAGCGCCTTAGACCGCTCGGCCACGCTACCTCGCACACTACGAGCGCTTTGAAAATTCTGTGCTCCACATCTACAGAAAAAAAAGAGTGACTAAAAGTTGGCTAATGGTTCTCGTTAGCACATTAACTGGGATTGTTGTAATCATTTCTTTTCCTCTATGTTCAAAATGACTATGGCAGTTGCAATGTCTTCTTTAAATTGAAACAGAAAAGAATAAAAATCACTAAACAAAGTTCACCTACTTCTGAATCCTGAATTTGCTAAGTCCACACTTTTGGCACCTTGGTAAAAAACCCTTACAAAGAAAGTGTCAACACGTTAACATATTTAATCAATTAGCATGGCAATTGTTTCATTCAAAACAAGATCAATAGGAATCCGTACAGTCTCCAAATGTCTATATTATTTCAAGTTTGATTTAAAGTAAATATAATTCAATTTTATTTTTGTTTCAAATTATGTTTAATAACTTTTATCTTCAAGAACTTTCACAATAAGCACTTTAATAACTTTTATCTTCAAGAACTTTTACAATAAGCATGTTCTATAAAATAATTACTATGTGCCAATTATTTTCAGTTGACATGTAGAATCCTTCGATAGCTCAGCTGGTAGAGCGGAGGACTGTAGTGCTAAAGCAGTAATCCTTAGGTCGCTGGTTCAATTCCGGCTCGAAGGAGTCCAAGGCTGTTTTTGCAAAACACGAATTTTAAAAAACACAATAAAGAACCTACTTGCGCTACGAATCGATATACCATTTAAAGTACTAGTAAGTGAAAATGATGATTCTGGCAGCGGTGGGATTTGAACCCACGCCTCCAAAGAGACTGGAGCCTAAATCCAGCGCCTTAGACCGCTCGGCCACGCTACCTTGCGCACAGAGAGCGATTTGCAAATTGTGTGCTCGACATCTACAGAAAAAAAAGAGTGACTAATAGTTCTCGTTAACAGATAAACTGGGATTGTTATAATTATTTCTTCTCCTCCTTTTTTCTTCTTCTAAAATGATGATTCTGGCAGCGGTGGGATTTGAACCCACGCCTCCAAAGAGACTGGAGCCTAAATCCAGCGCCTTAGACCGCTCGGCCACGCTACCTCGCACACTACGAGCGCTTTGAAAATTCTGCGCTCCACATCTACAGAAAAAAAAGAGTGACTAAAAGTTGGCTAATGGTTCTCGTTAGCACATTAACTGGGATTGTTGTAATCATTTCTTTTCCTCTATGTTCAAAATGACTATGGCAGTTGCAATGTCTTCTTTAAATTGAAACAGAAAAGAATAAAAATCACTAAACAAAGTTCACCTACTTCTGAATCCTGAATTTGCTAAGTCCACACTTTTGGCACCTTGGTAAAAAACACTTACAAAGAAAGTGTCAACACGTTAACATATTTAATCAATTAGCATGGCAATTGTTTCATTCAAAACAAGATCAATAGGAATCCGTACAGTCTCCAAATGTCTATATTATTTCAAGTTTGAGGTAAAGTAAATATAATTCAATTTTATTTTTGTTTCAAATTATGTTTAATAACTTTTATCTTCAAGAACTTTCACAATAAGCACTTTAATAACTTTTATCTTCAAGAACTTTTACAATAAGCATGTTCTATAAAATAATTACTATGTGCCAATTATTTTCAGTTGACATGTAGAATCCTTCGATAGCTCAGCTGGTAGAGCGGAGGACTGTAGTGCTAAAGCAGTAATCCTTAGGTCGCTGGTTCAATTCCGGCTCGAAGGAGTCCAAGGCTGTTTTTGCAAAACACGAATTTTAAAAAACACAATAAAGAACCTACTTGCGCTACGAATCGATATACCATTTAAAGTACTAGTAAGTGAAAATGATGATTCTGGCAGCGGTGGGATTTGAACCCACGCCTCCGAAGAGACTGGAGCCTAAATCCAGCGCCTTAGACCGCTCGGCCACGCTACCTTGCGCACAGAGAGCGATTTGCAAATTGTGTGCTCGACATCTACAGAAAAAAAAGAGTGACTAATAGTTCTCGTTAACAGATAAACTGGGATTGTTATAATTATTTCTTCTCCTCCTTTTTTCTTCTTCTAAAATGATGATTCTGGCAGCGGTGGGATTTGAACCCACGCCTCCAAAGAGACTGGAGCCTAAATCCAGCGCCTTAGACCGCTCGGCCACGCTACCTCGCACACTACGAGCGCTTTGAAAATTCTGCGCTCCACATCTACAGAAAAAAAAGAGTGACTAAAAGTTGGCTAATGGTTCTCGTTAGCACATTAACTGGGATTGTTGTAATCATTTCTTCTCCTCTATGTTCAAAATGACTATGGCAGTTGCAATGTCTTCTTTAAATTGAAACAGAAAAGAATAAAAATCACTAAACAAAGTTCACCTACTTCTGAATCCTGAATTTGCTAAGTCCACACTTTTGGCACCTTGGTAAAAAACCCTTACAAAGAAAGTGTCAACACGTTAACATATTTAATCAATTAGCATGGCAATTGTTTCATTCAAAACAAGATCAATAGGAATCCGTACAGTCTCCAAATGTCTATATTATTTCAAGTTTGAGGTAAAGTAAATATAATTCAATTTTATTTTTGTTTCAAATTATGTTTAATAACTTTTATCTTCAAGAACTTTCACAATAAGCACTTTAATAACTTTTATCTTCAAGAACTTTTACAATAAGCATGTTGTATAAAATAATTACTATGTGCCAATTATTTTCAGTTGACATGTAGAATCCTTCGATAGCTCAGCTGGTAGAGCGGAGGACTGTAGTGCTAAAGCAGTAATCCTTAGGTCGCTGGTTCAATTCCGGCTCGAAGGAGTCCAAGGCTGTTTTTGCAAAACACGAATTTTAAAAAACACAATAAAGAACCTATTTGCGCTACGAATCGATATACCATTTAAAGTACTAGTAAGTGAAAATGATGATTCTGGCAGCGGTGGGATTTGAACCCACGCCTCCAAAGAGACTGGAGCCTAAATCCAGCGCCTTAGACCGCTCGGCCACGCTACCTTGCGCACAGAGAGCGATTTGCAAATTGTGTGCTCGACATCTACAGAAAAAAAAGAGTGACTAATAGTTCTCGTTAACAGATAAACTGGGATTGTTATAATTATTTCTTCTCCTCCTTTTTTCTTCTTCTAAAATGATGATTCTGGCAGCGGTGGGATTTGAACCCACGCCTCCGAAGAGACTGGAGCCTTAATCCAGCGCCTTAGACCGCTCGGCCACGCTACCTCGCACACTACGAGCGCTTTGAAAATTCTGTGCTCCACATCTACAGAAAAAAAAGAGTGACTAAAAGTTGGCTAATGGTTCTCGTTAGCACATTAACTGGGATTGTTGTAATCATTTCTTTTCCTCTATGTTCAAAATGACTATGGCAGTTGCAATGTCTTCTTTAAATTGAAACAGAAAAGAATAAAAATCACTAAACAAAGTTCACCTACTTCTGAATCCTGAATTTGCTAAGTCCACACTTTTGGCACCTTGGTAAAAAACCCTTACAAAGAAAGTGTCAACACGTTAACATATTTAATCAATTAGCATGGCAATTGTTTCATTCAAAACAAGATCAATAGGAATCCGTACAGTCTCCAAATGTCTATATTATTTCAAGTTTGAGTTAAAGTAAATATAATTCAATTTTATTTTTGTTTCAAATTATGTTTAATAACTTTTATCTTCAAGAACTTTCACAATAAGCACTTTAATAACTTTTATCTTCAAGAACTTTTACAATAAGCATGTTCTATAAAATAATTACTATGTGCCAATTATTTTCAGTTGACATGTAGAATCCTTCGATAGCTCAGCTGGTAGAGCGGAGGACTGTAGTGCTAAAGCAGTAATCCTTAGGTCGCTGGTTCAATTCCGGCTCGAAGGAGTCCAAGGCTGTTTTTGCAAAACACGAATTTTAAAAAACACAATAAAGAACCTACTTGCGCTACGAATCGATATACCATTTAAAGTACTAGTAAGTGAAAATGATGATTCTGGCAGCGGTGGGATTTGAACCCACGCCTCCGAAGAGACTGGAGCCTTAATCCAGCGCCTTAGACCGCTCGGCCACGCTACCTTGCGCACAGAGAGCGATTTGCAAATTGTGTGCTCGACATCTACAGAAAAAAAAGAGTGACTAATAGTTCTCGTTAACAGATAAACTGGGATTGTTATAATTATTTCTTCTCCTCCTTTTTTCTTCTTCTAAAATGATGATTCTGGCAGCGGTGGGATTTGAACCCACGCCTCCAAAGAGACTGGAGCCTAAATCCAGCGCCTTAGACCGCTCGGCCACGCTACCTCGCACACTACGAGCGCTTTGAAAATTCTGTGCTCCACATCTACAGAAAAAAAAGAGTGACTAAAAGTTGGCTAATGGTTCTCGTTAGCACATTAACTGGGATTGTTGTAATCATTTCTTCTCCTCTATGTTCAAAATGACTATGGCAGTTGCAATGTCTTCTTTAAATTGAAACAGAAAAGAATAAAAATCACTAAACAAAGTTCACCTACTTCTGAATCCTGAATTTGCTAAGTCCACACTTTTGGCACCTTGGTAAAAAACCCTTACAAAGAAAGTGTCAACACGTTAACATATTTAATCAATTAGCATGGCAATTGTTTCATTCAAAACAAGATCAATAGGAATCCGTACAGTCTCCAAATGTCTATATTATTTCAAGTTTGAGGTAAAGTAAATATAATTCAATTTTATTTTTGTTTCAAATTATGTTTAATAACTTTTATCTTCAAGAACTTTCACAATAAGCACTTTAATAACTTTTATCTTCAAGAACTTTTACAATAAGCATGTTCTATAAAATAATTACTATGTGCCAATTATTTTCAGTTGACATGTAGAATCCTTCGATAGCTCAGCTGGTAGAGCGGAGGACTGTAGTGCTAAAGCAGTAATCCTTAGGTCGCTGGTTCAATTCCGGCTCGAAGGAGTCCAAGGCTGTTTTTGCAAAACACGAATTTTAAAAAACACAATAAAGAACCTACTTGCGCTACGAATCGATATACCATTTAAAGTACTAGTAAGTGAAAATGATGATTCTGGCAGCGGTGGGATTTGAACCCACGCCTCCGAAGAGACTGGAGCCTTAATCCAGCGCCTTAGACCGCTCGGCCACGCTACCTTGCGCACAGAGAGCGATTTGCAAATTGTGTGCTCGACATCTACAGAAAAAAAAGAGTGACTAATAGTTCTCGTTAACAGATAAACTGGGATTGTTGTAATTATTTCTTCTCCTCCTTCTAAAATGATGATTCTGGCAGCGGTGGGATTTGAACCCACGCCTCCAAAGAGACTGGAGCCTAAATCCAGCGCCTTAGACCGCTCGGCCACGCTACCTCGCACACTACGAGCGCTTTGAAAATTCTGCGCTCCACATCTACAGAAAAAAAAGAGTGACTAAAAGTTGGCTAATGGTTCTCGTTAACACATTAACTGGGATTGTTGTAATCATTTCTTCTCCTCTATATTCAAAATGACTATGGCAGTTGCAATGTCTTCTTTAAATTGAAACAGAAAAGAATAAAAATCACTAAACAAAGTTCACCTACTTCTGAATCCTGAATTTGCTAAGTCCACACTTTTGGCACCTTGGTAAAAAACACTTACAAAGAAAGTGTCAACACGTTAACATATTTAATCAATTAGCATGGCAATTGTTTCATTCAAAACAAGATCAATAGGAATCCGTACAGTCTCCAAATGTCTATATTATTTCAAGTTTGAGGTAAAGTAAATATAATTCAATTTTATTTTTGTTTCAAATTATGTTTAATAACTTTTATCTTCAAGAACTTTCACAATAAGCACTTTAATAACTTTTATCTTCAAGAACTTTTACAATAAGCATGTTCTATAAAATAATTACTATGTGCCAATTATTTTCAGTTGACATGTAGAATCCTTCGATAGCTCAGCTGGTAGAGCGGAGGACTGTAGTGCTAAAGCAGTAATCCTTAGGTCGCTGGTTCAATTCCGGCTCGAAGGAGTCCAAGGCTGTTTTTGCAAAACACGAATTTTAAAAAACACAATAAAGAACCTATTTGCGCTACGAATCGATATACCATTTAAAGTACTAGTAAGTGAAAATGATGATTCTGGCAGCGGTGGGATTTGAACCCACGCCTCCGAAGAGACTGGAGCCTTAATCCAGCGCCTTAGACCGCTCGGCCACGCTACCTTGCGCACAGAGAGCGATTTGCAAATTGTGTGCTCGACATCTACAGACAAAAAAGAGTGACTAATAGTTCTCGTTAACAGATAAACTGGGATTGTTGTAATTATTTCTTCTCCTCCTTTTTTCTTCTTCTAAAATGATGATTCTGGCAGCGGTGGGATTTGAACCCACGCCTCCAAAGAGACTGGAGCCTAAATCCAGCGCCTTAGACCGCTCGGCCACGCTACCTCGCACACTACGAGCGCTTTGAAAATTCTGCGCTCCACATCTACAGAAAAAAAAGAGTGACTAAAAGTTGGCTAATGGTTCTCGTTAGCACATTAACTGGGATTGTTGTAATCATTTCTTTTCCTCTATGTTCAAAATGACTATGGCAGTTGCAATGTCTTCTTTAAATTGAAACAGAAAAGAATAAAAATCACTAAACAAAGTTCACCTACTTCTGAATCCTGAATTTGCTAAGTCCACACTTTTGGCACCTTGGTAAAAAACCCTTACAAAGAAAGTGTCAACACGTTAACATATTTAATCAATTAGCATGGCAATTGTTTCATTCAAAACAAGATCAATAGGAATCCGTACAGTCTCCAAATGTCTATATTATTTCAAGTTTGAGGTAAAGTAAATATAATTCAATTTTATTTTTGTTTCAAATTATGTTTAATAACTTTTATCTTCAAGAACTTTCACAATAAGCACTTTAATAACTTTTATCTTCAAGAACTTTTACAATAAGCATGTTCTATAAAATAATTACTATGTGCCAATTATTTTCAGTTGACATGTAGAATCCTTCGATAGCTCAGCTGGTAGAGCGGAGGACTGTAGTGCTAAAGCAGTAATCCTTAGGTCGCTGGTTCAATTCCGGCTCGAAGGAGTCCAAGGCTGTTTTTGCAAAACACGAATTTTAAAAAACACAATAAAGAACCTATTTGCGCTACGAATCGATATACCATTTAAAGTACTAGTAAGTGAAAATGATGATTCTGGCAGCGGTGGGATTTGAACCCACGCCTCCAAAGAGACTGGAGCCTTAATCCAGCGCCTTAGACCGCTCGGCCACGCTACCTTGCGCACAGAGAGCGATTTGCAAATTGTGTGCTCGACATCTACAGAAAAAAAAGAGTGACTAATAGTTCTCGTTAACAGATAAACTGGGATTGTTATAATTATTTCTTCTCCTCCTTTTTTCTTCTTCTAAAATGATGATTCTGGCAGCGGTGGGATTTGAACCCACGCCTCCAAAGAGACTGGAGCCTAAATCCAGCGCCTTAGACCGCTCGGCCACGCTACCTCGCACACTACGAGCGCTTTGAAAATTCTGCGCTCCACATCTACAGAAAAAAAAGAGTGACTAAAAGTTGGCTAATGGTTCTCGTTAGCACATTAACTGGGATTGTTGTAATCATTTCTTCTCCTCTATGTTCAAAATGACTATGGCAGTTGCAATGTCTTCTTTAAATTGAAACAGAAAAGAATAAAAATCACTAAACAAAGTTCACCTACTTCTGAATCCTGAATTTGCTAAGTCCACACTTTTGGCACCTTGGTAAAAAACCCTTACAAAGAAAGTGTCAACACGTTAACATATTTAATCAATTAGCATGGCAATTGTTTCATTCAAAACAAGATCAATAGGAATCCGTACAGTCTCCAAATGTCTATATTATTTCAAGTTTGAGGTAAAGTAAATATAATTCAATTTTATTTTTGTTTCAAATTATGTTTAATAACTTTTATCTTCAAGAACTTTCACAATAAGCACTTTAATAACTTTTATCTTCAAGAACTTTTACAATAAGCATGTTGTATAAAATAATTACTATGTGCCAATTATTTTCAGTTGACATGTAGAATCCTTCGATAGCTCAGCTGGTAGAGCGGAGGACTGTAGTGCTAAAGCAGTAATCCTTAGGTCGCTGGTTCAATTCCGGCTCGAAGGAGTCCAAGGCTGTTTTTGCAAAACACGAATTTTAAAAAACACAATAAAGAACCTACTTGCGCTACGAATCGATATACCATTTAAAGTACTAGTAAGTGAAAATGATGATTCTGGCAGCGGTGGGATTTGAACCCACGCCTCCGAAGAGACTGGAGCCTTAATCCAGCGCCTTAGACCGCTCGGCCACGCTACCTTGCGCACAGAGAGCGATTTGCAAATTGTGTGCTCGACATCTACAGAAAAAAAAGAGTGACTAATAGTTCTCGTTAACAGATAAACTGGGATTGTTATAATTATTTCTTCTCCTCCTTTTTCTTCTTCTAAAATGATGATTCTGGCAGCGGTGGGATTTGAACCCACGCCTCCGAAGAGACTGGAGCCTTAATCCAGCGCCTTAGACCGCTCGGCCACGCTACCTCGCACACTACGAGCGCTTTGAAAATTCTGCGCTCCACATCTACAGAAAAAAAAGAGTGACTAAAAGTTGGCTAATGGTTCTCGTTAGCACATTAACTGGGATTGTTGTAATCATTTCTTTTCCTCTATGTTCAAAATGACTATGGCAGTTGCAATGTCTTCTTTAAATTGAAACAGAAAAGAATAAAAATCACTAAACAAAGTTCACCTACTTCTGAATCCTGAATTTGCTAAGTCCACACTTTTGGCACCTTGGTAAAAAACCCTTACAAAGAAAGTGTCAACACGTTAACATATTTAATCAATTAGCATGGCAATTGTTTCATTCAAAACAAGATCAATAGGAATCCGTACAGTCTCCAAATGTCTATATTATTTCAAGTTTGAGGTAAAGTAAATATAATTCAATTTTATTTTTGTTTCAAATTATGTTTAATAACTTTTATCTTCAAGAACTTTCACAATAAGCACTTTAATAACTTTTATCTTCAAGAACTTTTACAATAAGCATGTTCTATAAAATAATTACTATGTGCCAATTATTTTCAGTTGACATGTAGAATCCTTCGATAGCTCAGCTGGTAGAGCGGAGGACTGTAGTGCTAAAGCAGTAATCCTTAGGTCGCTGGTTCAATTCCGGCTCGAAGGAGTCCAAGGCTGTTTTTGCAAAACACGAATTTTAAAAAACACAATAAAGAACCTATTTGCGCTACGAATCGATATACCATTTAAAGTACTAGTAAGTGAAAATGATGATTCTGGCAGCGGTGGGATTTGAACCCACGCCTCCGAAGAGACTGGAGCCTTAATCCAGCGCCTTAGACCGCTCGGCCACGCTACCTTGTGCACAGAGAGCGATTTGAAAATTCTGTGCTCCACATCTACAGAAAAAAAAGAGTGACTAATAGTTCTCGTTAACAGATAAACTGGGATTGTTATAATTATTTCTTCTCCTCCTTTTTCTTCTTCTAAAATGATGATTCTGGCAGCGGTGGGATTTGAACCCACGCCTCCAAAGAGACTGGAGCCTAAATCCAGCGCCTTAGACCGCTCGGCCACGCTACCTTGCACACTACGAGCGCTTTGAAAATTCTGCGCTCCACATCTACAGAAAAAAAAGAGTGACTAAAAGTTGGCTAATGGTTCTCGTTAGCACATTAACTGGGATTGTTGTAATCATTTCTTTTCCTCTATGTTCAAAATGACTATGGCAGTTGCAATGTCTTCTTTAAATTGAAACAGAAAAGAATAAAAATCACTAAACAAAGTTCACCTTCTTCTGAATCCTGAATTTGCTAAGTCCACACTTTTGGCACCTTGGTAAAAAACCCTTACAAAGAAAGTGTCAACACGTTAACATATTTAATCAATTAGCATGGCAATTGTTTCATTCAAAACAAGATCAATAGGAATCCGTACAGTCTCCAAATGTCTATATTATTTCAAGTTTGAGGTAAAGTAAATATAATTCAATTTTATTTTTGTTTCAAATTATGTTTAATAACTTTTATCTTCAAGAACTTTCACAATAAGCACTTTAATAACTTTTATCTTCAAGAACTTTTACAATAAGCATGTTCTATAAAATAATTACTATGTGCCAATTATTTTCAGTTGACATGTAGAATCCTTCGATAGCTCAGCTGGTAGAGCGGAGGACTGTAGTGCTAAAGCAGTAATCCTTAGGTCGCTGGTTCAATTCCGGCTCGAAGGAGTCCAAGGCTGTTTTTGCAAAACACGAATTTTAAAAAACACAATAAAGAACCTATTTGCGCTACGAATCGATATACCATTTAAAGTACTAGTAAGTGAAAATGATGATTCTGGCAGCGGTGGGATTTGAACCCACGCCTCCGAAGAGACTGGAGCCTTAATCCAGCGCCTTAGACCGCTCGGCCACGCTACCTTGCGCACAGAGAGCGATTTGCAAATTGTGTGCTCGACATCTACAGAAAAAAAAGAGTGACTAATAGTTCTCGTTAACAGATAAACTGGGATTGTTATAATTATTTCTTCTCCTCCTTTTTCTTCTTCTAAAATGATGATTCTGGCAGCGGTGGGATTTGAACCCACGCCTCCAAAGAGACTGGAGCCTAAATCCAGCGCCTTAGACCGCTCGGCCACGCTACCTCGCACACTACGAGCGCTTTGAAAATTCTGCGCTCCACATCTACAGAAAAAAAAGAGTGACTAAAAGTTGGCTAATGGTTCTCGTTAGCACATTAACTGGGATTGTTGTAATCATTTCTTTTCCTCTATGTTCAAAATGACTATGGCAGTTGCAATGTCTTCTTTAAATTGAAACAGAAAAGAATAAAAATCACTAAACAAAGTTCACCTACTTCTGAATCCTGAATTTGCTAAGTCCACACTATTGGCACCTTGGTAAAAAACACAATAAAGGAACCTACTTGCGCTACGAATCGATATACCATTTAAAGTACTAGTAAGTGAAAATGATGATTCTGTCAGCGGTGGGATTTGAACCCACGCGCTCCGAAGAGACTGGAGCCTTAATCCAGCGCCTTAGACCGCTCGGCCACGCTACCTTGCGCACAGAGAGCGATTTGCAAATTGTGTGCTCGACATCTACAGAAAAAAAAGAGTGACTAATAGTTCTCGTTAACAGATAAACTGGATTGTTATAATTATTTCTTCTCCTCCTTTTTTCTTCTTCTAAAATAATGATTCTGGCAGCGGTGGGATTTGAACCCACGCCTCCAAAGAGACTGGAGCCTAAATCCAGCGCCTGTAGACCTGCTCGGCTCCTCACTAACCTCGCACACTACGAGCGCTTTGAAAATTCTGCCTGCTCCACATCTACAGAAAAAAAAGAGTGACTAAAAGTTGGCTAATGGTTCTCGTTAGCACATTAACTGGGATTGTTGTAATCATTTCAGTTGCAATGTCTTCTTTAAATTGAAACAGAAAAGAATAAAAATCACTAAACAAAGTTCACCTACTTCTGAATCCTGAATTTGCTAAGTCCACACTTTTGGCACCTTGGTAAAAAACCCTTACAAAGAAAGTGTCAACACGTTAACATATTTAATCAATTAGCATGGCAATTGTTTCATTCAAAACAAGATCAATAGGAATCCGTACAGTCTCCAAATGTCTATATTATTTCAAGTTTGAGGTAAAGTAAATATAATTCAATTTTATTTTTGTTTCAAATTATGTTTAATAACTTTTATCTTCAAGAACTTTCACAATAAGCACTTTAATAACTTTTATCTTCAAGAACTTTTACAATAAGCATGTTGTATAAAATAATTACTATGTGCCAATTATTTTCAGTTGACATGTAGAATCCTTCGATAGCTCAGCTGGTAGAGCGGAGGACTGTAGTGCTAAAGCAGTAATCCTTAGGTCGCTGGTTCAATTCCGGCTCGAAGGAGTCCAAGGCTGTTTTTGCAAAACACGAATTTTAAAAAACACAATAAAGAACCTATTTGCGCTACGAATCGATATACCATTTAAAGTACTAGTAAGTGAAAATGATGATTCTGGCAGCGGTGGGATTTGAACCCACGCCTCCGAAGAGACTGGAGCCTTAATCCAGCGCCTTAGACCGCTCGGCCACGCTACCTTGCGCACAGAGAGCGATTTGCAAATTGTGTGCTCGACATCTACAGAAAAAAAAGAGTGACTAATAGTTCTCGTTAACAGATAAACTGGGATTGTTGTAATTATTTCTTCTCCTCCTTTTTCTTCTTCTAAAATGATGATTCTGGCAGCGGTGGGATTTGAACCCACGCCTCCAAAGAGACTGGAGCCTAAATCCAGCGCCTTAGACCGCTCGGCCACGCTACCTCGCACACTACGAGCGCTTTGAAAATTCTGCGCTCCACATCTACAGAAAAAAAAGAGTGACTAAAAGTTGGCTAATGGTTCTCGTTAGCACATTAACTGGGATTGTTGTAATCATTTCTTTTCCTCTATGTTCAAAATGACTATGGCAGTTGCAATGTCTTCTTTAAATTGAAACAGAAAAGAATAAAAATCACTAAACAAAGTTCACCTACTTCTGAATCCTGAATTTGCTAAGTCCACACTTTTGGCACCTTGGTAAAAAACCCTTACAAAGAAAGTGTCAACACGTTAACATATTTAATCAATTAGCATGGCAATTGTTTCATTCAAAACAAGATCAATAGGAATCCGTACAGTCTCCAAATGTCTATATTATTTCAAGTTTGAGGTAAAGTAAATATAATTCAATTTTATTTTTGTTTCAAATTATGTTTAATAACTTTTATCTTCAAGAACTTTCACAATAAGCACTTTAATAACTTTTATCTTCAAGAACTTTTACAATAAGCATGTTGTATAAAATAATTACTATGTGCCAATTATTTTCAGTTGACATGTAGAATCCTTCGATAGCTCAGCTGGTAGAGCGGAGGACTGTAGTGCTAAAGCAGTAATCCTTAGGTCGCTGGTTCAATTCCGGCTCGAAGGAGTCCAAGGCTGTTTTTGCAAAACACGAATTTTAAAAAACACAATAAAGAACCTATTTGCGCTACGAATCGATATACCATTTAAAGTACTAGTAAGTGAAAATGATGATTCTGGCAGCGGTGGGATTTGAACCCACGCCTCCAAAGAGACTGGAGCCTTAATCCAGCGCCTTAGACCGCTCGGCCACGCTACCTTGCGCACAGAGAGCGATTTGCAAATTGTGTGCTCGACATCTACAGAAAAAAAAGAGTGACTAATAGTTCTCGTTAACAGATAAACTGGGATTGTTATAATTATTTCTTCTCCTCCTTTTTCTTCTTCTAAAATGATGATTCTGGCAGCGGTGGGATTTGAACCCACGCCTCCAAAGAGACTGGAGCCTAAATCCAGCGCCTTAGACCGCTCGGCCACGCTACCTCGCACACTACGAGCGCTTTGAAAATTCTGCGCTCCACATCTACAGAAAAAAAAGAGTGACTAAAAGTTGGCTAATGGTTCTCGTTAGCACATTAACTGGGATTGTTGTAATCATTTCTTTTCCTCTATGTTCAAAATGACTATGGCAGTTGCAATGTCTTCTTTAAATTGAAACAGAAAAGAATAAAAATCACTAAACAAAGTTCACCTACTTCTGAATCCTGAATTTGCTAAGTCCACACTTTTGGCACCTTGGTAAAAAACCCTTACAAAGAAAGTGTCAACACGTTAACATATTTAATCAATTAGCATGGCAATTGTTTCATTCAAAACAAGATCAATAGGAATCCGTACAGTCTCCAAATGTCTATATTATTTCAAGTTTGATTTAAAGTAAATATAATTCAATTTTATTTTTGTTTCAAATTATGTTTAATAACTTTTATCTTCAAGAACTTTCACAATAAGCACTTTAATAACTTTTATCTTCAAGAACTTTTACAATAAGCATGTTGTATAAAATAATTACTATGTGCCAATTATTTTCAGTTGACATGTAGAATCCTTCGATAGCTCAGCTGGTAGAGCGGAGGACTGTAGTGCTAAAGCAGTAATCCTTAGGTTGCTGGTTCAATTCCGGCTCGAAGGAGTCCAAGGCTGTTTTTGCAAAACACGAATTTTAAAAAACACAATAAAGAACCTACTTGCGCTACGAATCGATATACCATTTAAAGTACTAGTAAGTGAAAATGATGATTCTGGCAGCGGTGGGATTTGAACCCACGCCTCCGAAGAGACTGGAGCCTAAATCCAGCGCCTTAGACCGCTCGGCCACGCTACCTTGCGCACAGAGAGCGATTTGCAAATTGTGTGCTCGACATCTACAGAAAAAAAAGAGTGACTAATAGTTCTCGTTAACAGATAAACTGGGATTGTTATAATTATTTCTTCTCCTCCTTTTTCTTCTTCTAAAATGATGATTCTGGCAGCGGTGGGATTTGAACCCACGCCTCCGAAGAGACTGGAGCCTAAATCCAGCGCCTTAGACCGCTCGGCCACGCTACCTCGCACACTACGAGCGCTTTGAAAATTCTGCGCTCCACATCTACAGAAAAAAAAGAGTGACTAAAAGTTGGCTAATGGTTCTCGTTAGCACATTAACTGGGATTGTTGTAATCATTTCTTTTCCTCTATGTTCAAAATGACTATGGCAGTTGCAATGTCTTCTTTAAATTGAAACAGAAAAGAATAAAAATCACTAAACAAAGTTCACCTACTTCTGAATCCTGAATTTGCTAAGTCCACACTTTTGGCACCTTGGTAAAAAACCCTTACAAAGAAAGTGTCAACACGTTAACATATTTAATCAATTAGCATGGCAATTGTTTCATTCAAAACAAGATCAATAGGAATCCGTACAGTCTCCAAATGTCTATATTATTTCAAGTTTGATTTAAAGTAAATATAATTCAATTTTATTTTTGTTTCAAATTATGTTTAATAACTTTTATCTTCAAGAACTTTCACAATAAGCACTTTAATAACTTTTATCTTCAAGAACTTTTACAATAAGCATGTTGTATAAAATAATTACTATGTGCCAATTATTTTCAGTTGACATGTAGAATCCTTCGATAGCTCAGCTGGTAGAGCGGAGGACTGTAGTGCTAAAGCAGTAATCCTTAGGTCGCTGGTTCAATTCCGGCTCGAAGGAGTCCAAGGCTGTTTTTGCAAAACACGAATTTTAAAAAACACAATAAAGAACCTATTTGCGCTACGAATCGATATACCATTTAAAGTACTAGTAAGTGAAAATGATGATTCTGGCAGCGGTGGGATTTGAACCCACGCCTCCGAAGAGACTGGAGCCTTAATCCAGCGCCTTAGACCGCTCGGCCACGCTACCTTGCGCACAGAGAGCGATTTGCAAATTGTGTGCTCGACATCTACAGAAAAAAAAGAGTGACTAATAGTTCTCGTTAACAGATAAACTGGGATTGTTATAATTATTTCTTCTCCTCCTTTTTCTTCTTCTAAAATGATGATTCTGGCAGCGGTGGGATTTGAACCCACGCCTCCAAAGAGACTGGAGCCTAAATCCAGCGCCTTAGACCGCTCGGCCACGCTACCTCGCACACTACGAGCGCTTTGAAAATTCTGCGCTCCACATCTACAGAAAAAAAAGAGTGACTAAAAGTTGGCTAATGGTTCTCGTTAGCACATTAACTGGGATTGTTGTAATCATTTCTTTTCCTCTATGTTCAAAATGACTATGGCAGTTGCAATGTCTTCTTTAAATTGAAACAGAAAAGAATAAAAATCACTAAACATTCTATAAAATAATTACTATGTGCCAATTATTTTCAGTTGACATGTAGAATCCTTCGATAGCTCAGCTGGTAGAGCGGAGGACTGTAGTGCTAAAGCAGTAATCCTTAGGTCGCTGGTTCAATTCCGGCTCGAAGGAGTCCAAGGCTGTTTTTGCAAAACACGAATTTTAAAAAACACAATAAAGAACCTACTTGCGCTACGAATCGATATACCATTTAAAGTACTAGTAAGTGAAAATGATGATTCTGGCAGCGGTGGGATTTGAACCCACGCCTCCGAAGAGACTGGAGCCTTAATCCAGCGCCTTAGACCGCTCGGCCACGCTACCTTGCGCACAGAGAGCGATTTGCAAATTGTGTGCTCGACATCTACAGAAAAAAAAGAGTGACTAATAGTTCTCGTTAACAGATAAACTGGGATTGTTATAATTATTTCTTCTCCTCCTTTTTTCTTCTTCTAAAATGATGATTCTGGCAGCGGTGGGATTTGAACCCACGCCTCCAAAGAGACTGGAGCCTAAATCCAGCGCCTTAGACCGCTCGGCCACGCTACCTCGCACACTACGAGCGCTTTGAAAATTCTGTGCTCCACATCTACAGAAAAAAAAGAGTGACTAAAAGTTGGCTAATGGTTCTCGTTAGCACATTAACTGGGATTGTTGTAATCATTTCTTTTCCTCTATGTTCAAAATGACTATGGCAGTTGCAATGTCTTCTTTAAATTGAAACAGAAAAGAATAAAAATCACTAAACAAAGTTCACCTACTTCTGAATCCTGAATTTGCTAAGTCCACACTTTTGGCACCTTGGTAAAAAACCCTTACAAAGAAAGTGTCAACACGTTAACATATTTAATCAATTAGCATGGCAATTGTTTCATTCAAAACAAGATCAATAGGAATCCGTACAGTCTCCAAATGTCTATATTATTTCAAGTTTGAGTTAAAGTAAATATAATTCAATTTTATTTTTGTTTCAAATTATGTTTAATAACTTTTATCTTCAAGAACTTTCACAATAAGCACTTTAATAACTTTTATCTTCAAGAACTTTTACAATAAGCATGTTCTATAAAATAATTACTATGTGCCAATTATTTTCAGTTGACATGTAGAATCCTTCGATAGCTCAGCTGGTAGAGCGGAGGACTGTAGTGCTAAAGCAGTAATCCTTAGGTCGCTGGTTCAATTCCGGCTCGAAGGAGTCCAAGGCTGTTTTTGCAAAACACGAATTTTAAAAAACACAATAAAGAACCTATTTGCGCTACGAATCGATATACCATTTAAAGTACTAGTAAGTGAAAATGATGATTCTGGCAGCGGTGGGATTTGAACCCACGCCTCCGAAGAGACTGGAGCCTTAATCCAGCGCCTTAGACCGCTCGGCCACGCTACCTTGCGCACAGAGAGCGATTTGCAAATTGTGTGCTCGACATCTACAGAAAAAAAAGAGTGACTAATCGTTCTCGTTAACAGATAAACTGGGATTGTTATAATTATTTCTTCTCCTCCTTTTTCTTCTTCTAAAATGATGATTCTGGCAGCGGTGGGATTTGAACCCACGCCTCCAAAGAGACTGGAGCCTAAATCCAGCGCCTTAGACCGCTCGGCCACGCTACCTCGCACACTACGAGCGCTTTGAAAATTCTGCGCTCCACATCTACAGAAAAAAAAGAGTGACTAAAAGTTGGCTAATGGTTCTCGTTAGCACATTAACTGGGATTGTTGTAATCATTTCTTTTCCTCTATGTTCAAAATGACTATGGCAGTTGCAATGTCTTCTTTAAATTGAAACAGAAAAGAATAAAAATCACTAAACAAAGTTCACCTACTTCTGAATCCTGAATTTGCTAAGTCCACACTTTTGGCACCTTGGTAAAAAACCCTTACAAAGAAAGTGTCAACACGTTAACATATTTAATCAATTAGCATGGCAATTGTTTCATTCAAAACAAGATCAATAGGAATCCGTACAGTCTCCAAATGTCTATATTATTTCAAGTTTGAGGTAAAGTAAATATAATTCAATTTTATTTTTGTTTCAAATTATGTTTAATAACTTTTATCTTCAAGAACTTTCACAATAAGCACTTTAATAACTTTTATCTTCAAGAACTTTTACAATAAGCATGTTCTATAAAATAATTACTATGTGCCAATTATTTTCAGTTGACATGTAGAATCCTTCGATAGCTCAGCTGGTAGAGCGGAGGACTGTAGTGCTAAAGCAGTAATCCTTAGGTCGCTGGTTCAATTCCGGCTCGAAGGAGTCCAAGGCTGTTTTTGCAAAACACGAATTTTAAAAAACACAATAAAGAACCTATTTGCGCTACGAATCGATATACCATTTAAAGTACTAGTAAGTGAAAATGATGATTCTGGCAGCGGTGGGATTTGAACCCACGCCTCCAAAGAGACTGGAGCCTTAATCCAGCGCCTTAGACCGCTCGGCCACGCTACCTTGCGCACAGAGAGCGATTTGCAAATTGTGTGCTCGACATCTACAGAAAAAAAAGAGTGACTAATAGTTCTCGTTAACAGATAAACTGGGATTGTTATAATTATTTCTTCTCCTCCTTTTTCTTCTTCTAAAATGATGATTCTGGCAGCGGTGGGATTTGAACCCACGCCTCCAAAGAGACTGGAGCCTAAATCCAGCGCCTTAGACCGCTCGGCCACGCTACCTCGCACACTACGAGCGCTTTGAAAATTCTGTGCTCCACATCTACAGAAAAAAAAGAGTGACTAAAAGTTGGCTAATGGTTCTCGTTAGCACATTAACTGGGATTGTTGTAATCATTTCTTTTCCTCTATGTTCAAAATGACTATGGCAGTTGCAATGTCTTCTTTAAATTGAAACAGAAAAGAATAAAAATCACTAAACAAAGTTCACCTACTTCTGAATCCTGAATTTGCTAAGTCCACACTTTTGGCACCTTGGTAAAAAACCCTTACAAAGAAAGTGTCAACACGTTAACATATTTAATCAATTAGCATGGCAATTGTTTCATTCAAAACAAGATCAATAGGAATCCGTACAGTCTCCAAATGTCTATATTATTTCAAGTTTGATTTAAAGTAAATATAATTCAATTTTATTTTTGTTTCAAATTATGTTTAATAACTTTTATCTTCAAGAACTTTCACAATAAGCACTTTAATAACTTTTATCTTCAAGAACTTTTACAATAAGCATGTTCTATAAAATAATTACTATGTGCCAATTATTTTCAGTTGACATGTAGAATCCTTCGATAGCTCAGCTGGTAGAGCGGAGGACTGTAGTGCTAAAGCAGTAATCCTTAGGTCGCTGGTTCAATTCCGGCTCGAAGGAGTCCAAGGCTGTTTTTGCAAAACACGAATTTTAAAAAACACAATAAAGAACCTACTTGCGCTACGAATCGATATACCATTTAAAGTACTAGTAAGTGAAAATGATGATTCTGGCAGCGGTGGGATTTGAACCCACGCCTCCGAAGAGACTGGAGCCTTAATCCAGCGCCTTAGACCGCTCGGCCACGCTACCTTGCGCACAGAGAGCGATTTGCAAATTGTGTGCTCGACATCTACAGAAAAAAAAGAGTGACTAATAGTTCTCGTTAACAGATAAACTGGGATTGTTATAATTATTTCTTCTCCTCCTTTTTCTTCTTCGAAAATGATGATTCTGGCAGCGGTGGGATTTGAACCCACGCCTCCAAAGAGACTGGAGCCTAAATCCAGCGCCTTAGACCGCTCGGCCACGCTACCTCGCACACTACGAGCGCTTTGAAAATTCTGTGCTCCACATCTACAGAAAAAAAAGAGTGACTAAAAGTTGGCTAATGGTTCTCGTTAGCACATTAACTGGGATTGTTGTAATCATTTCTTTTCCTCTATGTTCAAAATGACTATGGCAGTTGCAATGTCTTCTTTAAATTGAAACAGAAAAGAATAAAAATCACTAAACAAAGTTCACCTACTTCTGAATCCTGAATTTGCTAAGTCCACACTTTTGGCACCTTGGTAAAAAACCCTTACAAAGAAAGTGTCAACACGTTAACATATTTAATCAATTAGCATGGCAATTGTTTCATTCAAAACAAGATCAATAGGAATCCGTACAGTCTCCAAATGTCTATATTATTTCAAGTTTGAGGTAAAGTAAATATAATTCAATTTTATTTTTGTTTCAAATTATGTTTAATAACTTTTATCTTCAAGAACTTTCACAATAAGCACTTTAATAACTTTTATCTTCAAGAACTTTTACAATAAGCATGTTCTATAAAATAATTACTATGTGCCAATTATTTTCAGTTGACATGTAGAATCCTTCGATAGCTCAGCTGGTAGAGCGGAGGACTGTAGTGCTAAAGCAGTAATCCTTAGGTCGCTGGTTCAATTCCGGCTCGAAGGAGTCCAAGGCTGTTTTTGCAAAACACGAATTTTAAAAAACACAATAAAGAACCTATTTGCGCTACGAATCGATATACCATTTAAAGTACTAGTAAGTGAAAATGATGATTCTGGCAGCGGTGGGATTTGAACCCACGCCTCCGAAGAGACTGGAGCCTTAATCCAGCGCCTTAGACCGCTCGGCCACGCTACCTTGCGCACAGAGAGCGATTTGCAAATTGTGTGCTCGACATCTACAGAAAAAAAAGAGTGACTAATAGTTCTCGTTAACAGATAAACTGGGATTGTTATAATTATTTCTTCTCCTCCTTTTTCTTCTTCTAAAATGATGATTCTGGCAGCGGTGGGATTTGAACCCACGCCTCCAAAGAGACTGGAGCCTAAATCCAGCGCCTTAGACCGCTCGGCCACGCTACCTCGCACACTACGAGCGCTTTGAAAATTCTGCGCTCCACATCTACAGAAAAAAAAGAGTGACTAAAAGTTGGCTAATGGTTCTCGTTAGCACATTAACTGGGATTGTTGTAATCATTTCTTTTCCTCTATGTTCAAAATGACTATGGCAGTTGCAATGTCTTCTTTAAATTGAAACAGAAAAGAATAAAAATCACTAAACAAAGTTCACCTACTTCTGAATCCTGAATCCTTCGATAGCTCAGCTGGTAGAGCGGAGGACTGTAGTGCTAAAGCAGTAATCCTTAGGTCGCTGGTTCAATTCCGGCTCGAAGGAGTCCAAGGCTGTTTTTGCAAAACACGAATTTTAAAAAACACAATAAAGAACCTATTTGCGCTACGAATCGATATACCATTTAAAGTACTAGTAAGTGAAAATGATGATTCTGGCAGCGGTGGGATTTGAACCCACGCCTCCGAAGAGACTGGAGCCTTAATCCAGCGCCTTAGACCGCTCGGCCACGCTACCTTGCGCACAGAGAGCGATTTGCAAATTGTGTGCTCGACATCTACAGAAAAAAAAGAGTGACTAATAGTTCTCGTTAACAGATAAACTGGGATTGTTATAATTATTTCTTCTCCTCCTTTTTCTTCTTCTAAAATGATGATTCTGGCAGCGGTGGGATTTGAACCCACGCCTCCAAAGAGACTGGAGCCTAAATCCAGCGCCTTAGACCGCTCGGCCACGCTACCTCGCACACTACGAGCGCTTTGAAAATTCTGCGCTCCACATCTACAGAAAAAAAAGAGTGACTAAAAGTTGGCTAATGGTTCTCGTTGTAATCATTTCTTTTCCTCTATGTTCAAAATGACTATGGCAGTTGCAATGTCTTCTTTAAATTGAAACAGAAAAGAATAAAAATCACTAAACAAAGTTCACCTACTTCTGAATCCTGAATTTGCTAAGTCCACACTTTTGGCACCTTGGTAAAAAACCCTTACAAAGAAAGTGTCAACACGTTAACATATTTAATCAATTAGCATGGCAATTGTTTCATTCAAAACAAGATCAATAGGAATCCGTACAGTCTCCAAATGTCTATATTATTTCAAGTTTGAGGTAAAGTAAATATAATTCAATTTTATTTTTGTTTCAAATTATGTTTAATAACTTTTATCTTCAAGAACTTTCACAATAAGCACTTTAATAACTTTTATCTTCAAGAACTTTTACAATAAGCATGTTGTATAAAATAATTACTATGTGCCAATTATTTTCAGTTGACATGTAGAATCCTTCGATAGCTCAGCTGGTAGAGCGGAGGACTGTAGTGCTAAAGCAGTAATCCTTAGGTCGCTGGTTCAATTCCGGCTCGAAGGAGTCCAAGGCTGTTTTTGCAAAACACGAATTTTAAAAAACACAATAAAGAACCTATTTGCGCTACGAATCGATATACCATTTAAAGTACTAGTAAGTGAAAATGATGATTCTGGCAGCGGTGGGATTTGAACCCACGCCTCCGAAGAGACTGGAGCCTTAATCCAGCGCCTTAGACCGCTCGGCCACGCTACCTTGCGCACAGAGAGCGATTTGCAAATTGTGTGCTCGACATCTACAGAAAAAAAAGAGTGACTAATAGTTCTCGTTAACAGATAAACTGGGATTGTTATAATTATTTCTTCTCCTCCTTTTTCTTCTTCTAAAATGATGATTCTGGCAGCGGTGGGATTTGAACCCACGCCTCCAAAGAGACTGGAGCCTAAATCCAGCGCCTTAGACCGCTCGGCCACGCTACCTCGCACACTACGAGCGCTTTGAAAATTCTGCGCTCCACATCTACAGAAAAAAAAGAGTGACTAAAAGTTGGCTAATGGTTCTCGTTAGCACATTAACTGGGATTGTTGTAATCATTTCTTTTCCTCTATGTTCAAAATGACTATGGCAGTTGCAATGTCTTCTTTAAATTGAAACAGAAAAGAATAAAAATCACTAAACAAAGTTCACCTACTTCTGAATCCTGAATTTGCTAAGTCCACACTTTTGGCACCTTGGTAAAAAACCCTTACAAAGAAAGTGTCAACACGTTAACATATTTAATCAATTAGCATGGCAATTGTTTCATTCAAAACAAGATCAATAGGAATCCGTACAGTCTCCAAATGTCTATATTATTTCAAGTTTGAGGTAAAGTAAATATAATTCAATTTTATTTTTGTTTCAAATTATGTTTAATAACTTTTATCTTCAAGAACTTTCACAATAAGCACTTTAATAACTTTTATCTTCAAGAACTTTTACAATAAGCATGTTGTATAAAATAATTACTATGTGCCAATTATTTTCAGTTGACATGTAGAATCCTTCGATAGCTCAGCTGGTAGAGCGGAGGACTGTAGTGCTAAAGCAGTAATCCTTAGGTCGCTGGTTCAATTCCGGCTCGAAGGAGTCCAAGGCTGTTTTTGCAAAACACGAATTTTAAAAAACACAATAAAGAACCTATTTGCGCTACGAATCGATATACCATTTAAAGTACTAGTAAGTGAAAATGATGATTCTGGCAGCGGTGGGATTTGAACCCACGCCTCCAAAGAGACTGGAGCCTTAATCCAGCGCCTTAGACCGCTCGGCCACGCTACCTTGCGCACAGAGAGCGATTTGCAAATTGTGTGCTCGACATCTACAGAAAAAAAAGAGTGACTAATAGTTCTCGTTAACAGATAAACTGGGATTGTTATAATTATTTCTTCTCCTCCTTTTTCTTCTTCTAAAATGATGATTCTGGCAGCGGTGGGATTTGAACCCACGCCTCCAAAGAGACTGGAGCCTAAATCCAGCGCCTTAGACCGCTCGGCCACGCTACCTCGCACACTACGAGCGCTTTGAAAATTCTGCGCTCCACATCTACAGAAAAAAAAGAGTGACTAAAAGTTGGCTAATGGTTCTCGTTAGCACATTAACTGGGATTGTTGTAATCATTTCTTCTCCTCTATGTTCAAAATGACTATGGCAGTTGCAATGTCTTCTTTAAATTGAAACAGAAAAGAATAAAAATCACTAAACAAAGTTCACCTACTTCTGAATCCTGAATTTGCTAAGTCCACACTTTTGGCACCTTGGTAAAAAACCCTTACAAAGAAAGTGTCAACACGTTAACATATTTAATCAATTAGCATGGCAATTGTTTCATTCAAAACAAGATCAATAGGAATCCGTACAGTCTCCAAATGTCTATATTATTTCAAGTTTGAGGTAAAGTAAATATAATTCAATTTTATTTTTGTTTCAAATTATGTTTAATAACTTTTATCTTCAAGAACTTTCACAATAAGCACTTTAATAACTTTTATCTTCAAGAACTTTTACAATAAGCATGTTGTATAAAATAATTACTATGTGCCAATTATTTTCAGTTGACATGTAGAATCCTTCGATAGCTCAGCTGGTAGAGCGGAGGACTGTAGTGCTAAAGCAGTAATCCTTAGGTCGCTGGTTCAATTCCGGCTCGAAGGAGTCCAAGGCTGTTTTTGCAAAACACGAATTTTAAAAAACACAATAAAGAACCTATTTGCGCTACGAATCGATATACCATTTAAAGTACTAGTAAGTGAAAATGATGATTCTGGCAGCGGTGGGATTTGAACCCACGCCTCCGAAGAGACTGGAGCCTTAATCCAGCGCCTTAGACCGCTCGGCCACGCTACCTTGCGCACAGAGAGCGATTTGCAAATTGTGTGCTCGACATCTACAGAAAAAAAAGAGTGACTAATAGTTCTCGTTAACAGATAAACTGGGATTGTTATAATTATTTCTTCTCCTCCTTTTTTCTTCTTCTAAAATGATGATTCTGGCAGCGGTGGGATTTGAACCCACGCCTCCAAAGAGACTGGAGCCTAAATCCAGCGCCTTAGACCGCTCGGCCACGCTACCTCGCACACTACGAGCGCTTTGAAAATTCTGCGCTCCACATCTACAGAAAAAAAAGAGTGACTAAAAGTTGGCTAATGGTTCTCGTTAGCACATTAACTGGGATTGTTGTAATCATTTCTTTTCCTCTATGTTCAAAATGACTATGGCAGTTGCAATGTCTTCTTTAAATTGAAACAGAAAAGAATAAAAATCACTAAACAAAGTTCACCTACTTCTGAATCCTGAATTTGCTAAGTCCACACTTTTGGCACCTTGGTAAAAAACACAATAAAGAACCTACTTGCGCTACGAATCGATATACCATTTAAAGTACTAGTAAGTGAAAATGATGATTCTGGCAGTGGTGGGATTTGAACCCATGCCTCCGAAGAGACTGGAGCCTTAATCCAGCGCCTTAGACCGCTCGGCCACGCTACCTTGCCCACAGAGAGCGATTTGCAAATTGTGTGCTCGACATCTACAGAAAAAAAAGAGTGACTAATAGTTCTCGTTAACAGATAAACTGGGATTGTTATAATTATTTCTTCTCCTCCTTTTTTCTTCTTCTAAAATGATGATTCTGGCAGCGGTGGGATTTGAACCCATGCCTCCAAAGAGACTGGAGCCTAAATCCAGCGCCTTAGACCGCTCGGCCACGCTACCTTGCACACTACAGGCACTTTGAAAATTCTGCGCTCCACATCTACAGAAAAAAAAGAGTGACTAAAAGTTGGCTAATGGTTCTCGTTAACACATTAACTGGGATTTTTGTAATCATTTCTTCTCCTCTATGTTCAAAATGACTATGGCAGTTGCAATGTCTTCTTTAAATTGAAACAGAAAAGAATAAAAATCACTAAACAAAGTTCACCTACTTCTGAATCCTGAATTTGCTAAGTCCACACTATTGGCACCTTGGTAAAAAACACAATAAAGAACCTACTTGCGCTACGAATCGATATACCATTTAAAGTACTAGTAAGTGAAAATGATGATTCTGGCAGCGGTGGGATTTGAACCCACGCCTCCGAAGAGACTGGAGCCTTAATCCAGCGCCTTAGACCGCTCGGCCACGCTACCTTGCGCACAGAGAGCGATTTGCAAATTGTGTGCTCGACATCTACAGAAAAAAAAGAGTGACTAATAGTTCTCGTTAACAGATAAACTGGGATTGTTATAATTATTTCTTCTCCTCCTTTTTTCTTCTTCTAAAATGATGATTCTGGCAGCGGTGGGATTTGAACCCACGCCTCCAAAGAGACTGGAGCCTAAATCCAGCGCCTTAGACCGCTCGGCCACGCTACCTTGCACACTACGGGCACTTTGAAAATTCTGCGCTCCACATCTACAGAAAAAAAAGAGTGACTAAAAGTTGGCTAATGGTTCTCGTTAACACATTAACTGGGATTTTTGTAATCATTTCTTCTCCTCTATGTTCAAAATGACTATGGCAGTTGCAATGTCTTCTTTAAATTGAAACAGAAAAGAATAAAAATCACTAAACAAAGTTCACCTACTTCTGAATCCTGAATTTGCTAAGTCCACACTATTGGCACCTTGGTAAAAAACACAATAAAGAACCTACTTGCGCTACGAATCGATATACCATTTAAAGTACTAGTAAGTGAAAATGATGATTCTGGCAGCGGTGGGATTTGAACCCACGCCTCCAAAGAGACTGGAGCCTAAATCCAGCGCCTTAGACCGCTCGGCCACGCTACCTTGCGCACAGAGAGCGATTTGCAAATTGTGTGCTCGACATCTACAGAAAAAAAACAGTGACTAATAGTTCTCGTTAACAGATAAACTGGGATTGTTATAATTATTTCTTCTCCTCCTTTTTTCTTCTTCTAAAATGATGATTCTGGCAGCGGTGGGATTTGAACCCACGCCTCCAAAGAGACTGGAGCCTAAATCCAGCGCCTTAGACCGCTCGGCCACGCTACCTTGCACACTACGGGCACTTTGAAAATTCTGCACTCCACATCTACAGAAAAAAAAGAGTGACTAAAAGTTGGCTAATGGTTCTCGTTAACACATTAACTGGGATTTTTGTAATCATTTCTTCTCCTCTATGTTCAAAATGACTATGGCAGTTGCAATGTCTTCTTTAAATTGAAACAGAAAAGAATAAAAATCACTAAACAAAGTTCACCTACTTCTGAATCCTGAATTTGCTAAGTCCACACTATTGGCACCTTGGTAAAAAACACAATAAAGAACCTACTTGCGCTACGAATCGATATACCATTTAAAGTACTAGTAAGTGAAAATGATGATTCTGGCAGCGGTGGGATTTGAACCCACGCCTCCAAAGAGACTGGAGCCTAAATCCAGCGCCTTAGACCGCTCGGCCACGCTACCTTGCGCACAGAGAGCGATTTGCAAATTGTGTGCTCGACATCTACAGAAAAAAAAGAGTGACTAATAGTTCTCGTTAACAGATAAACTGGGATTGTTATAATTATTTCTTCTAGTCCACACTTTTGGCACCTTGGTAAAAAACCCTTACAAAGAAAGTGTCAACACGTTAACATATTTAATCAATTAGCATGGCAATTGTTTCATTCAAAACAAGATCAATAGGAATCCGTACAGTCTCCAAATGTCTATATTATTTCAAGTTTGAGGTAAAGTAAATATAATTCAATTTTATTTTTGTTTCAAATTATGTTTAATAACTTTTATCTTCAAGAACTTTCACAATAAGCACTTTAATAACTTTTATCTTCAAGAACTTTTACAATAAGCATGTTCTATAAAATAATTACTATGTGCCAATTATTTTCAGTTGACATGTAGAATCCTTCGATAGCTCAGCTGGTAGAGCGGAGGACTGTAGTGCTAAAGCAGTAATCCTTAGGTCGCTGGTTCAATTCCGGCTCGAAGGAGTCCAAGGCTGTTTTTGCAAAACACGAATTTTAAAAAACACAATAAAGAACCTACTTGCGCTACGAATCGATATACCATTTAAAGTACTAGTAAGTGAAAATGATGATTCTGGCAGCGGTGGGATTTGAACCCACGCCTCCGAAGAGACTGGAGCCTTAATCCAGCGCCTTAGACCGCTCGGCCACGCTACCTTGCACACAGAGAGCGATTTGCAAATTGGGCGCTCGACATCTACAGAAAAAAAAGAGTGACTAATGGTTCTCGTTAGCAGATAAACTGGGATTGTTATTTCTTCTCCTCAACTGATGATTCTGGCAGCAGTGGGATTTGAACCCACGCCTCCAAAGAGACTGGAGCCTAAATCCAGCGCCTTAGACCGCTCGACCACGCTACCTTGCACAGTGGGAGCGCTTTGAAAATTCTTTGCTCCACATCTACAGAAAAAAAAGAGTGACTAAAAGTTGGCTAATGGTTCTCGTTAACACATTAACTGGGATTGTTGTAATCATTTCTTCTCCTCTATGTTAAAAATGACTATGGCAGTTGCAATGTCTTCTTTAAATTGAAACAGAAAAGAATAAAAATCGCTAAACAAAGTTCACCTACTTCTGAATCCTGATCACTTTTGGCACCTTGGTAAAAAACCCTTACAAAGAAAGTGTCAACACGTTAACATATTTAATCAATTAGCATGGCAATTGTTTCATTCAAAACAAGATCAATAGGAATCCGTACAAACTGTCTCCAAATGTCTATATTATTTCAAGTTTGAGGTAAAGTAAATATAATTCAATTTTATTTTTGTTTCAAATTATGTTTAATAACTTTTATCTTCAAGAACTTTTACAATAAGCATGTTCTATAAAATAATTACTATCTGCCAATTATTTTCAGTTGACATGTAGAATCCTTCGATAACTCAGCTGGTAGAGCGGAGGACGGTAGAGCGGAGGACTGTAGCGCTAAAGCAGTAATCCATAGGTCGCTGGTTCAATTCCGGCTCAAAGGAGTCCAAGGCTGTTTTTGCAAAACACGAATTTTAAAAAACACAATAAAGAACCTACTTCAGAATCCTGAATACAGAAGAAAAAGGGTGACTAATGGTTCTCGTTAACAGCTAATCTGGGATTGTTGTAATTATTTCTTCTCCTCCTTTTTTCTTCTTCTAAAATGATGATTCTGGCAGCGGTGGGATTTGAACCCAATCCTCCAAAGAGACTGGAGCCTTAATCTTGCGCCTTAGACCACTCGGCCACGCTACCTTGCACACAGAGAGTGTTTTGCAAATTGTGTGCTCGACATCTACAGAAAAAAAAGAGTGACTAATGGTTCTCGTTAACAGATAAACTGGGATTGTTGTAATTATTTCTTCTCCTCCTTTTTTCTTTATTCTAAAATGATGAATCTGGCAGCGGTGGGATTTGAACCCACGCCTCCAAAAGAGACTGGAGCCTAAATCCAGCGCCTTAGACCGATTGGCCACGCTACCTTGCACACTGCGAGCGCTTTGAAAATTCTACGCTCCACATCTACAGAAAAAAAAGAGTGATTAAAAGTTGGCTAATGGTTCTCGTTAACACATTAACTGGGATTGTTGTAATCATTTCTTCTCCTCTATGTTCAAAATGACTATGGCAGTTGCAATGTCTTCTTTAAATTGAAACAGAAAATAATAAAAATCACTAAACAAAGTTCACCTACTTCTGAATCCTGAATTTGCTAAGTCCACACTTTTGGCACCTTGGTAAAAAACCCTTACAAAGAAAGTGTCAACACGTTAACATATTTAATCAATTAGCATGGCAATTGTTTCATTCAAAACAAGATCAATAGGAATCCGTACAGTCTCCAAATGTCTATATTATTTCAAGTTTGAGGTAAATATAATTCAATTTTATTTTTGTTTCAAATTATGTTTAATAACTTTTATCTTCAAGAACTTTCACAATAAGCACTTTAATAACTTTTATCTTCAAGAACTTTTACAATAAGCATGTTCTATAAAATAATTACTATGTGCCAATTATTTTCAGCTGACATGTAGAATCCTTCGATAGCTCAGCTGGTAGAGCGGAGGACTGTAGTGCTAAAGCAGTATTCCTTAGGTCGCTGGTTCAATTCTGGCTCGAAAGACTCCAAGGCTGTTTTTGTAAAACACAAATTTTAAAAAACACCATAAAGAACATACTTTTGCTACGAATCGATATACCATTTAAAGTACTAGTAAGTGAAAATGATGATTCTGGCAGGGGTGGGATTTGAACCCACGCCTCCGAAGAGACTGGAGCCTTAATCCAGCGCCTCGGCAACAATACCTTGCACACAAAGAGCGATTTGCAAATTGTGCACTCGACATCTACAGAAAAAAAAGAGTGACTTATGGTTCTCGTTAACAGATAAACTGGAATTGTTGTAATTATTTCTTCTCCTCCTTTTTTCTTCTTCTAAAATGATGATTCTGGCAGTGGTGGGATTTGAACCCATGCCTCCGAAGAGACTGGAGCCTTAATCCAGCGCCTTAGACTGCTCGGCCACGCTACCTTGCACACAAAGAGCAATTTGCAAATTGTGCGCTCGACATCTACAGAAAAAAAAGAGTGACTAATGGTTCTCGTTAACAGATAAACTGGGATTTTTGTAATTATTTCTTCTCCTGCTTTTTTCTTCTTCTAAAATGATGCTTCTGGCAGCAGTGGGATTTGAACCCATGCCTCCAAAGAGACTGGAGCCTAAATCCAGCGCTTTAGACCGCTCGGCCACGCTACCTTGCACACTGAAGGCACTTTGAAAATTCTGCACTCCACAAAATGTCTTCTTTAAATTGAAACAGAAAAGAATAAAAATCACTAAAAAAAGTTCACCTACTTCTAAATCCTGAAAAGTCCACACTTTTGGCACCTTGGTAAAAAACCCTTACAAAGAAAGTGTCAACACGTTAACATATTTAATCAATTAGCATGGCAATTGTTTCATTCAAAACAAGATCAATAGGAATCCGTACAGTCTCCAAATGTCTATATTATTTCAAGTTTGAGGTAAATATAATTCAATTTTATTTTTGTTTCAAATTATGTTTAATAACTTTTATCTTCAAGAACTTTCACAATAAGCACTTTAATAACTTTTATCTTCAAGAACTTTTACAATAAGCATGTTCTATAAAATAATTACTATGTGCCAATTATTTTCAGCTGACATGTAGAATCCTTCGATAGCTCAGCTGGTAGAGCGGAGGACTGTAGTGCTAAAGCAGTATTCCTTAGGTCGCTGGTTCAATTCTGGCTCGAAAGACTCCAAGGCTGTTTTTGTAAAACACAAATTTTAAAAAACACCATAAAGAACATACTTTTGCTACGAATCGATATACCATTTAAAGTACTAGTAAGTGAAAATGATGATTCTGGCAGGGGTGGGATTTGAACCCACGCCTCCGAAGAGACTGGAGCCTTAATCCAGCGCCTCGGCAACAATACCTTGCACACAAAGAGCGATTTGCAAATTGTGCACTCGACATCTACAGAAAAAAAAGAGTGACTTATGGTTCTCGTTAACAGATAAACTGGAATTGTTGTAATTATTTCTTCTCCTCCTTTTTTCTTCTTCTAAAATGATGATTCTGGCAGTGGTGGGATTTGAACCCATGCCTCCGAAGAGACTGGAGCCTTAATCCAGCGCCTTAGACTGCTCGGCCACGCTACCTTGCACACAAAGAGCAATTTGCAAATTGTGCGCTCGACATCTACAGAAAAAAAAGAGTGACTAATGGTTCTCGTTAACAGATAAACTGGGATTTTTGTAATTATTTCTTCTCCTGCTTTTTTCTTCTTCTAAAATGATGCTTCTGGCAGCAGTGGGATTTGAACCCATGCCTCCAAAGAGACTGGAGCCTAAATCCAGCGCCTTAGACCGCTCGGCCACGCTACCTTGCACACTGAAGGCACTTTGAAAATTCTGCACTCCACAAAATGTCTTCTTTAAATTGAAACAGAAAAGAATAAAAATCACTAAAAAAAGTTCACCTACTTCTAAATCCTGAAAAGTCCACACTTTTGGCACCCTGGTAAAAAACCCTTACAAAGAAAGTGTCAACACGTTAACATATTTAATCAATTAGCATGGCAATTGTTTCATTCAAAACAAGATCAATAGGAATCCGTACAGTCTCCAAATGTCTATATTATTTCAAGTTTGAGGTAAATATAATTCAATTTTATTTTTGTTTCAAATTATGTTTAATAACTTTTATCTTCAAGAACTTTCACAATAAGCACTTTAATAACTTTTATCTTCAAGAACTTTTACAATAAGCATGTTCTATAAAATAATTACTATGTGCCAATTATTTTCAGCTGACATGTAGAATCATTCGATAGCTCAGCTGGTAGAGCGGAGGACTGTAGTGCTAAAGCAGTATTCCTTAGGTCGCTGGTTCAATTCTGGCTCGAAAGACTCCAAGGCTGTTTTTGTAAAACACAAATTTTAAAAAACACCATAAAGAACATACTTTTGCTACGAATCGATATACCATTTAAAGTACTAGTAAGTGAAAATGATGATTCTGGCAGGGGTGGGATTTGAACCCACGCCTCCGAAGAGACTGGAGCCTTAATCCAGCGCCTCGGCAACAATACCTTGCACACAAAGAGCGATTTGCAAATTGTGCACTCGACATCTACAGAAAAAAAAGAGTGACTTATGGTTCTCGTTAACAGATAAACTGGAATTGTTGTAATTATTTCTTCTCCTCCTTTTTTCTTCTTCTAAAATGATGATTCTGGCAGTGGTGGGATTTGAACCCATGCCTCCGAAGAGACTGGAGCCTTAATCCAGCGCCTTAGACTGCTCGGCCACGCTACCTTGCACACAAAGAGCAATTTGCAAATTGTGCGCTCGACATCTACAGAAAAAAAAGAGTGACTAATGGTTCTCGTTAACAGATAAACTGGGATTTTTGTAATTATTTCTTCTCCTGCTTTTTTCTTCTTCTAAAATGATGCTTCTGGCAGCAGTGGGATTTGAACCCATGCCTCCAAAGAGACTGGAGCCTAAATCCAGCGCCTTAGACCGCTCGGCCACGCTACCTTGCACACTGAAGGCACTTTGAAAATTCTGCGCTCCACAAAATGTCTTCTTTAAATTGAAACAGAAAAGAATAAAAATCACTAAAAAAAGTTCACCTACTTCTAAATCCTGAAAAGTCCACACTTTTGGCACCTTGGTAAAAAACTCTTACAAAGAAAAGTGTCAACACGTTAACATATTTAATCAATTAGCATGGCAATTGTTTCATTCAAAACAAGATCAATAGGAATCTGTACAAACTGTCTCCAAATGGGAATTGGGAATTGAACCCACGCCTCCGAAAAGACTGGAGCCTAAATCCTGCGCCGTAGACCGCTCGGCCACGCTTCCTTGCACACAGTTAGCTCTTTGAAAATTGTGCGCTCGACATCTAAAGAAAAAAAAAAAAAAGCATTGAAGTTCTTCAAGCCGTAATTGAACCAGCGACCTAAGGATTACTGCTTTAGCACTACAGTCCTCCGCTCTACCAGCTGAGCTATCGAAGGACTCTACATGTTAGCTGAAAACAATTGGCACATAGTAATTATTTTATAGAACATGCTTATTGTGAATGTTCCTGAAGATAAAAGTTATTAAAGTGCTTATTGTGAAAGTTCTTGAAGATAAAAGTTATTAAACATAATTTGAAACAAAAATAAAATTGAATTATATTTACTTTACCTCAAACTTGAAATAATATAGACATTTGGAGACAGTTTGTACGGATTCCTATTGATCTTGTTTTGAATGAAACAATTGCCATTCTAATTGATTAAATATGTTAACGTGTTGACACTTTCTTTGTAAGGGTTTTTTACCAAGGTGCCAAAAGTGTGGACTTAGCAAATTCAGGATTCAGAAGTAGGTGAACTTTGTTTAGTGATTTTTATTCTTTTCTGTTTCAATTTAAAGAAGACATTGCAACTGCCATAGTCATTTTGAACATAGAGGAGAAGAAATGATTACAACAATCCCAGTTAATGTGTTAACGAGAACCATTAGCCAACTTTTAGTCACTCTTTTTTTTCTGTAGATGTGGAGCACAGAATTTTCAAAGCGCTCGTAGTGTGCAAGGTAGCGTGGCCGAGAGGTCTAAGGCGCTGGATTTAGGCTCCAATATTTTTGGAGGCGTGGGTTCAAATCCCACCTCTGCTAGAATCATTAATTTCTTGTACTAGTACTTTAAATCAAGGGGTAGCAAAAGCAACTTCTTTTTTAAATTTTGAACATAGAGGAGAAGAAATAATTACAACAATCCCAGTTTATTTGTTAACAAGACCAATTTTAGAGGTCGATTTATTAAGCAGCAGATGCTGCATCGAAGCCCCATTGTTTCTGTTCCATCAGAAATGGAAGTTAGGTAGCAGCGATCATAGCAACGCTGCTCCTTAACTTCTCAGCCATTTTTTAGGTGGCGGACTGAAATCATCCCGATCCGAATCGATCAGGATGATTGACACCCCCTTTTAGTGGCTGATTGGCCACAAATGTGCAGGGGGAGGCATTGCACAGGCATTTCACCAGAAATACTTGTGCAATGATAAATGCTGACAGCGTATGATCTGATTTATAACAAAATCATATTTACAAAAAAAAATAAAAATCTGGAAAATTTTCAGCCTAATAAAATTTTTAATTAGTTCTGTAAGAGTTAATGCTGTTGTTTTTTCCATTAATATTTTAATCTTCATACAATACACATCACATTCACCAGAAAGGCAATGACTAATTTAATCAATTCAGTAAACGTATGGATTCAATGAAAGATATACAGGTAGCCCTCAGTTTACGCCGGGGTTAGG
This sequence comes from Bombina bombina, assembly GCF_027579735.1. NCBI lineage: Eukaryota > Metazoa > Chordata > Amphibia > Anura > Bombinatoridae > Bombina > Bombina bombina. The sequence continues at coordinate 1,126,118,413 of NC_069503.1, forward strand.
TTCCAGGAGGAATGGTTGGAAATCAAAACCGTTGTAGATTGAAACCCAGTTTATAATGTAAGTCAATGGGAAGTGAGGAGGTTAGGTTACAGGCCCCTCTCAAAATTGTCATAAGTAACACCTAATACATTATTTTTAAAGCTTTGAAATGAAGACTTTAAATGCTAAACAGCATTATAAACCTAATAATATAGATTGTATCATCATCAAACTAAGTTTAAAAAAAGATTTGCTAACGTCACCTAATTAAATAATCACACAACAGACTGCATCATCATCATCAAGCTAAGTTTAATAAACAAAAACGTTTTATTATTTGCATTTTTCTGCAATCAGTTCTCTGCATTGTTAGCATGTTAGATAATATAGGGTCTGCACCTATTCTATGCATTTCAATCTGCAGTGATTAATAGGCAGTTAGGCACCCTCACTTCAAGCAGCTGGACAGGAAGATAATAGGGAAGTGGCTGCTAAAACTTGTTGCTCGATAGCTAATGTCTGCTCTGTGTACACAGATCAATTTCAAGCTGTTAACCCTTTAAGGACACAGCTTTCAGTTTGCTCAATTGTTTTATGACGGAAAAATTCCGTCATATGTCCTTAAGAGGTTAAGTTTGCTGCAAAACAAGCGGACAGCTCCACCTACTGGCTATTTTAATTAGTGCACTTTGCTTTCCAAAGCTTTTCAATAGCAGTCACATGACTGAAAAAAAAGTTTGTTATTCTGAAACGGCGCAAATTGAACCAGCGTAAACCGAGGGCCACCTGTATATGATTTTCCTAGTGTAACTTTTAGTTTGATTATCTACACACAATTGCAGTTAGTTATATGCAAGAATCTTTTTTTTTTTTTTAAACTGTAACAGAAATAAATAAGGAATAATTGCAAAGCTATAATATTCATAAAGATATGAAATCATCTATTAAAACCACTGCTGGAAACAGCTAAAACAAAGAGACAAGAAGAGCCGGCCCTAGCCATTGCGGGGCCCAAGGCAGGATGACAAAATGGGGCCCCCTTTCTCTCCGCCCCCAACCCCGCCAAATCTCCGCCTCCAACCCCACCCAATCCCCGCCCCCAACCCCGCCCCACAGCTTTTATAATGAAAAAAAAATCATTTAAGGTAATGCACAACATTATATATATATATATATATATATATATATATATATATATATATATATATATATATATATATATATATAACATAAATCCACTAATGTGGAACACTATAACATTGTATATATTGCAATATACCATTTGTACTATTGGAACAACTGTTTATGTATATAATGAATAATTATGCTGACAATTAGTAACAGTTGAGTTGAACTGGGCCTTATTTTTATGTGTTTTCTTATGATAACAAGAACATTAGAGACGCCAGGGCCGGCCCTAGCAAGTGCAGGTCCCTAGGCAGATTGGTAGCCTGGGGCCTCTACCCAGAACAAAAAATACTTAAAAGAAATGGGCCAATGCACTGTACCACACAGATATAATACACAGAGAGATATTTATATACACATACATCCACACACTCAGACACATACATAGGAACGCAGGTGTACACAGCACACACCCACCCGCACACACACACAGCCCACACACACACACACAGCCCCCCCACACACACACAGCCCACACACAGCCCCCCACACACACACACACAGTCCCCCCACACACACACAGCCCACACACACACACACACAGCACACACACACACAGCCCACACACACACACACAGCCCCCACACACACAGTCCACACACAATAAATAAATGAAATAAATGGTGCCCCCAGCAATAAAATGAAGCCCCCAGCCTCCTGCAATAAAATGAAGCCCCCAGCCCCCCTGCAATAATTGATGCCCCCAGCAATAAAATGAAGCCCCCTGCAATAAAATGATGCCCCCTGCAATAAAATGAGGCCCCCAGCAATAAATGATTCCCCCAACCCCACTGCAATGATGCCCCCAGCAATAAAATGATGCCCAGTCCCCCTGCAATAAAATGATGTCCCATCCCCACTGCAATAAAATGATTCCCCCGGCAATAAAATGAATCCCCCCTGCAATAAAATGATGTCCCAGCCCCCTGCAATAAAATGAAGCCCCCCTGCAATAAAACGAAGCACGGTCCCCCTGCAATAAAATTATTCCCCAACCCCCTGCACAAAAATTATGCCCCTGCAATAAAATGATGCCCCCAGCCCCCATGCAATAAATGATTCCCCCAGCCCCACTGCAATGATGCCCCCAGCAATAAAATGATGCCCAGTCCCACTGCAATAAAATGATGCCCCATCTCCACTGCAATACAATAATGCCCAGTCCCCCTGCAAAAAAATGATGCCCCAGCAATAAAATTATGCCACAGCTCCCCTGCAATGAAATGATGCCCCCAGCCCCTGCAATAAATTGATGCCCCCAACAAAAATATGATGCCCCCAGCACCCCTGCAATAAATGATGCACCCAGCAATAAAATGAAGCCCCCAGCCCCACTGTAATAAAATGATGCCCCCAGCCCACTGCAATAAAATGATGCCCCCAGCAATACAATGAAGCCCCCCTGCAATAAATGATTCCCCCAGCCCCACTGCAATGATGCCCCCAGCAATAAAATGATGCCCCACATCCACTGCAATAAAATGATGCCCCAGCTCCCCTGCAATAAAATAATGCCCCCAACAAAAATATGATGCCCCCAGCACCCCTGCAATAAATGATGCACCAAGCAATAAAAGGAAGCCACCTGCAATAAAATTATGTCCAAGCCCCATTGCAATAAAATGAAGCCCCCTGCAATAAAATGATGCACCAAGCAATAAAATGATATCCCATCCCCACTACAATAAAATGAAGCCCCCTGCAATAAAATGATTCCCCCTGCAATAAAAATATGCCCCCAGGCCCCCCTGCAAAAAAATGATGCCCCCAGCACAAAAATGATGCCCAGTGGGGCGGAGTCTGGCCACGCTGGAAGATGGCCACACATTAGAAGGGCTCCAAATACCCATATAGGCAAAAAAAAGCTCAAACCCTGCATTATCCCCTACCTTTCCCACACAAATCATAGGGGTCATATATCTAAGTAATTGGGATTGACTTCCAATCAAAGAATAACGTAAGGATAGTACTTCACCGCAATACAGGCGCCCTGAACTGATCCCGGCACCCACAGGGCCTTGTCTGGCGGTAACATCTGTCTAGGACACCGGAGGGACACAGAGAGAAGCGCTTTACAGGATAATTCAACGCGCCCCTGCACTTTCTTCCTGGGTTGCTAGCTACAGCAAGCGGAGAAAGAGCGCCGCAACAAACAGAGGTAAAGGCCTCACTGACAGCGAAAGGCTTAACCTAGTGATGTGATCCGCTCCCACGGTTTATTACAGGACAGGCGGAGACCAACTGATTCGACCTCCTGAGCAAAGCTGGGATAACGGTGAGTCGAGGTTTTCTCTCCCTAAAATCAATAATCTGCGACTCCTCATACCCCAATTAAATAATAACCTGCGAGAATATTGAGGCCTAAGACACTGGGATACTGAGGCTAACACCGTAACAGCAGCAGACATAATCGTGGCATAGAATCTTTCCCTATATGATATACATATTTAAAACTGTTGGTGTAGAATTGAAAAGGCAATATTTATTAACCCAATTTGAAATAAAACAGGAGAGGTAGGAACAGAAAGGAGAATTAGGCAGGTGACAAACTCTTCCTGAAAAATAAAGAAACTCCATTACCTATTCTTTTTTCTGCATACCGCTGGGGCTGAAACACAACAAGCACTAAAGGAGTCATATCTTTGTACTGGAGGAGTTATTCTATTTAAAGTGGAAATACATTTTTAAATCTCATGTTGTTTGCTTCCAATGTAATGCCTTGCAAGAGACAGAACAAGTCTGGGAAATCTAACAGCTCTAACCCTCTCAGCCATTATCTTAAACCAATTGACCCAAGGTCTGACACCCCAAAAGAAGATATGGCTAACAAACAAGTAACCATGACAGCCCAAGTTTTATAAGCTGATATTTCACAACCCCCTTTTGTCACTAAGGAAGATATACAACACTTCAAAGGAAGACATAAAAGGTGTTCTTCAGGAGATGAGAAACTTATTTGGGGAACTGCGCAAGGACTTGAGTGCTTTTGACCACAGAGTCCTAACGATTGAAGAACAACACAGCGCCATCACTGTCAATCTCCAAAATAACTCTACGGAATTACAGAATCAATCAGAACACCTGCATTTCTTAACGGACAAATTGGAAGATTTGGACAATCGCTGCATGCGAAATAACCTCAGATTTAGGGGTATATCAGAGACGGTCCGCAATTGAGGGTTACCTGCAGGCCCTGTTCAGGGTTATGAGGGATGCCCCTACTGCAAAGGAGATTCCTATTGAAAGAGCCCATAGGGCCCTTAGGCCCAAGCCCCCTCCTAAAGCCCAACCGAGAGACATTATAGTAAAGTTCCTCAGCTTCAAGGATAAGGAGGAAATTCTAAGATGTGCCAGAGCGAAACACTATCTTCCACATAACTTCCCATCTTTGCAACAATAAAATACAGTATCGCTGGGGATTCCCAGTATCTCTGATTGTTAACCACAACAATAAGACAGTCATTTACAGGCCTGGAACTGATCCTCAACTCTTCTACAAAGATCTTGCCCTACTGGGAACCTCGGAAACGACCCCGGATCATACTCCAAGAGGAGAGGCACTTAGACCTACTGCACCTTCTGGCAACTCCATTCCAGAAACCTAGATAAGTACCCTTTTCATTGATCTGGACTATAGGGCACCTAGGTGTCTCCTTTTATGGGCTAAATTGATCCTGAAACTAGAGGGGAATATGTATAGGCAATGGACTTGTCCCATATCTAGTCTTGAGAAGACTCTTGCTAAAGTATATCCTGTTGGACTTTAATATGTTAATAGAAGTTTGTCTTATCGGTGCAATGGAAGCCAGAGCGCATCAAGTGTTATTTAAGTTGTGAGCTGATTGAAATAGCTTAACGCACTGTAGTCAGATGACCAGGCCCCAAAAGCTAATAAAAGCTAATAGAACCATACAAAGTGTTTATATAATGTTCTCAGATATTGATGTTTCCCCCTTAGACTTCTAGTTAACTTAGTATAACAGATTTCCTTCCTCCATCTATGACCCCTCAACCTCCACTCCCATACCCACCCCCCTCCCCCCTCCCCATTATAAAAGCTAATGGGACCGTACAAAGTGTTTATATAATGTTCTCAGATGTTGATGTCTCCTCCTTAGATCTCTACTTAATTTAGTATAAAATTCCTCCTTCCTTCATCTATGACCTATCATCCACCACTCCCATTCCCCCTCCTTTTTTTTCCGTCCTCTCCACCCTCCTCCGCCCTTCACATTATACCCTTTCATTTTCCCCTCATATGCTGGGTAATAAACAAGTGCATTAGTATTGTTTGTTATTAGCCGAACATGGGTATACTACCCCTATTAGATTAGACTCTTATTTAATTACATTTCTATTGTTAAGAAATTATTGTTTATTTGTTGCAATTCTGGAACATACTGAAATACATTCTATTCTTGTCTAATTTTTCTCTATCCTAATCCTCTTCTCCTCCCTTCCTCTTCTTTTGCTCTATCCCTTTTTTTCATTTTTTCCTCCTCCCCTATCCAAAGCGCCAAGATGTATTCTAAGGCTAGCAAATTTCAAGATCATACAATACAGATAACAACAATAAACGTAAAGGGATTAAATAATCCCGGAAAACGCTCTATTGCTTTCCGAGACCTGAATAAATTAAACAGTCACATCCTGATGTTTCAGGAGACCCACTTTCAGTAGGGAAAAGAACCCAAATGGCACAATACACAATACCCTATAGCTTATTTTGCCTCCGGGCCCATTAAACGAGCCGGAGTTGGCATACTCTTTCACAAAACACTTCCGATACAAATACTCCACACTGAAAGGGATCCTGAAGGAAGATATATTATTCTAAAGGGCTTACTCTATGAACACTAATTTACACTCCTCAATATCTATGCTCCCAATCAGGCGCAAACAGGGTTTTTAAAGAAATTTGCTAATTTACTTCTTGACCACTCCCAGGGTGTAACCTTCATGGCAGGTGACTTTAACCTTTCATTTGATCCCTCTTTGGACTCCTCTAGGGGGACTTCCAGCATTCCTAACACTACACTGAAATCCATCAAAAACACTTTCCAGAATCTTACACTCCATGACATTTGGAGAACTCTTCATCCTTTAGATAGGGATTACACCTTTGACTCTAATCCCCATAATTGTTACACAAGAATTTACCATATATTTACTGACTCACATGGCCTCTCTATCACCTGTAGCTGTGAAATTGGGTCTATAACATGGTCTGACCATGCACCTGTCACTTGCCAAGTGCTCTGGCCTGATGTCCCGATTTCGGCTAAGATATGGAGACTGGATGACTCTCTATTGAATGACCCCCTACTATTAGAAGCAATCCATAAGGACATAACTGAATATTTTGCAATTAACTCACAATCTACCACATCCCACCAGGTTGAATGGGAAGCACACAAAACAGTCATTAGAGGGTAACTAATAAAGCATAAATCCAAAATGAATAGACAGGCTAGGGAAAAACACACAAAGCTGCTACAAAGAATTAGCTCCTTAGAAACTGATCATAAAAAACCCTTCTGATGATATAATCACAACTGAACTCACCGACGCTAGAATGGCGCTTAAACAACACTTGACCGAAGTCCACCAATGTAAGGCATTATTCCTCAAACAGTATTACTACGAAGGTGGAAATAAACCAGGCAAGGTACTAGCCAGAAACCTGAGAAGGAAACAACTAAACACATATATTCACTCCCTCACCACACCGGAAGGTCAAACAGTTAAAGATAGCCCCAAAATCGCTGCTACCTTTCGAAAATACTACAACAAACTATATAATTTAGATGATACTAGAACACAAGATACTCCCACATTCAAAGAGAAAACCAACCAATATTTCAAAGACTTAGGGCTCTCAACTGTAGACAAGGAAGCAGCTGATTCTTTAGCCGCTCCAATAACGAAAGATGAACTCCACCAGGCCATTAAAGACTCCCCTTCAAGTAAAAGCCCTGGTCCTGATGGGTTTACATCAAGTTACTATAAAAAATGTGAGGGAGCTCTAGCTATACACATGTTACACTTGTTTAACAATCTCAGGGATGCCCCTGCATTATCAAGGGTGCTTCTAGAAGCGCACATCACAGTGCTAGCCAAACCAGGTAAACCGGCTACATGCCCAGGAAATTTCAGACCGATATCTTTGATTAATACTGACATGAAGATACTGGCTAAGATTTTAGCAAATAGGTTAAATAAATTGTTACCTAACTTGATCTCCACTGATCAGGTGGGATTTGTGCCTGGGAGGGAGGCTAGGGACAATATAACCAAAGTCATACAATTAATGAACCACGCAAAAGTGACAGGGGTTCCAATGGTCTTATTCTTGACTGATGCGGAGAAGGCCTTCGATAGGGTGGGTTGGCCTTTTCTACAGCGGGCAATGAGCGAGATGGGGATACCAGAAGCCTTTTTAAACATGTCAATGGTCCTTTACTCAGCCCCAAATGCAAGAGTAAGAGTTAATGGTACATTATCAGATACATTTCACATTAATAATGGGACGAGGCAAGGTTGCCCGCTCTCACCCTTGTTGTTCGCCATATCTATTGAAGTGCTAGCCCAAAAAATTAGGAAGAATACTAAAATTAAAGGTATAGTGGTTGGGGATACAGAATTCAAACAAGCACTGTACGCGGATGATATATTCTTTACACTAACGGAGTCGGAGACCTCTATACCCGAACTGCTAAAAGAACTAAACTTATACGGTGAGGTGTCCAACTTCCTCCTTAATTTAAATAAATCAGAACTACTGAATATCAACACTCAGACTCACTATATACAAAAACTACAAGAGGAACACAATATTCCAATATCTCAACATAAGCTCAAATACCTGGGAATATTTTTGACACCTTCCATACAGGATCTTTATAAACATAATTATATCCCATTAAAAAATTAAATCACTAGAGACCTATCAATTTGGAAGAACAAACCTCTGTCTTGGCTAGGGAGGATAGGAGTAATTAAAATGAATGTCCTTCCGAGGATTCTATATATCCTCCAAGCGCTACCAATTCCCATAATTGAATGATACATCTGGGCAAACATAAAACCAAGAGTCCCGAGGAAGACCATGTACATGACAAGGGATAGGGGAGGCCTGGGAGTGCCACATCTATTAGCGTATAGAAAAGCGATCTTTCTTCAACATGTAATTGAATGGTCCCACAATAATACTAATAAAGCGTGGATACATCTAGATAGGCAAATGTAGGAACATTAGCTTGGACCTCCCCATCACATAGGCCAAAAAACATGCAAAAGTATGCATTCACAGCAGAAACGCTAGCCAAATGGGATAAGATATTAGCAACCAGTACACAAATATCATCCAGATACTCTCCCCTCACACCTCTGATTGAGAACACGGATCTCCCATACTGTAAGATGGGCTACCGCATTAAACAACCCTACAGCCTAAACACAGACTCTATGCAGTTCCTCACGGAAAATAACATCACTAAAACACAAGCTCAGTTAGCAGAAGCTCACAGAGAGATTTTCTCCTCATGGCTAAGCTACAACCAGCTACTCCATTACATCTCACACCATAAACACAGGAGAGATATGGGACGAGAACTCACGTCCTTTGAAAAAATCTGCACGCTAACAGTTATTCCTGGTCACCTCATATCCCTCTTATACAAACTAACCTCTATAGATGACGCCACGACACTACCATCATACACCTTAGCTTGGAATAGAGAGCTACCTCAAGAGATTGATTTTGACTCTTGATCAAAATCTTTAATACTCACAAAATGCTCCTCAGCCTCTGCTACCATACAAGAAATTCACATAAAATGTATGAGTCGTTGGTACCTTTCCCCATCTAAGCTCCATAAACTATTTCCCTCTTTGAGCAACAAATGCTGGAGAGGATATGGAGAGGAGGGTTCCCTTGTCCATATATGGTGGTCCTGCCCTAGATTACATACCTATTGGACGGAATCTTCTCTTTCATTTCAGATCTGATAGGCACACATATACCAAATACACCAGAAAGTATATTGTTTTGCTCGGTACCCAAGATAAAAGACCCAGCTAAGCTGGCACTCCTCCTGATAATGCTGACAGGAGCAAAAAAACTTATTCCCAAGAGATGTAAGACACAATGTGTACCTTCTATACCGGAATGGAAACAACACGTGTCTGAACTCATTACCCTAGAGAGATATCATTATCTTAAAATTGATAAACTGGACACCCATGAAATGATCTTGGCAGTTTGGAACAGAACAATTTAAGCCCCCCCCTTTTTTTTTCTTTTTCTCTCTCCCCCCCCCCCTCCTCCTTCCTTTATGTCACTTTCTTGTCTATCTTCACTGATTGCAATTACTCTCACAATTGAAATATATATACTATATTCAGGAATATATAAGTATTATGTACAAAACGAAAGAAGAGAAATGACAAAAGAAAAAATAATATCTAATTGTTTACACAACTCTGTATACCCTTGGATTGTTTATATTGTTAATTTTGATATGCACCAATAAAGTTCTTTTGAAGAAAAAAAAATGATGCCCAGTCCCCCTGCAATAAAATGATGCCCCATCCCCACTGCAATAAATGATGCCCCTAGCAATAAAATAATGCCCAGTCCACTTGCAATAAAATGATGCCCCAGCAATAAAATGATGCCCCGGCTCCCCTGCAATAAAATGATGCCCCCAGCCCCTGCAATAAAATGATGCCCCCAACAAAAATATGATGCCCCCAGCACCCCTGCAATAAATGATGCACACAGCAATAAAATGAAGCCCCCAGCACCCCTGCAATAAAATGATGCCCCAGCCCAACTGCAATAAATGATGCCCCCAGCAATAAAATGAAGCCCCTTGCAATAAAATGATGCCCACAGCCCCACTGCAATGATGCCCCAGCAATAAAATGATGCCCAGTCCCCCTGCAATAAAATGATGCCCCATCCCCACTGCAATAAAATTATTCCCCATTCCTACTGCAATAAAATGATGCCCCATCCCCACTGCAATAAAATGATGCCCCATCCCCACTGCAATAAGTGATGCCCCCAGCCCTGCCCCCTGCAATAAAATGATGCCCCCAACAAAAATATGATGCCCCCAGCACCCCTGCAATAAATGATGCACCCAAAAATATAATGAAGCCCCCAGCCCCCCTGCAATTAAATGATGCCCCAGCCCCATTGCAATAAAATAGTGCCCCCAGCCCCACTGCAATAAAATGATGCCCCACTGCAATAAAAATATGTCCCCAGGCCCCCCTGCAAAAAAATGACACAGACTTGTGACTCAATAATTTTGATCTGTTTCAACCACAAAACTAGCACACAATGAATCCTAAACAGACACAGAACAGATAAAAACAATATCCTTTGCAATGAGTGTTGGGCTTTTTCAGGCTGGTGGAATTTTGATCTACAAACAAACACACATACTGAATTAAAATGATATATTCTGAAAAAAGGTAGAATTCCCAGGGTTACAAGGTACTTCATAAGCTACTCTACAACTGCTTACGGCATCACATTTATATGTGCTGCATATAGACAGATTGCACAGTGAGTGACTCACCACTCATCGTCGACTGACCCCTGCGCTGCGCCGATGCCTGCGACTCCCCCAGGGCCCCACTCTGCTGACTGATCTGACACAGCCTCTGGTGCTCCACCCCTCCTCCCCTCTCACTCCCGGGCTAAAATTTGCGCCGCCGCCAAAAATTAAAAAATGGCGGCAAAAAAAAAATAAATTAATAAAAATGTAATTAAAAAAAAAATATATATATAAATTAATAATTTTTAAGCGGTGCGGCGGGGCCCAAAGGCCGGCCCTGGAGACAAGCATTGAACAAAATGAACATGGGCAGAACTGAAGACTGATGTATGAGCGGAACGCCTTAAAGGGGTGTGCTGTAAAAAGGGTCCCTACTGTACCTGAGATAAGGATATTAGTGTTATAGTATAGCTTTAGTATAAGAATCCCTAAAGTAATTAACTTAATATATTACCTGACATAACATTAGTGTTACATTTTAAGATATTATCTCAGGTAATATATAACTACAACTTTAAAAACAATTAAATTCATACAAATATCTTACATTGATAAACTTTTGCAGTTAAAACATTTTTTTTATTACAGTATTAATTTGTAAATATAATTTATGTAAATAGTAAACTTGCAGTGCTCTTGTGACAGATACTGATTTTAATTGTAACATACATGCCAGAGATATGCTACAGACTTGCAGTAATCTTTTTTGTAACAGACTTCCAGAGCTCGTGCTGTCGACTTTTCAAAATTTTACAATAAACTTGCAGGGCTCTTGCTGTTGACTTGTCAGAAATTTGCAGTAGATTTGCAGAGCTCTTGCTGTTGATTTGCCAGAATTTTGTAGCAGACTTGCACAGCTCTTGCTGTTGACTTGCCACAAATTTGCAGCAAAATTGCAGAACTCTTGCTGTTGATTTGTCAGAAAATGACAACAGACTAGCAGAGCTCTTACTGTAAACTTGTTACAAAATTGCACATTCTCTATAATCTTGCTAGAGACTTGCCAGGAAAAAATGCTGCAAGTTGAAAATGTGTCAACTAGACTTTATGCTGCAATGATGCTGCAGGTAAACAGACTTGCCAGTAAAAATATGCAGCAAGTTAACAAGACTTACAGTGAAATATTTGCTACAAGTTTGTGGCAAGTTATTCTTGCTAACTTAATGCAATAATGGTATTGTGAAGTCCAGATGTTAGTGTGTTTCGGCTTTCTCTCACATGGAAACGTTTTAGTTTTAAATTGTAATAAGAGCGTAACCTGACGCACTCAGAAAGATTACATCTAGCAAAGTTTATGCTCAAGTAGGAGTGCTAAATAGTGCACCACTTATAATCTAGCCATATGTCAATTGCAAGAGTATGCACTGTTTCAATTGTGTAAATTGCGCGAATAGCAATTCCTCCACAATCAAACCAGTGACCTTATGATTACTGCGCTAGTATTCTACCAGTTGAGCTTTCGCTGTATTTAGCATGGTGGGGTGCTAAAAATTATTGTAAATATATTATAGAACTTACTCCGTGTGAAAGCTCCTAAAGATGTATGCTATTTAAAGGGATAGTCTTGTCAAAATTAAACTTTCATAATTAAAATAGAGCATTTCTAATTAAAATAGAGCAATTCTAATTTACTCCTATTATCGATTTTTCTTAATTATCTTGGTATCTTTATTTAAAAAAGCAAGAATGAAAGCTTAGGAGCCAGCCCTTTTTTGGTTCAGCACCTGGGTAGTGCTTGCTGATTGGTGTCTAAATGTAGCCACCAATCAACAAGCGCTACCCAGGGTTCTGAACCAAAAAGCTGAACATAAGCTTACAGTCCAGAACAAAGAAAAATTGATAATAGGAGTAAAGTAGAAAGTTGCACCATCTGTAGCACTGAAGATTAGAACAGTCTGCAGTTTATTACAAAAGTAAGTATGGAAGCAATTAAACTCGAGAAAGCTAAGACCCTATAGCTTTTGGTCACAAAAGTATTTGTTGATGCAGACGAAGTTGAATTTCCAGTGAATAAACCGCTGTTATTGCAAAGGTCAGCGCTGCAGCAGTGAACTGTTCGGTCTGCCCCCAAATCATCAGGATTGCTAGGAAAACAGGTTTTAGCACATTCTCTGACCACTGTCTCATCTCCATGGAAAGGATACCCTATAAAATATGGATGAGACAGATGTCAATAATTTAAAAAAAAAAATTAAAAAAAAAAATGTAATATAGATTAAAATGTCCTTTTAGAGAATAAATCACATACCCATAAAATGTATTTTCTACAAATAGTTAGTGTGATCACATTAATGTAAAAAGTGCCAAGATTTTTATGAAAGAATCACTTTAAGGGTCTTTTAAGAAAAATAATAAAGTAAAGATATAATGGTGAATCCGGCTGCCCAGCAGTTATTCCTATTTAGAGCCCTGTTGTTGACACTGAAGGACACAAATATTATAGAAACATTAATCATATAGCTTGCTGTGGATTCCCTAATATAGAAAACCTATAAGAGAAAATGTTTCATGATTACCCAGCTCCTACTGAGCATGTGCAAAGTGTACAGTATATATGTATATGCATTTTGTGATTGGCTGATGGCTGTCACGCTACAGGGAGAGGTAAAATTCTATTAAAGGGACATAAAGCCCAATATTTTTATTTCATGATTCAGATAGAACACACAATTATAAACAACTTTCTAATTTACCTTTATTCATTGTCTTTATTTTCATTTTTGATCCTTTGTTGAAAAGCAGGAAGGTAAGCTCAGGAGAGTGCACGTGTCTACATCCCAAGAGGGCAGCAGTTTTGCAACAATGTTATCCTATAGCAGGAGAACTAGATGGCAGCACTATTTCCTGTCATGTAGTGCTTAAGGCACGTGCACACTACCTATCTAGGTATCTCAAACTTGATAATAAAAGTAAATTGGAAACTCTTTTTAAAATTGTATTCTCTATCTGAATCATAAAAGAAAAGTTTTGGGTTTCATGACCCTTTAACTTTGAAGTTTGCAAAAACATATTCTACTGCTCATTTCAAATTCAAAGTAAGTGTTATTGCATTGTCCTTTTAATACGTGTTGTCAACTGTTCAATTCGACTGTACAGGGAGTGCAGAATTATTAGGCAAATGAGTATTTTGACCACATCATCCTCTTTATGCATGTTGTCTTACTCCAAGCTGTATAATCTCGAAAGCCTACTACCAATTAAGCATATTAGGTGATGTGCATCTCTGTAATGAGAAGGGGTGTGGTTTAATGACATCAACACCCTATATCAGGTGTGCATAATTATTAGGCAACTTCCTTTCCTTTGGCAAAATGGGTCAAAAGAAGGACTTGACAGGCTCAGAAAAGTCAAAAATAGTGAGATATCTTGCAGAGGGATGCAGCACTCTTAAAATTGCAAAGCTTCTGAAGCGTGATCATCGAACAATCAAGCGTTTCATTCAAAATAGTCAACAGGGTCGCAAGAAGCGTGTGGAAAAACCAAGGCGCAAAATAACTGCCCATGAACTGAGAAAAGTCAAGCGTGCAGCTGCCAAGATGCCACTTGCCACCAGTTTGGCCATATTTCAGAGCTGCAACATCACTGGAGTGCCCAAAAGCACAAGGTGTGCAATACTCAGAGACATGGCCAAGGTAAGAAAGGCTAAAAGACGACCACCACTGAACAAGACACACAAGCTGAAACGTCAAGACTGGGCCAAGAAATATCTCAAGACTGATTTTTCTAAGGTTTTATGGACTGATGAAATGAGAGTGAGTCTTGATGGGCCAGATGGATGGGCCCGTGGCTGGATTGGTAAAGGGCAGAGAGCTCCAGTCCGACTCAGACGCCAGCAAGGTGGAGGTGGAGTACTGGTTTGGGCTGGTATTATCAAAGATGAGCTTGTGGGGCCTTTTCGGGTTGAGGATGGAGTCAAGCTCAACTCCCAGTCCTACTGCCAGTTTCTGGAAGACACCTTCTTCAAGCAGTGGTACAGGAAGAAGTCTGCATCCTTCAAGAAAAACATGATTTTCATGCAGGACAATGCTCCATCACACGCGTCCAAGTACTCCACAGCGTGGCTGGCAAGAAAGGGTATAAAAGAAGAAAATCTAATGACATGGCCTCCTTGTTCACCTGATCTGAACCCCATTGAGAACCTGTGGTCCATCATCAAATGTGAGATTTACAAGGAGGGAAAACAGTACACCTCTCTGAACAGTGTCTGGGAGGCTGTGGTTGCTGCTGCACGCAATGTTGATGGTGAACAGATCAAAACACTGACAGAATCCATGGATGGCAGGCTTTTGAGTGTCCTTGCAAAGAAAGGTGGCTATATTGGTCACTGATTTGTTTTTGTTTTATTTTTGAATGTCAGAAATGTATATTTGTGAATGTTGAGATGTTATATTGGTTTCACTGGTAAAAATAAATAATTGAAATGGGTATATATTTGTTTTTTTGTTAAGTTGCCTAATAATTATGCACAGTAATAGTCACCTGCACACACAGATATCCCCCTAAAATAGCTATAACTAAAAACAAACTAAAAACTACTCCCAAAACTATTCAGCTTTGATATTAATGAGTTTTTTGGGGTTCATTGAGAACATGGTTGTTGTTCAATAATAAAATTAATCCTCAAAAATACAACTTGCGTAATAATTCTGCACTCCCTGTATTTAGTGGTCCTTTAATATGTACAATTTCTGTGGCATATAGTGTCTGTGTACTGCAATGCTTCAATGTGAAACATTGTAGTAGTTTAAAAAGTTTACTGAACCTTTAACTGATGTGAAGCAAAAGATTAGCAATGTCAGTTTTAACAGCATTTGAAGTGTAATTTTGGTAGTAAAATCTGCATTGTTTCGCAGTCTAAAAAAAACAAAAACAAAAAAACATCTTATGATCATGGTTTATACTCTACACTTCTATTGAAAATAAATTGTTTGATGGGAGATTAGGATTGTCAGGTATCCAGTATTCAAATGAACAGTTCATTATTTCACCAGGCTTTCCAGTTAAAGCTATACAAAGATGAAAGAGACTCAAATGCCAAGTTTTTTAGATGCCCAGTTTGCCCCAGTGTGCTATAAATGTAATTCAGAAATAGGTGACAAAGTTCAAATACTGCTTTTTTTTTTACTGGCAGCCAAGACAGGGGGTGGGATAAATCAAGTTTTATGTGTAGTGGTAGTTATGGGGGAGATAAAACTCACAGTAAATTATGTGTAGCTTATAGAGTTAAAATATCTGTTCTGTGTTTGTTTGTCATCCATAGAGTGTAAATACATGTTTGTTACTGGCAGTCAAAGGGATACAGAACTCTGGTGTGTGTTTTACTGGCAAATTAAGATATGAATTACTGGTGTCCAAGGGGATACAATCACTGCTTAGTTGGGAAAATATATATAATTAGTCAAGGGAGGGGCATAAGATAAACCTTTGTGAGGGGCCACTAAATGACCTCTGTCATGAGATGCAGGACACATGCAGGACACAGCAATGATGGTGCAACTCTATTTTATTACAGAGCATGGAAACATACATCTATTCAGGTTGATTGTACTAACTAACTGCGACACAGACAACCGGACCTAAGCTCTGCCTCCAAACTAGTGACATCACATCCTGCTCTCATCACATCTTCCCCTTTTTCAAAGGCGAAGCATACATTTGAATATAACAAGGTATACGAACAGAGTATACAACAACATTTTTTTTCGAACAATATATAAACAAATTGGTTCAGAAAATATAAACACATAAATTACATCCTGACTTGGACATCGGGGTAGACTACCCTAGTCCACAGTGACCATGTGATTATTCTGCCCATACTTCCGGTCACTGTTCTAGCTACAGTCAGTCCCTATATCGGGCCGGAAGTTTCACCACTCTTCCGCTTGATGTAACTTTGCATGAACTGTCCTCTGATACAGAAGATGGTGAATAAGAGTCAGCTGGAGGCAAAGATATATCCCCGCTGTGATCTTGCTGAGGGGAAGGCACCTCTCTTAGAACAGGGGATCCCACCGGCAGTGGTACTGAGGCATCCAGTTCCAGACTCTCAGGTACAGGCTGAAGATGTCTTCGGTTATGGCGTGTCACCGTCCCTCCATCAGTAAGGACTGTATAAGACCTTGGTTCTGGAGAGCGTCCAATTACCGTAGCAGGCGTCTTCCATTTCTTCTCATCATCCAGTTTAATTCTGACACTTTGTAATGCCTAAGTGGCCATCGTGAATCCTGTTTAACATCTCCTTCCTCATGCTGACAGTAATTACGATGCGGTCTTGGAACAGCACCAACCCCTCCAGCTCCGTGAGCTGCGACCTCTCTGGCTGGTAAGAACTTAAAGACATCCAGGCTGCCCGGCTCTCGGGCCAGCCTTCTTTTATGTACTTTATAACCTCTTGCAGATCTGTGTCCAAATATGTCTCTTTCTTTATCTCCTCCAGTTTCCTTGAAGAAATGGACTTAGAGGCCAGAACTGAATCAACATACACTTTCACATCTTATTCAGTGGAGGATTCTACAGCAGCAGCCAGCGCGAGCCTGGATAGTGTATCCACCACAAAAATTTGTGCTATTGAACAGATGAAAAATCCTTCTGATGCACCTGTTCAATAGCACAAATTTTCTCCGGGTCTGGCTTGATGCCATCCCCATTGATGATATGCCCAAAGTAACATAATTCAGTTTTCCTAAAATGGCATTTCTCTTTATTTAACTTCAGCCCAGACTCTTTGATAGCCTGCAGCACACAACTTAAACGCTGATCATGCTCCTCCGCTGTAGACCCATACACCAGAATGTCGTCCATGACGACTGCCGTGCCCACATGGTCACTTAGGAGAGAACTCATTTCCCTTTGTAAAATTTCTGGGGCAGAGGATATCCCGAAGGGGAGTCTGCAGAAGCAAAACCGGTGTAATAAAGGTAGTCAGTTTGCGGCACTTTGGATCCAGGGGGATCTGCCAAAAGCCACTAGAAGCGTCTAATGTAGAAAAGAACTTCGCCCCAGCCAACTTTGGAGCTATGTCTTCTAATGTCGGCAGCACAAATCTCTCTCTCTTCACTGCCTCATTCAACCTGTTCAGGTCCACACAGATGCGCACCTTTCCATTTTTCTTTGCAACCGAAACAATGGGGGCACACCAGTCAGTTGCTTCAACAACCTCTTCAATAACCCCCATAGACTTCATGCACATAAGCTCCTTCTCCACTTGAGGCATGAGCGGGAACGGAATTCTATGGGGAGTAGAAATACTGCGTCACTTTTAAGTGCTATACGAACTGGCTTGCAATTCAGTAAGCCCAATTCGCCAAACATATCTTCGGAGATCTCATTTACTCTGGCCACGAGGCCCAAATCACAGGCTGCTTTTCTGCTCAATAAATTGCTAACACACTGGCCTTGAATCACATGCACCCACATGGTGAATTTTCTTTGCTTGTACTCACAGCTGGCAAGAAATTTCCCGGCACAATCAATGCGGCCACTGGGACTATGGACATTTGTAGTAACCTTTGCCAGCTGGGGCTGTCGAGGCAGTTTCATAAATGCAGCAAAAGACATTACAGTAATATCTGCTCCTGTGTCAATCTTAAAATCAACTTTGTCTCCCATTACAGTAAAAGTAACCTTCCAATCTTCCTCTGAGCTTGGCCGTTCCACAACAGACCCCACAAAAGACACTTCCTGACCCTCTTGGTCACTGTCCACCTGCATCTCCTTAATGTATTCAGTTTTACACACCACTTCAAAATGGCCCATTCTGTTACATTTTCTGCATCTTTTATCTCTGGCCGGGCATATAACACTCTGATCATGGGCACGGTAGCACCCACTCACTTCTAGGTCTATCCATTATTTTAGATCTACCGCTCACACTGTGCCTTTCACTAGCAGTTTTCCTGGACTGTTGCACTTCATCCACAATACTCTCAGACGTCAGATCAGCACTTTGCTTTTTCACCAGTTCACTCTGGCGGGCCATCCTAATAGCCCCATCTAATGTTAAATCAGGCTCTAACTGCAGCTTCAGTGAGACTTCAGCATCTGCAATTCCAATAACTATTCTGTCTCTGATTTGCTCTTCTTTAGCAACACCAAACTCACAGAATTCAGCTAGTTCATACAGGCTGCGCACAAATGACTCCACAGATTCTCCCACACGCTGATTACGTTTGTGAAAACAAGCTCTCTCATGAATCACATTTCTTTTGGGCACAAAGTGGGCACTGAGTTTATCCATAACTATATCAAAGTTAAATTCTTCCCCTTCTTGGAAAGTAAAAGCATTGAACACAGGCTCCACATCTTTCCCCATAGAGGATAAAATAGAATTAACTTGTACTTCACCACTCTCCTTGTCCAGCTTGGAAGCAATCCTGAAGCGCGGAAACCGCTGACGCCATGTGGGCCAAGCTGCAGGCTGAGAGAAGTCAAAAGGCTCAGTTGGGGTAAACTTTGACATTGTCATCGATTAGGAACAGAAGCGAAGGCCAGAACTTCTGACACCATGTCATGAGATGCAGGACACATGCAAGACACAGCAATGATGGTACAACTCTATTTTATTACAGAGCATGGAAACATACATCTATTCAGGTTGATTGTAATAATAACTGCGACACAGACAACCGGACCTAAGCCCCGCCCCCAAACTAGTGACATCACATCCTGCTCTCATCACAACCTCCATCTACCACCTGTGCACAGTCACCGACATATCATCCATTTTTTTGTGAAAGAGAGGTGGAACAGTTTTCATCACATTCAATTTTTGTCGGAAGCTAACAGGGTGGATTTTATTTTATTTAAATCAAATAAAAATTACTATTCAGCAAACACAATTTAAATCAGGGTATAATACATAAAGTGTTCATTTTTAGAATTTTAACTTTTCAGGTTATTTTGCCAGTTATAATTAATGATTTACTTTTATGCCATTTAAAAAAACATAAGGCTAGATTACGAGTTTATTAACGCTGAAAAATTGGCCATTACGCTGGAATGGCCAGGAACGCATATTACGAGTGTCGACGGTATAGCTATACCGCAAGCATTTTAGCCTGTAACACAACGTCCATTCCACACTCAAAAAAAAAAAAAGACGTTTAAGTGTGGGATTTCCATAGCACCGTATTACAGGTTGTGCGGTCCGGCTAAAATGCTTGTGTTACAGTCTATACGGACACAATCCATACCGCCATCTGAGAGCAGTAGTTATGGATTTTGTGAAACAAAAATGTTTCACAAAGTTCAAAATGTTACAAAGTACACTAACACCCATAAACTACCTATTAACCCCTAAGCCGCCACCCTCCCGCATCGCAAACACTATGTTAAACGTATTAATCCCTAATCTGCCGCCCACCCACATTGCGACTATTAAATAAACCTATTTACCCCTAATCCACTGCCCCTGACATCGCCGACACCTAAGTAAACCTATTAACCCCTAAACCGCCGACATCCCACATCGCCAACACTATAATAAAGTATTAACCCCTAAACCTCCAGCCCCCACATTATATCTACTAAACTAAACCTATAAACCCATAAACCGCTGGCCCCCCACATCATAAAACAATAAACTAAACTATTAACACCTAAACCTAACACCCCCTAACTTTAAATTAAAATATAACTATCTTAAAATAAATAAAAAAACTTACCTGTGAAATAAAAAAAAATAAAAAAAAATAAGTTTAAACTATAAATTAACCTAACATAACTATTCTAATAAAATGAAAAAAAAACTACCAATTAAAAAATCTAAATTACAAATTTAAAAAACCTAACACTACGAAAAAATGTAAGAAATCTAAAATTACAAGAAATAATAAACACTAAATTACAAAAAAGAAAAAATTTATAATTACAAAAAATAATAAACGAAATGATCAAAAAATTAAAACAATTACACCTATTCTAATAGCCCTATAAAAATAAAAAATAAACACTAAAATAAAAACACTCCATAACCTACAATAAACTACCAATAGCCCTTAAAAGGCCATTTTGTAGGGCATTGCCCTAAGTTAAACAGCTCTTTTACCTTAAAAAAATTACTAAGTAAAAAAGTAAATAAACCCCCCAAAATAAAAAAAAACTAACTCTAAAAAATCCTAAACTACCCATTGCCCCTAAAAGGGTATTTGTATGGGCATTGCCCCTAAAAGGGCATTCAGCTCTTTTACAAGTGCCAATCCCTAATCTAAAAAAGCACAAAAAAATATATAAAAAAAATCCTTACACTAACCCCATAAAATCTACTCACGGTTCCTGAAGTCTGGACATCCATTTTCATCCAAGTGGTGAGAAGTCTTCATCCAGGCGTCGACAACTTTATTCATCTTGAGGACATCTACTATCTTCATTCCGGTGGCGCAGAGCTATCCTCAATGGCAAAGACATCCTGCGACATCAAATAAGCCAATAGGATTTAAGTAGCTTTCATCCTATTGGCCGATTTGAATTTGAAGAATCAAATCAGCCAATAGGAATGCAAGGTACACCATATTGAAATGGCTACCTTGCATTCAACTTCAGTGTACGGCGGTGACTGTATGAAAAGGACGCTCAGCGCAGGATGTCTTCCACTCCGCACTGCTGGGATGAAGATAGAAGATGTCCCCGAGATGGATGAAGGTGTCGCCATCTGGATGAAGACTTCTTGCCGACTGGATGAAGATGGATGTCCAGACTTCAGGAACCGTGAGTAGAATTTATGGGGTTAGTGTTAGGTTTTATTTGTTTTTTTTTTGGGGTGTTTTTTTTTTAGATTAGAGATGGGCCCTTGTAAAAGAGCTGAATGCCCTTTTAAAGGGCAATGCCCATACAAATGTCCCTTTAGGGCACTGGGTAATTTAGGATTTTTTAGACTTAGGGTTTTTTTTATTTTGGGGGTTGGTTGGTTGGGTGGGGTGGTTTACTTTTAGGGGGGGACTTAGTAATTTTGTATGCAAAAGAGCTGTTTAACTTAAGGCAATGCCCTACAAAAGGCCCTTTTAAGGGCTATTGGTAGTTTATTGCAGGTTAGGGGGTGTTTTTATTTTGAGGGTCTTTTTTATTTTTATAGGGCTATTAGATTAGGTGTTATTTTTTTATTTTTGATAATTTCGTTGTAATCTTAGAGTTTTCGTAATTTAGTGTTTATTATTTTTTGGAAATTTAGATTTGTTTAAATTTTTTCGTAGTGTTAGGTTTTTTTAAATTTGCAATTTAGATTTTTTAATTGGTAGTTTTTTTATTTAATTAGAATAGTTATGTTAAGTTAATTTACAGTTTAAATTTAGTTTTTTTTATTTCATAGGTAATTTTTTATTTCTTTTAATATAGTTATATTGCAATTTTAATTTAAAGTTAGGGGGGTGTTAGTTTTAGGGTTTAATAGGTTAGTGGAAGGGGACGGCAGTTAAGGGGTTAATAGGTTTAGTTTAGTAGTTACAATGTGTAGGGCTGGGGGTTTAAGGGTTAATACTTTATTGTAGTGTTTTGTTATGTTGGGGGCGGTGGTTTAGGGGTTAATAGGTTTATCAACGATGTCAGGGAGCTTCCGAATAGGGGTTAATAGTTAAATTTAGTGTCGGCGATGTCAGGGAATGGCGGATTAGGGTTTAATCACTTTATTTAGGTGTCTGCGATGTCGGGGGCGGTGGTTTAGGGGTATTTAGACTAGGGGTTTAGGTTAGGGTGTTAGGTTTAACTTTAAACACAATTTTCTTTTCAGACATCAATGGGGTTGCGTTAGGGCGATCTCCATTCCGCGGTCGTAGGTTAGATTTTTTTTATAACTCTCCCCATTAATGTCTAGGGGGGAAAGTGTGCATGAGCAGGTAAACAGAAGTAGAAAAATAAGCAATAAAAGTTAAATATAATTTAAGTGAAGCAATAACATTATAGGTTTTACTTTTATTTTTACTGCTTGCCCCTCACACTTAGATCCTTGTGCAGATCTATTTCACTTCAAACAATCTTCTATTCGTTGTATGAGACAGTAGTGCATTGCTGCTCCTTCTACAAAGGATGCCAAGAGAATTAACCAAATGTTATAAGATAAATAAATCTAAAAGTTGTTGCTTTATCTGAATAATAAAAGAACAATTTTGGGTTAATGCCCCTTAAGGTCTATTTCAGAGATCCTCAAACTTAGCCCTCCAGAGATTTTGGAGCTACACTTCCCATGATGCTCATCCTGCATATCAGCTGTCTGAGCATCATGGGAAATGTAGTTCCAAAACCTCTGGAGGGCCAAGTTTGAGGATGTCTGGTCTATTTCTTAACTTTGTATGTTTATATTAGAACATTTGTGCTGTGAAGAAGAGAAATTATTGCTGCAGACACAAATTCACAGTTTTGAGAACTACAAAACCAAGACTATGTGATAATATGTTCTAGATCAGGGGTCAGCAACCTTGGGCCCCCAGATGTTTTGTAACTACATTTCCCATGATGCTCAGACAGCCATTAGAGTGTCACAGCATCTTGGGAAATGTAGTTCCAAAACATCTGGGGGCCCAAGGTTGCTGACCCCTGTTCTAGATAGAAAAATAGCCAAAATATAATATAACAGAAACCTCAGGGAAAGCATAACATTGTGAATGGATTAATAGAATTAATTTACCAAAATGATTAAACTTTACAGCCATGAATATACAGCCTCATGCTACATGAAAAAATATCTGATTTAAATAAAAGAAATCAGATTTTTTTTTTCTTACAAAAAAAATAAATTGATTTCTTATCCACCCTGGAAGCTAATAAGTGAAAAACATACCAGATTCTGAACTGAACGATGTTGTTTTGCAGCCTTTGGTTTCTTGTGAACACACTTGGACATCTCTGCATTGTCTGTTTTCAGTTGGGCTTGTGCACACATAACACTGCAAGCAGAAAGCTTATGGGAAAGAGAAATTGCTTGTTAGATTTCATATAAAAAAATAATTAGAAAAACCTACAGTAAATGCAAAAATCTACAGCTGACTGATTCTGATTTTTTGAAATTACAACTGATGTACTGTTTCTGGGTTCATAACATATAACCGAAGATACCATTGGAAATATCATTGAAAGACTTATATTGAGAGACTTATATTGAGAGACTTATATTGAGAGAAACTTATATTGAGATAGACTTATATTGAGAGACTTATATTGAGAGACTTATATTAAGAGACTTATATTGAGAGACTTATATTGAGAGAGTTATATTGAGAGGCTTATATTGAAAGACTTATATTGAGAGACTTATATTGAGAGACATATATTGAGAGACTTATATTGAGAGAGTTATATTGAGAGACTTATATTGAAAGACTTATATTGAGAGACATATATTGAGAGACATATATTGAGAGACTTATATTGAGAGACTTATATTGAGAGACTTATATTGAGAGACATATATTGAGAGACTTATATTGAGAGACTTATATTGAAAGACTTATATTGAGAGACTTATATTGAGAGACTTAGATTGAGAGACTTATATTAAAAGACTTATATTGAGAGAGTTATATTGAGAGACTTATATTGAAAGACTTATATTGAGAGACATATATTGAGACTTATATTGAGAGACTTATATTGAGAGACTTATATTGAGAGACTTATATTGAGAGACATATATTGAGAGACTTATATTGAGAGACTTATATTGAGAGACTTACATTGAGAGACTTATATTGAGAGACTTATATTGAGAGACTTATATTGAGAGACTTATATTGAAAGATATATTATAAGACTTATATTGAGAGACTTATATTGAGAGAATTATATTAAAAGACTTATATTGAGAGACTTATATTGAGAGACTTATATTGAGAGACTTATATTAAAAGACTTATATTGAGAGACTTATATTGAGAGACTTATATTGAAAGACTTATATTGAAAGACTTATATTGAGAGACTTATATTAAAAGACTTATATTGAGAGACTTATATTGAAAGACTTATATTGAGAGTGTATATGCTTCATTTTTTGATAATTGGATTTGTGGATTTGTGAATTTGATCTGCCAGCTTGCATATTATATGCTTTTTAATACTCACTCAATACTTATTATCCATCATTACTCTTATATAGAGGGTGTAATAAAATGTAATACAATACTATACACTATTTACAGATATATTACAGATATATTTGGTATATGGGAATCAGTATTTGATTGATAAGAAGTCTGTAGACTTAGCGCTGAAGTGGTCTTGTTTGTCTACAGCTAACTATACTGCATGGAAAATAACTATAACAACTATTGATATATTTTTAAATGATGGATAGAATATAAACAAAATACAAATGAGTAAGCTATTTTAGAAAATCAATTACAAAGTAGTTAAAGAAATATAAAAAAGTATCACAAAGGTCAGATTTACAGTCAAGGTGCTTGTAGGCACCAAAATCTAATGCACCCCCGCCCCCGTGCTCAAGGTTGACTGCTGTGCCATTGACCTTAACTAAGATGGCTGCCGGCAGTGAAATAAAAGAACTGCGCAGGTGCGAATATCTTAGTTAAGGCCGTCGGCTGATCGGTATTTATAATAGGCAAAAACAGGTGCCACTCTGCCTTATTATAAATCCTGCCCTCGGTATTACATTTGTGTGGTTTTTTTATTTGAATTTCTTGTATGTTATAATAAAAGAAAAAGTGTTTTTTTTTTATAAAAAACAGATAAAAACCCCTCTAAAAATAGCTCAGCTTCCCTGTGTAAAGAGGTGAATCCCTAAACCTCTTATAAATAAAACTTAAACAATAATACAAGGAGCACCTTTAAAAGTCGGCTATTGCAAATAAGTGGATAGTAGTAATAAAATGTTAACCTTGTACGATGTGTGTTTTACACAGTTACAATATTTATTCCTAAAATTCAAAAGAGCAGATAAATAGTGTTTTATTATGTCTTTTACTTTAAAAAAGGTTAAATGAACAGTAGTCCAACATTTTCTTTCATATAGAAAAAGCAATTTTAAGCACGTTTTCAATTCACTACTATTATTAAAATGTGCACAGTCTTTTTATATGAACACTTTCTGTGGCACAAGTGCCTACTGAGCATGTGCAAGAATTCCCATTATATACATACATATATATATTTTATGATTGGGTGATGGCTGTCACATGATGCAGGGGACAGAAAATGGAACTAACTGAAGTTTGTCATAAAAAAAAACTACTACTCATTGAAATTCAGACAAAAGTGATTTTGCATCGTCTTTTTATTTTGCATCTGTTGAATATTCAATTATACCTTATTTAATGGTCATTTAAACACAATTAAAGTTCCATTACTTCGATTACTTCAACACAGCAATTGGGTCAATGCTTGGAGCATACACATGTATGCCAGCAACCATATCCTCATCTGGAGTGACACAGGAGCACAACGTTGACTGTATATTTAACTCATTTAGGGCCAGATAACCAGTGGAGTGCTAACAGTGACGCACAAAGAAAAGGGAGTTTATGGCGCGTGTTTGTGCGTGTCAGGTTTATCGCTCATATTAAGTTGAAAATAAACACGATCGCTTGAGCACAATTGAAGTTAACACATATCGGGACATTGCAACCTCAGAGCTCTGTTTTAAAAAACAAAAAAGTGTCACAAAACACATAAAAAAATAAGTTGAAAAGTAGTTTCAACATCTAATAAAAATTATTCAAGAGAAATTTTGCACAAAAAAGTGCTTTAACATAGAGATACATACAGTGGAGGCTCCTCTATAGGAGCACTTGAGCACGTGAACCCCCTGGGCCTGACCCCTGATGCCCCCTGACCCCTGATGAGCAAAAAAAAAGTGAGAAATAAAATAAATAAATAAATATTTAAAAATTTTTGCTGATTAAATTAAAAAATACTCCTGAAATACTCCAGGCTCCACAGTAAAAACATTAAAATTGCCTTATTTAGGCTGAAAGTGGAATGGGCATTTGCCTAATACTTCTATCTATCGCACATGATGTGCAGTGCGATAGCTAGAAGTATAGGCAAAAGCTCTTCCCACTTTAAAGCTGCATTGACAGCAGCGCCACCTACAGGCCAGCCCATAGGTCTCATAACCGCACAGCTCTTAGTGTGCAAGAGCCAGCTGTCACGTGACACTAGCACACTAAGAGCTGTGTGTGTGGAGGCAGTAGCGTCACTAGGGGTGTGTGGCCTGCACCGGGTGACACTGGTGGGTTTTCCCATTTGAAAAGCAAGTAAACATTCACTGCGCGCAGGCTTTTGCACTTGCAGAGAGGAGTGGATGGAGCTGGAGCAGCTACTCGATACCGCTGCTGTGTTGAGGCACCATGTGAGAGGTATGCAGTGGCAGGCTGTTAGACCGGTAAGAAATAAGCAATGCTATGGCTCCTATGTTTAGGGATCCCAGACCCCCACAAATTAAAATATATGTCCTGGTTATATTTGATACAACACCTGACTGTTAGCACAGCACTTGCACATTTAATCAGGACATATAATTTTAATGTGTGTGGGTCTGGGATGAAGGATGAGCAGCGTTACGCTCTTTGCTTAAATGCTTTACATTTGTATGTGCCCCCCCCCCCTTTACTTCTGAAGGATGGAATTCAGACTGAGGCATGGGGGTTGCAGCACATCTAGCTGCTGATGTTTACATTATAACTTATAGTGTAAACATCGGCAGCTAGATGTGTGCATCTATAACTCTCAAATGTTTTCTTGTGTGTTTAACATATCAGGCTTGCAGCTTTAAACATTTACAAAGGGGCTTATCAAATAGAGCAGCAATGTATATGAGCTAACTGAACTAGGGACGCTGCATGTGTTGGATCCTTCCTGTTAGTCACTTCTTGATTGAGCAAGAGCAATTAATTAAACTGCCTAACAAGGAATGCAGACTAACAGTTCAGAGAGTAGCGCTTTTCAGAGACACAGACGAGTCATTAACTTGCAGGTTTATCTGCAGCCTCTCCTGAAAATCCAAAATACACAAGACAGAGCTAATCATAAATCACCTGAGCTATGCAGGCTGTGAAAGGGGAAAAGTGCTCCTTACTGGTAACACTGAAAGTGGCATGGACTGTTTAATTTAACTCTTAAGCTGCTGTACATGTAGTATAAAAAAAAATTAGGCACAATTTACCCTTCCCTCTGCAGTTTCACACACTTAAACAGATTCTTGCAAAAAGTCTAATTGGATCTATAATTATTAAAATTGTGCATCTATATTTTCACTAATTGGCTACTAAAATTAATTTTGTTAAAAAAATAAATAAAAAAAAATCAAAACTTGAAAAGAATATACAGTCTGTAAAATATATATATAAGTGCATTTCTAAAATATTAAAATGTGGATGTTAAGGTTTTGAATTAATTTTATCTGCCTTTAAGTTATTTATAATTTCTTCTATGTTCCATCTATCAACATTTTGCTTGTGCATGCATACACCAATGAAATCCAGTGCCTATTTCATTTTATTTGGTTATTGCTGCTATAGAGAGTATAGCTAGATGTTACAATAATTGACAGCCAGTTGCTTATAAATTTCTTAACATCAGCCTTAAACTACTAAGCCTGCATTGCTATCTTTTTTTGTTGTTGTAATTTAGGGTCAAGTGTCTGAGTATATATACCAAACACAATTTATTTTGTGTGATCATGCTATCTTAGAATGTAATTGCCCTGATATATATATATTTGTGTGTGTGTGTATATATGTCTAAATGTGTGTGTATATATGTCTCTGTGTGTGTGTGTGTATGTATGTATATGTGTGTGTGTATATATCTATATCTATATCTATATATATATATATATATATATATATATATATACTGTGTATGTATATATATATATATATATATACACACATTAAAATGGGCGGAGCCATCTGAGGGGGCAGGGCTAGTGCTCCCCACCTTCAAAAGTCACCAGCCGCCACTGGATACATACAAATACATGTCTACAGTATATATATATATATATATATATATATATATATGTATATATATATATATATATATATATATATATATATATATATATATATATATATATATATATATATATATATATATATATCACACAGAGAAAGTCCAGCACTCACTTATAAGCTCTCAGCTAAGATTAAAAGCAAAAATGGAAGAGTTAGTTACCGCATCTGGCCAAATGTGATAATCCCAGGTACCACGTCAATGTATCTTCCAAAACCTGAGTCCCTAAACAGCCACATAATGCAAGCTCTCAATCCAACAAACAGGGAACAAGTGAAGGGTGCACAGGCTTATGTAATCACCCTAGACATATACAAAACACGGAAGGGGACTGCACTCTCAAACCAGAATGGGTACACATCCCATGACCCTGCAACATGCACAGCCCTGGGTGCACAATAGCACTCTCAGGAAGCTGCACTGTCCCCAGAGTCACAGGCAGTTAACCCTAGACAGGTCTGGGTGCAAGGCCCATAGGGAAAATGACAAAACAAATTAATACAGCACACAGAGAATGTCCAGCACTAACTTACAAGCTCTCAGCTAAGATTAAAAGAAAAAATGGGGGGAGGAGCTAACTCCTGTAATGGCAGGACGCATCTTGATGGAGCTCCGGAGCTAAGCTATGAATTATCAACTATCACCCAACTCTCTATGCCTCATAAGGGGCGACAATTGCTTTTTAGCATATAGATGAACTATCTGAAGCTCTGGGGACTTCAAAGCCTACAAATCGGCTTCCATGCTTAATCTACATCAAACAGCACAACCACGTGGCGGACTCCTATACTAACGCAACAGGCTGGTAATCTATGACTCCTACCTCCTATTAGGATGGAGGTGGCTATATCTCTATTGAAAGATCTCTGCTCATGCCTAGACCTACATCATGCAAGCTGCATCGCTATACTGAGATCCCCCACTGACGCTCCCCATGCTATCGATGACTGTGACAATCTGTTTACCGGGTGCGATGCTGCAGGGCCCCAGCACTCGCCCTGGTTGAAGTCAAGCACAATGCAGTTAAGCAACACGCAGATAGGTGAGGGGGAGAATACATCCAAAGAGCAAAGAGCGGCAGAAACGGAAGCTTGGCAATCCACACCTCGCACAGATTCTTCTATTCTTATGAGGAGGACCCAGGTTGTATTAGACACTCAACCGTCTGGCATCTTACATCGAAAGTCTCAGCGTTCTTCTAAAGTGATCTTTTTACGTGAGCCCGATGTACAGCTATATCAAGATGACGGACACAGGGCGCAAAGGTCCTATATGCATTTTGGCTGTTCTCGATGGAACTTTGTTGACACACTAACCCAAGACCTTCTGCATTCTCCTCTGACTCTAAGATCTGGAGCAGGGTTACTATCTAGCGAACGCTGAGCAGTGCCCGGATTGCCTCTACACAATCTACAGCAGGCCACTGTCCTATCCTCAACATTGAGACCTTATTCAGACTGGGTTTACATTTTGAGATCCCTGGCCATTGGTTACTAGATGGCTAATACCTCGGATGACGGCCTTTGGGCCTGAAGTATGTCAACTTATAGCTCTGGACCTTACTATACTCCCCTTATGATGTTGGTTGCACGACAGTAGTTTCGCTGGTTGGTTTTTTCAAGTTAATCCCTCCTAGTCATGCAAATAGATCCATAGAGCCTGGGCTTTCCATATGTCTTTAACAGTCATGCATTTACACCTATATGGTCCTCTACTTACAGACCATAGAGAACCTTCAGCCATACAAGAGAATGTGTGTGTATCTACATCTTTGCAAGTTCTTAACTGTCTTTTGTATATATTTATAGATTTTATAGGTATGCCACTTAAACTCCTTATAGTTTATACTTATAATTATTCAACTTAGTCATTATCTGGGGGTCTGTGAAAAAACTCATATAATATTAGAATATTATTTGGCTATCTTTATGCTGACTGGTCCGTCTTATTTATATGCTATTATTCATTGTGTGTGTAATGTCGGGCTCTGAGCTCCAGATATCTCATACGGGTGTAGAACTGTCAGCTGGTTATACTGTCCCATTCCTCAGGGTACATCTTGCTATACAGCTCACCTTTATCTTATTCTAGCTATTAAGACCTCACTAGAATTTCTCATGAGGCTACTAAGCGCAACAGGGTGGGAATCATACCTAAGCCCTACTTTCAAATAGATCCATAGAACCCAGATTTTACATGTGCTCATAAAACTGCCCTAAAGTCCCGCATTCGCACCAGTATAGCCCTCTTTACTTCTAAGCCTGAGATCAGATTCAGCCATACAAGAGAATTTGTATACATATGCTTCTTTCCAGACCCTTGGTTATTGGCTATTGTATGTATATATTTACAGATTCTATAGATATACCACTTAAACTCCTCATAGTTTATGCTTGTAATTATTCAACTTAGTCACTCTCTAAGGGTTCATGAATGTGCATGTATTTCATTAGAATACTATGTGGCTACCTTTTTCAAGATGGGGAAAAAAAAGATAATAGGAGTAAATTAGAAAGTTGCTTAAAATGGCATGCTCTATCTGAAATATTAAAGAAAAAGTTTGGGTTTTGAGTCTCTTTCATTTTTAGGCTTTATGTATAAATTGTAAATTAATGCATAGCTTTCTTACTGGCTCTATCGGAAACCTGTTCTTTAAATTAACCCCGCCCTTTCTGTAAAAAAAAATTTTTACAAATTGCACCAGAACACTCACCATACCCTGATCGCAACCTCTTGTTCTAATTCTGTATACTTGAAAATTTCTTTTAAATCAGACAGCACTTAATATGTTCATCAGATAAATGCAAGTGATTTAATAGGATGATACACTTATAAAACATTCATATTTAAACTTCTTCTGCGAATAGATCACAAAACAAAGGCGCCTCGTAGTGTGATATAGTAGGTACAAGGTGGTACATTTAATAAATGAGGGATACTCACAAATGGAACAGCACCCAATTGTGCTAAATCAGGCAGAATGGGAACTTGCAGTGTCCCCGCTCACTGGCCCAGCATGAGTACCAGTATCCCAGGTGTCCTCAGTGGAAAATAAGCTCAGACTCTCATATAATTCTATACAAAATATGCTAGATGTAACAACAATATTTGTACAGAAATGACAAGAGTAATACTCCCCTCTGTGTGGACCGTTGCCTTCTATCAGTCTCTCCTTATGGACTGTTATAGAATAGGGGATAGTAGGTGTAGAGGCGCAGGTCTATGCTTTTCTGATGCTCCTATTAAAGCTGAGGAATAAAGAACTTAGCTTTTTATTTGCGTAGATCAACACCAAATAATTAGTGCAGTATACTTACTCTGAAAAATTCAGATTCCAACTTCTTCATTTAAGTAAAACATATAAATAGTATGTTGAGGAATTTCTGTCTAATCCCTCCTGGTGTAGGTACAACTGCAAATGATAGAATTTACACTGAAATGTGTTGTATTTGACAGTGTGTATGATGTGCAGTATACTCACTCCAAAATAATCGGAATCCAGCTCCTCTCAGGGTACTTATAGTAGCAATGTGAAAATTCCAAAAGGCAGCAAACAAATATTTGTTGCACAAACAAACATTTATTACAATATGTCACTATGAACAGATAAAAAAGCTCTCATAAAATGGCTCTACCCGTTTCAACGATAAACTCGTCTTTCTCAAGAGCAGTAAAAGAGTTTGCTTTATTAGCTAGATCTATGTGAGCCGCATTGTGTGATATTTTGCGGTATAAGTTCCCAATCATAATTATATTCTCACAGACATTCAAGCCTAATGTGGGAAACGGAACTAACTTCCGTGTCCGTCATATTATTCATCATTTGACTCATGGCTATCCTATCCTATTGCAGTCATCGATATCTGATTGCTTCACTCCAGCACTTGGGAAATCTAAATGTTGCCACCCCATATATGGAGACCCTACGTACGGTCATAACATGTTGTTATGCTATGACCGTTGAATTTATGACATTCACACTGTTATGGGTGAATAACATAAATCCTACGTTATACTTATACTACGGTAAAACAAGAGCAGGTAAGTAAGTATATTACATAATCAGAACTACAGTCTAACTACAGTTCCGTATTATGTAATATACCTACTTACCTGCTCTTGTGGGATTCAATATTTAGGTAGGACTATTAGGAAAATTAGAAAGAGATGGAGGGAACACCATAGAAATGTTAAGAAGGGCAGCCCAAAAAACAGTGTTTCGAGACATCATGTTCAATGCCATCAAGGCTCTAAGTGCCAGTTTCATATTACCCCCCCTGGAAAAAATCCCTCACAGACAAGGTACCAATAGGTTCAAAAGATTGTGCCAGAGGGAAACCTATTGGATCTACAAATTTTACACCTTGTTTCCAGCAGGGTTAAACGAAAACATAGATATGGCTGCATTTTGAGATAGTGGTCTAGTTATGTTTCCTTCCCTATAATGTACATCTTGTTATGTGTATCATCATGTCACCTCCCTATAGTACATGCATCACTATAGTCTAGGCACACTATAATGGTATACATATATATGGGTATATATATTTATTATTTCCCAAATAGAAATAGTTTAAACCATAGGTCCCACTATATGTTTGCGCATTTATTACAGTTATATAGACCCTAGGGGTTATATATCATAGTTATTATGTTATCTGATATTCTCACATCACCATATTAGGTTACTCACTATTACATTCACCACACTATTCCCCAGTGATACTCAAATACACATAGGTTTATATGCAATATTTTATTTATATCCCTTCACCTTTGCCCCCACCCCCAAACACGTAGCTTACTGAGAATTAGATTTATTGTTCAGGGGAGAGATTTTTTTTTATAGATTTCATTATGGAGAGACCTTATTATGGACCTCATATATCCATCCTTGATAAGGGTATTTTTTATTATTTTATTATATTTCTTCATATGTTTTTATACACTAGACACAAACTCGACTGATACCCTATTAAATGTTCTCATATATCATATATTTTTATATCTATTAATTTTTAATATCTCACCACCATTCACTAACATTAGTAATTTTTCACATATTCACATATTATGGCTACACATAGTTAGACAAGCCTATGATGTATTAAACAATATATATCCAAAAGCACCGTCATGTCACTTGGTAACACATAACCATAAATTTATTAGAATAACATTAATAGCTCATTCTTACATCGACAACTAATTTGGGGACTCATTAATTTAATATATGCCTATCATGGTACCGTAGTATAAGTATATAAGTGTGAATGTCATAATTTCAACGGTCATAGCATAACAACATGATATGAACATACGTAGGCTCTCCATATGTGGGGTGGCAACATTTAGATTTCCTAAGTGCTGAAGTGAAGCAATCAGATATCGATAAATGCAATAGGATAGGATAGCCATGAGTCAAATGACGAATAATATGATGTACACAGAAGTTAGTTCCGTGTCCCACATTAGGCTTGAATGTCTGTGAGCACATAATTACAATTGGGAACTTATACCGCAAAATATCAAACATTGCTGCTCACATCTATCTAGCTAATAGAGCATCCTAGAATCCTACCATTTGGATCTCCATATTATAAGGTAATACACAATTTGGGCCAGATTTATCAAGATAGTAAAGCACTGATTTTACACAGCATTTTACTTAACAAATTATATTCTCTTAATCTCTTATGGGAGTTATATTGGCATTTTATAGCTGGGAGTATGGTTCTGACACGGACCGATCTAATACTGT
This sequence comes from Bombina bombina, assembly GCF_027579735.1. Taxonomy (NCBI): domain Eukaryota; kingdom Metazoa; phylum Chordata; class Amphibia; order Anura; family Bombinatoridae; genus Bombina; species Bombina bombina. The sequence continues at coordinate 1,126,152,871 of NC_069503.1, forward strand.
ATGACAGATATTGCTAGTATTTGTATTTTTAATAATAAAAATAGGGATGGTTGCACTGGTGGGAGTCAATATAAATAAGACTAAGACAAAACTCCCCCTCACGCATCTATATCCTCCAACTAAAAGAAGAAATCAAAATACCCATTAGAAGAGGACTGGTTATATATTTTAAAGCTTATAGGGGACATTTATAATAAAATAATTGATAGGTGAAAACTTTGGTGACATGATATTCACATCAAGATATGTGGGATTGTCAATAAATGTTATAATGATATCAGTGACGTGCGGTCAGGTCAGAGGCTGGTGAGGCAGAGAAACACATATATGAACCTGACAAAGGCAGCTTAAATTTACGATTAAATAGGCAGGTTGAAGGTCTAATTTACTGCTATTATTAAATTTGCTTCATTATCTTGGTATCCTTTGTAGAAGTATATGCAGCAATGCACTACTGGGTGCTAACTGAACACATTAAATGAGCCAATGACAAGAGGCATATATGTGCAGCCAACAATCACCAGATGCTACCAGTAGTGTATTTCTGCTCCTTAGTCTACCTAGGTATAATTTTCAAATGATACCAAAAAAAGAAAGCAAAATAGATAACAGAAGTAAAATGTAAAGTTGAAAAAAAATTGTGTTTAATGCTCCTTTAACGTTGTAAAATGAATTAACATTCATCTACTAAAATACAACTTAAAGGGACAGGAAACCCCAATTTTTTCTTTCATGGTTTGGATAGAACTTACAATTTTTAACAACTTTCCAGCATTGCACTACTGGCAGCTGGCTGAACACATCTAGTTAGCCAATCACAAGGGATAAATGTGTGCAGGCATCAATCAGCAGCTAGCAACTAGTGTAGGATATGTGTGTATTAGTTTTCAATAAGGGATACTAAGAGAACAAAGCACATTTGAAAATATAAGTAAATTTAAAAGTGTCTTAAAATTAAATGCTCTATCTCAGACATTCAAGGTTTTTTTTTTTTTACTTTCTTATTCCTTTAAGTAACACATTCCAATTTGTTTATTCTCTATTAGTTTTTATCCTTCCTTACAAAGCATCTGCAATTGAATTTCTTAAAGGGACATGAAACCCTACATGTTTATTTCATGATTTAGGTAGGACATACAATTGTTTGAAACTACTTTCCAGTTTACTTCATTTATCTAATCTCCTTCATTCTCTTTGTATCATTTGTTGAAGGAGCAGCAATGCACTACAGGTTTCTAACTGTACACATGGGTGAGCCAATGACAATCGGTATAAATATGCAGCCAACAATCGGAAGCTAGAACCTAGGTTATTTGCTGCTTCTGAGCTTTCCTAGATGAACATTTTAGCAAAGGATAACAAGACAAGGAAGCAAATTAAATAATAGAAATAAATTGTAAATTTTCTAATTAATTGTATACCTGATCTGAATCATGAAAGTAAAATACACACATACACTGAAACCTCTAGGACTGAGGATACACACATACACTGACACCTCTAGGATTGAGGATACACACATACACTGACACCTCTAGGGCTGAGGATACACACATACACTGACACCTCTAGGAATGAGGATACACACATACACTGACACCTCTAGGACTGAGGATACACACATACACTGACACCTCTAGGACTGAGGATACACACATACACTGACACCTCTAGGACTGAGGATACACACATACACTGACACCTCTAGGACTGAGGATACACAAACTGACACCTCTAGGACTGAGGATACACACATACGCTGACACCTCTAGGATTGAGGATACACACATACACTGACACCTCTAGGAATGAGGATACACACATACACTGACATCTCTAGGACTGAGGATACACACATACACTGACACCTCTAGGACTGAGGATACACACATACACTGACATCTCTAGGACTGAGGATACACACATACACTGACATCTCTAGGACTGAGGATACACACATACACTGACACTTCTAGGACTGAGGATACACACATACACTGACACCTCTAGGACTGAGGATACACACATACACTGACACCTCTAGGACTGAGGATACACACATACACTGAGACCTCTAGGACTGAGGATACACAGATACACTGACACCTCTAGGAATGAGGATACACACATACACTGATATCTCTAGGACTGAGGATACACACATACACTGACACCTCTAGGAATGAGGATACACAAATACACTGACACCTCTAGGAATGAGGATACACACATACACTGACATCTCTAGGACTGAGGATACACACATACACTGACACCTCTAGGACTAAGGATACACACATACACTGACACCTCTAGGAATGAGGATACACACATACACTGACACCTCTAGGAATGAGGATACACACATACACTGACACCTCTAGAAATGAGGATACACAAATACACTGACATCTCTAGGACTGAGGAGGCACACATACACTGACACCTCTAGGAATGAGGATACACACATACACTGACACCTCTAGGACTAAGGATACACAAACTGACACCTCTAGGACTGAGGATACACACATACACTGACACCTCTAGGACTGAGGATACACACATACACTGACACCTCTAGGACTGAGGATACACACATACACTGACATCTCTAGGACTGAGGATACACACATACACTGACACCTCTAGGAATGAGGATACACACATACACTGACACCTCTAGGACTGAGGATACACACCTACACTGACACCTCTAGGACTGAGGATACACACATACACTGACATCTCTAGGAATAAGGATACACACATACACTGACACCTCTAGGAATGAGGATACACACATACACCTCTTGGACTGAGGATACACACATACACTGACACCTCTAGGAATGAGGATACACACAGACACTGACATCTCTAGGACTGAGGATAGACACATACACTGACACCTCTAGGAATGAGGATACACACATACACTGACACCTTTAGGAATGAGGATACACACATACACTGACACCTCTAGGACTGAGGATACACACATACACTGACACTTCTAGGACTGAGGATACACACATACACTGACACCTCTAGGACTGAGGATACAAGTAAACTGACACCTCTAGGACTGAGGATACACATACACTAACACCTCTAGGACTGAGGATACACACATACACTGACACCTCTAAGACTGAGGATACACACATACACTGGCACCTCTAGGGCTGAGGAGGATACACACATACACTGACACCTCTAGGACTGAGGATACACACATACACTAACACCTCTAGGACTGAGGACACACACATACACTAACACCTCTAGGACTGAGGATACACACATACACTGACACCTCTAGCACTAAGGATACACACATACACTGACACCTCTAGGACTGAGGATACGCACATACACTGACACCTCTAGGACTGAGGATACACACATACCCTGACACCTCTAGGAATGAGGATACACACATACACTGACACCTCTAGGACTGAGGATACACACATACACTGACACCTCTAGGACTGAGGATACACACATACGCTGACACCTCTAGGACTAAGGATACACACATACACTGACACCTCTAGGACTGAGGATACACACATACACTAACACCTCTAGGACTAAGGATACACACATACACTGAAACCTCTAGGAATGAGGATACACACATACACTGACACCTCTAGGACTGAGGATACACACATACACTGACACCTCTAGGACTAACGATACACACATACACTGACACCTCTAGGACTGAGGATACACACATATGCTGACACCTCTAGGACTAAGGATACACAAATACACTAACACCTCTAGGACTAAGGATACACACATACACTGACACCTCTAGGACTGAGGATACACACATACACACATACACTGACACCTCTAGGACTGAGGATACACACATACACTAACACCTCTAGGACTAAGGATACACACATACACTAACACCTCTAGGACTAAGGATACACACATACACTGACACCTCTAGGACTGAGGATACACAAACTGACACCTCTAGGACTGATGATACACACATACACTGACACCTCTAGGACTAAGGATACACACATACGCTGACACCTCTAGGACTAAGGATACATACATACACTGACACCTCTAGGACTAAGGATACACACATACACTAACACCTCTAGGACTAAGGATACACAGACTGAAACCTCTAGGACTAAGGATACACACATACACTGACACCTCTAGGACTGAGGATACACACATACACTAACACCTCTAGGACTAAGGATACACAGACTGACACCTCTAGGACTGAGGATACACACATATGCTGACACCTCTAGGACTGAGGATATACACATACACTGAAACCTCTAGGACTGAGGATACACACACACACTGACACCTCTAGGACTGAGGATACACAGACTGACAACTCTAGGAATGAGGATACACACCTACACTGACACCTCTAGGAATGAGGATACACACATACACTGACACCTCTAGGAATGAGGATACACACATACACTGACACCTCTAGAAATGAGGATACACACATACACTGACATCTCTAGGACTGAGGATGCACACATACACTGACACCTCTAGGAATGAGGATACACACATACACTGACACCTCTAGGACTAAGGATACACAAACTGACACCTCTAGGACTGAGGATACACACATACACTGACACCTCTAGGACTGAGGATACACACATACACTGACACCTCTAGGACTGAGGATACACACATACACTGACATCTCTAGGACTGAGTATACACACATGCACTGACACCTCTAGGAATGAGGATACACACATACACTGACACCTCTAGGACTGAGGATACACACCTACACTGACACCTCTAGGACTGAGGATACACACATACACTGACATCTCTAGGAATGAGGATACACACATACACTGACACCTCTAGGACTGAGGATACAAACATACACTGACACTTCTAGGACTGAGGATACACACAAACACTGACACCTCTAGGACTGATGATACACGTAAACTGACACCTCTAGGACTGAGGATACACATACACTAACACCTCTAGGACTAAGGATACACACATACACTGACACCTCTAGGACTGAGGATACACACATACACTGGCACCTCTAGGGCTGAGGAGGATACACACATACACTGACACCTCTAGGACTGAGGATACACACATACACTGACACCTCTAGGACTGAGGATACACACATACACTAACACCTCTAGGACTGAGGACACACACATACACTAACACCTCTAGGACTGATGATACACACATACACTGACACCTCTAGGACTAAGGATACACACATACACTGACACCTCTAGGACTGAGGATACACACATACACTGACACCTCTAGGACTGAGGATACACACATACACTGACACCTCTAGGAATGAGGATACACACATACACTGACACCTCTAGGACTGAGGATACACACATACACTGACACCTCTAGGACTGAGGATACACACATACGCTGACACCTCTAGGATTAAGGATACACACATACACTGACACCTCTAGGACTGAGGATACACACATACACTAACACCTCTAGGACTTAGGATACACACATACACTGACACCTCTAGGAATGAGGATACACACATACACTGACACCTCTAGGACTGAGGATACACACATACACTGACACCTCTAGGACTAACGATACACACATACACTGACACCTCTAGGACTGAGGATATACACATATGCTGACAACTCTAGGACTGATGATACACGTAAACTGACACCTCTAGGATTGAGGATACACATGCACTAACACCTCTAGGACTGAGGATACACACATACACTGACACCTCTAGGACTGAGGATACACACATACACTGGCACCTCTAGGGCTGAGGAGGATACACACATACACTGACACCTCTAGGACTGAGGATACACACATACACTGACACCTCTAGGACTGAGGATACACACATACACTAACACCTCTAGGACTGAGGACACACACATACACTAACACCTCTAGGACTGAGGATACACACATACACTGACACCTCTAGGACTAAGGATACACACATACACTGACACCTCTAGGACTGAGGATACGCACATACACTGACACCTCTAGGACTGAGGATACACACATACCCTGACACCTCTAGGAATGAGGATACACACATACACTGACACCTCTAGGACTGAGGATACACACATACACTGACACCTCTAGGACTGAGGACACCTCTAGGACTGATGATACACACATACACTGACACCTCTAGGACTAAGGATACACACATACGCTGACACCTCTAGGACTAAGGTTACACACATACACTGACACCACTAGGACTAAGGATACACACATACACTAACACCTCTAGGACTAAGGATACACAGACTGACACCTCTAGGACTAAGGATACACACATACACTGACACCTCTAGGACTGAGGATACACACATACACTAACACCTCTAGGACTAAGGATACACAGACTGACACCTCTAGGACTGAGGATACAAACATACACTGATACTTCTAGGACTGAGGATACACACAAACACTGACACCTCTAGGACTGATGATACACGTAAACTGACACCTCTAGGACTGAGGATACACATACACTAACACCTCTAGGACTAAGGATACACACATACACTGACACCTCTAGGACTGAGGATACACACATACACTGGCACCTCTAGGGCTGAGGAGGATACACACATACACTGACACCTCTAGGACTGAGGATACACACATACACTGACACCTCTAGGACTGAGGATACACACATACACTAACACCTCTAGGACTGAGGACACACACATACACTAACACCTCTAGGACTGATGATACACACATACACTGACACCTCTAGGACTAAGGATACACACATACACTGACACCTCTAGGACTGAGGATACGCACATACACTGACACCTCTAGGACTGAGGATACACACATACCCTGACACCTCTAGGAATGAGGATACACACATACACTGACACCTCTAGGACTGAGGATACACACATACACTGACACCTCTAGGACTGAGGATACACACATACGCTGACACCTCTAGGATTAAGGATACACACATACACTGACACCTCTAGGACTGAGGATACACACATACACTAACACCTCTAGGACTTAGGATACACACATACACTGACACCTCTAGGAATGAGGATACACACATACACTGACACCTCTAGGACTGAGGATACACACATACACTGACACCTCTAGGACTAACGATACACACATACACTGACACCTCTAGGACTGAGGATACACACATATGCTGACAACTCTAGGACTGATGATACACGTAAACTGACACCTCTAGGACTGAGGATACACATGCACTAACACCTCTAGGACTGAGGATACACACATACACTGACACCTCTAGGACTGAGGATACACACATACACTGGCACCTCTAGGGCTGAGGAGGATACACACATACACTGACACCTCTAGGACTGAGGATACACACATACACTGACACCTCTAGGACTGAGGATACACACATACACTAACACCTCTAGGACTGAGGACACACACATACACTAACACCTCTAGGACTGAGGATACACACATACACTGACACCTCTAGGACTAAGGATACACACATACACTGACACCTCTAGGACTGAGGATACGCACATACACTGACACCTCTAGGACTGAGGATACACACATACCCTGACACCTCTAGGAATGAGGATACACACATACACTGACACCTCTAGGACTGAGGATATACACATACACTGACACCTCTAGGACTGAGGACACCTCTAGGACTGATGATACACACATACACTGACACCTCTGGGACTAAGGATACACACATACGCTGACACCTCTAGGACTAAGGTTACACACATACACTGACACCACTAGGACTAAGGATACACACATACACTAACACCTCTAGGACTAAGGATACACAGACTGACACCTCTAGGACTAAGGATACACACATACACTGACACCTCTAGGACTGAGGATACACACATACACTAACACCTCTAGGACTAAGGATACACAGACTGACACCACTAGGACTGAGGATACACACACACACTGACACCTCTAGGACTGAGGATACACAGACTGACAACTCTAGGAATGAGGATACACACCTACACTGACACCTCTAGGAATGAGGATACACACATACACTGACACCTCTAGGAATGAGGATACACACATACACTGACACCTCTAGAAATGAGGATACACACATACACTGACATCTCTAGGACTGAGGATGCACACATACACTGACACCTCTAGGAATGAGGATACACACATACACTGACACCTCTAGGACTAAGGATACACAAACTGACACCTCTAGGACTGAGGATACACACATACACTGACACCTCTAGGACTGAGGATACACACATACACTGACACCTCTAGGACTGAGGATACACACATACACTGACATCTCTAGGACTGAGGATACACACATACACTGACACCTCTAGGAATGAGGATACACACATACACTGACACCTCTAGGACTGAGGATACACACCTACACTGACACCTCTAGGACTGAGGATACACACATACACTGACCTCTCTAGGAATGAGGATACACACATACACTGACACCTCTAGGACTGAGGATACACAGACTGACAACTCTAGGAATGAGGATACACACCTACACTGACACCTCTAGGAATGAGGATACACACATACACTGACACCTCTAGGAATGAGGATACACACATACACTGACACCTCTAGAAATAAGGATACACACATACACTGACATCTCTAGGACTGAGGATGCACACATACACTGACACCTCTAGGAATGAGGATACACACATACACTGACACCTCTAGGACTAAGGATACACAAACTGACACCTCTAGGACTGAGGATACACACATACACTGACACCTCTAGGACTGAGGATACACACATACACTGACACCTCTAGGACTGAGGATACACACATACACTGACATCTCTAGGACTGAGGATACACACATACACTGACACCTCTAGGAATGAGGATACACACATACACTGACACCTCTAGGACTGAGGATACACACCTACACTGACACCTCTAGGACTGAGGATACACACATACACTGACATCTCTAGGAATGAGGATACACACATACACTGACACCTCTAGGACTGAGGATACAAACATACACTGACACTTCTAGGACTGAGGATACACACAAACACTGACACCTCTAGGACTGATGATACACGTAAACTGACACCTCTAGGACTGAGGATACACATACACTAACACCTCTAGGACTAAGGATACACACATACACTGACACCTCTAGGACTGAGGATACACACATACACTGGCACCTCTAGGGCTGAGGAGGATACACACATACACTGACACCTCTAGGACTGAGGATACACACATACACTGACACCTCTAGGACTGAGGATACACACATACACTAACACCTCTAGGACTGAGGACACACACATACACTAACACCTCTAGGACTGATGATACACACATACACTGACACCTCTAGGACTAAGGATACACACATACACTGACACCTCTAGGACTGAGGATACGCACATACACTGACACCTCTAGGACTGAGGATACACACATACCCTGACACCTCTAGGAATGAGGATACACACATACACTGACACCTCTAGGACTGAGGATACACACATACACTGACACCTCTAGGACTGAGGATACACACATACGCTGACACCTCTAGGATTAAGGATACACACATACACTGACACCTCTAGGACTGAGGATACACACATACACTAACACCTCTAGGACTTAGGATACACACATACACTGACACCTCTAGGAATGAGGATACACACATACACTGACACCTCTAGGACTGAGGATACACACATACACTGACACCTCTAGGTCTAACGATACACACATACACTGACACCTCTAGGACTGAGGATACACACATATGCTGACACCTCTAGGACTAATGATACACGTAAACTGACACCTCTAGGACTGAGGATACACATGCACTAACACCTCTAGGACTGAGGATACACACATACACTGACACCTCTAGGACTGAGGATACACACATACACTGGCACCTCTAGGGCTGAGGAGGATACACACATACACTGACACCTCTAGGACTGAGGATACACACATACACTGACACCTCTAGGACTGAGGATACACACATACACTAACACCTCTAGGACTGAGGACACACACATACACTAACACCTCTAGGACTGAGGATACACACATACACTGACACCTCTAGGACTAAGGATACACACATACACTGACACCTCTAGGACTGAGGATACGCACATACACTGACACCTCTAGGACTGAGGATACACACATACCCTGACACCTCTAGGAATGAGGATACACACATACACTGACACCTCTAGGACTGAGGATACACACATACACTGACACCTCTAGGACTGAGGACACCTCTAGGACTGATGATACACACATACACTGACACCTCTAGGACTAAGGATACACACATACGCTGACACCTCTAGGACTAAGGTTACACACATACACTGACACCACTAGGACTAAGGATACACACATACACTAACACCTCTAGGACTAAGGATACACAGACTGACACCTCTAGGACTAAGGATACACACATACACTGACACCTCTAGGACTGAGGATACACACATACACTAACACCTCTAGGACTAAGGATACACAGACTGACACCACTAGGACTGAGGATACACACATATGCTGACACCTCTACGACTGAGGATATACACATACACTGAAACCTCTAGGACTGAGGATACACACACACACTGACACCTCTAGGACTAAGGATACACAGACTGACAACTCTAGGAATGAGGATACACACCTACACTGACACCTCTAGGAATGAGGATACACACATACACTGACACCTCTAGGAATGAGGATACACACATACACTGACACCTCTAGAAATGAGGATACACACATACACTGACATCGCTAGGACTGAGGATGCACACATACACTGACACCTCTTGGAATGAGGATACACACATACACTGACACCTCTAGGACTAAGGATACACAAACTGACACCTCTAGGACTGAGGATACACACATACACTGACACCTCTAGGAATGAGGATACACACATACACTGACACCTCTAGGACTGAGGATACACACATACACTGACATCTCTAGGACTCAGGATACACACATACACTGACACCTCTAGGAATGAGGATACACACATACACTGACACCTCTAGGACTGAGGATACACACCTACACTGACACCTCTAGGACTGAGGATACACACATACACTGACATCTCTAGGAATGAGGATACACACATACACTGACACCTCTAGGAATGAGGATACACACATACACTGACACCTCTAGGACTGAGGATACACACATACACTGACACCTCTAGGAATGAGGATACACACAGACACTGACATCTCTAGGACTGAGGATACACACATACACTGACACCTCTAGGAATGAGGATACACACATACACTGACACCTTTAGGAATGAGGATACACACATACACTGACACCTCTAGGACTGAGCATACACACATACACTGACACTTCTAGGACTGAGGATACACACATACACTGACACCTCTAGGACTGAGGATACACGTACACTGACACCTCTAGGACTGAGGATACACATACACTAACACCTCTAGGACTGAGGATACACACATACACTGACACCTCTAGGGCTGAGGAGGATACACACATACACTGACACCTCTAGGACTGAGGATGCACACATACACTGACACCTCTTGGAATGAGGATACACACATACACTGACACCTCTAGGACTAAGGATACACAAACTGACACCTCTAGGACTGAGGATACACACATACACTGACACCTCTAGGAATGAGGATACACACATACACTGACACCTCTAGGACTGAGGATACACACATACACTGACATCTCTAGGACTCAGGATACACACATACACTGACACCTCTAGGAATGAGGATACACACATACACTGACACCTCTAGGACTGAGGATACACACCTACACTGACACCTCTAGGACTGAGGATACACACATACACTGACATCTCTAGGAATGAGGATACACACATACACTGACACCTCTAGGAATGAGGATACACACATACACTGACACCTCTAGGACTGAGGATACACACATACACTGACACCTCTAGGAATGAGGATACACACAGACACTGACATCTCTAGGACTGAGGATACACACATACACTGACACCTCTAGGAATGAGGATACACACATACACTGACACCTTTAGGAATGAGGATACACACATACACTGACACCTCTAGGACTGAGCATACACACATACACTGACACTTCTAGGACTGAGGATACACACATACACTGACACCTCTAGGACTGAGGATACACGTACACTGACACCTCTAGGACTGAGGATACACATACACTAACACCTCTAGGACTGAGGATACACACATACACTGACACCTCTAGGGCTGAGGAGGATACACACATACACTGACACCTCTAGGACTGAGGATACACACATACACTGACACCTCTAGGACTGAGGATACACACATACACTAACACCTCTAGGACTGAGGACACACACATACACTAACACCTCTAGGACTGAGGATACACACATACACTGACACCTCTAGGACTAAGGATACACACATACACTGACACCTCTAGGACTGTGGATACGCACATACACTGACACCTCTAGGACTGAGGATACACACATACCCTGACACCTCTAGGAATGAGGATACACACATACACTGACACCTCTAGGACTGAGGATACACACATACACTGACACCTCTAGGACTGAGGATACACACATACACTGACACCTCTAGAAATGAGGATACACACATACACTGACATCTCTAGGACTGAGGATGCACACATACACTGACACCTCTAGGAATGAGGATACACACATACACTGACACCTCTAGGACTAAGGATACACAAACTGACACCTCTAGGACTGAGCATATACACATACACTGACACCTCTAGGAATGAGGATACACACATACACTGACACCTCTAGGACTGAGGATACACACATACACTGACATCTCTAGGACTGAGGATACACACATACACTGACACCTCTAGGAATGAGGATACACACATACACTGACACCTCTAGGACTGAGGATACACACCTACACTGACACCTCTAGGACTGAGGATACACACATACACTGACATCTCTAGGAATGAGGATACACACATACACTGACACCTCTAGGAATGAGGATACACACATACACTGACACCTCTAGGACTGAGGATACACACATACACTGACACCTCTAGGAATGAGGATACACACAGACACTGACATCTCTAGGACTGAGGATACACACATACACTGACACCTCTAGGAATGAGGATACACACAGACACTGACATCTCTAGGACTGAGGATACACACATACACTGACACCTCTAGGAATGAGGATACACACATACACTGACACCTTTAGGAATGAGGATACACACATACACTGACACCTCTAGGACTGAGCATACACACATACACTGACACTTCTAGGACTGAGGATACACACATACACTGACACCTCTAGGACTGAGGATACACGTACACTGACACCTCTAGGACTGAGGATACACATACACTAACACCTCTAGGACTGAGGATACACACATACACTGACACCTCTAGGACTGAGGATACACACATACACTGGCACCTCTAGGGCTGAGGAGGATACACACATACACTGACACCTCTAGGACTGAGGATACACACATACACTGACACCTCTAGGACTGAGGATACACACATACACTAACACCTCTAGGACTGAGGACACACACATACACTAACACCTCTAGGACTGAGGATACACACATACACTGACACCTCTAGGACTAAGGATACACACATACACTGACACCTCTAGGACTGTGGATACGCACATACACTGACACCTCTAGGACTGAGGATACACACATACCCTGACACCTCTAGGAATGAGGATACACACATACACTGACACCGCTAGGACTGAGGATACACACATACACTGACACCTCTAGGACTCAGGATACACACATACGCTGACACCTCTAGGACTAAGGATACACACATACACTGACACCTCTAGGACTGAGGATACACACATACACTAACACCTCTTGGACTAAGGATACACACATACACTGACACCTCTAGGAATGAGGATACACACATACACTGACACCTCTAGGACTGAGGATACACACATACACTGACACCTCTAGGACTAAGGATACACACATACACTGACACCTCTAGGACTGAGGATACACACATATGCTGACACCTCTAGGACTAAGGATACACACATACACTAACACCTCTAGGACTAAGGATACACACATACACTGACACCTCTAGGACTGAGGATACACACATACACACATACACTGACACCTCTAGGACTGAGGATACACACATACACTAACACCTCTAGGACTAAGGATACACACATACACTAACACCTCTAGGACTAAGGATACACACATACACTGACACCTCTAGGACTGAGGATACACAAACTGACACCTCTAGGACTGATGATACACACATACACTGACACCTCTAGGACTAAGGATACACACATACGCTGACACCTCTAGGACTAAGGATACACACATACACTGACACCTCTAGGACTAAGGATACACACATACACTAACACCTCTAGGACTAAGGATACACAGACTGACACCTCTAGGACTAAGGATACACACATACACTGACACCTCTAGGACTGAGGATACACACATACACTAACACCTCTAGGACTAAGGATACACAGACTGACACATCTAGGACTGAGGATACACACATATGCTGACACCTCTAGGACTGAGGATATACACATACACTGACACCTCTAGGACTGAGGATACACACACACTGACACCTCTAGGACTGAGGATACACAGACTGACAACTCTAGGACTGAGGATACACACCTACACTGACACCTCTAGGACTGAGGATACACACATACACTGACACCTCTAGGACTGAGGATACACACATACACTGACACCTCTAGGACTGAGGATACACACATACACTAACACCTCTAGGACTAAGGATACACAGACTGACACATCTAGGACTGAGGATACACACATATGCTGACACCTCTAGGACTGAGGATATACACATACACTGACACCTCTAGGACTGAGGATACACACACACACTGACACCTCTAGGACTGAGGATACACAGACTGACAACTCTAGGACTGAGGATACACACCTACACTGACACCTCTAGGACTGAGGATACACACATACACTGACACCTCTAGGACTGAGGATACACACATACACTGACACCTCTAGGACTGAGGATACACACATACACCTCTAGGACTGAGGATACACACACACACTGACACCTATAGGACTAAGGATACACAGACTGACAACTCTAGGACTGAGGATACACACCTACACTGACACCTCTAGGACTGAGGATACACACATACACTGACACCTCTAGGACTGAGGATACACACATACACTGACACCTCTAGGACTGAGGATACACACATACACCTCTAGGACTGAGGATACACACATACACTGACACCTCTAGGACTGAGGATACACACATACACCTCTAGGACTGAGGATACACACACACACTGACACCTATAGGACTAAGGATACACAAACTGACACCACTACGACTGAGGATACACACATACACTGACACCTCTAGGACTGAGGATAAACACATACACCGACACCTCTAGAACTGAGGATACACACATACACTAACACCTCTAGGACTGAGGATGCACACATACACTAACACCTCTAGGACTGAGGATACACACATACACTGACACCTCGAGGACTGAGGATATAAACATTAACTGACACCTCTAGGACTAAGGATACACGTAAACTGACACCTCTAGGACTGAGGATACACACATACACTAACACCTCTAGGACTGAGGATACACACATACACTGACACCTCTAGGACTGAGGATACACACATACACTGACACCTCTAGGACTGAGGATACACACATACACTAACACCTCTAGGACTGAGGATACACACATACACTGACACCTCTAGGACTGAGGACACACACATACGTTGACACCTCTAGGAATGAGGATACACACATACACTGACACCTCTAGGACTGAGGATAAACACATACACTGACACCTCTAGGACTGAGGATACACACATATACTGACACCTCTAGGACTAAGGATACACACATAAACTGACACCTAAAGGACTGAGGATAAACACTACTAAACTAAGCCATTAAAAAGTAGTTTAATGTGTAAAAAAGTGCAGCAATCCTGCCTGCAGAAGCTGCATAGAACCTATTTTATGCTATATATTGTCAGGGTGCCAGGAATCAGACTGAGACGAGAAGTGCAAAAATAATCACACCTTTATTAATAGCAAAAAATTATAAAATGACCCCAAGTCAAATAACAAGACAGGAGTCAAAACCAGAGCTGGTAGTCAGACAAGCCGAGTCAGGAGCCAAAGCGAATAGTCAGACGAGCCAGAATCAGGAACAAGGAGAACAGCAGAGTCAGGAACAAGCCAGGGATCAGGAACCAGGAAGGATGTCAGGCAGCCAGGTAATACACAGGAACTCTCACAAACAGGTCTCAGACAACGCAAAGGCAAAGCATACTGAACCGAGGCCTTTTAAATAATAAATGATGACATCACAATTCTGAGACTGCATCCTGTCTCACATGGATGATGCACAACAGTCTGGCCATATAAGGAAGTGCAGGAAGTGAGCAGCATCCCCCACAATGCACCAAGTCAGGAAGAGAGGTGAGTAAAATGGCTGCCAGCAGCACATGGCAAACACAACAGGGAAAAAGCCTGACAGTACCCTCCCTCAACGACCCCTCACCCACGGGAGGACAAAAGGCTTATTTGGGGAACGGGCATGGAAGGCACGGAGGAGGGCGGGAGCATGAACATCAGAGGAGGGAACCCAAGAACGCTCCTCCGGTGAACCAAATACTGTACACGGCCCTTGGACATACGAGAGTCAATAATGCTGCTGACCTCATACTCCTCATGGTTGTCAACAAAGATAGGATGGGGACGAGGCAACACAGTGGTAAACCGATTACAAACCAATGGTTTCAAGAGGGAGACATGAAAAACATTGGAGATGCACATAGCAGGAGGAAGGTCAAGAGCGTAGGCCACAGGATTAACCCGTCGGAGTATTCGAAAAGGACCAACATAACGGGGAGCCAATTTATTGGAAGGCACACAAAGGTTCAAGTTGCGGGAGGACAGCCAAACTCTCTCACCAACCTGGTAGGAAGGTGCGGGCAGACGCCTACGATCAGCCTGGAACTTTTGGCGCTGCATAGAACGATGAAGGCAATCCTGAATCTGCACCCACGTGGACTGGAGTTGCCGGAAATGCTCCTCCAAAGCCGGAATACCCTGAGACATGAATGAATCGGGCAACAAGGATGATTGAAACCCATAATTCGCCATGAACGGGGATAACTTGGAGGAAGCATTAATAGCATTATTACGAGCAAACTCTGCCCAAGGTAGCAGTTCAGACCAATTATTGTGGTGATCTGAGACATAGCAATGGAGGAACTGTTCCAGAGCTTGATTAGACTGTTCCGCAGCCCCATTGGATTGAGGGTGATATGCTGAGGAGAAGGAAAGCTGGATCCCCATTTGAGCACAAAAGGAACGCCAAAATCTGGAGACAAACTGGCTACCCCGGTCCGACACTATCTCCTTGGGTAACCCATGTAAACGGAAGACCTCCCGGGCAAAAATTGAAGCAAGCTCCTGAGCGGTAGGCAGCTTCATCAAGGGAATGCAATGTGACATTTTAGAAAAACGGTCAAACACCATAAGGATAACAGTATTGCCATTGGTAACAGGGAGCTCGACAATGAAGTCCATGGAAAGATGTGTCCAAGGACGCTCACCATTAGCAATAGGTTGAAGTAGACCCACAGGAAGATGTTGAGGAGTCTTATTCTGTGCACAAACTGAGCAGGAGGCAACATACGCAGCAACATCAGAACGAAGACCTGGCCACCAGAATTGTCGAGTGACAGACCAAATCATTTGGTTCTTGCCTGGGTGACCTGCGGCTTTAGGATAGTGGTAAGTGTGCAAAAGTTTAGTTAGAAGATTCTCAGGAACAAAACACTTACCACTAGGTTTCTCAGGCGGTGCATTGGTTTGTGCAGCCAGGATCTCCTCCCCCAAGGGAGAAGTCAAATTAGTACGTATGGTAGCCAAAATATGGTCAGGAGGTATAACAGGAGTAGGTACAGACTCCTCCTTGGACAGAGGCAAAAATTGTCGAGAGAGGGCATCAGCCCTAACATTCTTACTACCAGGCAGGTAGGAGACCACATAATTAAATCGAGACAAAAATAGCGCCCATCTGGCCTGTCGGGGCGACAAACGTTTTGCTTCAGATAGATAAGTTAAATTCTTGTGGTCAGTAAGAATGAGTACTGGCACGCTAGTACCCTCGAGAAGATGCCTCCATTTCTTGAGTGCCAAAATTATGGCCAGTAATTCCCTGTCGCCAATTTCATAATTGCACTCCGCTGGAGACAATTTCTTAGAGAAGAAACCACACGGATGCAAGGAACCGACAGGCGTAGGACGTTGAAACTAGAGGGCACTTACTCCAGTCTCAGACGCATCGACCTCAAGAACGAAAGGCAGGACAGGGTTAGGATGAGCCAGAACTGGAGCGGCAGCAAAGGCAGTCTTAAGACTATCAAAGGCCTCAATGGCAGAAGTGACCAATGGAGTGGATCATTCTCTTTACGGGTCATGTCTGTGATAGGTTTGACCAAGGAAGAAAAGTTTTTAATAAACTTTCTATAGTGTTTGGCGAACCCCAAAAAACGTTGAATAGACCGAAGACCAACTGGGCGAGGCCACTGCAGAACTGCAGATAACTTGTCAGGATCCATGAAGAACCCTGCAACAGAGATAACATAACCTAGGAAGGTTACTTGAGTCTGATGGAACTCACATTTCTCAAGTTTACAAAACAGGCCGTTCTCACGTAGTCTCTGAAGAACCCGTGTAACATCAGAACGATGAGCCTCAAGTGTGGGTGAGTGTATGAGGATGTCGTCTAAGTACACCACAACACACTGTTGCAACATATCTCGTAGGACATCATTAATAAATTCCTGAAAAACAGCAGGAGCATTACATAGGCCAAAGGGCATTACAAGATACTCATAATGCCCGCTCCTGGTGTTAAATGCTGTTTTCCATTCGTGACCCTCCTTAATCCTAACAAGATTGTATGCTCCTCTCAAATCAAGTTTAGTAAAGACCGTAGCTCCCTTGAGGTGGTCAAAGAGTTCCGTAATGAGCGGAATAGGGTAAGCATTCTTAATGGTAAGATGATTAAGACCCCTATAATCGATACATGGTCTTAACTCGCCACCCTTTTTCTTCACAAAGAAGAAGCCAGCCCCTGCAGAAGAGCAGGATTTGCGGATGATCCCCCGTGACAGAGCATCAGCAACATACTCCTCCATAGCACAATTCTCTGCAACAGACAGAGGGTATACCTGGCCCCGAGGAGGAATGGCTCCGGGTTGCAGGTCTATGGCACAATCGTAAAACCGGTGAGGAGGCAACGTACCGGCACGCACCTTGTCAAACACGTCTCAGAACTCTCGGTACTCCTCTGGCAATTGAGATACTGAAGAAGTGCACAAGACTTTAACTGGTTTCCGAAGACAAGTGGAAATACATTGCGGGGACCACCACAAAATTTCAGACCTGCGCCAGTTGAGACTGGGATTGTGCTTTTGGAGCCAGGGATAACCCAGAACAACTGGAAAATGCAGAGAGTTTATCACCTGGAATTGGAGGGTTTCAAAATGGAGAGCCCCAACAGCCATGGGCAACGGAGCAGTTTCGTGAGTAACAAGTGCGGGCTGAAGGGGCCTGCCATCAATGGCCTCAATAGCAAGCAGAACGGACAGAGGCAAAACAGGAATGGAGTGCTTTGATACAAAAGCACTGTCAATGAAATAGCCAGCAGCACCGGAGTCAACAAGAGCCTGAGTGACTATGGAGGAGTCCACCCAGGAAAGGACAACCGTGACCAAAGGTTTCTCCTTAAGCGGTTCCAGGGACAAGGATATACCACCCAAGGTCTGCTCCCGACAGGACCTTAGGTGTGAGCGTTTCCCGGCCGTGTAGGACAAGACTTCAAAAGGTGGCCCTGTAACCCACAAAAGAGGCAGAGCCCCTCCCTCCTCCTAAAAGCCCTCTCCACCGCGGAGAGACGTGTGAATCCCAACTGCATCGGCTCAGCAGTACCTGGTGACTCGGGACCAGGAGGCATGGGAGGAGAGGGAGGCATGGGTGGGAATGAACACGTAGGAGACAACAGAACAGGAGGCTTCCACAAGTGCTCCTTGAAAGAGGGCCTCTCTCTGAGTCTGATGTCAATTAGGATCCAAAAAGACACCAATGCCTCGAGATCCTCTGGTAAATCTCTGGCAGCAACTTCGTCTTTAATCGCATCAGAGAGCCCAGGAAAGAAAGCAGCAACAAGGGCTTCATTGTTCCAACTTACCTCTGCAGCAAGCGTACGGAACTCAATAGCATACTGAGCAACAGATCTAGTACCTTGCTGAATGGACATGAGTCGTTTAGCAGCAGAGGAGGAGCGAGCCGGAACATCAAATACCCTTCAAAAGGAGGCCATAAATTCAGGGTAATTTGAAATCACAGGTTTATTAGTCTCCCACAAGGGATTTGCCCAGGCAAGAGCTGTGTCAGAGAGTAACGAGATGAGAAATCCCACCTTAGCTCTGTCAGAGGGAAACGCCTGAGTTAACATCTCAAAGTAAAAGCCCACCTGGTTCAAAAACCCTCTGCACTGAATAGGATCGCCTCCATATCGCTGAGGTAGAGGTGCAGAACCGGACATGCTCCTGGTAGGCAAAGGTGCAGCAGCAGAAACAGGAGCAGCCATAACATGCGGGACACTTGGGTCCAAATGTGCAGTGTGAGTCAGCAGGGTTTGCATGGCTAGTGCAAATTGATCCAAGCGGTGATCCTGTACATCCATCCTGGAAATGATGGCAGGTAAAGGTGGATAATTAGCAGCATCAGGATTCATGGCCTTTGCATAATGTCAGGGTGCCAGGAATCAGACTGAGACGAGAAGTGCAAAAATAATCACACCTTTATTAATAGCAAAAAATTATAAAATGTCCACAAGTCAAAAAACAAGCCAGGAGTCAAAACCAGAGCTGGTAGTCAGACTAGCCGAGACAGGAGCCAAAGCGAATAGTCAGATGAGCCAGAATCAGGAACAAGGAGAACAGCAGAGTCAGGAACAAGCCAGGAATCAGGAACCAGGAAGGACGTCAGGCAGCCAGGTAATACACAGGAACTCTCACAAACAGGTCTCAGACAACGCAAAGACAAAGCATACTGAACAGAGGCCCTTTAAATAATAAATGATGACATCACAATTCTGAGACTGCATCCTGTCTCACATGGATGATGCACAACAGTCTGGCCATAAAAGGAAGTGCAGGAAGTGAGCAGCATCCCCCACAATGCACCAAGTAAGGAAGAGAGGTGAGTAAAATGGCTGCCAGCAGCACATGGCAAACACAACAGGGAAAAACCCTGACATATATACAGTATTTGTTTGTGGATGTGAGGTAGATGGCAGGGATGAGTTGTTATGATACACAAAATGGAGCTGCCCATACATATGACCAAGGATGCACAATTTTTAAAAAGAAGCATTTATTAAACATGCATATGTGGAAAAAACAATACTCACATCTTAAACAAACCCATTTGTTTAAAATGACAGGGACCCTTCAGTAAAATCTCCTACTCTGCAGTGTCACACACTGAGGCTCCTGAGAAATCTCAGCAGCATTCCAGTGGGGATAGTTTCAAGGAGGGACTAACAACCCAGTGGCTCTGTCAGGAAGTGAGTGAGAAATGGCCGGCAGCAGCAGTTTGCAAACACACCACGTAGGAAGGAAGTAATTAGTGCAGGGGCTCTGTCAGGAAGTGAGTGAGAAATGGCAGGCAGCAGCAGTTTGCAAACACACCAAGGGCTCGATTTATCAAACTTTGTTCCAGATCGCCTTTCAGTTCTCCGACAAGTACTCTGCATATCACCATCGGATAGGCGCACATGTGCGCCATTATTTATCATAAAATGGGTCGTATTTCTACGTTACTTTCCAAAGGCGAGATGTGGCGTGATATTGATAAATCTCGCCGTTATTCGTATTTTTGCGCCATATTTATTATGAAAAATTAGTTAAATTAAAGCGCATATTAGAAATAAATGTGAATTATTATTGATTACATTTTAATATACATAAATAAAAATTTGTATTGTTCAATTATACTTCCTTATATATTTTCAATAAACACAAACTTTATTTATATTTCCGATATTCGATAAAAATTTGAATATAATTTCATCATATTATCACATTCTCTCACATATCAATCTCTGAAGGGATAGAAGTTCAATGGTAACATTAAAATGTAATGCTGAAAATACCACAATTGTTTGATATCTACTTATTATTTGTTGTATCAATGTTTATATTATTTAAGAAAGCACATCAAGATCTCACTCCTAATTGTATTCCAAATTTTATCTTTTTTGTATTAACTGTTTGAACAACTTATATAAACATGTGCTTATGTATTTCAAAGATATAACCCAACTCTTTGATCTAACCCAACTCTTATATTTATATCCACCTCCCCCCTCAGCACTAATATAGCTGTTTTTTTTTTTTACAATAAAATAATTATTAACTTTTTTCGATGAAATAAACACACAGACACCTCAAAAATTATATTGTAACATCAATCGATTTATTGAAACCCAAAATAAATGTTTTTTTCACATCATAATAAAATATTTTTGATTTTATTTCATAAAAAAAAAAAAAAATAATGTTATTTCCACATGAAAAGAAATAGAATGTTTTGCTTTATTGTTTATAATTAAAAAGATTGATATTTTTCTCTTAAGTTTTGCACTTTTATGTATGTCCTCATCAAATTATTTTCAACTTCCAGCAGGGTATCCAAAATTTCTTTTTTGTTGATAGTTATTTCTTGATCTTCAGGTACTGTACCAAAAATAGAAAAATAGTTATACTAAGGAACATGTCATTAATTGAATACATTTCTGTTCAGTATTACAAGATAACTAGTGTTTTATCTAATGCTAACAAGAAACAGAGACAATGACTAATATCTTGTTAGAAGGTTTTATCTACACCTCTGTTGTTATTTAAAGCATGTCATCTTGATAATACTGTGTACACGCACATGCATCTTTTGTTCCACACAATACTGACAATTGAAATTGAATTTCATAAAGCTAAAGATTGTTATGATACAAAAGAACTCACTCCAATCATAGCATTGCATTGAATTGGATGAATTTGATTGTTGCTCTTCTTCATGTTCAAGGTTCTGTCCTTCATCTTGAATAGCTGTAAGACATACAAATTAATTAGAACAGGAATAGTTATTTAATAGAACAATGCTGATTGAAATCCATATCTCTTTTAAAGTTATATTTTATTACAAATAATGACATAAGATCAGGAGTGACTGAATAGACATATGAACCTACATATATTGTCTTGTGGTTGCTCGCTATTTGGAGAATCTTGCATCATATTATTATTATTTTCCTCTTCAACAATTATTTCTTCAATGGCATTTTGGTTTGGATCTTCTTCAATCATGTCTATAATATGATTATAGTCATTAAGTAGAATAATATTATTTATTTGTAAGATAAATGTGAATTAAATCTACCTTCATTGTCACATTCATCATCAATGATGGGCATTGGCCTTCTGCGACGTTGTCGCCTCTTTTTTTCCTTTTTGTAAAAATTTTGAACATATAAATGTTAATATCAATGATGAGTTATCTTAATACTATACATTTTAGTAACTATTTTCATACCGGTTGTAATTTTAGCCTCAGACTCCAGAAAAACAGTCGGTAGTGGATCACAATCAGCTTCTAGACTGGATGGATTCTAGTTTATTGGGCGCAGATAACGGGGCCTTCTTCTATTTTTGACTGTAAAAGTAAAATACAATTTTATTTATATTGGTAATCTATTTTACAGTACAACATACATCTGACGGAAACAATTATATTGTTAATACTGTTTCACAAACTGCAATCAAGCTCAAATGGATACAAAAACAGCAATAATATTTTTGTACAAAGTTCAAGATTCTGTAAACTAAGTAACAACTAATGACAGAATACAATAGAGTTACAAAATTGATACACAACTATTACATTACTTACATTTCATAACATAGCTTCTTATTAGGGTTATTAAGGTCCTTAATTTAGATTGTCTCCGGATTAGATCATTATAATCATTATCATTATTATATCATTATAACGCTTCAGGCACTGTTTTCTAGTCCTATTATGGCCAGACAGACGTCTGACCCGTCGCACCATCTCAGATAACATTGGATTTCTTTTATCCTGTTCCAATGTGAAGATACCCTTCCTTTTTTTCGGAAAATACTTTTCCATTATATAGGTGATTATCAGTAATTCACCGATGGAAAACTTCTTGGAACGATTCATCATCACTGTCTGTATGTATCTCTCTAACCATAAAACTCCACCCAATAACGGAACTAATTGTGATAATATACCCATTTAAAAAATGATTTATGTTTAAAAGAAGTAATCAATCTACTAGAAATGTATTTATTAATAAATATTAAAGAAAAACTATTAAACTAGTTACATCTTTTTGTATAAATATAGATTACATTTAAGTTGTTACAAAGTGCGCAATAACGTGCACTATATTTCTACGGTCGATACAAGATAACTGGCACTATGTTTCGACACTTGATACAATGCGCAATAACTTGGACTATATTTCTACAGTCGATACATTTGTTTGCATAGTTTAAATTTAGTTTTATGGCTATGTTCATTGTTACTTCAATTGATACATACAAATGTTATGATTTTTATAAATGAAGGTATATAAAAATATAGACACATCAATTTGAAAAAAATACACATTTGACCAATAGGAATAAAGTAAATTGTTATTGTCCAATCGAATTAAAGTTAATAATGTTATTTAAATTATTCATTAATCTATTCATATAACGCCCCATTTCTGTAACGTTCTAGAACCAAAGTTGTTATTGATAATTCTTCATTACTTCTCGAACGAAGACACTATTCTTATAGCGCCATATTTTGCTCTAAATTTGCGATGGCTACTGGACTAGCTGGAAAGACGAAAAGTGGCCGAAGTGTGATGTTTAGTCATCGACAAAACTGTATTTTAGTTGAAGCTGTCATCGAACATTATGATGTTATTATCGGCTATCAAGCCAAATCTATCAACCCTCAAAGAAAAAAGGCAATTTGGGAACAAATTAGTCGTGCAGTGTCAGTGGAGGGTAGTTTTCCTAAAGATGTCAGGGCCTGTCGGAAGAGGGTGAATGATATTAGTAAGAATATAAAAAAAAAGTCTGTAAGGAAAAGCAGTTATCGAAAGGACTGGTGGAGGCCCCGCATATAGGGCTGAACTGCTGGACTATGAACAGATGCTGTATGCCAGGATGGGGTATGCTGTTGTTGTGGGACTTGATGTTCCATCAGATACCATGGATTTTAGAGGTAAATATCTCATTGCTTGCTGTTAAACGAATAGTCCATTCAGAACTTAAATTTCATGATTCAGACAGAGCATAACATGATAATAATTTTTTACTATTAAGATTTTTAATTTGTTAGCTTTGAATATGTATTTAACAAAGTTTGATTGTAAGCTTGGAAGCAGGACCATTTTTGGTTGAGGACCTGGATACCGCTTGCTGATTGGATGGCTACATTTAAAAAGAAACCAATCCTCAAGCGCTAACCAGGTGCCACACCCAAAAATGGTCCGGCTTCTAAACTTAGATTATTTATTTTTTAAATGAAAGATAATCAAAAAAGAAGACAATATAAAAATTATAATAGTATTGAATTATAAAGTTTTTTGAAATTCCATGCTCTATCCGAATAATGAAAGTATAATTTTCACTATACTATCTCTTCAACATGTATTTTGTATATTCAGTTTTGCCTATTTTTTTTTTTTTTTATTTTATTTTTTATTTATATGTACTTTAAAGAACAACATGAAGAAGCGTTTGAAACTGAAATAGAAAATGCCCAGTTGGACCAACCATCCGAGTCTGAGTTGACTTCTGAACAGCAACAACCCTCAACATCTTCATGTGATATAACATGCAGGGAAGAAACTACCAGTAAGTAAATATTACTAAAATGTAAATATCATTTGTATTAATGAAAAGAATGGACAATGAAATGTAATTAATATGTATTAAGTTTCTGACTTTTCTCATGAAAATTCTGTTTATGTACAGAAGAATTTTTTATAAACATGTATATGAATATCAATGTATTTATTGTTACAGGTGTCAGGGGATTACTACAGACAATGCAGGATTCGTCAATTACATTATTTGATGGTAAGTATTGACCTTTTTTTTTTTTAAAGAAATTTTTTTTATTTTTCTAAAATTATTTTTATTTACATTCATAGATGAAATAGAAATCACTTTAGAACCACTTGTGACTGACACAGTTTGTCAGGATGATGATGATGATGATGATGAGACACAAATAGAGGGACAAACTCAAACACAACTTGAGACACCACATGTTGATGAATCAGAATGTGAGGAAGAGATTGAGGATGCACAACAATGTCAGATAGATGAACCAGAGAGACCAAATGAAGTTGAACGACTGACAGATATGGCATTGTCTTTTAGAAATGAACAGAATGAATTTTTTAAAGAAATTATTGAATTACAAAAACAGAGAAATAATATACTTCAAGAACAGTTAAATGTTCAAATGGAGTATTTTCAGAAAAAGTTAGAGTTCATGAATAGGCGACATCCAGATTTATAATTATATTGTTCATATATACCTTTAAGTTATGGGGTCTAAACAATTTAACGCACTTATAACCTTTATTAATGTTTATTCGAGTTTACTGTTTTGATGTTGATATTTTGTGTTTAATAATATATATATATATATGTATAAATAACACAACACAACTTTGGTAACAAACTATATAATTCCTCTTTGAAAAAAATAAAAATATATATATATAAATAATTCTATCAATTTAAAATATAAAAAAAAAAAAAAATTATTTGAATACAATCAGAAAATTTCCTGAAAGAAAAAAAAAGGTGTAATTAATAATATAGAACAAACAATATTAACATGTCAATACAGTTTTAATTAGACTTACATCTAAAAAATCTTTCAATAATTTCAAGACGATTTTCCACTCCAGCTCTTGTGGTATGTCTTGTGACAATTTCCTGATCACCACCAGAACGGCCCAACACCCTAAATCTCATTTTCAGTACCAAATGTACGCTCAATAGCACTCCTTGTCGACCTGTGAGCTTCGTTGAACTTGATTTCTGACCGTGTATGAGGTATTGGTACAGGTGTCAAGAGCCAAGGCCTACAGGGGTACCCGCTGTCACCTTCAAAAATATAATAAAATTACAAATTAGCTACATGTAACTACAGGTTTATAAGGTTCAACTATGACAATTTAAAAATTACAATAAAGGTTTGAGTAATAGAAATATAAAAATTTTAATATTCACCTAATAGCCAACCGTGTGGCATGTCTCCATGTTCAAATGCTGCAAATAAAGCCGACTGCTTTAATATGTGATAATCGTGGCATGACCCTGGAAAACCTGATCTTACTGCCCAAAACCGAAGGTTAGAGTCACATACTGCTTGAACATTGAGAGAGTGGAAGTGTTTACGATTTCGATATTGCTCCTCCCTTAAAGCTGGTGGTCGAATTGCAATATGTGTGCAATCAATTGCACCTAGCACATTTGGAATGCCGGCAACTTGATAAAAAACAGATTTTACTTGGTGCCATTCATGTACATTCCTTGGCACATATATAAATTTATTTAGAGGCTTCAAAATAGCTTTTAAGACAGTCCTCAAATGTCTACCAAAAGAAGGCTGACTCATGCCAACCACTGCACTGGACACAGCCTGAAAAGAGCCTGTGGCTAGGAAATGCAAAACTGCCAATAACTTTAGCATTCCAGGTATTGCCCTTGTTCTTCTGGTCTGTGGCTCTAGATCATTCTGTATTAGAACATATAGATTTTGTATACTCTCCCTGTTTAGGCGAAATCTTTTTTTTATCTGGTAATCAGATAATGCCTGTAGTCCACAACAAGGTAGAAAAACTTGTGGAACTCTTTGCCGTCTATGTATTGGCAAAATCTGTTCATTTCGACGATTTTCATGGCCCCTTGCTAAAGAAATTGCAGACAAAATCAGGAAATAATCCATCTTCTGGCGCTGAAAATATGGAGTAAATTAGATGTTCTCCTATCTCTTCATGGAGAACATTAGTAGTCGTATTAGGAGGAGAACTTTAGGCTCTCCAATGGTGCAAAATAATGATAAATATATATTTCGGAGAGAAGTAGGTCGTATTCTTGAATATACACCCGGAAAAGGGCGTTTTAAAGCTTTATTTTGTGCAAATGTGCGCCTAGGCGAGGGACATTGAAGGGGAGAATTTTGCAGTCGTATTTGCACATTTTTCGGAGTATTTGTGATTGATAAATAGGAGATATATTACGTCGGCGTGAATTGAGGCGCAAATTAAGGAGAATATGTTTGATAAATCGAGCCCCAAGTAGGAAGGAAGTAATTAGTGCAGGGGCTCTGCAGAGTTCTGCTACCTGTCGTTTCTCACTGACTCCCTGACAGACACCACAACCACATAATGACAAGCTGGCAGCTGCATTCCAATTAGGGTTGCCACCTTTTGCCCAGAAAATTCCTGGACACTTTTTAAGTGGGCGTGGAGAGGGTGTGTCTCAGTGGCAATTTAGGACTAATAGTGAAGTGACAAGTTGCAATAAGAAGGGAATGGGAAAAAGGTGAGGCAATTGTGTACTCATAGTATATAAGGAGCCTCCAAAAAAGGCTTAGTCCTTCAAGAGTAAGAATGGGTCGATGCTCGCCAATGTGCCAACAGAGGAGCCAGCAAATCCAACACCATGAGGCATATTTAAGAAATGTCTTGCGTACCTGATCCAATAGTGGATCAGGTCTGCAAGACATCGCTGAATGCGGAGAGCAATACGCTCTCCGCATTTAACATTGCACCAGCAGCTCTTGTGAGCTGCTGGTGCAAGGCCGCCCCCTGCAGACTCGCGGCCAATGGGCCGCCAGCAGGGGGTCTCAATCAACCCGATCGTACTCAATCGGGTTGAATTGTTGCGATTCCTGTCCGCCTGCTCAGAGCAGGCGGACAGGGTTATGGAGCAGCGGTCTTTGTGACCGCTGCTTCATAACTGCTGTTTCTGGCGAGTCTGAAGACTCGCCAGAAACAAAGGCCCACAAGCTCCTTTCGGAGCTTGATAGATAGGCCCCTTTGAGTTCTCTGATCCCTCAGACGTCACCGTTTTGAAAGCCGTCATGAGTCTGTAATGGATATTCTGATATGGGCTCGGGAATACTTTGGTAGCCTTTGTCAGTTAACACCATTCGCTCAGGGCCGGATTGGGCCGACGGGATACTGGGGAAAATCCCAGTGGGCCGGGCTGAGCCTGGGCCGGCCAGCAGCTGCACAGTCAGACTCATAGTGTGGACTGTCTGGAGAGCAACAGTGCCGCACAGGCTCACACAGCATGCAGAGCACGGCACATTACTACTGAAGGCAAGCAGCAACCAAAATGAAAGCGCAGGAGGTCCAGGGCTGCACTAATAGTAACAAGTGCATTTCAGCCCCCATTTAAAAGGGCACCGGCCAGGGAATGCGGAGCGCTAAACTGTGCTAGAGAGCGGGAGAATCAGGTGTCAGGAACAGGAAGTCAAGTTCTTACAGTGCCTGCACTTGTTGTGTCGACTCTGAGTGGTGCGCAGAGGGACAGCATAAGAACAGCAGTGAGGTAATAAAAGAATGCTTTGCTAGTACTATTTGATTTACTTGGGAGCTTACATTTTTGCAGTTAGACTCCTGCACAGTACTTCTCCTTTTTTTTAATAAACAATGTGGTTCTGGATTCCCAAACATTTTCCTCCATGTGCTTCTCATCAAAGACCGTTTTGTGCATTAGCACAGTGCTAGCAGGGCTGTGACTGCAAACAAAAACACAGAGGAAAATGTTTGGGAATCCAGAACCACTTTAGCTCTGTGCTATATCAGCAGTGCCAGTGTTGTAAACTCCCCCAGACACAGAAGATCTGCCGGTAACGAGTGTGACAGGTGGGGGAGGGGTGGGACTAATGCTGATAGTTTACTACGGGAGAGCAGTGGACAGCCTTGTGAATTTCACCTTCTATAATGTCTGTCTGCTAGAGAGATACAGAAGGTAAGGCTGTTGGTTACTGCTGCTGCTTGTGACAGCTGAGCTGGATTATGTGTAAAGGGCAGTGCTGTTATTTAAAGGAGGAACAACTGACTGGACATATAGGGATTTACAGACACCACACCACAGGGCACAAGCAGAGTATTTTGCTTTTAATTTTCTCAAGTTGTATGCACACAAATCTTCTGCAGAAATGTCACATGTAAAAGCATAATTCAAATGTGTGCCTATGTATGTGTGTGTCTGTCTGTGTGTATTTGTATGTGTGTGTGTGTATCTATGTATGTATGTATGTATGTGTGTATCTATGTATGTGTGTGTATCTATGTATGTATGTGTGTGTGTGTGTATCTATGTATGTATGTGTGTGTATCTATGTATGTGTGTGTGTGTATCTATGTATGTATGTGTGTGTGTGTATCTATGTGTATATGTGTGTGTTTGTATATGTCTATGTGTGTGTGTATCTATGTATGCGTGTGATTGTATCTATGTATGTGTGTGTATCTATGTGTGTATCTATGTATGTGTGTGTGTATGTATCTATGTGTGTATCTATGTATGTGTGTGTTTGTATATGTCTATGTGTGTGTATATGTCTATGTGTGTGTATCTATGTATGCGTGTGTGTGTATCTATCTATGTGTGTGTGTATCTATGTATGTGTGTGTGTATCTATGTATGTGTGTGTGTGTGTGTATCTATGTGTGTATCTATGTGTGTGTGTATATATATCTATGTATGTATTTATGTGTGTATCTATGTATGTGTGTGTGTATCTATGTATGTGTGTGTGTATTTATGTGTGTATCTATGTGTGTGTGTGTGTGTATCTATGTATGTGTGTGTATATATCTATGTATGTGTGTGTGTATCTGTGTATGTATCTATGTATGTGTGTGTGTCTATGTGTTTATCTATGTATGTGTGTGCGTGCACTGTCTGTGTGTGCACTGTCTGTGTGTATGTGTATATATATGTTAGTGTGTGTCTGAGTGCACTGTCTGTGTGTGTGTGTGTGTGCACTGTCTGTGTGTATGTGTGTATATATATATATGTCTGTTAGTGTGTGTCTGAGTGCACTGTCTGTGTGTGTGTGTGTGTGTGTGTGTGTGTGTGTGTATCTATGTATGTGTGCGTATATATCTATGTATGTGTGTGTATCTGTGTATGTATCTATGTATGTGTGTGTGTCTATGTGTTTATCTATGTATGTGTGTGTGTGCACTGTCTGTGTGTGTGTGTGTGTGTATCTATGTATGTGTGCGTATATATCTATGTATGTGTGTGTGTATCTGTGTATGTATCTATGTATGTGTGTGTGTGTATGTGTTTATCTATGTATGTGTGTGCGTGCACTGTCTGTGTGTGCACTGTCTGTGTGTATGTGTATATATATGTTAGTGTGTGTCTGAGTGCACTGTCTGTGTGTGTGTGTGTGTGTATGTGTGTGCACTGTCTGTGTGTATGTGTATATATATATGTCTGTTAGTGTGTGTCTGAGTGCACTGTCTGTGTGTGTGTGTGTATCTATGTATGTGTGCGTATATATCTATGTATGTGTGTGTGTATCTGTGTATGTATCTAT
Organism: Bombina bombina; assembly: GCF_027579735.1. NCBI lineage: Eukaryota > Metazoa > Chordata > Amphibia > Anura > Bombinatoridae > Bombina > Bombina bombina. The sequence continues at coordinate 1,126,185,058 of NC_069503.1, forward strand.
GTATGTGTGTGTGTCTATGTGTTTATCTATGTATGTGTGTGTGTGCACTGTCTGTGTGTATGTGTGTGCACTGTCTGTGTGTGTGTGTGTGTGTGCACTGTCTGTGTGTATGTGTGTGCACTGTCTGTGTGTATGTGTGTGCACTGTCTGTGTGTATGTGTATATATATATATGTCTGTTAGTGTGTGTCTGAGTGCACTGTCTGTGTGTGTGTGTGTGTGTGTGTGTGTGTATCTATGTATGTGTGTGTATATATCTATGTATGTGTGTGTGTATCTGTGTATGTATCTATGTATGTGTGTGTGTCTATGTGTTTATCTATGTATGTGTGTGTGTGCACTGTCTGTGTGTATGTGTGTGCACTGTCTGTGTGTGTGTGTATATATATGTCTGTTAGTTTGTGTCTGAGAGCACTGTCTGTGTGTGTGTGTGTGTGTGTGTGTGTGTATGTGTGTGCACTGTCTGTGTGTATGTGTATATATATATATGTCTGTTAGTGTGTGTCTGAGTGCACTGTGTGTGTGTGTGTGTGTGTGTGTGTATCTATGTATGTGTGTGTGTATATATCTATGTATGTGTGTGTGTATCTGTGTATGTATCTATGTATGTGTGTGTGTCTATGTGTTTATCTATGTATGTGTGTGTGTGCACTGTCTGTGTGTATGTGTGTGCACTGTCTGTGTGTGTGTGTATATATATGTCTGTTAGTTTGTGTCTGAGTGCACTGTCTGTGTGTGTGTGTATATATATGTCTGTTAGTGTGTGTCTGAGTGCACTGTCTGTGTGTGTGTATATATATGTCTGTTAGTGTGTGTCTGAATGCACTGTCTGTGTGTGTTTGTATATCTATGTCTGTTAGTGTGTGTCTGAGTGCACTGTCTGTGTGTGTGTGTATATATATGTCTGTTAGTGTGTGTCTGAGTGCACTGTCTGTGTGTGTGTGTATATATATGTCTGTTAGTGTGTGTCTGAGTGCACTGTCTGTGTGTGTGTGTGTGTGTGAATAATATATTATGGCTTTCACAGATTATTGGGCTGGTGGGCTGGTCTTCTACAATTCTTCCAGGGCTGCTTTTTATTCCCAGTCCGGCCCTGCATTTGCTGCACGCACAAGTTAAGGCTTTACTAGAAGCCATACATCAACACTGTACAGAAGCACCGCCGACTTCTCTGGGCTTGGTCTCATCTGAGATGGACAGTAGCACAGTGGAATCATCTTTTGTGGTCCGTCGAGTCAGAGGCAGCGTATGAGTTAAGGAGCAGCGGTCTTAAGAACTCGGCTTCTTAACTCCTGTTTCAGGCGAGTAAATAGACCCCACTATGTACATTGTAACGACACTGTGGGTTGCCAAAAATATTTTTGTAATAAACCTGGCATTAGCCAACAATTTAGTATATAGTGATCGATCACCTTGTAATGCAGTCATATAGTGTCAGCAGGTCCAAGGGGCTGCAAACAGAATAAAGTACAGAAGCTGTTTGCCCATTCAGGTTCAGTTCCTTTATTAGGCTACTTGTGCCAAACATATATTATGCCATGCTGGCCTGTTTTTTATTCTCAACTGATTCAGACCTTGCTTATTTATGTGTGCACAAAAAAATATGTCAATATTTTACTCTGGGATAGATGTACCAGGCCACTAAAAACATGGGGCTAGAGGTGGGTTTAAAGGGACAGTCTACACCAAAATTGTTCTTATTTAAAAAGATAGATAATCCTTTTATTACCCATTCCCCGTTTTTGCATAACCAACACAATAATAATAATGTACTTTTTACCTCTGTGATTACCTTGTATCTAAGCCTTTGCAGACAGCCTCCTTATCTAAGTGCCTTTGACAGACATGCAGTGTAGTCAATCAGTGAAGACTCCTAAATAACTTCACGGGAGTGAGCACAATGTTATCTATATGACACATGTGAACTAGCACAGTCTAACTGTGAAAAACTTTTAAAATGCTCTGAGTTAGGAGGCGGTTTTCAACAGTTTAGAAATCAGTTTGAGCCTAGCTAGGTTTAGCTTTTCAAAAATACCACCAAGGGAACAAAGCAAATTTGATGATAAAAGTAAATAGGAAAGTTGTTTAAAATTGCACGCCCTGTCTGAATCATGAAAGTTTAGTTTTGACTTTACTGTCCCTTTAAGGTGTGGTAAATGCACATCAGTAGGTTTAGCAAAATAAAAAAATAAAAAATAATAATAATATTATTATTGACCTCCCAGTGTATTTATATACATACCCTTTTCTGCTTGTTTTTGATTTTTTGTGCACTTAAAGGGATAGGAAAGTCAAAATTAAACCTGCATGATTCATATAGAGCAGGCCATTTTAAGACACTTTTAAATTCACATCTGTTTTCAAATATACTTTGTTCTCTTGGTATCCCTTGTTGAAAAAGAATATGCACATATCCTACACCAGTGGGAGCTGCTGCTAATTGGTGCCTGCACACATTTGTCTCTTGTGATTGGCTGACTAGATGTGTTCCACTTCCTGTCAGTAGTGCAATGCTGTCCCTTCAGCAATGGATAACAAGAGAATGAAGCAAATTTGGTAATAGAAGTAAAATGGAAAGTTGTTTAAAAAAATGGTATGTTCTATCTGACTGGGGTTTACTATCCCTTTAAGAGCTGTCTGCCCATGTATATACTCACCATGTACCGTAGCATGTAGGGTTGGAGCCTTGTCTAAGACTCAGTATTTATTGAAGTAATGCCACCAGTGTGTGTGTAATCACATTTAGAGATTGGAAAGCCCTGCTGTTATTGTATAGTTTATTAAAATAGATAAAACATAGCAAAGCACACATTAAAAAATAGCTAATAGCTCACTCCAATAAAGACATTGAGGTCTATTTATGAAGCAGCAGATGTTACTTCCGGCCCTCTCCGCTTCAGTTCCGACTGAGGCCTCGATCCAATATGCAAAAGCCGGCGACGCCAAATATTGCGCTGGTTTGGTATCACATATACGGCGTAACATAGAAGTTACGCTCGTATATTTCTGCCTTCGGCCCTAGTTTTTTGGCCCATAGACAGGTATGCCAAACCAGCGCAGTTTGGTATCCAATATACAACGTAAGGACTTACGTGGCAAAAATGGAGAAATCTTACTCCATTTTCACCTCGCCACAAATTGCAGGCGTAGTAAGCCTTACGATGTGTATTGGAGCCCCGTAACTCCCTAAACTAGCTGCAAAATAAAACCTAACACCTAACGCATGCGCAATGTCTATCTACCTGTCAACCGCGATCCCCCGCCGCAATCCCTAATAAAGTGTTTAACCCCTAAACCGCCACTCCCGGACCCCGCCGCCACCTACATTAAATGTCTAACCCCCTAATGTGAGCCCTCTATACCGTCGCCACCTACATTAAAATTATTACCCCCTAATGTGAGCCCCCTACACCGCCGCCACCTATTTTAACGATATTACCCCTAATCTAATCCCCCTACACAGCCGCCACCTATATTAAATATATTAACCTCTAAAATACTAAAATGTCCCTACCCTAAACTAAATTAAAAATAGCCCTGAAAAGGGCTTTTTGCGGGGCATTGCCCCAAAGTAATCAGCTCTTTTACCAGCCTTTAAAAGGGCTTTTTGCGGGGCATTGTCACAAAGTAATCAGCTCTTCTGCCTGTAATCTAAATCCCCCTACACCGCCGCCACCTATAATAAATGTATTACCCCCTAATCTAATCCCCCTACACCGCCGCCACCTATAATAAATGTATTACCCCCTAATCTAATCCCCCTACACCGCCTCCACCTATAATAAATGTATTACCCCCTAATCTAATCCCCCTACACCGCCGCCACCTGTATTAAATTTATTAACCCCTAATCTAATCCCCCTATACCGCCGCCACCTATATTAAATTTATTAACCCCTAAAATATCCCTACCACTAAACCTAAGTCTAACCCTACAAATAACCCTGAAAAGGTCCTTTTGTGTGGCATTGCCCCAAAGTAACCAGCTCTATTGCCAGCCCTTAAAAGGGCTTTTTGCAGGGCATTGTCACAAAGCTCTTTTGCCTGTAATCTAATCTAATCCCCCTACAACCTATATTAAATATATTAACCCCTAATCTGACCCCTACACCGCCGCCACCTATATTAAATTTAGTAACCCCTAATCTAATCCCCCTATACCGCCGCCAGCTATATTAACTATATTAACCCTAATTATATTAGGGTTAATATAGTTAATATAGTTATTATATTATATATATTAACCCTATCTAACTCTAACACCCCTAACTTAATTATTATTAAAATAAATCTAAATAATATTAATAATATTAACTAAATTATTCCTATTTAAAACTACATACTTACCTATAAATAAACCCTAAGATAGCTACAATATAATTAATAATTACATTGTAGCTATTTTAGGATTTATATTTATTTTACAGGTAACTTGGTATTTATTTTAACTAGGTACAATAGCTATTAAATAGTTAATAACTATTTAATAGCTACCTAGTTAAAATAATTACCAATTTACCTGTAAAATAAATCCTAACCTAAGTTACAAATACACCTACACTATCAATAAATTAAATAAACTACAAATATCTAAACTAAAATACAATTAAATAAACCAAACACTAAATTACAAAAAATAAAAAAAGATTACAAGAATTTTAAGCACCTATTCTAAGCCCCCTAATAAAATAACAAAGCCCCCCAAAATAAAAAAATGTCCCTACCCTATTCTAAATTACAAAAGTAAACAGCTCTATTACCAGCCCTTAAAAGGGCCTTTTGTGGGCATTGCCCCAGAGTAATCAGCTCTTTTACCTGTAAAAAAAAACAACAACCCCCCCATTACAACCCACCACCCACATACCCCTATTCTAACCCACCCAATCCCCCCTTAAAAAAACCTAAGTCTAACCCCCAAGTGCTCCTTACCTGTCCTGAAGACCGGCGGAGAAGGTCCTGTTCCAGGCGGAGAAGTCTTCTTGCAGGCGGCGAGCTCTTCTTCTTCCAGGATCCAGCCGGCACGGAGGAGTTGAAGACCGATGACCACGGAGCTGAAGACCGTCCATGTAAAACTGAAGACCGGCGATGCTAGAACTGAAGATCGGCGACGCTGGAATTGAAGACCGCTGGAACTGAAGACCAGAGCCGGAGCGTGGAGGATCCTCTTCATACGATCGCCGCCATACACTGAATAGGAATTCAAGGTAAGAGATTAAAAATGGCGTCCCTTGAATTCCTATTGGCTGATTTGAGCCTTCAAATTCAAATCAGCCAATCGGATGCAAGCTACTTTAATTCTATTAGCTGATTTGAATAGCCAATAGAATAAGAGCTACTGTAATTCTATTGGCTGATTAGAATAATCATAAGGGGGGATTGGGTGGGTTAGAATAGGGGTATGTGGGTGGTGGGTTGTAAAGGGGGGGGTTGTTGTTTTTTTTACAGGTAAAAGAACTGATTACTTTGGGGCAATGCCCCACAAAAGGCCCTTTTAAGGGCTGGTAATAGAGCTGTTTACTTTTGTAATTTAGATTAGGGTAGGGATTTTTTTTTATTTTGGGGAGCTTTGTTATTTTATTAGGGGGTTGTACATATAATATAGGTGGCGGCGGTGTAGGGGGCTCACATTAGGGCTTAATATAGTTTAAATAGGTGGCGGCGGTGTAGGGGGATCATATTAGGGGATAATATAGTTTAAATAGGTGGGGGCGGTGTAGGGGGATCATATTAGGGGGTAACATAGTTAATGTAGGTGGCGGCGGGGTCTGGGAGCGGCGGTTTAGGGGTTAATATATTTATTGTTAGGAGTGAGAGGGGGGATTGCGGATAGAGGGGTATACGTGTCGGGCTATGTTTGGGAGGCGTGTTAGACAGTAACGGGAGATTTAATAACTTAGTCAGGTTTTTTATGCGGCAGCAGTTTCTAAAGTGCCGTAGGTCGCTGGCGACTCCAGAAATTTGTACTTACGCAGATTTCTGGACATCGCTGGTTTGTCAGACTTACGGCACTTTAGCATCTGATGGCGCCGTATATAAGATAGCTTGAGTTGCGAGCTGAAACTACGGGCGGCGCAGGTTTCCACGCTTGCGCCGAAACCTGCTCTGTATATCGGATCGCGGCCTGAAGCGGAAGTTAAGAAGCAGCATTCCTAAGACCGCTGCTCCTTAACTCGACCGCCACCTCTGTGGTGGCGGACAGCAATCAGCCCGATCGGATACGATCGGGTTGATTGACACCCCAATTGGCCGCGAATCTGCAGGGGGCAGCATTGCACCATATGAATTTGGGAGACGTCCCATAGTTTAATTTTAGAGGAGCTTGTAAACAGTCTTATATAGAAGTTTAAATTTTAAACAAATATTTAATTTTTAATTTTTAATAAATTGGTATTAATTTTGGATGGTGTATCTTGACTTTATATACTGTCTTTTTTTCACTTACACCCATAATATAGGGGTAATATGCACTCTGGTATAACAGCACTATGAACGGTTTTCAAGTTTAAATAAATCACAATACACTAAGTACACATTGTGGAGAGAGACTTTAGGACAAATTTACTCACTTTTATTTTTAAAAATTCCTTTTAAAATTTCAATTAATAAAATATTGTCACTTTATATTTCACCACTATAATATTATATTATATTACATTATATACATCATATCACTATATTAGGAATATACAAGGTCACATAGCAACGAATGATCCTTAAGCTGGAAACAACGCCCCTATAACCTTTTCTATCTAGATAAATCTAACTTATAAGACCGAAGGATCTTATATTATTAGGGTGTTTGGGATCTTTTAAAGTTCCAGCGCTCTACTCATTCACACCAATTAAATAAAGATTCGCTATAGCGGATCATGTCTGTCCGCATCTACAAAAATAGAACCCATTATGTGGACATAATCACATGTAATACAGTATGAAATGCTATACACAGTGTACCAATTACTATTAGACTGCAACATAGAAATATTGGTGATTGTATCCATATAGGGCCTGCTGGATGTAAAGACAGGTGAAAGTCTGTTCGGTGCCTGTAGCTTTAAAAGACTGGCTTAACTTTTTGTGATCGTACATTATAAAATGGGAAGGACATGGTTAAAATGAAACATTGCTGTTTGGTGCATCTTATAATTCTTAAAGAAGAATAAACCCCTACAAATGTTTTTGGAGAGATGGAAATTGATGGTAAATCCAATTAAATAAAAAGGCTAGGATTTACACTCCCAGATGGGCGATATAAATGAATCTACAAAACATTTATGCAAAGAAAAATTTGGTGTATAATGTCCCTTTAAGTATAGAAACTTCCAGTATAGGTAGGGATACAATAGATAATAGTAGTGGTATTCTAGCGCTAAGAGTGCCCTAAGCTGTTACCAAAAATTGGGGTCTAACCTCCCCCAGAGAAAAGTTATACTGAGACACAGGGATCGGTACAGCGCCAAAAGGCCAAGGGACAGATATACAGAACTGCCGATACGTTTAAAATGTGGATTTATTACAATCAGATAAAACAATAAACGGCATAAATTGTAAAATGAGGGTAAAAACAAATAGTGTATTGGCAAAAATTGCCGAGCAAATATTTAAGAAATGCAATAAAAATGTTTAAAACCATAGGATTGCTAGCAAACCAAAAAATCAAAAAATCTAACATACTGATAATCAACATAGAAGTCTAGGGTACGTTTGAGGTTAATCAAGCTGTCTGAGAATTCAATGGGTGGGATGCTGTGGGTCAGTGAAGTCAGTTATGGATCCATATTGTGGTGTGCACCGTGGTGAATTGTGGGAGGTGCGTGCAACGTAATGTGAATGACCTTATTCCAGAGTAGACCTGGGTGTGAATGCTTAAAAGCTACCAGAGAACGAATACAATGTGGCAAATTACAACACAGTGAAAATAATAACAAATGCAATGTGGCAGAATGCAACACAGTTGTAGGAATAATAGTAATTGATATAAAATCACAGAAAAAAGTCACACAAAAAATAATGTCGAGTGGAGACTAGGACTCCGACACAAAAAATGAGGAAAACCAAGTCCAAAAATAGTGAGGGATCCTAAAAAAACGAATAAGAAGGCAATTAAAAGTCAAATATAAAGTCAATGAAAAATAAAAAATCCAAAAAATGATGTTCAACAAAGGGGGATGGAGAACAAAGTGGGTGCAAAAATTGGTGCGAAAAAATCAGAAAAGGGGAAGCATAAAAATTAGTCCATTTGTAATCCAAATGTGGCCAATAAAGGGGATCCAAATATATCACAGTAGTGAAAAAAATCCAAGTCTAACCACAACAGAGCAAAGTGAAAAAAAGTAAGGTGTAAAACAATATAGGATGTTGAAAGAAGGGAGGTGGAAAAATATATGTATATAACGGGTGAGACAAGGTAAATTCCAGGGATCCCAATGAACTTTAGGCAATCAGCGGCTCTTATTGTCGTCCCTAGTAGATTCCTGTAACCCAAAATAACAACATAGCGTAATACAGTTAAAAATATAATAGTAATCGAGTGGAAAGATGCTTACCAAAGGGTCTACGCGTTTCGGTCCTCAATAGACCTTTTTCAAGACTGATCCAGTGGTAAGCAAAGCATCTTTAAATAGGGGTTTGCTGGAATACCCGGATGTGGCTTACAAAACATTCCACTTCCGGTTCCGCTTGGCATTTGGAAATAAAGTTACTTTAATTGTCAAATATAGGGATTATTTGTAAACATATTTAATGTCATATATGGGTTATTGCAGTGAACGTGCTCACTGCAATAATACTGCATGTATTTAGATGTATCAAAAAATGGAAAACGAGAGTCGTGACTTCATTTCCGGTTTACGGATCAGATTAGCTTACCTCTGTATCCTCATTTAACAATCAGTACATCTAAATAGATAAAATGTTGCAGTATGCAAACCAATTAGCGGCGATCACTTCAGACCCCCTGCCTTTTGGGTACTTTCCAAGAGAAACAAAATTGTCAGTTGGAAATGTTATATGCATCTCTTATATGTGTTTTGCAACACTTCTGGTAATCAAAGTAGCTAAGAATAAAATATAGTAGAGAGCACAGTCGCTGTTTGGACCGCCTCTATATATTGGATGTTCCGAGGTCCCTATTTTGGACTCAACGAGTCTTGATATGTCTTCATAAGTGTGTACAGTATATGACATTATCGTAACATCATGGCCCATTTCTTATTAAGCAGGGTATATTTAACAATCTTTATCGTGGTCAGACAACAGTACATTTTATTAGCCACGTTTTGAAAAGTGGATTAATCTGGTGCCTTGTGGTATCGTGAACTAGTAACAGGCAGTGGTATTGCTATAGTCTCTTGTGGTATAGGGACCAATCAGTCATAGGTAGTGCCTATGATCAGATTGCTTAAGTTGGTGACATTGGGGAAATGTTTTTCCGCTACAAAACAAAATCTATTGGATGTGATATCGTATCAATTTAGAAAATAGCAGAAAGGGTTTGGCAATGGTATCCTAATGTGGGTAATCCTCAAATATATTTGATTTTAGTGTTTGAGGTTATCTATAGGTTCATTGGGATCCCTGGAATTTACCTTGTCTCACCCGTTATATACATATATTTTTCCACCTCCCTTCTTTCAACATCCTATATTGTTTTACACCTTACTTTTTTTCACTTTGCTCTGTTGTGGTTAGACTTGGATTTTTTTCACTACTGTGATATATTTGGATCCCCTTTATTGGCCACATTTGGATTACAAATGGACTAATTTTTATGCTTCCCCTTTTCTGATTTTTTCGCACCAATTTTTGCACCCACTTTGTTCTCCATCCCCCTTTGTTGAACATCATTTTTTGGATTTTTTATTTTTCATTGACTTTATATTTGACTTTTAATTGCCTTCTTATTCGTTTTTTTTAGGATCCCTCACTATTTTTGGACTTGGATTTCCTCATTTTTTGTGTCGGAGTCCTAGTCTCCACTCGACATTATTTTTGTGTGACTTTTTTCTGTGATTTTATATCAATTACTATTATTCCTACAACTGTGTTGCATTCTGCCACATTGCATTTGTTATTATTTTCACTGTGTTGTAATTTGCCACATTGTATTCGTTCTCTGGTAGCTTTTAAGCATTCACACCCAGGTCTACTCTGGAATAAGGTCATTCACATTACGTTGCACGCACCTCCCACAATTCACCACGGTGCACACCACAATATGGATCCATAACTGACTTCACTGACCCACAGCATCCCACCCATTGAATTCTCAGACAGCTTGATTAACCTCAAACGTACCCTAGACTTCTATGTTGATTATCAGTATGTTAGATTTTTTGATTTTTTGGTTTTGCTAGCAATCCTATGGTTTTAAACATTTTTTATTGCATTTCTTACATATTTGCTCGGCAATTTTTGCCAATACACTATTTGTTTTTACCCTCATTTTACAATTTATGCCGTTTATTGTTTTATCTGATTGTAATAAATCCACATTTTAAACGTATCGGCAGTTCTGTATATCTGTCCCTTGGCCTTTTGGCGCTGTACCGATCCCTGTGTCTCAGTATAGGTAGGGATACCACAGACAAAGGGCTAGATTTTAATAGCATGTAATGAGTAGCTATGCGTGTATAAAATCTTGGCCTTTTTAATATTGACTCTGTGTATATAAAATCTTTGCCTGTTTATAGTGGCTAATTATATAATTGTGCGTTTAATATCTTGGCCTGTTTTTTTTTCCTTTTTTTGGCTCTGCGTGTATAAAATCTTGCCCTGATTTCTTAGTGGCTAATTATAAATGATTGGCCTGTTTTTTAGTGGCTCTGTGTGTATAATATATTGTCCTGTTTTTTTATTGGCTCTGGGTATATACAATCTTAGCCTGTTATTGGCTCTGTGTTACATAAGATTGGCGAATTTTTTTAGTGGCTCTCCTCTGTGTGTATAAAAGCTTGGCCTGTTTTTCTTTTTAGCCTCTGTGGGTATAATATCTTGGCCTATCTTTTTTTTATTGGCTTTGCCTATATAAAATATTGGCCTGTTTTATTAATGGCTATGTGTGTATAAAACCTTGGCCTGTTTTATTAGTAATTATCTTATGGCTAGATTACGAGTCTTGCGTTATGAGTAAAAAAGCAGCGTTAAGCCTCATAACGCTGCTTTTTTACAACCGCTGCTATTGCGTCTTGTAGGTACAGCTGTCCCGCACACTTTTTTGGCCTTACCGCAAATCAACTTATACAATTTGCGTATAGTCTATTTTCAATCGGACTTCCATAGCGCCGGTAATACAAGCTTTTTTTTTAGGCCAAAAAGTGAGCGGTACAGCCTGGTTTTACGCTACAAAGCTGTAGCATAAAACTCATAACTAAAGTGCTAAAAAGTACACTAACACCCATAAACTACCTATTAACCCCTAAACTGAGGCCCTCCGCATCGCAAACACTAAAATAAAATTATTAACACCTAATCTGCCGTTCCCGACATCACCGCCACTATAATAAACATATTAACCCCTAAACCACCACACTCCCGCCTTGCAAACATTAGTTAAATATTATTAACCCCTAATCTGCTATCCCTAACATCGCCGCCACCTACCTACATTTATTAACCCCTAATCTGCAGCCCCCAACGTCGCCGCCACTATACTATATTTATTAACCCCTAAACCTAAGTCTAACCCTAACCCAAACACCCCCTAACTTAAATATAATTAAAATAAATCTAAATAAAACCTACTATCATTATCTAAATTATTCCTATTTAAAACTAAATACGTGTAAAATAAACCCTAAGCTAGCTACAATATAACTAATAGTTACATTGTATCTATTTTAGGATTTATTTTTATTTTACAGGCAAGTTTGTATTTATTTTAACTAGGTAGAATAGTTACTAAATAGTTATTAGCTATTTAAGAACTACCTAGCTAAAATAAATAAAAATTAAGTGTAAAATTAAACCTAACCTAAGTTACACTAACACCTAACACTACACTACAATTAAATAAATTACCTAAATTAAATACAATTAAATAAATTAAATATAATTACCAAAATTACAAAAAAAACCCCCACTAAATTACACAAAATAAAAAACACATTACAAGATATTTAAACTAATTACACCTAATCTAACAGCCCTATCAAAAAAAAAAAAAAAACCAAAATAAAAAAAACCCTAGCCTAAACTGAACTACCAATAGCCCTTAAAGGGCCTTTTGTGGGGCATTGCCCCAAAGAAATCCGCTCTTTTACCTGAAAAAAAAAATTTAAACAACCCCCAACAGTAAAACCCAACACCCTCACAACCAAACCCCCCCAAATAAAACCCTAACTAAAAAAAACAAGCTCCCCATTGCCCTGAAAAGGGCATTTGGATGGGCATTGCCCTTAAAAGGGTATTTAGCTCTATTGCGGTCCAAAGCTCTAACCTAAAAATAAAACCCACCCACTAACCCCTGAAGATCCACTTACAGTTTTGAAGATCGGACATCCATCCTCAACGAAGCCGGGAGAAGTCCTCATCAAAGCAGCAAGAAGTCCTCAACGAAGCCAGGAGAAGTCTTCATCCAAGCCTGGAGAAGTGGTCCTCCAGACGGGCAGAATTCTTCATCCAGACGGCATCTTCTATCTTCATCCATCCGGTGGGGATGGATGAACAGCAAATAGAATGCGAGCTCAATCCTATTGGCTGATTGGATCAGCCAATAGGATTGAAGTTCAATCCTATTGGCTGATTGCATCAGCCAATAGGATTTTTTCAACCTTAATTCCAATTGGCTGATAGAATTCTGTCAGCCAATCGGAATCTAAGGGGCGCCATCTTGGATGACGTCACTTAAAGAGACATTCATTCTGGAAGAAGACTTTGTTGGAAGAGGATGCTCCGCACCGGATGTCTTGAAGATGGACCTGCTCTGCGCCGGATGGATGAAGATTGAAGATGCCATCTGGAAGACCACTTCTCCCGACTTGGATGAAGACTTCTCCCAGCTTCGTTGAGGACTTCTTGTCGCTTCAATGAGGTCTTCTACCGGCTTCGTTGAGGATGGATGTCGGATCTTCAAAACTGTAAGTGGATCTTCAGGGGTTAGTGTTAGGTTTTTTTAAGGGTTTATTGGGTGGGTTTTATTTTTAGGTTAGGGTGTTTGGCTGCAATAGAGCTAAATGCCCTTTTAAGGGCAATGCTCATCCAAATGCCCTTTTCAGGGCAATGGGGAGCTTAGGTTTTTTTAGTTAGGGTTTTATTTGGGGGGTTTGGTTGTGTGGGTGGTGGGTTTTACTGTTGGGGGGGTTGTTTGTATTTTTTTTTTTCAGTTAAAAGAGCTAATTTCTTTGGAGCAATGCCCCGCAAAAAAAATATTTTGATAGGGTTATTAGATTAGGTGTAATTAGTTTAAATATCTTGTAATTTGTTTTTTTATTTGTGTAATTTAGTGTTTGTTTTTTTGTAATTTAGGTAATTGTATTTAATTTATTTAATTGAATTTAATTTAGGTAATATATTTAATTGTAGCGTTAGGTTTTAGTGTAACTTAGGTTAGGTTTTATTTTACAGGTAAATTTGTATTTATTTTAGCTAGGTAGTTAGTAAATAGTTAATAACTATTTAGTAATTATTCTACCTAGTTAAAATAAATACAAACTTGCCTGTAAAATAAAAATAAACCCTAAGCTAGCTACAATGTAACTATTAGTTATATTGTAGCTAGCTTAGGGTTTATTTTACAGATAAGTATTTATTTTTAAATAGGAATTATTTATTTATTAATATTAGGTTTGATTTAGATTTAATTTAATTATTATTTAAGTTAGGGGGTGTTAGGGTTAGGGTTAGACTTAGATTTAGGGGTTAATAAATTTATTATAGTGGCGGCGACGTTGGGGGCTTCAGATTAGCGGTTAATAAATGTAGGTAGGTGGCGACAATGTTAGGGGTGGCATATTAGGCTTAATAATATTTAACTAGTGTTTGCGAGGCAGGAGTGTGGCGGTTTAGGGTTTAGTATGTTTATTATAGTGGCAGCGATGTCCGGAGCGGCAGATTAGGGGTTAATAAATATAATGTAGGTGTTGGCGATGTCGGGGGCAGCAGATTAGGGGTTAATAAGTTTAAGATTAGGGGTGTTTAGACTCTGGGTTCTTGTTAGGGTGTTAGGTGTAAACATAAAATGTGTTTCCCCATAGGAATCAATGGGGCTGCATTACGGAACTTTACGCTGCTTTTTTGCAGGTGTTAGGCTTTTTTTCAGCTGGCTCTCCCCATTGATGTCTATGGGGAAATTGTGCATGAGCATGTACAACTAGCTCAACGCTGACTTAAGCAGCGCTGGTATTGGAGTGTGGTATGGAGCTCAATTTTTCTCTACGCTCACTTCTTGCCTTTTAACGCCGGGTTTATAAAAACCACATCACATTTGTTAAACTATTTCCCTTTGATGTTTAATCCAGATCAAGAATGAAGTGTGCTGCAAAAACTGTGAGACAACAATCTGTCAAACAAATGAGGCTTACTGATTTCTTTATGGCGGATGCCCTTACGAAGGGACAAGCTGAAAGTGGAACCCTGCAAATAAGCCAAGTGTATGAACCAGGAACTGTGGTTGCCATTTTTGCTCTCTACAAATCAAATGGAAGAGCCAGCAATTGTGTTTGATGCCCTGCCCTCTGCAAACCAGATGGAAGAGGCAGAAATTGTGGTTAACACCTTACCTTCTGCAAAACAAGTGGAAGAGCCAGGAATTGTGTTTATAGAAACATCCTATTCAACAAGCCAGAAGGTAGTAGGAAAAAGAAAATTCAAGGAAGAGTGGTGCAAGAAACTACCATGGCTTCAATATGATAAATTATCTGGTACTGCAATCTGCAAAAAAAGCACTTGTTTTCCTACCATATCAGATCAGAACTCAAAAGTTGTGAAAGGCTTTACAGGACCCTTCAAGTTAGAGACTTTTAAGAAACATGGAAAGTCCCAGCAACACTTGAGCTGTGCAAGAGCTAAAAATGCACAGTTATTTCCACAGAGTACCACAATGGCTGTCTGCATAAAACGAATGGATGACAGTATGTTTGAACACTTGAAAAATCTTTTCTCGGTTACTGTTATATAGCAAAAAACAGGCCTTTTATAGATTTTGAAGGACTCTTGGAGTTAACTGGAAAATTGGGTCTTCAATTGAGAGATGAATACAAAACTGACAAAAAATGCAGATACTTTATTTCAAGCATTGCAGCCGTAATTAGAAAATAACTCATCTGTGAGCTCAAAGAGGCTAAATATGTTAGTTTGATGCTTTATAGCTCAACTGACAAAGCTGGTGTAGAAGAACTTATCTTGTATGTAAGGTATTTAAAAGCTAATTGTGTAAAGGAAGTTTTTCTTGCAGCAGTGCCTCTGGAAGACACAACAACAGATGGCTATTGTAACACCCTTACATGGCTGCTGGAATTATATGGACTTTCTGATTGGCTTACATCCAACAAGCTCATTGGGGTTGGCACAGATGGTGCAGCAAGTATAATTGGCTTAGAAAATGGCCTAGTCCAGAGGCTAAAACAGAGATCTGCACAAATAATTGGTGTCCACTGGGTTGCCCATAGGCTTACTCTAAGTGTACTAAGTTCACTGAGAAATCACAAACACATTGAAGACCTTGACTCTGTTCTCAAAAACCTTGTACACATTTTATCAGTATTCTCCAAAGAGAATGCAAAAACTACAACAAATAGCTGCAGGTCTTCACCTAAAATTGCTAAAATTCAAATATTTGCATTCTGTAAGGTGGGTTGCAAGCAAAGTAAGTGCACTATCAGCACTTGTAGCAGACTGGAAATGTGTAACTTTGCATCTGGAAAGTATTGCAGCAGATAAAGACAATGCCGCTCCAGTTGTCAGTGGTTTGTAAAAAAAATTGACCGATTATAAAGTTGTCCACCTGCTTCATTTTCTCTTAGATTAACTTGGGATAATTAAAAGCCTCTATCTTATTTTTCAAAAGGAGGAACTGTTTCTCAGTTCTGTTGAGTTACATGTCAAGAATACCATTATCTTCACTTCGATCCCTTAACAACACTCCAGGAAAACATGAAGACAGATTTATTTCCAACACCTCAATAAAAAGGGCTATATCAGGATATGCAATTACATGGAATGGGTAGCACTTCAGCTTCCTTTTTTTGTTCAGAAAAGGAAAAACTAATTCTGGATGCTGTTAAATATCTTGAAGAGCGGTTCTTGAGACAAAAACAAGTGGAACAGTGCACATCAATTTTTGATACATTTGCCTGGCCTACTGGAACTGCTCTTCAGGAGTTTGGAGTCCCTGAAATCAATATATTGGCTAGGCACTTTAGGAATCAAATATCCCCAACTATTGAGGATTCTCTACCATCACTCCTTAACGAGTGACACAGCTGCTGGGTATCAGTGATGTGCGGTGACTTCAGAGGCTGGTGAGGCAGTGTCTAGGAATCGGATACGCCTTCATTCTTTAGATATCCTTTGTTGAAGAAATAGCAATTGCACATGGGCGAGCCAATATCTATATGCAGCTACCATTCAGTATCTACTGAGCATACTTAGATATGATTTTCAAAAAAGGATATCTGGTTTTCTTCATTCTTTTTATATCCTTTGTTGAAAAGCATATCTAAATATGCTCAGTAGCTACTGAGCATATTTAGATATGAATTTCAACAAAGGATATCTGATTTCCTTCATTCTTTTGATATCCTTTGTTGGAAAGCATATCTAAATATGCTCAGTAGCTATGAGCATATTTAGATATGATTTTCAACAAAGGATAGCTGATTTTCTTCATTCTTTTGATATCCTTTGGTGAAAAGCATATATAAATATGCTTAGTAGCTACTGAGCATATTTAGATATGAATTTCAACAAAGGATATCAAAAGAATGAAGAAAACCAGATATCCTTTGTTGAAATTCATATCTAAATATGCTCAGTAGCTTCTGAGCATATTTAGATATGCTTTTCAACAAAGGATATTTAAAGAATGAAAAAAAATCAGATATTAGATGTAAATTGGAAAGTTATTTAAAATTGCATGCTCTTTCTAAATCATGAAAGAAAACATATTACAATTGTTTTTAGCCTGGCCCAATGGTGTTTTGGGCACAGAAATTAATGCCAACACTGGCATAGATAACATAATTCTCATTTTTGAATAAGTAACAGATATTTTCAAAGGGTTAATAACCATTGGGACACTGATTTCACTCTGAATATATACAGGGTAGATCCATCTCCATGCCATGCAATTGTTTTTAGCCTTGCCCAATAGTGTTTTTGGCACAGAAATTGATGGCAACCCTGCCATAGATAACAGAATTCTCATTTTTTAATAAGTAACAGATAGTTTCAAAGGGTTAATAACCATTGGGCCACTGATTTCACTATGAATATATACAGGGCAGATCCCCTTCCATGACATGCAATTGTTTTTAGCCTGACCCAATTGTGTTTTGGGCACAGAAATTGATGCCAACACTGGCATAGGTAACACAATTCTCATTTTTGAATAAGTAACAGATATTTTCAAAGGGTTAATAACCATTGGGCCACTGATTTCAATATAAATATATACAGGTTAGATCTCCCTCCATGACATGCAATTGTTTTTAGCCTGGCCCAATGGTGTTTTGGGCACAGAAATTGATGCCAACCCTGGCATAGGTGACATAATTCTCAATTTTGAATAAGTAACAGATATTTTCAAAGGGTTAATAACCATTGGGCCAGGCTAAAAACAATAGCATGGCATGGAGGGGGATCTACCCTGTAGATATTCATAGTGAAATCAGTGGCCAAAAAAATATATGTTATTTATTCAAAATAGTAATATTTGTAGTGGTGCCAACGTATGCCCTTTTTTCAAGTTTGTATATCTGTTATATAAAGAGATTCCACCTCTGTGTAACTACATTTATATGAATCATATTATTATTTTAATAAAACCTATTTTTTTATTTTAAAAAAAATTGAATAAGAAACCAACTTCCATGAATAAGAAACAGAATTTCACGAATAAGAAACAGCTTGATAAGAAACCAACTTCCTTGTCGTGTGACTGAGCCTGCTGGGGCCCTGGGCCATCTTTTCTTTTCTTTTAGGCGGCACTAAGTTGAAGTTAGATAACGTGAGTTGAAGACAGTTGAACTTATACATTTATTACAACGAACTTGCAGCCTTGCTGCCTCTATAGTCAAGGGAAGGGACTTGACTATTTTGGCAGCGAGGCTGCAAGTTCGTTGTAATAAATGTATAAGTTCAACTGTCTTCAACTCACGTTATCTAACTTCAACTTAGTGCCGCACTGCCGCCTAAAATAAAAGATTGGCCCAGGGCCCCAGCAGGCTCAGGAGTCACTATAAAAGGCTGAGGCCCGCCACTGACAGTCTCTGACACCTACCTAAATCAATTCATACTATATACAAGGAGAACATGCAGTGCTAAAATTCAGGGAATCTTGGCTATAAAAGAATATTCATATACAAGATTCATATACTTATTAACTAATATATATCTCATTATTATCATCAATGTGCATTGTAGATATCTTCTTCATAGTAAAAAGAGCAACATCATAAAAATAATATCATGAATAAGCCATGTTAATATTTTTACATTACACCTGCAAAAGCCCTCTGTTACAAGCCTATCAAAATAGGATTTGATAAATTGATATTAAAGGGACATGAAACCCCAAAATTTTTTTTCATGATTCAGATAGAGAATACAATTTTAATCAACTTTCTAATTTATTTCTATTATCTAATCTGTTTTATTCTCTTGGTATCATTTGTTGAAGGAGAAACAATGTACTAATGGTTTCTAACTGAACACATGGGTGAGCCAATCAAAATCGATATATATGCAGCTACCAATCAACAGCTAGAACCTAGGTTCTCTGCTGCTCCTGAACTTGCCTAGATAAACCTTTCAGCAAAGGATAACAAGAAAAGAAAGCAAATTCAATAATCAAAGTAAATTGGAAAGCTGTTTGAAATTGTATTCTCTCTGAATTTTGAAAGAAAAGAATTTGGGGTTTCATGTCCCTTTAACATGTGATTTCTTTGAAAAGCGTGTAACTGTGAGAGCACAATACACAATGCATAGCACTAATCATAATATTAAGAAACACCTTTGGCTCAGTTTAATAAGTTACTGGGAAATCCTTTGCAAATTCCATGCAATGCACTGTATTTCACTTAGGGGGCATTTATATACGTTCTTACAGACAAAGTGGGACAAAACCAGGGTGCCAGGTTGCTACTGTAACATGAAAATTCCACATGGAACCGGGTTGTATTTTACTACTACCATACAGCATACCCTTTTATTAACAAGCTAGCCACTAAAAGCTTATTTAATGACCTCCCACTTTAATTTACTAATTATGCTTGGGAACTATAAAGCACAGCACAGCCTACAGTGTTTTCCTACCTTTTTCAATTGTTTAGAAGTTCAACAATAACTAGTAATACCAGTGTACATTTGTCATTAAAAGTTCTAAATTAGAACTATCCAAATGTAGAGCCAAATAGAAGTGTCTAAAATTTGACATGCTAATAGCTATTGCATTGAGGCACATACATTGTTTTTAGCTGTTTTTAGTTATTTAGATATGATGTGAATGGAGCACATGCTCAATAAAGTCATCTCAAATAGATCTGTTGTGTTTGGTATAGAAAATACACTTGATAGTGTTTATTACAAACACCTATATGTATTACACAAAGTCTACAAACACAGTAACTGGGATAGATCACTTTTTAGTGAAGGTTTATGGTTCTCTTTGATTGGCTTTACTTGACACATTAATTAACAGAAGGTTGTTCTGGATACTGTGCTATTATCATGGTTTAGAAGCTCAGACCCACTGTTTCTTCTGCATCTTCTCCATCTGTGCAAAAGTCACAGTTTCAAGAGTGAAGCTAGGGAACATCTAGCTCTGCCCAATACCCTACGCTAACACACAACAATCTAATCACAATATCACTCACATGATCGAACTTCGATTTACAACAACAGAGAGAACAGTGAGTCTGTCAACCCCGCCACTGACCTACCTAAAAAGATGCGCCGCTGCCAAATATAAACAACAACAAGTTGAACTTGAAGTACTAGTAGTCTTCTACGCTCGTCGCTGCTCCGGTTGCAATGATGCAATCAATGCTGACTGCCTGACTAACTGTTAATAACGGTCGTTGTCGTTGATGTTCAGTACCTCCGGCTCCACGTCTGACTCTAACTGAGCTGCTCTGAGACACGTGACCGCACGCGGAAGGATCTATTTCATTCCCGCCCGGCACTCAGAGACAGCCAGCCCCAATCAGATTCAGATGAGTTCTGAATTCTGAATCTGATTGGCTGAGAGTCAGACTAGTAGTGAGACGACTGAGAGGCGGCCAGGACGGAGGCTAGCCTCCTGTGGAAGCGTATGGGGCGCATTGGAGAGGACTGCATTAGCACCTTTTCTCCTCTGGTGGCAGTCTCTCAGCGTCCCATACACTTCCACAGTAGTCAATGCATTCATATTGCGCAATGCAAGGACAGCCGGCTGTCCTTGTCTTGCGCAATATGAATGTATTGATGTATAAACAAACAGTGAGTCAGTTTTAATAAAATTACACAGAATCATGATTTTGGTGGAGGGGTGGGGGGGTAGGGGGGTCACCTTATTTTATAAAAAAAAAAAATATGAAAAAAAATAAATTATTTTTTTATTTTTTAATTTTAAATAAATTCTGCCTGTAATTACATAGATTGGCCAGGGTAGGCGCTGCCTCACCTGCCTCCTGTGACTGCACGTCACTGCTGGGTATTGTATCAGTGCTCCCAGTCTCCACTGTTTGTTGTGAACGAGGGTTCAGTACCATGAATGTTATAAAAAATAAATCTAGATCATCGATGCAAGAGGAAAGCTTAAGTGATTTGTTAATGATCACTATGACTGGGCCACCTGTTAAAGAATTTGATCCATTAAAATCAGTGGACCATTGGTACTTTAGCTCTAAGACTGTTTGTCATGTACACGGTCACAAAAAGGCCAGTGAAAAATAAAAATGCACTACTTTTGTTTGTTAAAGGTTTATTTGCACTGTCAGTGATTTGCTTTGTATCATATTTTTACCATATTATCTTACTATAGACTTATTGTTTTTGTTTGGGAAGTCTTCATTTGACAAAAAGAACGAAAGGACACCTCATAGTGTAGCCATGTTGTATGAGGGGCCTTAGTTGAAATAAACCTTTTGTTCACAGCGAGTGCTCTCTTCACACTTTATATTTATGTATATAGATCGAGTAAAGAGCACTCTCACCTCATTTCATCTGCCAGGGTGCCAGCGGTTCAATATGCAGGAAATAGGATAGCACTCTCTGGTCTTTTTAAGAAAGTGGTTTATTAAATTAAGCATGATGTTTTGGAGACACACTCCCCTTCCTCACGTATATACATGTGTGTGTGTGTGTATATATATATATATATATATATATATATATATATATATATATATATATATATATACATACACAGACATACATACATACACCATGAAAAATGTCTAGCTCCTAGATTTTGAACATATTTGTCAAGCACTGCTTTAAATTAAATCATAATTACCAAGATAGGTGCAATAGCTGTGAAGAATGAGAGTAGTTTAATGTTATGTATTTTTTTCATAATATTTAAACAGTAAAATTGAGCAAGAGACTCATCTTTTAAAAAACAAGAGCCCCCTCTATAAAATGAAGGGTTTTACACCTAGAGGGCTATAAGGTTATGACTGTGGCCACAGTTTATCACCAGATAGAACTTCAGGCATATAAACAAAATCAGAGGGTTGCCTTATCCCCTCTGTTGCCAACACAATACACAGAGCTGCTCAAAAAGTGTTTTCTAAATGATTGTAATCATGGGTGCGTCTGCAGCTCCAAAAAAATCAGAATCTTTCAGAACAAATATTTAAGGAAATTTGTTTTTCCTTATATTTTTTGGCTGCACTATTAGGTTTTCATTTTCAATACTTTTTACAAACTAATCCAGTATGTAAGCTGGAGAACTCTGCACAGAAAATGTTAATACAAGCTACATACACTCAAACATTGTTTTTTTTTTCCCCTCAATTTGTACTCCCGATGGAGAGAAAAATCCAGAGGGAAAGCAAATTCCTATCTTGCCTCCCCCCCCCCCCTTTGTGGGCATCCATGATTGTAATGCTGCTGTCAAATTCGCTCATTCCAAGTATTGGTGTAATTGATGCAGTACAGATCTGCTAAAAAAGTACACAATAACCAAGTTTTCCAATGGTTTTTAAGTGGATAAAATGCTTCAAGACACACACTTAAAGGGACACTGAACCCAAATGTTTTCGTGATTCAGACAGAGCATGCAATTTTAAGCAACTTTCTAATTTACTCCTATTATCAATTTTTCTTCTTTCACTTGCTATCTTTATTTGAAAAAGAAGGCATCTAAGCTCCTTTATTGGTTCAGAACTCTGGTTTCTTGTGATTTTTTTTTATTATTAATTAACCCTGGGTGTTGTCAAATAATAAAAAAAAAATGTACTACTCTATACAAAGTAATTATTGGAAAATATATCCACACCCTTGCTGCTATGTCTTAGAATCATAACACAAATAGACTGACAGTGTATTTAAGAACAAAAGTATACTATGTAAATAAATCATTACATATAAATAAACTTTGCAATACAAAATGATAAAAACCTTGCAGAGTTTTTACTGCTTTTACCTATGTAATATTCTTTTTTTTTTAAGACGTTTATTTATTATTGACGTGCACACAATCATCTTATTACAAACTATGTGGCAGGGGTACAGACAGTGTTCTTTGCAGAGATGAGACAAGCCTTAACAAATCCTGATGCATTTACACTTACAACAATCATTTTTTAAACGGAAAAAACAAAACTTAAATATAGCAAATGCAGTGATGCCCATAGGGTCTCTGCAATAATAATATGTGCCGGAGAAATGTAGACTATGTATCACGTAATTTTTTAATTTTCCTGTAAGGTATATGAGACTAATCTCCACAGAGCACTTAATACATACATACCTGTCCTAAAACAGGTTAAATATACTTTTTAATGGTGTCAATACGAGGGGGGTACGGGAAAGAAGAAGGGGAGAGGAAGAGAAAAAAAAAAAAAAAAAAAAAAAGAAGGAAGGAAACCAAAGAAAAGAACCTGCAGTGCCCCCCATCCCTCTCCGCTCTCTCTCTAATCGGCCCAAAATGCTGGGTATCTGCCCGCGTTAATCAGTTCAAGAATATAGGCCGATTGGCTGAGGGGCTTAATTAGTTGCTGCTGTGCCGGAGGTGGAAGTGACAGTATTATTATACCCCATTTGTCTAGGGATCTTTTTATCTGAGCCTCATTGTACTTAGATATTGCATATTGTTCCACCATACATTGTTTCAATACTTCTTTTTTAAATTTTATAAATGTGGGTAGGTGGGGGAGTTTCCAGTATTTCAAGATCAAAATACTAGCTAATAATATTAAGGTATTGATTAACTTATAATTTTTTTGTTGTTGTGAAAATTTAACTAAGAAAATGACCATTTGGGCCTCTAGTCTTATTTCTGTGTCTAGGATTTTATTCAACCAAAACTTAATTTTCAGCCAGAACTGTTGGACTTTGGGACACAACCAGATGCAATGCAAAAGATTTGCTTGTTGCGCCTGACATTTCCAGCATCCGATAATTTTTCTATAACATTTTGATAATTTGTCAGGAGTGATATATGTCGCATAAATCATTTTTAAATGCCGTTCTCGCCATGCTAGGGCATTTCCTGTTTTATTCAACAGATTCAGGCTCACTTGAATTTGTTGAGGCCTAAGCTCTGGAAAGCTATTACTCCAAATAGCTACTATTTTCTCCAATTGGGCCTCATGTTTGGAAATCGTCATCAAACGATAAAGTGGAGAGATTGACGTAGACCCACTCTTATATTGATTTATTAGGCTCCTTAGCGGAGCATATGTCCAATTAGAGCCAAATTTAAGTTTAAGATCTGTGATGTAGTGCTTTATTTGCAAATACGCATAGTGATCAGATTGAGGAAGCTCAAATTCTACTCTGATGTCAAGGAATGATCTAATTATTGTATTGGAAGTAACTAATTGTTTTATAGAGGTCAGCCCTTTCAATTTCCATCTCTCCAAGACCTTATTAGTAAAACCTGGAACAAATCCTGGGCATCCCTGAATTGGGAGATATTCCAAGACAAATGGAGATGTTCCTATTTCTACACAGAATTTCTGCCATGCCAGAATCACATTTTTAAAAGTCGGCATTTTAGCAATTACCGGTGGCAGTTGTGCAATTGGGCAATGTAGTAGTGCTTTTAAGTTAAATGGGTAAACAAGATTTGTTTCCCCAGCAAAGACAGTGAAAAGTTATTTCTCTGAGATCCAGTCAGCCGCCAATTTTGCTATTGTAGCAATATTGTAATAAGTAATGTTTGGAAAAGCGAGGCCCGCCGACTCTTTAGAGAGTGTTAATGTATTTAACGCAATTCGGGGTCTCTTTCCTTTCCAGAAAAATTCACTTGATATTCGGTTAAATAGTCTTATATCTGCCTTATGTAAAAAAAAAGGTATGTTTTGGAGGAGATATATTAACTTTGGTAAAAGTATGATTTTAATAAGCATAATGCGTGCTGAAAGAGAGATAGGTAGAGAGGACCAGTCTTTCAATTTCTGCTTACAGTAGTTGAAGAATTTAACATAATTCAACTCATACCATTCTTGTGGAGATTTTGACATCATTACTCCTAAGTACTTTATTTGAGTGACCTCTCTGAATGGATGTTCTAATACATGGTACGCAGTTCTGTGTATCCACAATAATTCAGATTTTTGAACATTAATTTTGTAACCAGAAAATGACGCGAATATCTGTACTGACTCTAATAGTTTAGGTAAGCTTTCTTTTAGACCAGATAAGAAAAGAAGTAAATCGTCAGCATACAGAGCTAGAACATATTTTTGTTTGCCAATCTGTATACCTTCTAACTGCTGTCTAAGGAGAATCGCCAGTGGTTCTAACGATATATTAAAGAAGATAGGCGATAGGGGGCATCCCTGCCTAGTGCCTCTCTGTAGAGTAAAACGCTCCGTAATTGAACCATTGATAAAAATTGCTGAAGAGGGATTGTTATAGATAGTCTTAATTAATTTTGTAAAGTACCCCGAGAAGCCAAACTTTTCCAAGGCTGAAAAGAGATGGTCCCAACAGATAAAGTCGAAAGCCTTTTCGGCGTCGACTGTTAAAATGGCAGCATATTTTTTTTAACACTTTCTTATTATTCCGCAGATAGTCCAGTACGAGCATAACTTTGCGGATATTTTTTGTCGGGCTTCTCCCCATCATAAAGCCAGCCTGATTGTCATGTATAATATTGTTTAAGTGGGGGCCAATCTTTTTGCAATTATAGACGTGAGTAATTTATAGTCAAAATTTAACAGGGAAATAGGTCGATATGAAGAGGGGGTTTCAGGATCTTTTTCTTTTTTAAGAACTAAAGCTATGTTTGACGCCGCAAAATACGGGGAACATGGCATATCTGCGGAATAATAAGAATTAAATAACTTATGTAGATTAGGAACTATTTGATCTGCAAGGATCTTGTAAAATTCAGCTGCTAGCGAGTCGGGGCCTGGGGCTTTATTAAATTTAGCAGCTTTAATACCAGTTAGAATTTCTTGTATTGAGATCGGTGCATTAAGTTGGTTAATTATCTCTTGTGGCATTTTGGGGATCTTTACATTATCCCAAAACCTCTCTTTCAATTCTAAGTTGGGGGGTTCAGCTTTGTAGAGATTTTTAAAGAAATCCGTAAACGTATTTTGAATATCGTGGTTAGAGGTAAATCTATTTTTCCCAGATCTAATTGCGGCAATGTAGTTGGAAGATCTCTTTTTAGTAATTTTAACAAGATATTTTGCCGCTTTCCCTGAGTAGCCACCATAAAGTGATTTCTTCCTTATATCTTCAGATATCATTTGTTGTTTAAGGAAGATATCCCTTTGTGTTTTTAAATTTGTGTATCTTTCTCCAAGATTTTTGGAAGGTACAGCTATGAACGCATTATATGCGTTCCTCACACTATTCGAGAGTTGAATTTCTTTCTGTAAGGATTTTTTTTTGAGGGCACACATATAGGCCTTAATATCCCCACGTAGGACAGCCTTTCCGGTCTCCCAGAGTATTTCTGTCTTATCTTTATAAGCATAATTGTAACTCTCAAATTCTCTCCATTTGTTAGCTAGCCAGTTTTGAAAATGTAAGTTATTATGGAGATAATTGGGGAAAAATAAATTATTATTCAGTCTAGGAATAAGGGATTTAGAATTAAATTCTATAGCTATAATCGCGTGATCAGAAAGTACTATAACTTTAATGTCGGCCTTAACCTCCTTACCACTTAAGTTTTCAGAGATTAGAAACATGTCTATGCGCGACAGAGCTTGATGTCCTTTGGATAAACATGTAAATGCTTTGACATCTGGGTTCAAACTTCTCCAGATGTCATATACACCCACTTTATGACAAAATTTTTGTAATGTTCGTGTTTTCTTGACTCGCTTAGTACTTTTAGTTCTACTTAATCTGTCTAAGTTAGGGTATGCTGTTAGGTTTAGGTCCCCTCCAATCACAATATTACGGCCTCTATACAATACTAATTCTAATGCTAGTTCCTCCCAAAACCTGGAATCAGGCTGGTTAGGGCCATAGATATTGCAGAGAATAAAAGAGATCTTCTCTACATCAACATCAAGGATTTGATAACGGGCCTCTGGATCAATTTGGCTCTTGTTTATTTTGTATTTTAAGTTTTTATTGATCAATATTGCCACTCCTTTCTTCCTGACCTGCGACGGGGCAGCTACCACCTCCCCAACCCATCTAGATTTAAGTTTATCAATTTCATGTCCTTTTAGATGAATTTCTTGAAGCATAACAATATCAGGCTTATGGGATCCCAGTAATTTTAATACGGCTTTCCGTTTAATAGGGGAAGTAATTCCACCTACGTTCCAGGATAGAATTTTAATCGACCCTATGCCCGGTCCAAATTTACTAAAGTGCTAAAAAACATTTTAAAACGTACCATGATTTTATAGAGTACAAAGAGACCCCAAAACTATAATACTTTTAAATATATTAGAGTGAGAGAGCAGAGGGGAAAAGAGGATGCAGAAACCTCATAAAAACAGGGGGGAGGGGGAAGAGGAAGAGAGAGAGGAGGAGAAAAAAAAAAAAAAAAAGGTCCCAAAGAAGCCCCCCCGTTTACATGACGGTAATAAAAATACATCTTTACACACATAATCTTGGAAAGACCTTCTTTTCAATAGTAATTTCACAGTAAAAAAAAACACTCATAATCAAAGCATAAAATAACTTCAAGCAGTCAAGCCAATCCCTGACATTTAAGGGATACCATTATCTAAACAAAACTTCTGGGCCTCTGCAATATTGTTTAATGTACTTGTTTGTCCCTCTATAATCATGATTAATCTTGCAGGATAGACAAGCCTAACATTGTAATTTGCTTTCATAAGTCGAGAGCAGAAGGGAGACATTTCTTTCCTCCTATTCGTAGTCTCGGAGGAAAAATCTTGGAAGATTAATACCTTTTGTTGATCTATTATTAATGGGTTAGCTTTCCTGTAGTGTTTAAGAATATTAATCTTGTCCTGGAAGTTTAGCACTTTAATCAGTATGGGTCTAGGTCTACTAAGACCCTCAGAATTTTGCCGTATTGGACCCACTCTGTGGGCTCTTTCGATGATCATAGGCATCGGGGAGGCAGGCATTTTTAATAATTGGGGGAGTTTAATTGAAGCAAAAGCAACTAAATCTTGATATTCTGTAGATTCGGGGAGACCGATAATTCTTAAATTATTACGACGTGAGCGATCTTCTAGATCCTCTAATTTAGCTTGTAGCAGAGCTATTTGAGACCCGGACTCTTTGTTAGACTGCTCACATTTATGTAATCTATCTTCAGAGTCCGAGATTCGGGTCTCAATTTCCTCCAATCTGGCTGTAAATTGCCTCACTTCCAGGACAATGTTATTTATATCTTGTTTAATTTCTTGTTTAACAACATCCAATTGCGGGGAAATCATCTTGGAAATCTGCTCAACTAATTCAGAAAAATCAAAATTTGGACCAATACCATTGTACTGTTCTTGCGCAGCTATTAGGGAGCTCTCAGATAACTTAGCAGATTTCTTATCTTTCTGTTTAGGGGGCATGGCTGGTGATGTTTGTTTATGTTGTGTGATAAATCTATCCATGTATATTGAATTTATTGCTCAAGCTAAGCAGGGCAGAGAGATAATAATAAAATAAAAAAATAAAAAAAATGGATTGAACTACAGTAAAAAAGTGGAAATGTGAAAGTATCTCCGACTGTCACTTACTTTCCCTAAACGTGACAGATTACAGTGCCGTAAATGAGGACTTGTGCTGAAGTGCAGCAGTTAAAGTGAAAGTGTGATGCGTGAAAGAGAAAAAAGAGAAGAAAAAAACAAACAAAAAAAAAAAAAGAGAAAAAAAAAAAAAAAAAAAACCCCATAAACCAAAACCTTAGTGCAGTCTAATAGACCTGCATAAAAAGTGCATAAAAAGAAAAAAACCACAAGAAGTGCTAATTCTCAGTGAATGTGAATGTGACAAAAAAAGGGGGGGTGTCTTTCTTTACAGAATCGCCTCCGTGGTCTCTAACCCAGAAGCATATTATTTGAGTAGCCTTATATTTATAGTTCCAGCAGCAAGGTTGTCAGAACTTACTACTACTAATCAGGTAGCCTGAACCCACTTTATCTCAAAATTGAATATCTTAACACAAATTACTATAAGCAAAAAAAAACTATATGGAATGGATTTGAGGACTCTCTTAAATATCAAGTAATCTTTCTCGCCCTGTTTCCAGAGCACTCTTATAATCTCCTAGAGACAGTCCATTTCATCCAGGAAATCTAAGTAGTGTAGATTTTTGAGAACTACAGGGCACATTATTCAATATTCATGTAAATATATATATTGCCCTGAGTAGCTAGAAAGTCAATTTCAGATGTAATCCAATTGATGGCCAAACACAGAGTCATACAGGGATAGGTAGTTCTGTAGGCACCCAGCCTTCCCGTAATATACTTCCTTCACTTCACTTTGTCCCTGTTAGGGCTAATGCAGCACTTTATGTCAGTGTATATGCCAGTAACATGGGGCAATACTGATATCAATGTTATAATCCTGGTCTGTATCAGTGTCCTGAAAACTCGTGCTAGACTTTTCCTCTTTAGGTTCTATTTAAAGTGGAGTTTAGACTGGAAAGTACCGTCAAGGGTTGGTGTGGAGCTTGGGCCAAAGTGTGTAGCGATAACCATCAAGTAGAAAATGGTGTCAGAGTTATGTTCCTACCCTGTGACAGGGTCCTGGGAACTACTGCTAGGCTCTCAGATTATCAGATCTTTTTCCCTTAGAGTATTTTAATTGGGGTCCTATATTCGTTGTCAAGAGCAACCAATCTTGTTACAAAACTTCCAGCCCCAGTGTGAGAACAGGACCCTCTAAAGGTGGAAGTGACAGGGCCTTTGTTCCTACCCTGTATCAGGGTCCTGGGAACTGCTGTTCAATTTCTAGCACCGCTTTTCTTCACAACATTTAATGTAAAATAAAGTCTTTAGAAAGTAGCACTACTGCCTGCCCGCTACTGACTTATTGTACAATTTGAGTAATGGCGGTATTTTGGGGACAGATAGTAAGAGCACTTCTCCCAAATTTAAGACTCTCTGTTGCAGGCCACTACCCACACCACGTTATCACAACTTTATAGGATCTGCATCCACCGCTATTCTTTTTTGCGATGTTAGGTAATAGTCTTAGTGGGATATAGCCAGAAGAAATATCACTTAAGTGATGAGCATGAAAAAAACAAGAATGTCCACACACTGTATAACTTTAGTACTCACGACCAGTCTTCACAAACAGGGATCCCAGCGTGGCAATCCTTTA
This sequence comes from Bombina bombina, assembly GCF_027579735.1. Taxonomy (NCBI): domain Eukaryota; kingdom Metazoa; phylum Chordata; class Amphibia; order Anura; family Bombinatoridae; genus Bombina; species Bombina bombina. Next base: position 1,126,215,147 of record NC_069503.1, read on the forward strand.
GGTCATCTTGATGAGTGCCTGCTTCTAGATAACAGCCCTGAGAGTGATGTACACAGTTCTCTGCTGCATGTCCCGGCCGTTTTAACAGGCAGATCCGCTCACTGGGGTCCCCTCACACGTCGTTCTATATGAGAAAGAGGAGAGATGCCGCTCCAGGGCGGCAGTGCTTCCACAACGAAGCCGTTTCTGTCTTGTGACTTCAGTCACGCTGGCGGCCTTAGGCCAAGTCTCCGGCCTGCAAAAGAAACTGCAGTGCAAGGAGGAATTGCGTTAGGGCGGTGTAGCAAGCCCTGTATTTTCGGCGCGCGAAGCAGCAACCAACCACTCCACTCCGCCTCCAAACCGGAAGTCGCCTATGTAATATTCATTGATCACAGAGCTACGGGTTTTATACAAACTGTCTGCTTACTTCTGCCTGCACAGTAAATAGGATGAGCTCAAACAGACATTGGAGTTAAAAATGTAACTCCTCACACACTGCTCTCAGCCAGGGTCATATTTCACAGAGCAGTATGTGAGTAGTTATATTTGATATATATATTACCTATAGTAAATGCTTTATTAAAGCAGTCTACTTTTGTTTTTTGACAATTGTCACTTTAAGGAAGGTGCTTTTCATTCAATTTCAATCTGCAGAAATCTTTCTTGCAAACATACTTTTTTTCCTGAAATTGAACACCAACTCAACCTCTGTGGGCTATCAAATTCTAACCATTCATTAATCTACTTTAGCAGAAGAGAATTGTAAAGGTGTATTAGTTAACACATAAAGGGCCAGATTATGCGTGGAGTGCTAACCTTTACACGTGAGCAATAAAGGGTTTATCGCAGGTGTTTTTGCGTGTACAGGGTACGTCCTACAAAAACCGGTCATTGATTACCAAGGACGTACACTGCATTTCCTCAGGCGTTTTAGGCGCTGAAAGCGATCCTGATCGCTTCCAAACGCTTTTAATATATTGCAGAGATGCCTTGATATTAAGGCATCGTGCAATACCCTCTGGTAAGCAGCCGATGCAAAAAGGGCCACTCTGTGGCACTCTCTGCATCGACCAGCAATGGTGCAGATTGTTGGTGGCATGGGAGGGATAGGAGGGAGGCGGGTGGGTGGCCCATTGCTGGAGGGAGCTTTAGGAGGGCGGGAGGGTGTGAGTGGCGGGCCTGAGAGGGGCGGGAGTGGGTGAGAGGGTGTGGGAGTGGGTGGGACCACTTACACTATGGCAAACAATATGTGTCAGGTAGGAGGCTGATCTCTACACTAAAGCTAAAATTAACCCTTCAAGCTACCTAATTAACCCCTTCACTGCTGGGCATAATACAAGTGTGATGCGCAGCGGTATTTAGCGGCCTTCTAATTACCAAAAAGCCATATATGTCTTCTACTTCTGAACAAAGGGGATCCCAGAGAAGCATTTACAACCATTTGTGCCATAATTGCACAAGCTGTTTGTAAATAATTTCAGTGAGAAACCTAAAGTTTGTGAAAAAGTTAACGATTTTTTTTATTTGATCACATTTGGAGGTGAAATGGTGGCATGAAATATACCAAAATGGGCCTAGATCAATACTTTGGGTTGTCTACTAAAAAAAAAAAAATATACATGTGAAGGGTTTTTCAGGGATTCATGACAGATATCAGTGTTACAATGTAACCATTACTAATTTTGAAAAAAAAAATGGTTTGGAAATTGCAAAGTGCTACTTATTGCCCTATAACTTGCAAAAAAAAAAGCAAAGAACATGTAAACATTGGGTATTTCTAAACTCAGCATAGAATTTTGAAACTATTTAGCATGGGTGTTTTTTGGTTGGAGATGATTTTGGGGGTCAAAGTTAGAAAAAGTGTTTTTTTTTTTATTTTTTCATCATATTTTATAATTTTGTTTATAGTAAATTGTATGGTATGATACAAATAATGGTATCTTTAGAAATTCCATTTAATGGCGAGAAAAACGGTATGTAATATGTGTGGGTACAGTAAATGAGTAAGAGGAAAATTACAGCAAAACACAAACATCGCCAAAATAAAAAAGAAGCCCCGGTCCTTAACGTTAAGAAAATTGAAAAATACTCTGGTAACTAAGGGGTAATTATAACCTTGATGGTTGTGCAAAACTAAGGAATGGTTAATGATGGGATTATCTATCTTTTTAAACAATAACATTTTTGGAGTAGACTGTCCCTTTAATTTTTTGCATTTCTTTAAGCCAGCTGTTTAATTTACATAATTAGCAGGTTATTAAATTTGCTTTTCTACAGAGGTATTTAATAGGACATGCACAAGCAAAAACATTTGTTTAATCCGAAAGAATAGTTTGGCCAAATTTTGTTCTTGTAGGTATGTAGGTATTTGGTTTAGAGGAATATAGGATTTGGATTTGTCACCATTATATCTAATGGGAATTAATATTAACAAAAATCTTATATTATAGGATTTGAACAATTGAAAGAACATATATTTTAATGATAAAGGAACATACAACCTCTGTCCGACTAAAATCCAGCATTTAGTGCCGGACCAGCTGTCCCTAACATCAGTCATTAGTAATAGTATAGGGGACAGGGGACAGGGCAAATGAATGGTTAGACGTCTTGTATATCATTACAAAGATATGAGCTTGGTACATATTCCCAAATCTAATATTTTTTAAAAAAATAAACTTTTCAAAAATTACTATTAAAAATGATATAAAACTACCTTTAGGTAACATGTATCAGCTATCAAATAAGATATTGTTGTTTACACTTGGTTCCATCCCCTCCCCCAACTGTCCAATTTTAAAGATGCAAATATTCCAAAATCCAAACATTTTTCCATTCCCAAGCAGTTTAGATAAAGGGGTTTCTACCTGTAACTTGCCACCCTATTCCTGCACCTTTTTTGGTGCCAAAACTGAATAAACAAATCGATTTCATCAAATAATCATTAGTTTTTTGTACATTTAGTCTAATAATCTATTCAGCTGTTCATGTATAGTGATGTCGCGAACATAAAAATTTGGGTTCGCAAACGACGAACGCGAACTTCCACAACTGTTCGCGAACCGTGAACCGGGCAAACCGCCATAGACTTCAATAGGCAGGCGAATTTTAAAACCCACAGGGACTCTTTCTGGCCACAATAGTGATGGAAAAGTTTTTTTCAAGGGGACAAACACCTGGACTGTGGCATGCAGGAGGGGGATCCATGGCAAAACTCCCATGGAAAATTACATAGTTGATGCAGAGTCTGGTTTTAATCCATAAAGGGCATAAATCACCTAACATTCCTAAATTGTTTGGAATAACGTGCTTTAAAACATCAGGTATGATGTTGTATTGATCAGGTAGTGTAAGGGTTACGCCCGCTTCACAGTGCGCAGTGTAGGTGATATACCTGCCCTGACCATGCTTTGCAGACCAGGTATCAGTGGTCAGATGGACCCTTGCCCCAACACTGTGTGCCAGACATGCCATTATAGCAGACTTTTATGGCTTTGGCGTTGCTTTTTGGTAATTAGAAGGCTGCTAAATGCCACTGCGCACCACACGTGTTTTATGCCCAGCAGTGAAGGGGTTAATTAGGGAGCATGTAGGCAGCTTGTAGAGTTCATTTTAGCTTAAGTTAATTTTAGCTTAACTCTCCCCATCTGCCTTATTGGTGGCCATCTTGGGTACTGGCAGCTGAACAGTCAAAAAAGTGTTTTTTTTTTTTTAAATGTGCACTACTGTTACACCAGATATGAGTGGTGGCACTGGGCAAGTGGGCACAGTATACGCTGTGAGCCTGACACACATGCTGGCAGGCAGGCAACAGCAATTAGATTACACAGGAAAAAAAAAAAGCAGACTGATGTTCTAGCCCTAAAAAGGGCTTTTTGGGGTGCTGTCCTTACAGCAGAGATCAGAGGAGTCCTTCAGGACTGTAGTGGACACTGAATACACTAGCCTAGCTATCGATTTCCCTATTAAATCAGCAGCAGCTACACTGTCCCTCCTCTCACTAAGAATGCAGCTTCCGAATGAATCTAAAATGGATGCTCTCTGGGAGGGAGGGTCTGCTGCTGATTGGCTGTAATGTGTCTTCTGACTGTGAGGTACAGGGTCAAAGTTTACTCAATGATAAAGAATAGGGGGCGGACCGAACATCGCATATGTTCGCCGTCTGCGGTGAACGAGAACATGATATGTTCGCTGGCGAACTATTCGCGACATCACTATTCATGTATCAAATAACTCAACAAATCAAGAAAATTCAGATAAATTTGAATTCATGCAAACAAGCATCTCTAGTTCTTATTTATTTATTTATTTATTTATTTATTTATTTATTATAGGTTATTTGTAGAGCACCAACAGATTCCGCAGCGCTATAAACATAGGCGGTATACAAGGTAGCATTTATAGGAATCAAATGGGTTAAAGTCATAATCAGGCACCGGTGCGTGCACGTTTTGTAAACTATATGTAAAACATTATTACAAACGCTGTACAAAACATGTACACACTTCTGAGTCTAAATCAATGTGCCCTAATGGAAAAGAGAAGTTGTATTTATTTAATTGTGCATTTTGTATTTCTTCAGGAGAATGTATCAAGCTACAGTTGGACAAGTTCTCAAGCAGAAATCCTGGCAGTCAGCAATTGGCATTTGCAGTGTAACAGCCCTTGTTCAATTCCGCCCCTTGCTCGCATGCAACTAATCGCAGGGGTGATTACCTCCACCACCACAGCAGTTATCATATTTTAAGAATTGATGGTTTCAATAAGCAGAAACAGCTAATTTATTGGAAAAATAAAGGTAAATGAGCTATTTGCTAAAAGTTTAACACCCCAGGAAGATAAAATGGATCATTGGAAACACGTAAACGAGAAAATGATAGATCATTCAATTTTAAACAATTTTCCAATGTATCTATTTTCTAATTTGCATCATTCTCATAGTTGCTGATTGGTGACTGCACATATATTCCTCCTATTATTGGCTTAATGATCTGTTCAGCTAGCTCCCAGTAGTGCATCACTTCTCCTTCAATAAAGGATACCAAGAGAATGAAGCAAAATTGATAACAGAAGTAAATTGGAACGTTGTTTAAAAATATATAATCTATCTGAATCACACAAGAAAATAATGTGTTTCATATCCATTTAAATTAGCCCAGTAAGGTATTTCTCAGGCAAAGGGAGCACAAGGGCACATGGAGAGACATTTATCTCTCCACAGTAAACAATAGTTGACTGGAATGCCGAGATATCTTGGTATAGAAACTGCTTACCCTTGTAAATCTGTGGGCAACAATAACTAGACATTAAAGTGCCTGAAATAGCATAGCACTGCTATATTCTACACAGCCTTTATTTGATCACTATTGTAACTAATTTATTTCTGCTTCTAATTGACCTGAGAAGAATTTATATTATTATTTTGCTAACAAAATGACTGTGACTAGCTCTGGCTGCACCACTAACAAGGTCCAGGGTGGCTCTAAAAATGTGATGCTATTAAAAAACTATTTTATCAAACAAGGTTTTGAATTGATTGCAAGAATGAGGACGATAAATGTGATTACAAGACATTTCTGTAGTGCTGAAAAACAATATTATATCAGACAAGTTTTTAAAACAAATGAACAAATTAACATTTTTTTTACTGCAATTGTTTAGCTATAACCAAACCACCTTCCATTTGCCTTATGTGAAAAACCAATCTGGGCTTAAGTCTACAGATACCAAGACTTGCCACGGTCATAAAGTTAGTATAAAGTACTCTGCTCTGCAGTTGTTATAATTTAAAGCCAAATATGCACAGATATGCAACATAGCTAGCCTTGAGAAATAAGCAGGATGCTTTTCATGTTCAGAGAATAAAGAATTGTTCATTTTTAAGAGCTAAATTACATGAAAAGGGAGCAACATAAATAATAAAAATGTAATTTAAATTTGTTTCATTACTGAGAACTAAAGATTTTACATAAAACATTCAAGGTTTTTACTGCCCCTTAAACCTTATGTGCTACAGGGGTTAATCACTGTAACCAACAATATTTCATTAAAGTATAACTTTTAAATCCTACTCCTCTTAGTATTATACCAGTCAAATATTTATTGTTATTTTAGATTCTATAATCTGACATTCTCTGTGCAATCATTATAGATCTTTTAATAAAATACCTAACACCTAGATTATGAGTTTTGCATTAGGAGGGGTGGGGTGCTAACGAGCAGTATAAGCTCACCGCTCACTTGCAGACAGCGCTGGTATTACAGGTTTTTACAAACCCGGCGTTAATCGCAAAAAAGTGAGCGAAGAGCAAAATTTTGCTATACATCTCTCCTCAATACCAGCGCTGCTTACGTTAGCGGTGATCTGGTAAAACGTGCTCGTGCACAATTTCCCAATAGGAATCAATGGGGGAGAGCCGGCTGAAAAAAAACCTAACACCTGCAAAAAAGCAGCGTAAAGCTCCTAACGCAGCCCCATTGATTCCTATGGGGAAACACATTTATGTCAACACCTAACATGAACCCCGAGTCTAAACACCCCTAATCTGACACTTATTAACCCCTAATCTGCCGTCCCCGACATCACGACACCTACATTATATTATTAACCCCTAATCTGCCGCTCCGGACACCGCCGTCACCTACGTTATACTTATGAACCCCTAATCTTCTGCCCCCAACATCGCCGAACCCTACATTATATTTATTAACCCCTAATCTGCTGCCCCCAATGTCGCCGCAACCTAACTACATTTATTAACCCCCAATCTGCCGCCCACGTCGCCACCACTATAATAAAGTTATTAACCCCTAAACCTAAGTCTAACCCTAACCATAAGCCCCCCTAACAAATATAATTACAATAAATCTAAATAAAATTACTACAATTACCTAAATAATTCCTATTTAAAACTAAATATTTACCTATAAAATAAACCCTAAGATAGCTACAATATTACTAATAGTTACATTGTAGCTATCTTAGGGTTTATTTTAATTTTACAGGCAACTTTGTATTTATTTTAACTAGGTAGAATAGTTATTAAATAGTTATTAACTATTTAATAACTACCTAGTTAAAATAAAAACAAATTTACCTGTAAAATAAAGCCTAACCTAAGTTACACTAACACCCAACACTACACTATAATTAAATAAATTAACTAAATTAAATACAATTAATTACAATTAAATAAAATTATCTAAAGTACGAAAAAACCCCACTAAATTACAGAAAATAATAAAATAATTACAAGATTTTTAAACTAATTATACCTACTCTAATCCCCCTAACAAAATAAAAAAGCCCCCCAAAATAAAAAAAAGCCCTTCCCTACACTAAATTACAAATAGCCCTTAAAAGAGCCTTTTGCGGGGCATTGCCCCAAAGTAATCAGCTCTTTTACCTGTAAAGAAAAGTACAAATACCCCCCAACATTAAAACCCACCACCCACACAACCAACCCTACTCTAAAACCCACCCAATCCCCCCATAAAAAACCTAACACTAACCCCTTGAAGATCACCCTACTGTGAGACGTCTTCACCCAAGCGGGCCGAAGTGGTCCTCCAGATGGGCAGAAGTCTTCATCCAAGCTGGGCAGAAGAGGTCCTCCAAACGGGCAGAAGTCTTCATCCAGACGGCATCTTCCATCTTCATCCATCCGGCGCGGAGCGGGTCCATCTTCAAGACATCCGACGTGGAGCATCCTCTTCATCCGGAGTCTTCTTACTAAATGATGGTACCTTTAAGTGATGTCATCCAAGATGGCATCCCTTCAATTCCGATTGGCTGATATAATTCTATCAGCCAATCGGAATTAAGGTAGAAAAAATCCTATTGGCTAATGCAATCAGCCAAAAGGATTTAAGTTCAATCCTATTGGCTGATCCAATCAGCCAATAGGATTGAGCTGGCATTCTATTGGCTGTTCCAATCAGCCAATAGAATGCAAGCTCAATCCTATTGGCTGATTGCATCAGCCAATAGGATTTTTTCTACCTTAATTCCAATTGGCTGATAGAATTCTATCAGCCAATCGGAATTGAAGGGACACCATCTTGTATGACGTCACTTAAAAGGTACCGTCATTTAGTAAGAAGACTCCGGATGAAGATAATGCTCCGCGTTGGATGTCTTGAAGATGGACCCACTCCGCACCGGATGGATGAAGATAGACGATGCCGTCTGGATGAAGACTTCTGCCCGTCTGGAGGACCACTTGTGCCCGGCTTGGATGAAGACTTCTGCCGGTCTGGAGGACCACTTCTGCCCGGTTGGGTGAAGACGTCTCACGGTAGGGTGATCTTCAAGGGGTTAGTGTTAGTTTTTTTTAAGGGGGGATTGGGTGGGTTTTAGAGTAGGGTTAGTTGTGTGGGTGGTGGGTTTTAATGTTAGGGGGTATTTGTACGTTTGTTTTACAGGTACAAGAGCTGATTACTTTGGGGCAATGCCCCACAAAAGGCCCTTTTAAGGGTTATTTGTAATTTAGTGTAGGGTAGGGCTTTTTTTTGGGGGGGGGGGCTTTTTATTTTGTTAGGGGGATTAGAGTAGGTGTAATTAGTTTAAAAATCTTGTAATTATTTTATTATTTTCTGAAATTTAGTGTTTTTTTCGTACTTTAGATAATTTTATTTAATTGTAATTAATTGTTTTTAAATTATTACATGTATTTAATTATAGTGAAGTGTTAGGTGTTATTGTAACTTAGGTTAGGTTTTATTTTACAGGTAAATTTGTCTTTATTTTAACTAAGTAGTTATTAAATGGTTAATAACTATTTAATAACTATTCTACCTAGTTAAAATAAATACAAACTTGCCTGTAAAATAAAAATAAACCCTAAGATAGCTACAATGTAACTATTAGTTATATTGTAGCTATATTAGGGTTTATTTTATAGGTAAGTATTAGTATAGGAATTATTTAGGTAATTATAGTAATTTTATTTAGATATATTGTAATTATATTTACGTTAGGGGGGTTAGGGTTAGACTTAGGTTTAGGGGTTAATACATTTAATATAATGGTGGCGACGTTGTGGCAGATTAGGGGTTAATAATATTTAACTAGTGTTTGCGATGCGGGAGTGTGGCGGTTTAGGGTTAAAATATTTATTATAGTGTGGCGGCGATGTCCGGTTTGGCAGATTAGGGGTTAAAATATTTATTTTAGTGTTTGTGATGTGGGGGGGCCTCGGTTTAGGGGTTAATAGGTAGTTTATGAGTGTTAGTGTACTTTTTAGCAGTTTAGTTAAGAGTTTTATGCTATGGCGTTGTAGTGTAAAACTCTTAACTACTGACTTTAAAATGCGGTACCAGTCTTGACAGGAGAGGGTCTACCGTTCACTTTTGGCCAGACTCGTAATACCGGCGCTATGCAAGTCCCATTGAAAATATAGGATACGCAATTGACCTAAGTGGATTTGCGGTATTTCCGAGTCTGGCCAAAAAAGTGAGTGGTGAGCCTGTCATTTCAAGACTCGTAATACCAGCGGGCATTAAAAAGCAGCGTTGGGACCGGCCAGCGCTGCTTTTAAGCCTAACGCACAACTCGTAATCTAGCTTTTATTTAACCTATAATTAATATATTAGAATGTCCTGTATTCTTTATAATCCATAATAGTTATTCTACAAGCAGTTAATAAACAGTAGCCATCATTACTTTCTAAACTGTCCTGCTTTAAAACACAACATATGTTTTACTTAGTTCTCTACAACATTTACATTTTAGTGATAGTTATTTTATTAAATATTGAAATGAAAAAGTTCTGTATGTAGTTGTATTTTTAATTACAATATGTTTGAAACTATTGAAACTATTTTTCATATACTGATAGACAGCTTGTTAGAGCATAATATACAGTAGAACTAAATAATTGTCAAATACACAATAAAAAAGTAAATGAATTAGCACTTATTTTGAATGTGAAATGAGTAGTAGAATATTGTCCAGCAAATTTCAAGGTTAACCCAATATTCCCTCCACCTATATCACAGCCATCAGCCAATCACAAATGCACATACGTATATTCTGTGAATTCTTGCACATGCTCAGTAGGAGCTGGATCCTCAACAAGTGTAAATATAAAAAGACTGCAAATTGTGGTAATGGAAGTTAACTGGAAAGTTGTTTAAAATTGCTGCTCTATGACAAGTCCTGATGCTCTGGATCCAGTTCCGGGGGTGGAGCTTGAGTACAGGCCGTGAAGTGCTCGCTCGTTATGCTCCCAATTATGCTATTGATGGAAATTGCCGCACTGAAGCCCTGAGGCCTAGGGTATCTGTTGGTAGACCTTCATATTGTCACCGGAACCCTATTGGTGCCTTCCATTGCACCAACTGACTTTTCCCTGTAACCGTGATTGAAGGTTAATTCCCCTCTGGATTGTACCACCTCAACCATACCACATTTTTTCTTACCTTCTTGCCCCTTCTTCCCACTGGTGCTGCGCGAGAGGGGGACATAGAGCGAGAGAAGGTTGGAGGTCTGGAGCGAGGGTTCCTGGTTGGAGGTACTTTGGTACAAGCTGCGATCATCGCCGGTGATGGGGGAAAGATGTATTCAAGAGGCTGGAAGTTGTGTTTCGGTTCCTCCTCCCACCGGTGCTGCAAGTGGAGGACCGAACAAGCCCCTGCACATTACATTTTCTCAAAGATTGGATTGCTCTGCCTCTAAGTAAGGTATTTTCAAGATTCTATTAAGGTTGTCATACCCCCGCATCCCTCCACTTCAAGTATATCACGTACTTACTCACTCCCCTCTCCCACCGGTGTTGTGTGAGATGGGACGTTTAAAGAGAAAGAGCTAAGGTTGAAGACAAACCTCCTGAATTCCACCACAACCCACCCTGAGAAGAGACATCCGAGAACTAGTAAGTTGTATCCCGACTCCTCCTCCCACCGGTGTTGCGAGCGGAGGCCCGAGCGATCTTCTGCATACCTCGGCTCCCCAGCTGGGTAAGTCTCTTCAGGGCCCCTCCTAACCCTCTGAATTAGACTAAAGACTTTGCGGCTCTTATGTGGGTCTTCTCTGAGTACCATTGTACTCTATAAGGTACTGTTTTCCCAAATTATTTTTCATGAACTGCCTGTCTTGCAGTAAAAGTACCCACAAGTTTGGCGCATAGGAGTGTTTTTTACTACTAAGGGAACTCTCATTTGTTGGAAGGGGGAAATAAAGCCGAAAAGATATGGAATCCTGCACAAATTTATCTTAAACTGTACATCTGCAGTGCACTTGTCCCTGCCTGGAATAAGTTTCATAGCTTTTTTTTCCCCTTTACATCCAACTCCTTTCACCTCCTGTTTCAAGAACAAAAGGACATTTTGTACTATATTATTTTAAAGAGAGTCTTTCTTTCACTTATTCAGTATATTAGAGGAACATATGTACTCTTTTTTTTTCTCTCTCTCTCTGACTTTATACATATGCCCTGTTGTTAAGTTCAAGGTGATCTAGTGAACCTGTAGATGTGAATTTGTGTAACTCACCTTTATTTTTTTCTCTGTTAAAGTTACAAAAACATGAATAGAAATAATAACTGGGTTTGAAACAGTTAAATAAGCCGAACTTCCTTTAGCAGTAAACTGCAACTCTTAAATTCATTTCCTTGCTAAGTTTTAAATAACAAGGGTGCACTGGAAGGCTAGCAAAAGTCAAAAGGAAGATTGAAAGTTAAGACTTTTGTTTTTTTATTACAAGCTTTGTTTAAAATAAAACTCAGGAATGAGAGGGTTCCCCCTGAGCTGGTATAACGTTGTATAGCACCTTTCAGTGATAGTGCAGCTCAAAACCTCTTCCCAATGTACATAGGGAAAATTCATTACATTAGATTTTCCACTGGAATAATTATATCTATAAATAAGGCTGCAGAGAGAGGTTGGCACTAAAGGTTTTGTTACGGTCTTCGGGCAAGTCTTACTAGTTATGCAGAATGTAATTCTGAACTCTGCAGTTGTTGTTATAAAATATTCTGTCACTGACTATAGTTAAGCTTTACCTGTTTGACATAACATCTCCCTTTAAGGGGATTTCTCTCCTTGCTGCTGCTGCTTCTCTTATAGCACCCTCAGGGTCAATACGGTATAGAAATCTCTCCTCTTTTGTTAAGCAAGAAAAGGGCTCTTAAATATCAATTCATTTTCAGTAAAGACCTCACTCATAAATTTTTAAAGCATTGTCTGCTATAAAAATAACTGATTCTCTTCAACCTTGCTACTGCCCGTGGCTGGTCTAGTGACTCCCTTTCATCTTCATTTTCGTCTTTACACCGCACTAATCCCTTGAGTACTTCCTCACGCTCCTGGTCCTACTCACTCCCCACCTCCTACCTTCACGGTTCTACCCTTCCACACTCTCCCCTTATCTTTTTTTCTTTTTCTCCTTTTTTTTCCTTTCTTTTCTTCTTCACTCCATGACATAGGGTGGAACTCTCCTCCATAGCTGGTTCTCCCTTCTTCCTCCCTTTCACGTTGTACTCTCATGGCACATGGATACATTTTTACCCAGTCACAATAGGACTCCCTCACCAGCCATGGCAGCCAAGCCAAGAGATAGAAGAGCCAAAACCATCACCGATGTCCCAGCAGAAATGCACTTGGCTTCCACAATTTTACTACCTATAAGCGAAGTGACTAATATACAAACCTTAGTAAATAACATCTTGGAGGCTCTGACTCCTAAATTTGATACACTTAAAGCAGAGATCAAGCAGGACATTACCCTACTAATGCAAGACATGAGACACTTTGCCAACAGGATGAATGAAGTTGAGCACAGGGTGTCAGATCTTGAAGATTTAACTACATCACAGAGCTCAAGCTTAGAAGCTGCTACTGCAAATATCATAAAAAATGCAAGCTAAAATCGAAGACCTTGAAAATCGCTCAAGGAGAAATAATATTCGTATAATAGGGGTACCTGAGGGGAAACAATTTGAAGATCTAAGTACATTTATCTCAGAAACTTTAGTCCAGATTCTCAAAATCTCTTCCACCTACCAACAGATAGCAGTTGAAAGAGTACGTAGGGTAGGAAAACCTCAGAAAGACAATAAAGGAAACAGCAGACCCAGACCTGTAATAGCAAGATTGCTTAATTTCCAGGACAAGGTCACCTTACTTCAATATTTTCATAAAAATAAACCTATTATAATTGAGGAAGCTAAAATTCTCCTATTTCAAGATTATTCAGCTGAAACACCATCAACGAGAAGAAGTTTGGCCCCAATCTGCACTAAATTTATACACCAAGGTTATCAGGCCTCAATTATTTATCCCACAAAATTGAAAGTCTTTGCTAGAGGGGAAGCTTATCCCTTTGATAAAACACAAGATGCAGAAAAACCTTTGCTTGAACTGAACCTTCAGAGTAATACTGAACAAGTTTAGCTTACTGATGTACAACCCCCCTCCATTAACAGAATACAGGGCTACACTAAGGGGAAATATTCCCTCTCCCCTTCTTTCCCCTTTTTTTTTTCTTCTTCTTCCTGGTCCCTTTCTCTTATTTCTACCCAAGATGAATGATAAACTCTATGACTAACTTTAATATAGTTTCCTGAAACATGGGAGGCATCACCACCCCTATTAAAAGGAAAGCAATTCTTACTCAGCTGAGGAAGATTAATTCAGACATTGTATTCCTCCAGGAAACACATCTAACCCTGGAAGAAGCTATGAAGCTTAAAACATCTTGGGTAAAACATGTTTATGCCTCACCAAGCTCCGGGAGGAAGAGAGGGGTGGCCATACTAATTGGGGAAAAAACTAACACGGAAGTCGTCCATACTAGGATAGATCCAGAGGGGAGGTTTGTGATATTAAAAATAAAAATTGAGAAGTTGGTTTTTATGCTTTGTAACATATATACACCTAATGTTCTTGACCCAGAATTCTGGAATCTGTTACAAGCTAGAATTCTCTCCTACTCTGAGGGTTATCTGGTCTTGGGAGGAGATTTCAATATGGCCTCAAGTTGTCCCCTTGACAGACTAAGGCAGAACACCAAACAACTAAAACATAAAAAAGATAACTTAGAAACTAAACTGCTTACTAAAATCATGCAGAACCTAGATATCAGGGACATATGGAAAATCCAAAACCCTGACCTAAGGGACTTCACCTGTTTATCCAAAGCCCACAAAACACTATCAAGAATTGATCTTTTTTTAATTGATGAGAGATTATGTACAACGAAAGTAAAAGCAAAAGTATTGCCCATTTTTTTTATCAGATCATGGACCTATTTCTCTAGATTTACATCTGAATCATCCCAAATTTAATCCCCCACGATTCTATTTTCCTTCTTTTCTTGCATCTGACTCAAAATTTAAGACCAGACTTAAGAATAAATTTAATGACTATACTCATTTTAAATATGAATACATAGATCGTCCTGTACTATTTTGGGAAACCGCGAAAGCAGTAATAAGAGGTGAAATCATTGCTTATAACTCCATGGTAACCAGGAAACTCAAATTCAGAGAGAAAGAACTAATCAAATCTGTAACTAACTCTTACAATCACTTTCTGCTTGAAAAACCCCCCAGCAAATTGGGCGAAGTATATTGGGGCTAAGAGTGAAAGAGACACATCTGCCCTCTATCAAGAAACTCAGAGAGAATTAAAACTTCAATCCAAATTATACATGTATGGAAATAAGTCTGAGAAATTATTGGCTAGTTTGGTAAAAAGAGACAAATGTCACCCTTAATTGAAAAACTTCAATTTAAGGAGAAGTCTCTCTCTGAGAATGAAGAAATATCTGATGTTTTTGTAAAATATTACCAAGAAATATATGCTCCCAGAGACTCAGATTTATGCCAGTCTGATGATTTCTGGAGTAAGATCACCAATCCTATAATAACAACTGAATCTGCAGATAGTCCTAACGTCCCGGTTACCAAAGAAGAAATAAAGAAAGCTATATCTGATCTAACTATGAACAAAGCACCCGGGCCTGATGGATTACCTAACAAATTCTATAAAATCTTATCCTCAGAGATCATATTACATCTATGTAAACTTTACAATCACTTTTACATCAAGGGAGAACACGTAGCTACCTCCTTTTTCGCTTCACATACAACTCTAATTCTTAAGAGTGGGAAAGATCCCACCCAAAAGGAGCCATATAGACCCATAGCTAAATTCAGACTACAAGATATTTACCTCAATTCTTGCCCAGAGACTTCAGGTAATACTTGCTAACATAATCCACAAAGACCAAGCAGGGTTCTTAAACTCATGGAATTCCTCAGCGAAAATAAGGGAGGCTTTAGTTGTATCAGAGTATTTTAGCAATCCTGGGATAGCTGCGCAAGAAGGAGACGAGGACATACCTGATTTAGCTATTATCTCAATTGATGCAGAAAAAGCATTCGATTCAGTACAATATGATCATCTCTTTCTCTCTTTAGCTAAATTTGGTTTCAGGGGTGGCTTTCTTAACTTTATCAAAAGTTTATACAATCAGCCGCATACGAAAATGATAATAAATAACACCCTGTCCCCACAAATCACGTTGGGTAGAGGAACTTGTCAGGGATGCACTCTATCCCCTCTTCTCTTCAATATTTACATCGAGCCATTAGCAATCATGATCAGACAGCAACTGGAGGGTATCAAAATAGGAAAACAATAGCTGAAAATTGCCCTTTATGCTGACAATATACTCATTTATTTGTCAAACATCAAGACTAATTTACTTAAACTTCTCCAGATCATAGATCAATTTGGGTCTTTTTCCGGATACAAAGTAAACGCTGGGAAATCAGAACTTCTGTGGCTCAGAAAAAATAGTAATTTGCCGTCAAGTATTCCTTTCTGAGTGGCATTTAAATACTTAGGGATCTCAATCCCAAGTAAGCCAAACGATCTATACAATCTTAATATAACTCCAGTCTTAACAAATTTTAGGGAGAAACTTAAGAGCTGGCAAAATCTACCACTCTCTATTTCAGGACAAATTGCACTATTCAAGATGGTTCTCTTTCCTAAACTGCTTTATATTTTACAGAATACTGCAATAATAATGCCGGAGAGGGACATTCGCTTACTCAATAGCATTCATAGAAAATTTATGTGGCAGGATAAAAGACCTAGGATTTCATTGACCAAATTATCTCTTGCGAGGGATTACGGAGGCTTCGCATTGCCTGACATACGTTCATACAATCTTGCCGGTCTGGCACGTATTGTGGCAGATTTGGTCTTTTCTAATAACTATATTTTAAATAACCAACTCGAGGGAAGTATATGTGACCCATTTCTCCACAAGCACTAATTCACTGTGAGCCAAAAGAACTGCCAGCTAATATTAAGATACTCAAAACTTTCTTTAACCTAATAAAGGCCTGGTGGAAGATAGGAAATTCCCTATCTCTAAATTGCAGGGTCTCCCAATACTTACCTCTCATTGGAAATCCAAAATTCCAAGCTGGTATAAATTTGACAGTGTTCAAAAGGTGGCATTCACTAGGACTCGATAGGATTGTCCATTTAATTGACCAAGAGAAAAAAATGTGTGAAAAAGTTTGAGGAACTCAAGAATGGTTTTAACCTTACTAATAAAGAGTTCTTTGCATATTTACAGGCAAGACATTTTGCCTTAGAATTAATGAAGGTAGACTGTTGTTGGGCCTTGGGTAACTTGGAAAGCTGTTTTTTACTGGTCAAGAATGGGTGCATATCCATTACTCCTTGTTATCATCTTCTGGGTGTCAACAAGGGAACTCCTACTCTTGAGAAAATTGCTCAAGAATGGAATCTGATGCTATCACAGAATAACATAGATCCTAAATTTATACAAGCATCAATTCATAAAGTTTCACAGACCACTCTCTCAGCCACATGGAGAGAAGCACACCTCAAACTTTTACATACATTTTATTTCACCCCTGAAAAAGGATATAAGATTCGAAACCCTAACTTCAATAAATGTCCGAAATGCTTCCTTATACAGGGAGTGCAGAATTATTAGGCAAATGAGTATTTTGACCACATCATCCTCTTTATGCATGTTGTCTTACTCCAAGCTGTATAGGCTCGAAAGCCTACTACCAATTAAGCATATTAGGTGTTGTGCATCTCTGTAATGAGAAGGGGTTTGGTCTAATGACATCAACACCCTATATCAGGTGTGCATAATTATTAGGCAACTTCCTTTCCTTTGGCAAAATGGGTCAAAAGAAGGACTTGACAGGCTCAGAAAAGTCAAAAATAGTGAGATATCTTGCAGAGGGATGCAGCACTCTTAAAATTGCAAAGCTTCTGAAGCGTGATCATTGGACAATCAAGCGTTTCATTCAAAATAGTCAACAGGGTCGCAAGAAGCGTGTGGAAAAACCAAGGTGCAAAATAACTGCCCATGAACTGAGAAAAGTCAAGCGTGCAGCTGCCAAGATGCCACTTGCCACCAGTTTGGCCATATTTCAGAGCTGCAACATCACTGGAGTGCCCAAAAGCACAAGGTGTGCAATACTCAGAGACATGGCCAAGGTAAGAAAGGCTGAAAGACGACCACCACTGAACAAGACACACAAGCTGAAACGTCAAGACTGGGCCAAGAAATATCTCAAGACTGATTTTTCTAAGGTTTTATGGACTGATGAAATGAGAGTGAGTCTTGATGGGCCAGATGGATGGGCCCGTGGCTGGATTGGTAAAGGGCAGAGAGCTCCAGTCCGACTCAGACGCCAGCAAGGTGGAGGTGGAGTACTGGTTTGGGCTGGTATCATCAAAGATGAGCTTGTGGGGCCTTTTCGGGTTGAGGATGGAGTCAAGCTCAACTCCCAGTCCTACTGCCAGTTTCTGGAAGACACCTTCTTCAAGCAGCGGTACAGGAAGAAGTCTGCATCCTTCAAGAAAAACATGATTTTCATGCAGGACAATGCTCCATCACACGCGTCCAAGTACTCCACAGCGTGGCTGGCAAGAAAGGGTATAAAAGAAGAAAATCTAATGACATGGCCTCCTTGTTCACCTGATCTGAACCCCATTGAGAACCTGTGGTCCATCATCAAATGTGAGATTTACAAGGAGGGAAAACAGTACACCTCTCTGAACAGTGTCTGGGAGGCTGTGGTTGCTGCTGCACGCAATGTTGATGGTGAACAGATCAAAACACTGACAGAATCCATGGATGGCAGGCTTTTGAGTGTCCTTGCAAAGAAAGGTGGCTATATTGGTCACTGATTTGTTTTTGTTTTGTTTTTGAATGTCAGAAATGTATATTTGTGAATGTTGAGATGTTATATTGGTTTCACTGGTAAAAATAAATAATTGAAATGGGTATATATTTGTTTTTTGTTAAGTTGCCTAATAATTATGCACAGTAATAGTCACCTGCACACACAGATATCCCCCTAAAATAGCTAAAACTAAAAACAAACTAAAAACTACTTCCAAAAATATTCAGCTTTGATATTAATGAGGTTTTTGGGTTCATTGAGAACATGGTTGTTGTTCAATAATAAAATTAATCCTCAAAAATACAACTTGCCTAATAATTCTGCACTCCCTGTAGCTGCAGATCTTTTGCATATGTTATGGAAGTGCCCAGGATCAGACAATTTTGGTGCAAATTAGAATTCTGGCTGCACTCATCACTCAAGATCTCCCCTCTGGCACTATCATTAACTCAGGTCTTATTCTGCCTCTACGAGGAACATCAATCCAATGAAAAATTGATAACGTTATCTATTCTGGCAGCCAGACATTTAATCTTTAAAAAATGGAAAACAAGAGAGACTCCAAGTGTTTTAGAGATTAAAAATGATCTTAAGAAGCAATGTTTATTAGAATGAGACACCAATATAGTTAATGAATTGGATATTAGAAAATTATTTAACAAGTGGGCAGCATTTATTAAGTCACTACCGACAACGAAGATTGATTATATAATATTCCCATTTCAGAATTCAGAGCTAATACTCCTGGGTATTTGGTAACCAAGGGTCGTATCCCCTTCTATCTCCTCTCCTCTTGGCTTGGGCTCTTTCTCCCCTCTTTTTCCTTTTTCCTTTTTTTTTCTTTCCCTTTAATGCAAGTAAAAGGGTTAACATAATTTTATATCCTGTACAAACTCTTACAAATTTCTAATAATAGTGTCCAGATTCTGCAGAGCTTCAGCATCACATATTGTATCGTACACCTGTATGCGGGTGACATTATATTTTATGCAACAAAACCAACATATCACATCTTGAGGCTGTGTCTGTTAGAGTTAAACATAATTACATTATCAAACTGTAGGCTGGCCCTTGTCAACTACTATAAATATCTCGGTAGATGGCTTGCACCTAACCTGTCGTTAGAACCTGACATTGACGAACTATTGGCCAAACTCTACCCTAAAACTGGAGCCCTTTTTAGAAATAAATTGTGTGTAAATCTTGTAGTTAGGAAACATACTGTACAACAAATGCTGATCCCAGTAATTGATTACGGGGATGTTGTGTTTGTGTCTGTTCCTCAGATTCATCTCAGTAAACTTACAACTCTCTATAATGCATCATGCTGATTTGTCCTGCAACCTGATTACAAAACTCATCATTGTGATACATTAAAAGAACTAAACTGGCTCTTGCTTGACACTTTACCTCTCTTTCTTTGTCCTTAACCACTTTCCTGAGAAACTCCTGCACTACCTGAGCAGTATTCTAATCCCTGCTCCCCACTCCCCCTATAACGTAAGTTACATTTCTTCCACTCTACTCTCCATTCTCCGTTACAACAAGGAAGCTGGCCGGTTGTTGTTCTCATTCAAAGCTCCTCAACTGTGAAATAACCATCCGGACAGAACCAAATCCTCCAGCAACCTGAGATCCTTATAAATAAACGTCTCTATCTTTACAAACAAATCAATCCTTATAAAAATACCTACCTTGTGTCTGTAAAAATGTAACTATCTGTACAATATGTAATATGTATTGCTGGCATATCCCATGACATATTTGAAAACGAGAGAAATCTCAATGTATTTAATAAAAATCCCCAGTTCTGATACTTACCCCCAACTCGCTGTATAAGCAAATCTGTCTAATTTGACTCTTTGATTGCCAGAGCGGCTGCTGCACATTGCTTAGCATTACTTTGAAGTTCATGCAGGATGCCAAAGGGGTGAAAACATTTTTTTTCCACTTCACAATACATGAACTGGTTATTCCATACAATCTATTGTCAATAATTGTAGTAATAATAATGATAATAATAATAATAATAATAATAATTATAATTACCCAAATCAAAAGATAGAGCGCCAAGCACCAGGTATATTGCAGTTCCCATTATCTTGTTTTCTGTACAAAAAAAGCAAAGCTCTTCCTTGCTCAGTAAGATTTATATAACAGCGCTGCTTGTCTGTTTAGTGAGACGTACTCTGGGATTAGTTCATTGTGAAACAGGTGTTGAGTATCCATGAAACTAATCTTTTCCTTCACATAGTGCAGTTTTTTTTTTACCAGATTATATAAAACATAGGATCAGTATGTGATTGGTGTTTCACGCTTGATTATTTAGTATTAGACTTTTATTTACTTGCGCCTGTTCTCTACAAAACATCTTAATCATAAGGTTATGTGATTTTCTCTTTCTCACCACATAAATTAAATAATGCACTGATAAGTCCCATATTACTTATTAAAGCACTAATTAAATACTTTGCATTTGTGATTGATAAAGCTGGGCACAAGCAATGGTAATTTATGAAAATCTGTCAAAAAATTGCATTAAATATGTACAAAATAACTGAAATAGTTGAATTCAGTAAAAATGCATTCTAATATTCCTGTTAAAGGGATAGTTAAGTCAAAAATAAACTTTCATGATTCCCACAGAACATGCAATTTCAAACAACGTTCCAATTAACCTTTATAATCAAATTTACTTTATTCTTTTTGCATTCTTTGTTGAAGGCTAAACCTTGGAAGGCTCATAAGCTGATTTCTAAGACCTTGCAGGCCTGTGAAAAGCTAAAAAAATGCACAGCTAGTTCATGTGTATAGATAACTGTGCTCACTCCCTTGGAGTTATTTATGAGTCAGCACTGATTGGCTAAAATGCAAGTTTGTAGACAGAATTGAAATAAGGTGGCAAGAATATATATGTATAATGCAATAAAATATGTGTAATGTTATACATTTGCAAAAGCACTAGAGGGCATGTAGTGCTTGAGACACATACCTAGGTATCTCTTCAACAAAGAATACCATGGGAACAAAGCAAATTTGATAATAGAAGTAAATTGGAAACTTTTTAAAAATGATAAATTCTGTCTGAATCAGGAAGGAACACGTTTGGGTTTCATGTCCGTTAAAGGGATAGAAATAAAACTGCAAAAAGGAAATGCTGTAATGTGTTAGATCATTTTATTATGGCACCTACATTAGTATGGTGTTTATTATATTGTGCTTATAAAGTCTTCCAGTTACACCTGATTGTAATGAAAGGGGGTCATTATATAATCGTATAAACAGTGCTGTTACATATCCACAGCAGTGTAGGGAAGCTGTCTTTAATGTGTGCAGAGCGTAACATATAATGTTCTACACCCAGCCAGTATTTTATCAGCAACGTCAGTATTTGTAGGTCGCGTCAGTATCAGACTAATACTGGATAGATGTTCATGCAAATGTATGTTTATTAGCACAGCCACTTAAAGGGACACTAAACCCAAATTTTGTATTTCATGATTCAAGTAGAGAATACAATTTTAAACAACATTCCAATTTACTTCTATTATCTAATTTGCTTCATTATTTAGCTATCCTTTGTTGAAGAAATAGCAATGCACATTTGTGAGCCAATTACATGAGGCATCTATGTGCAGCAACCAATTAGCAGCTACTGAGCCTATCGAGATATTCTTTTCAGCAAAGTATATCAAGAGAATTAAGCAAATTAGATATTAGAAGTAAATTAGAAAGATGTTAAAAATGTCATGCTCTTTCTAAATCATGAAAGAAAACATTTGGGTTTCATGTCCCTTTAACCAGAATATCTTTTCTTTTCTGGAGAAATGTGTGACACAAGAAGTAGGTTGTCTGTGTGATGCCGTATACAGCTAATATAGAAGTCAGCTAATCTTGTTATTTTTTATTTACACATGATAACAGAGTTTTTCCGCATAGCAAACCCGTCCCTGCAAGCAAATCCTCTGACCTTTATGTCCTTGTTTTCTATGGAAATTTAGTTCTTTTGTTTCCTTTAATAGTGTTTCCCATGCTGACTCGTCTTACAGCTGAATGTTCTGTAATAAAGCAGAGTTTGCCAGTACTTGGTATGTGAATTCTGGTCATTCAGCTGCTAACGAATGGGGAAGATAGAGACCGCCAGCGGCATTCATCGATTTTCGTAGTCAGATTTCTTACGTGCAACGCGCTAAGATCTGGACTTGCAAAGATCTTAGTGTATTGCACTTTCAAAAAAAAAAAAATCCTACTCTGGAAAAAGCCATTTGTTATCTGTCGAATTACTTGAATGCACATCGCTAGCCAGTACCATTGCGCTATCAGGCGCTTAAAAGAATGATATATTTTTTTATTTAAAGGGACAATGAACTCACATTTTTTCTTTCGGGATTCAGATAGAACAGCAATTTTAAGCAAGTTTCTAATTTACTTCTATTATATATTTTTTTTTCATTCTCTTGCTATCTTTATTTGAAAAAGAAGGCATCAAAGCTAAGGAGCCAGACAATTTTTGGTTCAGACCCTGGACAACACTTGTTTATTGCTGGGTGAATTTATCCACCAATCAGCAAGAACAACCCTAGGTTGTTCACCAAAAATGGGCCGGCATCTGTTGATAATAGGAAAAAAGTGGGTCCAGTGTCCCTTTAATTGAAATTGAAAATACACCTAAAGGGACATGAAACCCATTTTTTTTCTTTCATGGTTCATATAGATCATGCAATCGTAAACATATTTCTAACTTACTTCTATTATCAATTTGTCTTCATTCTCTTTGTTACTTTTGTTAAAAAGTATGGATGTAAGATCAGGAGCGTGCACGTGTCTCGAGCACTATATGGAAGCAGTTTTGCAAGAATGTTATCATTCTGTATGGCAGCACTGTTTACTGTCATGTAGTGCTGCAAATGCTACCTAGGTATCTCTTTAACTAAGAATATCATGGGAATAATGTTGTATTGAAGGCAAAGATTAGATGTAGGTGTATAGTTTACAATTATTAGTTGTTTAAACACTGAAAATAAAAGTGTTAAGATTTAGTTTCTATAAAGTACTTTAGTTTATTTAAAGAAATGGGCAACACTTTGTGTAAAATTGTTTCCCTTATTTATCTTTTCTGCTGAGGACAAATAGGGACATACATAAATAGCAATAAAAAGACTGTGTAAGCAAGTCCTGCATGATAGTTACCTCAAACTGACAGCCCCCACATAGCAAACTAAACTTCTACACTATTAACCCCTAAACCGCCAACCTACCACCGAAAAGTAAAACACTAGCATCTAAACCCCCTAACCTATGACCCCCCTAACTTAACCCAAAATAAACTAACCCTACCTTTACCAAAAAAACTACCCAAGCTACCTTAAAAAAATAAAAAAATACCTGTGAAATAAAAAAACAAACACATTTTTTATCTGGGCTGCAAAAGAGCTAAATATTTTAAGGGCACTTTGTAGACTAGTTTTGTTTAGATTTTTTTTTTTTTTTTGGGGGGGTGGGGGTAAATGTTAGTGGGTTGTAGGTTTTGTTTTGTTTTTAAAAAAGAGCTGAATCGCTTTAGGGCAATGCCCTACAAAAGACCCTTTAAAGGGCTATTTGTAGTTTAGTTGCAGAATAGTTTTTTTTAAATTTGGGGATTTTTTGGGGGGTATTAGAATAAGCGTAAATCTTTTTTTATTTTTTATAATTACTTTTTTTGTAATGTTAGACTTATTTATTTTGGTAATGTTAGTTTTTATTTTAGTAATGGTATTTTTTTTTGTAATGGTATTTTTTTTTACAGTAATTTTTTTTTTAAATTTCACAGGTAATTTTTTTTATTTTTTTTTAAAGGGACCCTAAACCCAAATGTTTTCTTTCATGATTCGGATAGAGCTGTAATTTTAAGCAACTTTCTAATTTACTCCTATTATCAATTTGTCTTCATTCTTTTGCTATCTGTATTTGAAAAAGCAGGAATGAAAGCTTAGGAGCCAGCCCTTTTTAGGTTCAGCTCCTGGGTAGCGCTTGCTGATTGGTGGTTAAATGTAGTCACCAATCAGCAAGCACTATCCATGAAAGAAAAAAAATGGGTTTCATATACCTTTAAGGTAGTTGTTGTTTTTTTTGTAAAAGTAGGGGAAGTTTATTTTGGGTTAAGTTAGGGGGGTGGCTGTTTAGGGGTTATTAGTGTAGATGTTCAGTTTACTATGTGGGGGGCTGGCGGTTTTTGGGTTAATAGTGTAGAAGCTTACTTTGCAGTGGGGGGATGTTTTAGGGGTTAATAGTGTAAAGAGGTAGTTTGTGATGTGGGGGGTGGCGGTTTAGGGGTTCATAGTGCTGTTTAGTGCAACTGTTTTATCCGGGCAAACTCTTTACGCAACCTTTCAGGTTGGGTAAAAAGTTTGAGCGGTAAATGCGATTGCGTTTAAGCGATGGCATTTACTTTCAACTTGTAATACGAGCGCATATTAGTGCTCTACTCTACACATAGAAAATATGGGGGTGTAAACTACAGCAAGTTAGTGTAAACAAATTCACGGTAATTGAAACAGCATGCAACTCATAATATGGATCTTAGCATAGAGAATGCCACGATCTTGCGATCGTGTTAATGCTCCTAGTGCTAACAATAGTGCTTGTGCTTGCAATCTAGCCCAATGTGTTTACAATGACTTGTTATACTAGCTGTAGGGGCCAATTTATCAATGTCTGTCCAACATGATACGCTGTAGGCATTTAACATTGCACAAGCAGTTCACTAGAACTGCTTGTGCAATGCCGCCCCCTGCAGAGTCATGGCCAATCGGCCACTAGCAGGGGGTGTCAATCAGCCCAATCGCATAGGATCGGGCAGATTGCAGACCGCAGCCTCAGATCGGACAGATTGCAGATCGCTGCTTCATAACTGCTGTTTCCGGCGAGTCTGAAGGCTCACGCAGAAACAGGGGGAAGGCCAATTCGGCCTGTAGAGTTTAAAATGTATGTAAAATTGTTCATTTATGTATATTTTTGTATATAAAATAGCTATCTCTGCTAACTTAAACCACAAACTAATCTAATCATCTTTATTGTATCTATTTACACCCAGTTAACCCTACATTTTTTCTTCCCTTTTATTTGTCCCCAAGGATTAATTTACCTGATGAAGTGTATTAAATTGTTTACAAATAACTCATTTACCTTTATATCATCATTTTAAATAGCTGATTTTGTCTGTGCTATCCCTACGTATACTAACATTTTCTATAGAAGAGCCAATGTGAGCCAATACTCCTCCAGACGTGGCCGGTAGAGTTGCAGAGACATATTTTAACTCAGCGAAGGTAAAAGGAAGAAAAATCTCCTGGGTAGCATTTTAGCATTTTGCATACATAGTAAAAAGTAAAAAAGACTTTATGCCTGATGAAACGGCCTTGCTTTACTGTGCGAGAAACGCGTTGCAATAAAGATTTGTTCTTTTGTATCACATTGTATCCCAGATGTATAACTGCTCATGCTGATTCAACATTACTTCAAATTGCTTTCCACCCTCCCCTGAGCACGGCTGTGTTTCCCCCGGAGGTCCCACTGTCGTAGTTAGGCACTACCAACCTCATCCTGTGTTTTTCTGCAATCCACAAGTGCCCTTACTGAACACTCATAGTCCAGTCCACGGGAGTTCCACCTGTCCACACCACGGGTGAACAGTCTGCATCAGCGTGCTGACTACTGTTGAAGGTCAGCCTGCCGATAAGCACCTGCTGACTTTTAGGTGCATATACACTTTTGAGTATTTCTATGTTCTTTATCATCATTTCCATATGTTCATATGGCTACAGTATGAGGCGCATCTTGTCTTGTTTTTACTTTTACCACAGATTAACCATCTCAACGCTGGTCCCTAGAGGAGCTGCCGCACACTTTAATTGGATTTTCTTTTATATGGATTTAATTTGATATAAATAACATTTATTTTGAAACATTATTTCTTTCATTTATATTTTTAATTTTAGACTTTTGTAAGCGATTTCTGTCTTGGTTTCATATTTACATATTAATTTTGATTTATGCATTATACACAATTTCTTAAATAGTGCGCATCCTATATATATCCTTTTGGGCATCTCTTTACATACAGTACATATACATGTCTAAACATATTTTCATGTTGTGTATGCGCATATTACAGTATGTGATCGTGTATGCACAAATTACAGTACGCGATCATGTTTGTGCATATTACAGTATACGATCGGGTATGCGCATGTTACAAATATGTTAAAGAACATTGGAATATGAAATATTCATAATTAACTGTCGGGTTTGCGCTACTGAGAATATGTCATGGTGCTTGCATGAGAGAGTGGGTATTTTTTTTCTCTCCATTGACTTCTATGGGGGAATACATGAACGCCCACGCAATATTGTACGTTTAGATTTTTGCTTTTTGCGGGTCACCGATTGCGGAAAATACGTTTTTTTTTACTTTTAATACAAGAAAAAAAAAGCTTAAGCAGAGTTTTCACTATCGTGGGAAAAAATATACTGCGTCACTTGTAACCTAGCCCTTACTTGAGTCCCTTAACTGTATTCTTTTTGCTCTTACAATACAATCAAATATATCAGTGCTGACCCATTTCACACCCCTCTGCCCTGTTTTTTTTTTTTTTTAAATTGCATGCAAGGTCAAAGATCACAATTTTTTTTCTTTATTTAAAAAAATAATTATAGGCAAATTATACAAATTTACTCTTCCATATACGTACATGTGAGTTTACTGTTGCTTTAGATTCATTAGCTTTCTTGGCATGTCATTACCACTTATTGGGCAAGATTACAAGTCGTGCGGCAAATCAGCGTTTGGGATTGCGCAGCTATTACAAGTTGGAAAATAACTTATTTTGCGTGCGCGTTAAACCGCGTAATCCGAACAGCCAAATTGTGTGCACAATCAGGTATTCCCCATAGAAGTCAATGGAGAATTCAAATAGAACAAAAAAAAAAACACTAATATGTTGCTCAAAGCCCTTGATGTTTTCTTCTCGAAAAGTGTACATGAAAAATGCAAATATTTCATATTGTGAAAATCTTTTCGTAACAGAATATGCATAAATAAATATTCCTCTATATATTTGATGATTTTTGGACTGATATATTTTCATTCATAGCGAGATATGTATATGATTATATATATGTCTAGATATCTTGATATATATATGTGAATATCTCTTTGAAAATCCCTCTGAGATATTGTTTAATGTTCATAAGATTGTAATGTGAAATATTTTCATTATCCCCATAGTTAAACATGTCTATAGATATAAATTTATGTTTCTCTATGTACAGTATATGTACAGTATACAGTATGTGTGTATCTCAATGCAAAATCCAAATTTCTACTTTTTTTGCGAACACCCAAAATCTCATATCTTTGAGCCTTACAACTTTTATGTGCAATATTTTTTAAATATTTTTTATTACAGTGTTAAAGGGTCATGATGTTAAAACACTTGAAAGATGTGCAGCAGAGCTGTAAAAAGCTGACTAGAAAACATCACCTGAACAATTTAAAGTATTAACCCTAACTTACAAATCACTCAACAGTCTAACTCCCAACTATATTTCCTCTCTCATCGTGAAATATTCACAATCCCATCATCTTCGATCAACCTCTGACCAACGTCTTTACACTCCTGTCATCTCTACGTCCTACTCCCGCCTCCAAGACTTCGCACGTGCTGCTCCTGTCCTCTGGAACTCTCTACCCCGCTCCATAAGACTGTCTCCAACCTTGTATAGCTTCAGACGCTCCTTGATAACTCACCTATTCAGAGAGGCTTACAATCTCTCCTCCATCCCTCATCCGAACCAAACTTATACATGAACTGTCTGACTCACTGCTGCAACTACAACTGATATAACAAACTACCCCAACCTTATGTCTCTGCACCCTAAACATATAGGGGCATATGTATCAAGGTCTGGCGGACCTGATCCGACATTGCGGATCATGTCCGCCAGACCTCGCTGAATACGGCGAGCAATACGCTCGCCGTATTCAGCATTGCACCAGCAGCTCAGAGTAGGCGGACAGGTTATGGAGCAGCGGTCTTTGTGACCGCTGCTTCATAACTGCTGTTTCTGGCGAGCCTGCAGGCTTGCCAGAAACCCGGGGCATCAAGCTCCATTCAGAGCTTGATACATATGCGCCATAGACTGTGAGCTCTCCGGAGCAGGGTACTCTTCTTCCTGTACTAGATTTGTTTAGTTTTGTTATGTTTTGTATTTTATCACAAATCTTTGTCATTGTATACCCCTATCAATGTACCCAGCACTACGGAATTTGATGGCGCTATACAAATGAATGATAATAATAATAATAGAGATGCTCAGGTGATATTTTCCTGTCAGCTGTTTCCAGTTATTCTAAGGTTTCTGTTCCTTCTTGCTGTTTGAAGCAGTTGAGTGATTAACACTAAAGATCTCAGCTGCAGACCTAATATTAGTATTTGTACCACTTTCCTATTTGCTACTAATATATGTAATTAGTAGCTATGTGCAGCAAGTGGATTTGATCCAGAAAAGATAAACTGTAACAATATAATATTACAATTTGTAACTCTGATTTTGTAGGAACTATCTGTAAGTAATCATCAGATTTAAGGAATTCAACTAATGAATAACCGTTTATGTTACTGTCCTTTGAGACTTAACATTTAGTTTGAGAATTGCTATTGCTGTGCTTGACAGCGTTTTTGTTGTGAGGCAGGGAGTGACAGGTGATTGAGAAACTGAGTAATTGCGGTATTATGGCTGATTCCGTCAATAAGTTTGGGAACATAGACATGCAAGATACCTGTAAGGAGGAATCTGTTATCTCCTGTAGTCACAAGTGGTTCCGCTGTTGTGAATCGGCTTGGAAGTGTGAAATGCAGTACTGGTTTGTTATTGCAAGTGGGTAGAGTGGGCGTGAATTCTCAGAGTAGAGCTTGAGTGACAGATGACGTCACACTCCGTGGTTGGAGTCAGAACGAAGTGAAAATTATTAAATCTTGAAAACTCTGTTTGTAAGTACTCCGGTTTACTTGAGATTTGGCAACAGAAGAGATACTGCAATTATACAGAGCTGGAATGAGATGTGGGCAGATGTGCTTGGTGATTGTTGAAATAAGCAGTATATGTCGTTTTAGCAGTTCAGTTCCCAAACAAAACTCAGTTTGTCTAAGTAGCAAGTTGGTTAGGTAGAATATGCAGATAATCCCAAATGAGAAAAAGGATGATGATAATCCAGAATGTTCATAGAGAATAATTACTTATAAGTGAGAGCTTAGCAGGATGCGACTTCTCAGTGCATTGAGTCAAAAAACTAAGCACTGGGAACAGGGCGTCGTCAGAATTTAAAGGGACAGGTAGCTGCAAAAGTCATAGGTGGAAGGAAACAAGTATGTTCCTAACATCTCCCCCTCCCTAGGAGAGACAACCAGTGTTAAGGACCTGGACGATCCGGGTGACGGCGGTGGAAAAGGGAAACTTTCTGAGGTGCATGAACGTTACGGGAAGGTTCCCATGAATCGTCATCGGATGAGTATCCAACCCATCTCACAAGGTACTGGAGTTGTCTTTTGCAGATCCTGGAGTCCAATATAGAGTCCACTTCAAACTCTTCCAAGTGTGGGAAAGAAGAGAATGGGGGTAGGATTGTTTCCTGAGTTCTCATAGAAGTACAAGGTTTTAGCAGTGAAACATGAAATGTTGGATGTATTTTTATGGAGTCAGGTAATTGTAAGGGAATGGCATTTGGATTAACAATTTTTTTTACTGGGAACGGCCCAATGAACAAACCACCCAACTTTTTACTGGGTATTTTGAGTTTCAGATTTTTTGTTGAAAGCCATACCAGGTCACCTACAGCATATATAGGAGCGGGTCTTCTGCGTAGGTTATAATAATGTCTTTGTCTCTCCTGACACCTAGCAATGTTCTCCTGTAGGGTCTTGAATAGATTCCAAAGGTTAGCAGCAAAGTCGTTAGCATTTGGACAATCTGATGAAGCAACAACTGGGAAGCCTGATGTTGGATAAGAATTTGGATGAAAGCCATAGTTGGCGTGGAAAGGTGACATTTTGGTTGAAGCATTTTCAGAATTGTTGAAAGCAAACTCAGCTAAAGATAAATAAGTTAGCCGCTGATCCTGTTGGTAGGAACAGAAACAACAGAATTACTGCTCCAACCATTGATTCACACATTCTACCTGCCCGTTGGTTTGGGGATGAAATGATGTAGAAAGTCGGTGATCCATCTGCAGCTGAGTAGTAAGTGACCTCCAAAACCGGGAAGTGAACTGTGTCCCGCGATCAGAGGTCAGAATCTTTGGGAAGCCGTGCAATCGAACTATATTGTCCAGGAACAATTTTGCGGTTTCTGAAGCTGTTGGTAATTTATGAAAAGTTACAAAATGAGCCATCTTAGTAAGAAGGTCAACAACCACCATAATGGTATTCATGCCTGAAGAAGTAGGGAGATCCACAATGAAATCAAGAGAGATATGATGCCATGGTTGAGACGGAATGGGCAGAGGCATAAGATGGCCATAAGGAGACTTCTTGACAGCCTTTGATGTTGCACAAATCGTGCAGCTTTTTATGTAGTTCTTTATATATTTTGCCATAGATGGCCACCAATAGGTCCTGTGAATGTTTTCAAGTGTTCTCCTTTCACCAGGATGTCCAGCAAGTGGTGACTTGTGATGTAATTGAAATAGTAGAGGTCTCAAACTGCTTGGTACATATAATTTTTTATTATGATAAAACAACCTGTCAGTACTAGATTCCAACTCTTGATGGAGTAAGTCGTCATCAGTGGTATAAGAATCCTTGAAGGCTTTTATTAGGTATGGTGTTAGTCCAATGAATCTGTCTGAAGGAATTATTGAAGTAACTTCAGGTTGGTATTCTGGGGGGTGGTCTTTTCTTGAAAGGGCATCAGCTTTTCCATTCCTGGATGACGGTCTGTAGACTATGTGGAAATTGAATCTTGTAAAGAAAAGAGACCAACGCACCTGTCTGGAAGAGAGAGTCTTGTTGGTTTGAAGAAATTCAAGGTTCTTGTGGTCTGTGTAGATGACAATGGGAAGCTTAGTTCCTTCGAGGAGGTGTCTCCAATTCTCTAGTGCCTTTTTGATTGCAAGAAGTTCCTTCTCGCCAATTGGATAATTAACCTCAGAAGGACTTAGGACCTTAGAAAAGAATGCCACTGGATGCAATGGTTCGGTTGCTGATGTTTTCTGTGAAAGTATGGCTCCTAAGGCGAAGTCAGAGGAGTCTACCTCCAGTATATATATTGAGTAATTCGAAAGCAGATGCTGCTTCTGTAGACCAATGGAATTTGATAGCAGTGCTTGTAAGCTGAGTTAAAGGTTTAGCAATCTTGGAGAAATCCTTTACGAATTTCCGATAATAATTCATAAAACCTAGAAATCTCTGAAGTTCTTTCCTATTTCTCGGTGTAATCCAATTCTTGACAGTCTCCACTTTATCTTCCTGCATGCTAATCCCTTTAGGCGTGATATTATAGCCGAGGAATGAGATAGTGTTGGTGTGGAACTGACATTTTTCGAGCTTGGCATATAATCTATGTGTCCGTAACCTGGATAGAACTCGGCGAACATGTTTTACATGAGCTTCGTAGGAATTAGAGTATATGAGAATATCATCTAGGTAGATGACTAAACAAACATCAAGAAGATCCCTAAAAACGTCGTTGATGAAATGTTGGAATGTTCCAGGGGCGTTACAGAGCCCAAACGGCATGACCAGGTACTCGAAAAGACCGTACCTGGTCCTAAAGGCGGTCAGCCATTCATCACCTTCACGAATCCTGACGAGATTGTATGCGCCTCTCAGATCTAATTTCGTGAAGATCGTAGCATCTCGGAGGCGCTCTATCAGCTCCGGAATTAGTGGAAGTGGGTACCGATTCTTTATTGTGTGCTGGTTTAATTCTTTGTAATCTATAATTGGGCAAAGAGATCCATCCTTGTTCTTGACAAAAAACATTCCGGCCCCCGCTGAGGAGGTTGATGGTCGAATAAAGCTTTTACGAAGATTCTCCTCCAAATATGTTTTTATATGTTCGAGTTCTGGAGTAGATAATGGATACAATCGTCCATATGGGATGGAGGAACCAGGCTTGATGTCAATAGGACAATCGTATATTCGATGTGGGGGTAGTGTCTCTGCCTCTACTTTACTGAATACGTCTGCATAGTCGGAGTAGACCTGTGGAACTTGAGGCTCAACAGGAGTCGTTGTTAGAAATGCTTGAGTAGTATAACAGGTTTGTTGGCAGAATGCAGAATTGAGATTTATCTTTAGAGTCCTCCAATCTATTTCAGGCTGGTGTTTCATGCACCATGAGATACCTAAAACTAAGGGAATGAGTGGAGA
This sequence comes from Bombina bombina, assembly GCF_027579735.1. Lineage (NCBI taxonomy): Eukaryota > Metazoa > Chordata > Amphibia > Anura > Bombinatoridae > Bombina > Bombina bombina. The sequence goes on from NC_069503.1 coordinate 1,126,247,731, forward strand.
GGGAATTACATCAAATTCAATTAATTCTGAATGACCTGAAGAAGTGCTTAATAACAAAGGAATGGTCTGATGAGTTATAGGACCACTAGCAATGGAAGATCCGTCAATAACACGAATGGCTACAGGGATTTGCTTTATCACACAAGGAATTTTATTATTTTTTACAGTAGCTGAATTGATGAAATTTCCATAAGTACCAGTGTCTATGATAGCCTCAGAGTGTAGGTTTCGGTGATCCCACTGCAAAAACACAGAAAGTTTACAGTAAGTGTGTGAAACATTTGGAGTTGGAGATGCAGATTATGAATAGCACTTACTTTTCTTTGTCTTTTGAAGTAGTGGACAGTCTGTGACCGAGTGGGAGGAGTTGGCACAATACATGCAAAGCATGTTCAATCTTCCTTTCCTGTAGCGTTAGTGGTGCTCTTGCTAGACCCACCTCCATTGGTTCTGGAGTAGATCTTGAAGGCAATGAGGGAGAAGCAGTGGGTGGTGATTTTGAACCAGAATCAGCATGAACTCTTTCAGATCTCCTCTCTCTTAAGCGTTGATTTGTATTACCAGGGACATTAGTGCTTCCAGGGTTTTTGGTAGATCTGTACAAGCCAGCTCATCTTTTATATTATCAGCTAGACCCAGACGAAACTAGTTTCTTAAAGCTATTGGATTCCATTGGGAATCACGGGCGTACTGCTTAAATTCTGTTATGTAGTCTTCGACTTGACGTTTCCCTTGCTTCAGGTTCCGCATTGAAGTCTCGGCTGAGAGTTGTGCATCTGAATCTAAATACAATTCATCCATTTGGCTGAAAAAATCATCTAAAGATCCCAGAATGAGTTGATTGGTTTCAAAAGAGGCATCAGCCCATACTCGAGGTTCACCCCTCAGGAATGAGATTACAGTGAGAACCTTCACTCTTTCTGTGCAATAAGTCTTTGGTTTCAGGCTAAATAGCAAAATACAGGCAGTCTTGAACTGACGGTAAAGTTTTCTGTTTCCAGAAAAGGGTTCTGGAAGGGAAACAATAGGCTCTGGGATGGGATCAGGTTTAGGTGTCATGGAATCTCGAATAATTCTTCTTAATGACTGATTTTCAATCTCTAGTTCTCTCAGTGCTATACTCATTTGATCCACACATTGAGAAAGACTATATACAAATTGTGGGAGGTCTGCTGGATCCATTGTCATGGCTTAGTTTTACTGTAAGGTTTCTGTTCCTTCTTGCTGTTTGAAGCAGTTGAGTGATTAACACTAAAGATCTCAGCTGCAGACCTAATATTAGTATTTGTACCACTTTCCTATTTGCTACTAATATATGTAATTAGTAGCTATGTGCAGCAAGTGGATTTGATCCAGAAAAGATAAAATGTAACAATATAATATTATAATTTGTAACTCTGATTTTGTAGGAACTATTTGTAAGTAATCATCAGATTTAAGGAATTCAACTAATGAATAACCGTTTATGTTACTGTCCTTTGAGACTTAACATTTAGTTTGAGAATTGCTATTGCTGTGCTTGACAGCGTTTTTGTTGTGAGGCAGGGAGTGACAGGTGATTGAGAAACTAACTGTATTATGGCTGATTCCGTTAATAAGTTTGGGAACATAGACATGCAAGATACCTGTAAGGAGGAGTCTGTTATCTCCTGTAGTCACAAGTGGTTCCGCTGTTGTGAATCGGCTTGGAAGTGTGAAATGCAGTACTGGTTTGTTATTGCAAGCGGGTAGAGTGGGCGTGAATTCTCAGAGTAGAGCTTGAGTGACAGATGACGTCACACGCCGTTGTTGGAGTCGGATCGAAGTGAAAATGATTAAATCTTGAAAATTCTGTAAGTACTCCGGTTTACTTTATTTTTTACAACAGAAGAGATACTGCAATTATACAGAGCTGGAATGAGATGTGGGCAGATGTGCTTGGTGATTGTTGAAATAAGCAGTATATGTCGTTTTAGCAGTTCAGTTCCCAAACAAAACTCAGTTCGTCTAAGTAGCAAGTTGGTTAGGTAGAATATTCAGATAATCCCAAAGGAGAAAAAGGATGATGATAATCCAGAATGTTCATAGAGAATAATTACTTATAAGTGAGAGCTTAGCAGGATGCGACTTCTCAGTGCATTGAGTCAAAAAACTAAGCACTACGAACAGGGCGTCGTCAGAATTTAAAGGGACAGGTAGCTGCAAAAGTCATAGGTGGAAGGAAACAAGTATGGTTCTAACAGTTATGCTGCATCAGTTTCAAGTGATTTAGCATATGAGTATTATTATGTCCCTTAAATATGAGTGTAACTGTACTTTGTAATGTATTTTTGAAGTGTTTTATGAAACTTTTATTTTAACTACAGTTAACTACAGCTCTTCAAGCGTGGAAAGGATTGTTGTGTAAAATACCAGTGAGTGCACGCAATCACAATTTTTCAAGACTTGTAATAGCTGCTCAATGGAAAGTGATTGTGAAAAGACCATATCGCACAAGGAAAACTCATAACGCGCAACTTGTAATCTTGCCCATTGTGCTCTTGTGTAATATGTGCAGCTTATCAACAGTGACATACCCTTTACATCGGCTTAAGCAATCATCTTCCAGGGCTTTAACACCACGGGTCTCACCACTAGTGACAAGACCATGCTATAAATCATGCCGCTGTCAGCAAGACCAGTTCTGTTAAAGCCCCCTAAGCACAACAGAGAGATGGCTTACAGGGTATATTGGTTGGTCATCTAGTAAGGTATATAGTTATCTGTTGAGTACTAACCAGCAACAGATACATAAACTCCTTCGGGAAATTGAATTTTCTGATTCCTATAAGCCTATGGATGATGACATAGCAGCAGTGAGGAGTGGTTTCCTAATATAAATTTCTGAGTTGCATCTGCTCAGGATCCTGACCATTCTTTGCCCTATCAATATTTGAAGTCATCAAGATAACTGGGTATTGTGGATGGTTCAGGCAGTCTTGTAACTGTGGAGGCTTAGGATACAGGACCATTTAACTCTCAGTGGTAGGGTCAATGGTTGCTGATCCAGAGATTGAGTAGGTATGTGGCTTCTAACCTCTTTACTAGAAGAGGAATAAAGACTACTCCAGATGTGAAGTAGATGATTGGCTGCAACACAAAGATACGATAGTGGATTTACTTCAGGATCTCCATACCATGTTTATCTGTTTGGGTTCTTAATGAGGATCTAAAGAGCTGAAAGAGTGCAGTCTAGTGACTATTGTCTTGTGCATTCTAAAGTCCTAATGTTACACTGGAATTCCCACATTGGGGCCAAATTATCATTGTGCGAGCGGACTTGATCCGATATTGCGGATCATGTCCGCTGCACATCGATAAATGCTGACAGCATATGCTCTCAGCATTTATCATTGCACCAGCAATTCTTGTGAACTGCTGGTGCAATGCCGCCCCCTGCAGATTCACGGCCAATCGGCCGCTAGCAGGGGATGTCAATCACCCCAATCGTACTCGATCGGGTTGATTTCTGGCGATGTCTGTCTGCTGCCTCAGAGCAGGCGGACAGGTTATGGAGCAGCGGTCTTTAGTTTCCAGTGAGCCTGAAGGCTCGCCAGAAACACGGAGCTTGATAAATATGCCCCATTGAGGTTACTTTCTGAATTTGGTTTCTATTACAGCTGGCTGACGTTTTTGTAATCTAGAGTAGGCTAGGTGTATGGGGTGTATAGTTTGCACATGCCGCTCCCCTTTACCAATCCTGACATGATTGACACAGATATGTTTACTGAAATAACTACTATGTCTTACTATGGGCCACCCACAGTTAAATCTTAGACTAAAACCTTAGGTGAGAAGATACTGGGGTCTTTGTGTCTGATCTAGATTATCCATGTTTCAATTTCACCTGGACACCATTGAGTATCTAAACTCTTATTGCCACCTGATGAGTAATTTTCATTGATCAAATGTATATTAGGTAACTTACTACCAGGCTTTATGTTTTAACCTGAATTATTCCTCTTTTCCACCAGTTGGATGTAATATTTCTAACTAACTCTGTTTATTTTAAGGGATAGTACCTATGCAAGCAGCAGATAATAGTTCACTGTATTTACAGCTGGTGCAGGAACATCCTTTAAAAAGGGCTTGACTTTAATTCTCTCCCACCCCCCAATGGGAGGCTGATTTCTTCTAATGTCTCTTGTTTACATAGCATTTACTACAGCTTTGAAATTTGTATTATATTTAGTGGTTTCCACAGGAAAAGCAGCTATTTGACAAAATAAATGCAAAGAAGATATTTGTATACAAATTAGTACATTCCAACAGATAAATGCAAATGATTGGAAATTATTATTGGATTGGACATTATGGGATAGATTATGAGTGGAGCGCTAAAAGGAGTTTATCGTGGCTATTTGTGTGTGTTGGAAGTAGTGTGCATATTACAGGTTGAAACAAACACGTTTGCTTGAGGGCAAGTGAATTTAAACACGATAGCATGACTTCCGAGCACTGGTTAACTGTTACGCTTGACAGAAAAGTTGCACAAAACACATCAAAATTATTATTTTTTTAAAAATTGCAATAAAAATGTATAAGGGCTTAAATATATGAAGTCTCAGGTGTTAGAGAAAAGGGCTTTAACATAGGGATACATACATATACATGTCTAAATATGAATGTGCGTGTGTATATATATATATATATATATATATATATATATATATATATATATATATATATATATATACAGTATCACACAAAAGTGAGTACACCCCTCACATTTTTGTAAATATTTTATTATATCTTTTCATGTGACAACACTGAAGAAATGTTTCTTTGCTACAATGTAAAATAGTGAGTGTACAGCCTGTATAAATTTGCTGTCCCCTCAAAATAACTCAACACACAGCCATTAATGTCTGAACCGTTGGCAACAAAAGTGAGTACACCCCTAAGTGGAAATTTCCAAATTGGGCCCAATCAGCCATTTTCCCTCCCCGGTGTCATGTGACTCGTTAGTGTTACAAGGTCTCAGGTGTAAATAGGAAGCAGGTGTGTTAAATTAGGCGTCATCGCTCTCACACTCTCTCATACTGGTTACTGGAAGTTTAACATGGCACCTCATGGCAAAGAACTCTCTGAGGATCTGAAAAGTATTGTTGCTATACGTAAAGATGGCCTAGGCTATAAGAAGATTGCCAAGACCCTGAAACTGAGCTACAGCATGGTTGGCAAGACCATACAGCAGTTTCACAGGACAGGTTACACTCAGAAAAGACTTTGCCATGGTAGACCAAAGAAGTTGAGTGCAGGTGCTCAGCGTCATATCCAGAGGTCGTCTTTGGGAAATAGATGCATGAGTGCTGAAAGCATTGCTGCTGAGGTTGAAGGGGTGGGGAGTCAGGCTGTCAGTACTCAGACCATATGCCACACACTGCATCAAATTGGTCTGCATGGCTGTCGTCCCAGAAGGAAGCCTCTTCTAAAGATAATGCACAAGAAAGCCCGCAAACAGTTTGCTGAAGACAAGCAGACTAAGGACATGGATCACTGGAACCATGTTCTGTGGTCCGATGAGACCAAGATAAACTTATATGGTTCAGATGGTGTCAAGCGTGTGTGGCAGCAACCAGGTGAGGAGTACAACGATAAGTGTGTCTTGCCTACAGTCAAGCATGGTGGTGGGAGTGTCATGGTCAGATCCTGCATGAGTGCTGCTGGCACTGGGCAGCTACAGTTCATTGATGGAACCATGAATGCCAACATGTACTGTGACATACTGAAGCAGATCAAGATCCCCTCCATTCGGAGACTGGGCAACAGGGCAGTATTCCAACATGATAACGACCCCAAATACACCTCCAAGACGACCACTGCCTTGCTATCGAAGCTGAGGGTAAAGGTGATGGACTGGCCAAGCATGTCTCCAGACCTAAACCCTATTGAGCATCCGTGGGGCATCCTCAAACCGAGAGCAAGGACTCTAATATCCAGCAGCTCTGTGATGTCATCATGGAGGAGTGGAAGAGGACTCCAGTGGCAACCTGTGAAGCTCTGGTGAATTCCATGGCCAAGAGGGTTAAGGCAATGCTGGAAAATAATGGTGGCCACACAAAATATTGATACTGTGGGCCCAATTTGGACATTTCCTCTTAGGGATGTACTCACCTTTGTTGCCAACGGTTTAGAAATTAACGGCTGTGTGTTGAGTTATTTTGAGGGGACAGCAAATTTACACTGTTATACAAGCTGTATACTCACTACTTTACATTTTAGCAAAGTTTAATTTCCTCAGTGTTGTCACATGAAAAGATGAGATTTGAAGGGTGTACTCACTTTTTTGGGATACTGTATATATATATATGTGTGTGTGAACATATGTATTTATATGTGTATATATGTATTTACAGAAAAATATACATATATAGACATATATACAAAGTTCACCTACTTCTGAATCCACACTTTTGGCACCTTGGTAAAAAACCCTTACAAAGAAAGTGTCAACACGTTAACATATTTAATCAATTAGCATGGCAATTGTTTCATTCAAAACAAAATCAATAGGAATCCGTACAGTCTCCAAATGTCTATATTATTTCAAGTTTGAGGTAAAGTAAATATAATTCAATTTTATTTTTGTTTCAAATTATGTTTAATAACTTTTATCTTCAAGAACTTTCACAATAAGCACTTTAATAACTTTTATCTTCAAGAACTTTTACAATAAGCATGTTCTATAAAATAATTACTATGTGCCAATTATTTTCAGCAAACATGTAGAGTCCTTCAATAGCTCAGCTGGTAGAGCGGAGGACTGTAGTGCTAAAGCAGTAATCCTTAGGTCACTGGTTCAATTCCGGCTTGAAGGACTCCAAGGCTATTTTTGCAAAACACGAATTTTAAAAAACACAATAAAGAACCTACTAGTGCTACGAATCGATATACCATTTAAAGTACTAGTAAGTGAAAATGATGATTCTGGCAGCGGTGGGATTTGAACCCACGCCTCCAAAAAGACTGGAGCCTTAATCCAGCGCCTTAGACCGCTCAGCCACGCTACCTTGCACACAGAGAGTGATTTGCAAATTGTGCACTCGACATCTACAGAAAAAAAAGAGAGACTAAAAGTTGACTAATGGTTTTCGTTAACAGATAAACTGGGATTGTTGTAATTATTTCTTCTTCTAAAATGATGATTCTGGCCGCGGTGGGATTTGAACCCACGCCTCCAAAGAGACTGGAGCCTAAATCCAGCACCTTAGACCGCTCGGCCACACTACCTTGCACACTGTGAGCGCTTTGAAAATTGTGCATTCCACATCTACAGAAGAAAAAGAGTGACTAAAAGTTGGCTAATGGTTCTCGTTAACACATTAACTGGGATTTTTGTAATCATTTCTTCTCCTCTATGTTCAAAATGACTATGGCAGTTGCAATGTCTTCTTTAAATTGAAACAGAAAAGAATAAAAATCACTAAACAAAGTTCACCTACTTCTGAATCCTGAATTTGCTAAGTCCACACTTTTGGCACCTTGGTAAAAAACCCTTACAAAGAAAGTGTCAACACGTTAACATATTTAATCAATTAGCATGGCAATTGTTTCATTCAAAACAAGATCAATAGGAATCCATACAAACTGTCTCCAAATGTCTATATTATTTCAAGTTTGAGGTAAAGTAAATATAATTCAATTTTATTTTTGTTTCAAATTATGTTTAATAACTTTTATCTTCAAGAACTTTCACAATAAGCACTTTAATAACTTTTATCTTCAAGAACTTTTACAATAAGCATGTTTTATAAAATAATTACTATGTGCCAATTATTTTCAGTTGACATGTAGAATCCTTCGATAGCTCAGCTGGTAGAGCGGAGGACTGTAGTGCTAAAGCAGTAATCCTTAGGTCGCTGGTTCAATTCCAGCTCGAAGGACTCCAAGGCTGTTTTTGCAAAACATGAATTTTAAAAAACACAATAAAGAACCTACTTGTGCTATGTATCGATATACCATTTAAAGTACTAGTAAGTGAAAATTATGATTCTGGCAGCAGTGGTATTTGAATCCACGCCTCCGAAGAGACTGGAGCCTAAATCCAGCGCCTTAGACTGCTCGGCCACGCTACCTTGCACACAGAGAGTGATTTGCAAATTGTGCACTCGACATCTACAGAAAAAAAACACATAAACACATATGTACACACAAACATATATATATATATATATATATATATATATATATATATTTATATATATATATATATATATATATATATATATATATATATATATATATATATATATATATATTTCCACTGTGTATCTGCACTCGGAATTCAAAGATAGTCAGCAACCAGGGTGCTCAGTCAAAATTTCAATAAGTATCAACAAGTAGGGACTGCACTCGCTTTATTCAGTTCAAATTATACCTTATTTATTCAATGGTTCAACCATTGAATAAATAAGGTATTATTTGAACTGAATCCAGCGAGTGCAGTCCCTACTTGTTGATATATATATATATAAGTTTATTGGAGCCCTTTGCAGTCAAGTAGCTAAAAACATGAGAAATAATTTTTCACATCATATTTATGCAATTTTCATATTTAATAATGTGTTTATGTTTTTACTGTAAATATTTCAAATTTGAATGTTCTTCATATAGCAGTATATGTTCAAAGTATTTTGAATTAGATATTCCTATATATATATATATATATATATATATATATATATATATATATATATATATATATATATATATCTGTAAATATCTATACTTTAACTATCACAATATCAGAAATCATTTTATATTCTTGACTATTTTCCTTTCCCTGACATTATATATTATCTTAATTGTTCTGTTATTTTCACTTATCACATTGCTTATGAGTAGTTGATTCATCCACTTAATATTATTATCATTTGTTTGCATAGCACCGCAAATTCCATAGCACTGGGTACAGGAGATAAAGGTATACGACAAGAATTTGTGATAAGACACAAAAACATAGACTAAATAACTCTAGTACAGGAGGAAAAGGGCCCTGCTCCGAAGAGCTTACAGTCTACAGGTTGAGAGCATAAGATTTGGAGTAGCTTGTTACATGGATTGTAGTTGCAGCAGTAAGTCAGGCTGTTTCATATTTATTTTAGGTAGGATGAAAAACAGGGAAGGGATGGTAAGCTCTCTCAATAGATTTGTTTTACAAGAGTGTCTGAAGCTATACAAGGCTGGAGCAAGTCTATAAAAGCAGGGTAGAGAGTTCCGGAGGACAGGAGCAGCACGTGAGAAGCATTTGAGGCAAGAGAGAGAGACAGACATAATAGGAGTGGAGAGACGTAGGTCATAACTTAATTATGTAATTTACACAATGAGGGGTACTTATCAACGTGTCTACTTTACCTGCCTTCGCCGGTCCAATACGCCCGCCTAAGCTCGCCTACCATCGCCTCCGCGGACCTGAATACGTTCGCCTAAGTTATCAAAAAAGCTTTCAAAAAGCCGCGCACCAAGTATGGGGCGATGAGCAGCGGACTGTGAGAGTTATCACTCATCCGATCTCGCCTCTCTTCGGCTTTTTGACAGCTTTATTGACAAGCTGTCACTAAGCACCCACACTAACTACACTGTTCTACCCCCTATACCGGTGCCCCCGGAGCCCCCCGCAACTAAATAAAGTTACTAACCCCTAAACCGCCGCTCCTAGACCCCGCCGCAACTCTTATAAATGTATTAACCCCTAAACCGCCACTCCCGGACCCCGCCGCAACCTATCTTAAACTTATTAACCCCTATTCTGCCCCCCCTACACCGTTGCCACCTATAATAAATGTATTTAGACCGCTGCTCCATAACTGCTGTTTCTGGCGAGTCTGAAGACTCGCCAGAAACAGGGGCCCTCCAGCTCCATACGGATCTTGATAGATAGGCCCCAAGATCTGCTTGATAAGTTTAAATAAAGATGACTGATGCATAAAGTGCACAATATTTCAATGCTGAATTATAATTAGAAATACACATTTCATCTGCTTTTGTGATGCAAGCTAATTGTACACAGAAACTTACCTAAAAGCCATAAGCAACTTGTGCCGCATGTTTCCAATTCCATATTTTATTACTATATATTTAGTCTCAATACAAGCCTGGGATTATAAATATGTTGTATTAAAGAATGTATTAATCCTCATAGGTGTTATCTCACAACAAATATTACACATTCAATTACTTGATGTATAAATCATCCATTATATTAGATGAATCTACTTTAGACATAATAGTGCTTACAAATATTTTCATTTAGTCTTCTATAGGTATCGTTTACTTAACTTCAGGGAAAAGTTACTCAAACACTTTAGAACCAAGAAATTTAGAACTTAAAGGGATAGAAAAGTCAAAATTAAACATGTATGATTCAGATAGAACATGTCATTTTAAGATACCATTAAATTCACTTTGATTTTCAAATGTACTTAATTCTCTTGGTATCCCTTGTTTAAAAAGAATACGCATATATCCTACACTAGTGGGAGCTAGATGCTGATTGGTGCCTGCACACATTTGTCTCACTACATGTGTTCATCTAGCTGCCAGAGTGCAATGCTGTTTCTTCAACAAAAGATGACAAGAGTATGAAGCAAATTTGATAATGTAAGTAAATTGAAAGGTTGTTTAAAATTGTATGTTCTATCCAAATCATGAAATAATATTTTGAGGTTTCCTGTCCCTTTAAACTATGTTTTTCACTGATCATGTGACTTCTGACATCATTAATGACCTCTGGAATTTATAGAATGTAACCTATCATGTGTCTGCTTCATCTGATACATACAATGTCAGTTATATTATCTCAGTAAGTAAAGGTGACCTGTGGGTTCAAGAGGAAGAAATGTGTAAATACTAATTGTGTAGTCATAAATTGGTGTGGAATTGTTTTCTGGGTGTAACATGGGAACTCATTCTTTTACTTTGTCTTTGTATAAATATAAATAATCTGACACAATAATAAAAATAAAGGGTTCATTACATGGTTTTCTACAAGAATTCATTAGAAAAAGTCATTTGCAGGTCAAGGCTCCCTTCTCTTATTTTGTGGTGGCAGTGAGTCACGAAGTAAAAGCTGAGAAAGCTCCAATTTAACAATTCATTTTGTCTTTGTCAGTTGATTGATTCTGCTGTCAACCAATAAATATGTAATAGAGATGTGCATTTGTTTAGTTAAAAATGCAAATTCATAACAAAAAATAGCTATTTATTTTGTTTTAACAAAACAAATATCTAAATGAACGAAATTTAAAAAAGATGAAAAAACAGTGAAGAAATTCATCAGTATTCATTTGTTTTCTTTAATTTAACTTTTAAGGGGTTAAATACTTACCTCTAGCACACTAGAGAGCTGCTCTAACCCGGTCCTCCTCTTCTTTACAGAGCCCCAGACGCACTAATAGGAGGTTTAGCACAGCGGCTCCCGGGCCCACACTAAATGAGAAGGTCCTGTAGTGCTGGCCCTGGGAGCTGACACAGTAAGTCTCCTATTAGCGCGTCTGGGGATCTGCAAAGAGGAGGAGCAGGTTAGTGCGTCTCTCCAGCACACTAAATTTAAGTATAAAGCTACAGGTAAACTTTTCTACCTGTAGCTTTAGAACATTTACATTCATTTAACAAAAAAACTAACTGTTCTACAAATATTCAGTACTCACTTCTTTTAAAATTAAATGAATGCTTAATAGTGCAGCCAACAAATATTTCTGGAAACTTATTTCCCTGAATATTCATTCTGAAAAATTTGGGTAAACCAAAGTTTTTAGTGCTGCACAAGTCTAGTATGTAAGCTTCACTTGGACAGTCCTGAGCCCATAAAAAAAATCATATATTTTTTGGTGCTGCTGCTGGCTTGTTGCACAAGCTACTACATTACCTTTATATAAATTTAAGCTGCTGATCAGCTGCTACTCTGAAAACATTCCCATAGGAAATAGTGAACAAATGGATATGTGTTAACAAATTGTGAACAACAATATCAGGTAAAACAAAAGATTTTTTTTTGTGATGAATAATTCTTCCAGAACAATTTTTTTGGTCTGTGCACATGTATAATAATTCTATACAGTGAGTCCAATTACAGTGGAGGAAATTCCTATTCTTGCACATGTGCAATAGGAGCTGGGGTCTCAGCAAGTGTGCACATAAAAAGACTGGGCACTATTTGACAATGGAAGAATATTTGAAAGTCTCCTAAAACTGAATGCTCTATCTGTCATGCCGCTCCCTTGCGCCGCTCTCAAGCTGGATCCTTTGAACTCCTTGGCGCAAATCAGCGCCTATGTAAGTACCTGCATAACTTAAATTCACTGCCCAGTATAGGTGTTACTGCGTGTGCTCCTAGGTGCTTTATTTCTTGAATTGCTGGATTGCCTTATTATTGCTGAACTCTGCCTGTCTGACTACTCTGCCTGTTTAACACTTGAATTGCTGAATTGCCTTATTATTGCTAAACTCTGCTTGTCTAACAACACTGCCTGGTTAACCCTTGAATTGCCAGATTGCCTTATCATTGCTGAACTCTGCCTGTCTGACTACTCTGCCTGTTTAACCCTTGAATTGCCAGATTGCCTTATTATTGCTGAACTCTGCTTGTCTAACAATTCTGCCTGTTTAACCCTTGAATTGCTGGATTGCCTTATCATTGCTGAACTCTGCCTGTCTGACTACTCTGCCTGGTTTACCCCTGAACTGCTAAACTGCTGGATTACCTTTTGTTGCTGACCTCTACCTGTTCCTGACCACTCTATTGGTTTACCCCTGAACTGCTATACTGCGGGATTGCCTTTCTGTTGCAAAACTCTGCCTGTCTCTGACCATTCTCTGCCTTAATCTTATTGCTGTGAAGGACTACCCTGTCTACAGTGAGTACTGCTTACCTCATTTTTTACACTCACTTTGTTCTGGGATATTTCCTTATCCTTCCACTTGTCGCCGGGATAAGAAGACTACTGTCTAAGTTTGGTTTGATAGGGAAATATCCCACGAGCATTACATTATACTTGGGCTATGGACCCAAATTAGGTAGTAAGAGCAGTCTCTCTTCAGGGACAGACCCTGGGAACCCACGCCATACACTTGCAGAATGTGGATTCTAAACTTGAGACTGCTCTTTAACTCAATCCTCGACAGGCCAGGTGGGCCTTATTCTTTTCTCGTTTTAACTTTATAGTCTCTTACCTTCCTGGGACCAAGAATAAAAAGGCTGATGCCCTTTCCCATCAGTTTCCTCAGTCTAGTGACTCTTCTGAAGCTCATATAGAACACATCATACCCCCCTTCTGTGTGGTTGCTTAGCTCAACACCTCTCTTCTTCAAAGACTGTAACAAGCCCCCCAGTCAAAAAATCTTCTGAAGCCCCTGTGGCTCCTGGTATCCTTTATGTTCCTCCAAACCTTCGCTCTCCAGTATTATCCTGGGCTCATGACAGCAAGCTGTCAGGTCATCCTGGTTTGACAAGAACCTTTAAACTCCTTTGCCAACATGTGTGGTGACCTACCATGAAGTCAGACTCTCAGGATTATGTCAAAGCTTGTCAGACTTGTGCTGTTAATAAGACTCCCTGCTCCCTACCACATGACCTAATTCAACCATTGTCCATACCTAAACAACCATGGACACACATAGCTATGGATTTTGTTGTGGACCTTCCTCCTTCTGATCATCATACAGTCATATGGGTGGTGGTGAATCGGTTCTCCAAACTTGCTCATTTTGTACTTTTAACGAAGTTACCTACAGTCCAAGAATTGTCCACTCTTTTTCTGTTACACGTGGTACGACTACATGGTATACCTATAAATATCATCTCTGACAGAGGACCTCAATTTATTTCTACCTTTTAGAGAAGCTTTTGCAAATTGCTTGGAACCACTGTTTCTTTGTCCTGGTTATTACCCCCAAACTAACGGGCAGGCGGAGAGAACCAATCAGGATCTGGAAGCTTATCTCAGAGCATATGTCAATTCACACCATACTAATTGGTCTGGGTTGTTACCCCTAGCTGAACTTCAAAAAACACTCATTGGCATTCTTCTCTATGATGATCTCCTTTCAAGGCCACAGCTGGTTATCAACCTCGTGTTTTTCCTCTTTCTGCTCAATCCACAGGAGTCCCTGCTGTAGAACGTTGCTTCACTAACCTCACTACCCATTGGCAACAAATACGCTCTCAGTTACACTCAACCTCCTCCAGATATAAGAGGTTTGCCGCTCATCATCGAGCCAGTATTCGTGCCTTTGTTGCAGGTGACCATGTCTGGGTCTTTACTCGACACATCCGTTTACGTCAACCTTGTCACAAATTGGGACCTTGGTATATTGGTCCTTATAAAGTCCTCAAAACACTTTCTCCTGTTGCCTACAGAGTGGCCTTGCCTAAGACCTTGCACATTCACCCAGTCTTTCACATCTCCTTGCTCAAACCCTACATCACAAATAGGTTTACTCGACTCAGACGTCCTCCTCCTCCACTCCTGATTCATGGCAAACCCGAGTATGAGGTTGCCAAAATCTTGCATTCCAGAATCAGACACAGGCAGCTCTAATACCTCATACACTGGAAGGGATACTCTGTGGCGGAGCGTTCCTGGGTTCCTGCCATAATGTGCATGCTCCCTCTTGGTCTCCAAGTTCCATGCTGCACACCCTTTGAAGCCGACTCTGGTTTCCTGAGGGAACCCTTGAGTGGGCGGCTATGTCACACCGCTCCCTTTCGTCCGCTCTGGCTGTTCGCCAGGGACGCGGCGGTTGCTGTGAGCATGCAGTGATGACGTCATTGCAGCACATCTATTGCCCTCTCAAGCCAGATCAAGCCAGATCTTTGAACTCCTTGGCACGAATCAGGGCATATGTACAGTAAGTACCTGCATAACTTACATTCACTGCCCAAGTATAGGTGCTACTGTGTGTGCTCTTAGGTGCTTTATTACTTGAATTGCTGGATTGCCTTATTATTACTGAACTCTGCCTGTCTGATTACTCTGCCTATTTAACCCTTGAATTGCTGGACTGCCATATTAGTGCTGAACTCTGCTTGTCTGACTACTCTGCCTCTTTAACCCTTAAATTGCCGGATTGCCTTATCATTGCTGAACTCTGGCTGTCTGACCACTCTGCCTGGTTATTATTATTATTATTATTAGTTATTTGTAGAGCGCCAACAGATTCCGCAGCGCTAACCCCTGAACTGCTAAACTGTTGGATTACCTTTTGTTGCTGGCCTCTTCCTGTTCCTGACCATTCTATTGGTTTACCCCTGAACTGCTATACTGCTGGATTGCCTTTCTGTTGCCGAACTCTGCCTGTCTCTGACCATTCTCTGCCTTAATCTTATTGCTGTGAAGGACAACCCTGTCTACCGTGAGTACCGCTTGCCTCATTTCTTACACTCACTTTGTTCTGGGATATTTCCTTATCCTTCCACTTGACGCCGGGATTAGAAGACTACTGGCCAAGTTTGGTCTGATTGGGAAATATCCCACAAGCATTACACTATCTGAATCATGAAGATTTAATTTTGACTTTAGTGACTCATCTATGGATAAACAATTATTCCTTTTGGGCAAGAAATCATAATTGTGTACAAGTAGGTCACTGGATACTAATGATCATTGGCAGAAAAAGTTGGTGTTAGTCAAAAACAATTTTTCAAAAAACAAAGAAAATTATAGATTCGCTGTTAGATGGAACAGTGAACATTTTTGAGTATCAAGTCCCTTTAAGTGGAATTATCCCCTGTTGATAATTAGAATTACTGTATAACCATTAATCCTGTGTTGGCTTGATCTGTCTTACTCATATTGTGTTTGATTTATATTGCAAAAGAGATCTTGTGCTTCTCATCTTATTTAGGGTTAGATTATGAGCATATGGATACTTTGCGATCTAGCTCGCATGTTAACTCAGCTAGACGGAGGCTTTTTTGCAAGTGTCGGGTAGCATGCATTTTACAAGTTGAAAGTAAATATTTTTTGCACAAGTACTAATCCAACGCGCATAAAAAGCCGTACTTCGAAATCGTGACTACGTTAACGTATTTCCCTATAGAATTCAATGGAGCGTGAAAAGAAGAAGAAAAAAACTAACACCCTTACTGGCATGCAAATCGAACGCTTTTTTTTTAAGTGTGCTAACCCAACATGGAATATTAATATATTATTATATCAATTTTCTTCACATAGCAGAATATGTTCTAATTATTCTTAAAAAATACTTTGAAAAGTATTTTTAATGTTTTTTGTGCAACTTTTTAGTCAAGCATCAAAGTTAACCAGAGCGCTGAAGTTGTGCTATCCCAACGCACGTTAAATTAAATTGTGCTCAAACGAACGTGTTTACTTTCAACCTATAATATGCACTACTTCCGACAAAGAGCCATGATAAACCCTTTTTCTCTAGCGAGCAAGTTAGAGAGCCACTTGTATCCTAGTCCAGAGTGTATAATATACTACTGAAAAAAACTATGTAAATGCGAAACATGTTTTCATAAAAGTTGTCAATGCTTATGGTGCACTAGAGTAGGCTATTAACGTACTGCATCCCTCTCAGGCTTCCTCTCAAAAACCTTCTCCTTTACTAAGCCCCAAAATAAGAAGTCCATAGGTTAAATCAGGTGAACATGAAAATAAATAATATTGTTTACCTAGTTTTGGCCCTTCCTGAATGTATATACATAACATGTAAGAGAGTGAAGCACATTTGATAAAAAATAACATAATCAGGTCATGAGTGGAACAGACAGACAACAGACAGACAGAAAGACAGGTAGATATATTAGATTGACAGACATATGACATACAGACAAACCGGTAGATAGATAGATACATAGATATATTAGATAGACAAACAGATAGATAGATTAGATAGATAGACAGGCAGACAGATAGATTAGATAGAGAGACAGACAGTGGGTGGTTAATGCCAGTCCGAAATAAAGGTTTTACTTTAATAAAGGCTAACATTTTTAAAGAATATTAGTCTCCGCATTTGAATTCATGTTATGCACCCAACCTGTCCTTCACATTGTGTAATAAATTATTCAGGTCTAACCTTTTTTTACTTGTTTTTTACCCTATGATGTCACATGCACGTGCCTTAGCTTTGTTAATTCTATACATAAGACATAGCATAAGGCTTAGTTGCACATGAAAATAAGAATGAAACGCAAGGCTCACCACACCCAAATTCCCAGAGCATGAATCACAAAGATATAAAACACAATGCCAGTCTAATCTACACTCATAATGATTCTGCAAAATGATAGATAAGGCATATGTAAATATGTATGCCCCGTATGAATAAAACCAGCATTTAATTATCCTTTAAATGAAAAGTGATACATAGAATGATATCTCTGCACAGTGAAATTTAACCAGAGCTCTCATGTTCTTTAGTCATTAGATATCTGATTTTGAATCTAATTGTTATGTGACATGTTTCAAATTCATTTAGATAACGTTTAACTCATAAGCCAACTATAACATGCCAGACTTAAAAGACACTGAACCCAAATTTTTTCTTTCATGATTCAGATAGAGCATGCAATTTTAAGCAACTTTCTTATTTGCTCCTATTATCAATTTTTATTTGTTCTCTTGCTATCTTTATTTGAAAAAGAAGGCATCTAAGCTTTTGTTTTTTTTGGTTCAGACCTCTGGACAGCACTTTTTTATTGGTGGATGAATTTATCCACCAATCAGCAAGGACAACCCAGGCTGTTCCCCAAAAATGGTCCGGCATCTAAACTTACATTCTTGCATTTCAAATAAAGATACCAAGAGAAAGAAGAAATGTTGATAATAGGAGTAAATTAGAAAGTTGCTTAAAATGTCATGCTCTATCTTAAAAAATTAAAAAAAATTTGGTTCAGTGTCCCTTTACTGTACTGGTCAAGGGATTTTTCAAGTGTGTAAATCAGCAGGTAAAATGGATTTTATTTTTATTTTAATAATTTTTTTATTCAGATATCAAAAAATCATAGTACAAACATGTTGAGCATTACAATGATTACAGCTTCCAAAAAAAACCTAGTTTACTTGACATCAGCTTGTTTGTAATTGTCCGTAACATCTTAATATAACACAAGCATTGTAAGCTTATGTATTCTGTGTTACTTTTATTTTGTTATTATATATATAAACATCAAAACCACCTATTTACCAAAAGTTAATCGCCTCTTAGTGTGATAATAATGGTTATTGAGCTAGTCGAAGCATTTGTCTCATGTTATGAAGGAGATGTGTAAAATATGAAGAGATAATCAATATAAAGGTTTGTGAGATATAGTTTTAACATATATGAAGAACCCATAATAATCTCTCGAAAGGAACTGAATCTACTGTTAGAGGGACCCACATATATTTACTACTATGCATAGAAAAGGACCGGGAAAGAAAGAAGGACAGGACTATAATAAAAGAGAAGAGGAAAGGGGAAACAAGAGAGTTTGGGGCATTCCCACCAGATATGTACCCATGTACCCAATTCACCACAATTTCTAGAACATAATGGTAATACATTTGGAAATATCTTATGAAGATGTGTTGGTACAAGATGCCATCTCACAGCTACCTTATAATATAGTTCCCATAATGTAGCACTATGTAAGGTCTTTCTGGCAAAAACAAATTCTCTATTCCAGATTTTAGTGTCCAATGACAGGCCAAGATCTTTCTTCCAAGCTCTTTGAGGGTTGGAAATAAGATCTGTTTGCACATCCGTAATAGTATAATAGTTGTAAGATAGAATGCCCCCTGTCCTACGTTCCTTCAGCCAATAGTTTTCCCAACTCGTCAACTCTCTCAGGTCTTCTTTTTGAAAGCCCTACGGCTAGATTTAGAGTTGGGCGGTAGCCGTCAAAACCAGCGTTAGAGGCTCCTAACGCTGGTTTTTACCGCCTTCTGGTATTTGGAGTCAGTCAGGAAAGGGTCTAACGTTCACTTTGCAGCCGCGACTTTTCCATACCGCAGATCCCCTTAAGTCAATTGCGTATCCTATCTTTTCAGTGGGATCTTTCTAACGCCGGTATTTAGAGTCGTGGATGAAGTGAGCGTTAGAAATCTAACGACAAAACTCCAGCCGCAGAAAAAAGTCAGTAGTTAAGAGCTTTCTGGGCTAACGCCGGTTCATAAAGCTCTTAACTGCTGTGCTCTAAAGTACACTAACACCCATAAACTACCTATGTACCCCTAAACCGAGGTCCCCCCACATCGCTGCCACTCTATTAAAATTTTTTAACCCCTAATCTGCCGACCGCACACCGCTGCCACCTACGTTATCCCTATGAACCCCTAATCTGCTGCCCCTAACACCGCCGACCCCTATATTATATTTATTAACCCCTAATATGCCGCCCCCAATGTCGCCGCTACCTACCTACACTTATTAACCCCTAATCTGCCGACCGGACCGCGCCGCTATTATAATAAAGTTATTAACCCCTAATCCGCCTCACTCCCGCCTCAATAACCCTATAATAAATAGTATTAACCCCTAATCTGCCCTCCCTAACATCGCCGACACCTAACTTCAAGTATTAACCCCTAATCTGCCGATCGGAGCTCACCACTATAATAAATTTTTTAACCCCTAAAGCTAATTCTAACCCTAACCCTAACACCCCCCTAAGTTAAATATAATTTTATTCTAACAAAATAAATTAACTCTTATTAAATAAATTATTCCTATTTAAAGCTAAATACTTTCCTGTAAAATAAACCCTAATATAGCTACAATATAAATTATAATTATATTGTAGCTATTTTAGGATTAATATTTATTTTACAGGCAACTTTGTATTTATTTTAACCAGGTACAATAGCTATTAAATAGTTAATAACTATTTAATAGTTACCTAGTTAAAATAATTACAAAATTACCTGTAAAATAAATCCTAACCTAAGTTACAATTAAACCTAACACTACACTATCAATAAATTAATTAAATAAACTACCTACAATTATCTACAATTAAACTTAACACTACACTATCAATAAATTAATTAAATACAATACCTACAAATAAATACAATTAAATAAACTAACTAAAGTACAAAAATAAAAAAGAACTAAGTTACAAAAAATAAAAAAATATTTACAAACATTAGAAAAATATTACAACAATTTTAAACTAATTACACCTACTCTAAGCCACTTAATAAAATAACAAAGCCCCCCAAAATAAAAAAATGCCCTACCCTATTCTAAAATTAAAATAGAAAAGCTCTTTTACCTTACCAGCCCTGAAAAGGGCCCTTTGTGGGGCATGCCCCAAAGAATTCAGCTCTTTTGCCTGTAAAAAAAAACATACAATACCCACCCCCAACATTACAACCCACCACCCACATACCCCTAATCTAACCCAAACCCCCCTTAAATAAACCTAACACTAAGCCCCTGAAGATTTCCCTACCTTGTCTTCACCACACCGGGTCCTGATCTGTCCAGAAGAGCCTCCGATGTCTTGATCTAAGCCCAAGCGGGGGGCTGAAGAGTGACGTCCATCCTCGGGCTGAAGTCTGGATCCAAGCGGCGGCTGAAGAAATCCATCATCGGGCTGAAGTCTTGATCCAAGCGGGCGCTGAAGAAGTCCATCATCGGGATGAAGTCTTCCATGAAGCAGCATCTTCAATCTTCTTTCTTCCGGAGCCATCATCTTCCAGCCGACGCGGAACATCCTCTTCTACCGACGCCTACTCGCCGAATGACGGTTCCTTTAAATGACGTCATCCAAGATAGAATCCTATCAGCCAATCGGAATTCGACGGACGCCATCTTGGATGACGTCATTTAAAGGAACCGTCATTCAGTGAGTAGGCGTCGTGAAGGGTTGGGGGCTATATTATAAAGATATTTGATTTGATCCCAAAAGTTTAAGTTGTATAGGGTATTCAACTCCTAGTCGCTTTCTATAATGAGATGGGATCCAGATCAAGCCTGGCAATTGCATGGTATCTGGTATTAGGTCCAATTCTACATCCTGCAATCTTGGGGGTTTTTATACAGTACTCCAACCTAGTATGTGGAAAAGTTGTGCTGCATCATGATATAATATCACGGTAGGGAGAGCTAGTCCTACTTTTCTAATTGATTTCTGAAGTACTGTATATGTCTGGATGTACGTGGCTTCTTGCTCTTCCAAATTTACATGGTCATAATACCTTTTAATTTATTAAGTATTGTTCTAGGAATTTGAACTGAAATACATCTAAACAAATAAGTGATCTTTGGGAGAAAGGACATCTTAATGGTGGCTATTCTCCCTGTCCATGAAATTTATTACTAGTGTAGTTTCCGGGCCAAGAAAAACTCATAAATGTTTGATATAGTCATTAGACCAATTAAATTTATATCTACTTTGGAGGTACTCTAGGTCTTTTAAAATATTAATATGTAAGACTTCTGTCTTGGCCGAATTCAATTTGTAGTAACTAATGTCTCCAAAGAATGTTAATAGGTACATTACTGCTGGTAATGAGGATCTAGGAGACGTAAGTAGCAAAGTAATGTCGTCGGCAAACAAGGCAATTTTATGTTTGGATTTACCTATCCTCATACCCTTGATATTTTCATCTCTCCTTATGGCCTGAACTAAGGGTTTATGACATAAAGGTACTTGCCAGGGATGTCCCCTGTCTCCATTGCTTTTCACATTGGCTGTGAAAAGCAATAGAGACAGGGGGCATCCCTAGCAATGGGTCTCCTGGATAAAAGCCACATCTATATTGTTTTTCCTTAGACTATTTATGAGAAAACTTCTCTTAGTAGGTGTGTTAATTCCCTGTGTATTATGGGTTAGAAATCTAATATTTAACATTGAAATAAAACATTGAAAAAAACAAAAATAAAAGAGGAGAGAGGGTATAAAGAAAGACAGAGAGAGTAAAAGAAAAGATATTTGTGTCTGTTCCTGGTATGTAGTTCAGTTAAAGTCTAGATTGTTACGAATTAGCTGATTCTTATATAAGATGTAGGGTACAAACCTCCTTGTGAATAGTGAAGTTTGTGTCTGTGAATTAATTTTCTACAGATATCAGGGAAATAGCGGACCAGAGCCCCTCTAAATAATACCCAATCAGTAGACTGGGTGTGTTATAAACACCTTTTCTGAGGTGGAAATGTTTATCTGTATAATATAGAAGCAGGTGTTTGAGTGGGGGGGGGGGGGTTGGAATCTAGATGATTCAGTGTGCTATGTAGTCTGCAGTGCGTAGTAGCTCACTTGCATACAAACTAATATGTGTCACTTTGAGGGGAAATTAAAGGCGCCATGGAGAAACATCTGAAGTAAACTTAGTGAGAATGTAAATTTGGTGGAGATAGGATCTCTAAACTATAACTAGCTAAACCAACAGTTTTACTGTATATAAACAACCTATATAATGCCAGACTTCTTTGTGTTAACCTTATAGTGTTAACCTTACTTCAGTTGGGAAAGAAGTCTGGCATTAGAGTATAGCATTAGTATGGATAACATATCCTAAGATAATCAATAATCATAGTCTAGGAACAAAGTAGGTTCTTTATAACATATGATTCTAAGCTTATTATAGTAGAACCTAATCCTATATTATAATAATAATAATAATAATTTGCGATTTATATAGTGCTTTTCTCCCTGTGAGACTCAAAGCACTTTACAAATATACTGTACCAACATAAGACATAAAAGTTAGGAGTTTCTGAAGGTCAGATAGGCGGACTGAATGCCTGATGGAAGAGGTGGGTCTTTAGCTTTTTTTAAAAGTCTGTAAGGACGGTGCCTCTCTGATTTCGCACGGTAAAGAGTTCCAGAAAGTAGGGGAAGCATGGCAGATTGCTCTGGAGCCTAAGTTTGTCCTTATTCTTGGCACTGAGAGGAGTGATGTGTTGGCTGACCTAAGTGAACGGGATGGGATGTAGGGTGTCAGGAGCTCTTTCAAGTACTGTGGGCCTTGGTTGTTTAAGGCTTTGAAGGTCAGCAGGCCAATTTTAAAATATGTTCGCCATTTAATTGGCAGCCAATGCAGGGAGTGGAGAACAGGTGTTATGTGGCAGGAGCAAGTTTGATTGGTCAATAGTCTTGCTGCTGCGTTTTGTACTGTCTGAAGGCGATGGAGTTCTTTTTTTGGGAGGCCCAAGTAAAGTGCATTGCAGTAATCTAGCCTAGAGGATACAAATGCATGGATTAATGTTGGCATATCATCCGGTGGAATTAAGTGTTGTATCCTGGCTATGTTTTTCAGATGAAAGTAGGCAGATTTTATTACGGAGGAAATCTGCTGTTTTAAAGATAGTCCAGCGTCAATCAGCACTCCGAGGTTTCGTTCCTTTGCTGAACTAACTAGTTCAGAGCCTCCAAGCTCCAGGCCAGTTGGGTGATCGTGGGATATATTTGATGCCCGGGGTCCCCTCATCAAGAGTAACTCTGTTTTGTCCGGGTTCACTTTGAGACAGCTAGCATTCATCCATTCTATGAGGTCTGTTAAGCAACTGTTTATGCGGCATGCTGGGTCTGTAGTATCTGGTGCAATGGAGAAGTAGAGTTGTGTGTCATCAGCGTAACAATGATACCTTAGGCCATGTCGGTTAATGATGTCCCTCAGTGGTAGTAAGTAAATTGCGAATAGCATGGGAGACAGGATAGATCTTTGTGGAACTCCACAGGCCAGTTCTGTTGGTGCTGATGAGCTTGATCCTGATATTACTCTCTGTGATCTACCAGCGAGGAAGGATTTAAACCAGTTAAGGACTGTGCCTCCTAGTCCACAGATGTACTGCAAGCGCTCTATTAGAATCCTATGGTCAATGGTGTCAAATGCAGCTGAGAGATCCAGAAGGATTAGAATGGAGTAATCACCTTTGTCTCTTGCCATGAGGAGATCATTTAGCACTCGGACTAGCGCTGTTTCAGTGCTGTGGCGGCATCTGAAGCCTGACTGGAAAGGATCGAATATGTTTAGGCGTGATAGATGGGCTTCCAGTTGAGTTGCCACTACTTTTTCAATTATTTTACCGCGATACCAGGTTACTTCTGGTTCTAGCGATTTCCAAAATAAGATCGTATTATAAGCAAAGTTTTTCACACTAATAGGAGCAATTTATGAATGATAGCCAGTCTGTGGAAAGGAATAAGCAAAATTGACCCAAAAGGGGGGAAACACACCCAAAGTAATAACGGAGTTCACATAGAAGATAACGGTAGTAATACTGACAAACACTACCATTACTTAAAATAAAAAATGGATAAGCAGGGAAATTCCAGGTTTACATTATAGTATGTGGCCAAAATAGGAATTAATTGATTTAAGTTTTAAAATGTGAAACACAAATGAAATATAGAAAACATCCCAGATATACAATGGGCGAAACAGGAAAGGGAGGTTGCTTCTAAAAATGGCGCCAAAACAGCACCAATCATTTCAACACTAACTCTATTTAAAGCTCCCAGATTTCCATATACAGTATAGTCTTGAGAAAGGCCTAGTGTAGGCCGAAACACGTTGGCATACTGATGAGCTTGGTTTTAATTACCTATATTGTTTATTATATACAGTGTTGCACTATTTGTTTCTCTTTTGTTCCCTTTTAGGTTTTTTATCAATGTTATTGTTTATTATGGATTTTACTGTGGATTTTTAACACCAGATTCTAAGGTTTTGCATATACTAGATTTCCAGTCTACATTTTTGTCTTTGTTTATCAAGTTTTTCACCGTTATAACTGACGTTTTTGCTTTTTTGACTGCTTAACGTAATTTTTTCACGTGGAATTTTTTCACATTCAAAATTTCTTTGCATTTTGTCTATAAGCACTTCACGGATCTTCAACTAGAGTTTAGACTACACCATTTTTTATTTTTCATCTTTCCCATTTTATTATTGTCAACTTAACGTCACATTTTTTGCACGTCACTTTGGAGGATACACCAAAAGATTCACATGTATTTTATCAGCTGAACATTCGAACATTTCTGTTGACATTTATTGCTAGATGTTATTTCTAAGTTATTTATGTGCACCCATCAACCGATTACAATTTTAGTTCATTGTACCCCACTATATCACGGAGGCTGTTTGTTTATTTTTTTTTTATTTTTTTTTTTTTATATTTTTTTTTTATTGAGGTTGTGCGAAATAATACAGCTTATATAAAAGAACATAGCATAAGACAAACTAAAAATAATTCACAGTGTAGATGATACAATGCAATAGACTGGAACCTCTTTTTCTTTTTAACATGGTCTAAACAAAATGTGTTTCCTCACTTGACATTGAAGGCAACTCTTGTGCCTCTAAAAACATGCATCAAACTCTGAGAGAGGAAATTTAGTGATTTGAACGGTCACCTTTAGACCTATAAACTAAAATTAGATTGGTAATTAACATATGAAGTAATGACCACAATGAAAGTACTATTTTTAAATGGAAATAACGTAATGAAACAATCAGAAACTCTACTGGAAAATTATGTTAATCAGTCCTGCTGAGTGAAATGTAGTGGTTAGAGTCAATACTGTGGTAATATGAAAAAGTAAATGCTAGGGGGATATTTAGAGTTGCGGCATAGACGAGAGAAGCCGCATATGTAGCCCTCCACATCTAGGAGGTTCATTATGTGGGGGGGGGGGGGGAGGTGGCAGGGTACATTCTCAAAGTGGGTGAGGAAATGGGAAAGTGTTTTAATTATTTATCTATCTTTCCCTTTTTGTATTAAGATTGGGGTGTTATAGATATTAAATATTAGACTGAACTCTATGAATAAATGGCCTCTGTGAGTTACTATAATAGGTACAAGTGTTAGTGTTTATGAGGATGGGAACTTAGTAGCTGCCAGCCAGGCAGACATGAAGAATATTAATATAAGAGACATATGAACTTGCCACGGTAACCCAACAGCCATACATAAGGTATTGACAACATGCCCAAAGTCTTAACCAAGAATAGAAACATTGCTTGAAGAGATTAATTTTCTATGTGATGTAATGCTAGTACTAAAGTGCTTCTACAGAGCTCTAAAGTTGTATAACATAGGTGTCACACTGCCCCGGCCGCTGGCAGTAGCGCGTCCTGACTAGAAGCTGTATCAAGGCTCTGAGAATAGATATAGTATAAAAAAAAATCATCTTTAAAACTAAAAAAATAACTAGGGAGGTGGTGATCTAGCCCTACTTAATTAAGCATGGGAGCATATATAGAGAGTGTTAAATTTAGATTTCAGTAACATTCCCATGTGTGCACATAAAACAGCAAACAATTGCAACACAAGGCTGAACCATGTGAAAAAAACAGAATGGCCCTATGTTAGAAAAGTAATTATATGTTTATCCAGCATTAGAGTTCTCATGCATCCTTTTCTCAGCAAATTTTGCCCAGTTATGAGACAAGCATATTTAGCTAGTATGTATTAGGACAGAGTACAGTGTGTCAACAAAACACGATAATATTTAAAATACAAATACTATAGGGATATATAGATCATGGTACAGCGTGATAAACAGTCAATTAAATGTCCCCAATAAACAGCAATTTTCCTAGGAACACTGTCTCTGAATTTAGACAAGACCACTTATAGTATTAGAGATAGAAATGCAGTTGTAACTGCAATAATGGTCAGGAGCACATCGTGGCTTAATCATCAAACAGTTTAGGATCTCAACTCCAAATGAATACTAACGTCAATAGTATATAACAAACAGTATCCTCAGCCGTAATAACAGTGCAGGGGTGCCAAGATATCTGTACAAATAAGGCAGTAATTACACTTCAATATACATTAATACAGTGTAGCATGGTATATACACAGATATATGAGGGTTAGGGCCTCCTATCTCAAGTAGCAGAAATATGGTACACAAGCAGCATTAGGCTATAGATAGGTTACATTTTGGGAAAGCTAACCTAACTCTTAGGATTGTCATCATGGCTGAAAAGCTACGTATAATTGGCCTGTGATAACAATTAAACAAACATATGAATATAATATAGCTAGTTGGTATTGGGAGTGCATAAGTAACATTCTAAAAAACAGACATAATAGTAGGGATTGGCTGGCTCCTCAAACACAGGAATATAGAATATGGTGTAATTCAGAGACTTAAAATGTCACAATTGCTGTAAAAGTTTCCCCCACTGTTCATGGTGAAGCGTTAGCCAAACTAACCTACACCGGTTTTAATGTCCAAGGAAACAAGCTGCACCTGCAGAGCACGGCCCTCTCCGACATCGGCCCCAACAGTAGCAAGATTCCCAGGACTCCAGGGCTCCTTCAAGGCAGCTATAGGACTTAGGTTATACAATCTGGGTTGCGGTCTCAATTGAGGACCATCATCGTCCACCGGCACCAAGATCATGCTGGTAATCCCAGCCACAGTGGCATGTGTACTCCCCGGGACCACTTCACTACACACCTCCCAGACCGAGGAGAAAGCCATCAAGCAGGGATCATCACGCTGCAAACCGGAGCAATGATCCGACCTCAGCGTAATTCTGTCAGGGATCAGCGACTGTGAGACTTGCTGCGCACATTCAGGCATGTCGGAGCTGGAAACATTATCCCCGGTGGCAGCCAGTAGCAGGGTTTCTTGCATAGGGAAAGTCCCTTCATCGTGTAGTAAGTGGCTGCTCTCAGTCTTGGACGCAGCTGTTGCGGGGGAAATGCTGGCAATATCCTCATGCAGGCTGTATGTCACCTCTGGGTGGTCAAAGAATGCGGAGGCTGGCAAAGCCTGTTCAAACGCCCTTGCAAGTGCCTGTGTTAAGCTGCTGAAATGGTTGTCTATTAGGGCTGCGACTTCCATTCCCCATGAGGTCAGCGCCATCTTGTAATTCTCGAGAGTCCAGCTTACTCCAAACTTTGTCTAGTAGACAAGTGATAACAAGGCTCAGTAACCTCCCGGATCGTACTTTAGAAGCATATAGAGTAGGAACCTTCTTTAAGCAAAATTAAAGCTAGTAAATAGGGTTTAAAAGTTCCTTTAGTATGACCAGAGCTGGGAGCCTAAAAATTTGCAACCATCCACTTTGGCAGCTGGCTCCGCCCCCGTTTGTTTATTTTTTAACTTCATCCTTTGCATACTCACACTAGGCAACTTATCTTAGGACTGGCTTGTCTAGCCAACATTGTATACTTCTGCTTTTAGTCAAGTCTTGACAACATTGTATACTTTAATTTTTAGATAAGTTAGACATGGATCCATGCGTCTAATTGTGATTTTAATGTTTACGTGTATTTTTATTATGTATATGTAATAAATTGTGTATATTTTACCTAGCCTTTTAAGCTATTTAGCGCTTACTTTCACCTTTTCTGTAATTTCCAAAACCCAATTTGTGCATGGGTTGAGTCTTTTTTTTTTTAGTTTAAGTGTACCTTGTTTGTGGTGTTCAGCTGAATGTATCTCTTTCTGGTAGTAAGATGGTCCGGTGGGAGTATATTTCCATCCGTTGAGTATCTCACTTTAGTAATGTCATCTGTTCAATCTAGTTGTGCGTTATGTGGAGTCGGTATTGGTCCTTGAAATAATTATGATGAATTTTGAATGTAAGAAGGTTAAAATTAAGGTAAATCCAGAAGAGGTCAGGAGCCTGAGGAAAGTGTGTCAGCCAGCAGTGGCGCCTACTGT
Source organism: Bombina bombina (assembly GCF_027579735.1). Lineage (NCBI taxonomy): Eukaryota > Metazoa > Chordata > Amphibia > Anura > Bombinatoridae > Bombina > Bombina bombina. The sequence goes on from NC_069503.1 coordinate 1,126,276,343, forward strand.
CCCTTTCTTATAGGCCAATACTCTGCCTTTTTGGTACACCTAGCCAGCAAATAGAACTGGATACATAAACAATATGATCTGGGCATTATTTAGCATATGTGGTTGCGTTCTGCAATATTCAGTTATTCAACATTATTAACAATTGTAAACATCATTAAACATTACTCAAGTCTAACTCTAGAGTTAGACTTGAGTACTGTTTAATGATGTTTACAATTTCTGTAACAAAAAAAATCAAAGAAAAAAAAAAAGAAAATGCAAAGAAAAACCACACTGGGTAGATGAACAATATGAACTTTGAGTTAAACTATTTGAAAAAGGATACTCTATGAAGTCTTCAGAGTACTAGCTGTGTGCTAGATACTCAGCATTTGGGCCCTTTCTTTTAAAGGATGAATGTCCTCTTTTTTGGCAGCGGGTCCCACTCTGGAGCTGCAGCCGAGGCCGCCAGACAATAAGTTCTCGGATGTCAGTGTAGCCGGCCACTATATTAAGTAGCTAGACCTGGGTAACTGCACTAATTTCTGTGATTATTGGCTTTTTATGACCCCAAATATCCCAATTGTTCAGGAGCACTTGCCCTACACACCCACTGCCTTTCTCAGTTAGCTCCCCCTCTCCTAAAATGGATTTTTAAGAACACGTTAAAGGGAAGAGCATATTCCAGCAGAACGTCCCTTTAAGGATGTTTAGATAATATAACTAAAAAATTAAAAAGTGCAGGTAAAAACTTTTGACCTTGAGCTGTGAAACACATCTGACTTTAGCGCATTTATTTTTGTTTAATATCATCTCATTGTGAAGATAAGAAACAAATCTAGCACTATACACAACTTGAATAATATATTAAAGTATACTAAATAATATGTAAATACATTAAACACATTATCAGGATTATTAGCATATGAATATACAGAAAAGATAAAAATGTGTAAGGTAGTGGAATAATATAAATAATACATCGAAAATAACTATAATAACAAAAACAATGGAGAGGTGATAACTTAAAGGGACAAAAAACCCAAAGTGTTTATTTTATGATTCAGATAGAGAATTTTAAACAACTTTCCAATTTTCTTCTTGTATCTAATTCTCTTGGTATCCTTTGTTGAAAAAACAGCAATGCGCAGCTGGCGGAACGTATTGGGTGAGCCAATAACAAGAGGCATATATGTGCAGCCGGAAAAGATCACATGTGTATTAAGGGGGCGCTGTATACCATAAATTCTTGTTTGAAAATAAATCTGAGGTGCTATTAGACTACACAGGCCTATTACTTGGCCTATTATAGGTCCTAAAGTTTGAAAATTTGGGTTTAAACTGGCGCTAGGACCCTTACCCCTCTGCCTAGTATAAGGGATTCCCTCTAACAAAAATCCCAAAGCGAAATGGTGAGGTAGAAGTATGTAATATACAGGCGCTATTGAAAAATAGCTGTGGGATTTTTCCAGGGGTATATAAGTAAATAATAGATATATGTACCGTGTCTTAAAGTATATATATTCAAACACTAGATTTAGTCTAAGCTTGATCACACAGAAAAAAATCAGAAGTAAAAAGGTATATAAAACTTTATATCAATAAAAATATATAACGTATTACAAAATACAATAAAATAAAATACAAAGTATAGTAAACTACTGCGTTGACACAGAAAAAACTAAAAACTGGACGTCCATTCTTACAGTTATGTGTATATAACTATATAAACAGCCAGTACTATAAAATCACTTAGGAGATATAGGTTGGGCAAAATACAATACTTATCCTTTGGGCTAGATTTATCAATGCTGAGGCGTACAGGGGCACGTATACGCACCCCTGTACGCTTCAGCTGGCCTGTGGCGGGGCAAAATTACCCGCAGGTAATTAACAATTTTGCGCTCGCGTGCAATCCCACCCCCTGCCCGCACACAGCCATTCACGCTCGGGCAGGAGCTGTCAATCTCCTCGGTCGGACTCGACCGAGGAGATTTCATTTTACCACAATAGAGGTGGTGAAGATGTTAGGGAAGCAGCGGTCTGGTGACTTTTACCACTTTTTGATGTGAGGTACTCACTATCCCTAAAGGACACACATTGTTCATCAGCTTTTTCAGCATTGTTCTTTCAGCACTTTCTATTGGAGTAAAAAGACATTTTATAGCGGACTTACTAATAGGTGCATTTTTTAGGACATTACTACATCACCTGGACTTGACATTATTTGTATTTATTTTAGACGGTTTTAAGATGTAACACTGATACTGTTATTTCTTTTTAATTTTAACCTATCAGATTTTATGTTACATGGATCCATGGTGTTATTTAATAAATGTACACACTTTTATGCGAGCTACTTTCCTTTGCCTTGTAATTTAAAGGCGCTCCTTTTACCTTAACTGTTCATATGCAGAAGATCCAAAAACCTGAAAATGCTGCTAGTCCCGAGTGAATTTAAAACCAAAGATAAAGGTAACAACAACTAGATCTGGCGGGCAAGGAAATCACATGTTTATTTCCTTGTTTCTGTTGTAGATCCTGCCATTACAGTAAAAAAACTTTACATCAAGCCAAACGGGGGAAACGTTTGAGATAAAAGACACTATTAGATGTGCAGATAAAGGGGTCATTTATCTAATTGAATGTAGCTGTAAAAAACAGTACTTGGGTGAAACGTCAAGATCTCTCAGAGAACGAATTAGAGAACACAAATTAGCTCCTCCCATATTGATCAGAATAAAAATTCCCAAAAGGGTCCTCACAATGAATAAAGCACTATGGCTAAGTGCTAGTAGAGCAACTGGATCTCAACAGCCTACAGATTACTGGCCAGCCAGCCCTGCACTTAGAGGGATCCTGATTGCCTGTGAAGCCCAGGTGGCCAGTAATCTGTAGGCTGTTGAGATTCAGCTGGCTCTGGCAGCACTTAGCCATAGTGCTTTATTCATTGTGAGCACCCTTTTGGAAATTTTTATTCTTATCAATATGTGTTTTTAAAATTTCTGCACCATGAGGCGCCCTTCTTCTTTCCATTCCATATATGTGCAGCTGCTCCTGAGCAAACCTAGGTATGTTTTAAAACAAAGGATACCATAAGAAGAAAACAAATTAGATAATAGAAGTACAATGGAAATATATTTAAAATCACAAGATCTGTATGACTCACGAAAGGAAAAATTTGGGTTTCATGTCCCTTTAAATCACTGAGTAAAATGAAAACCACTGCAAACTCGGGAAATGCTTGCCTTGGTCAGGCCGTGTCATTTACTAATCACGTAGACAAAAGGGGCACTAAGTGTGCCTTGTAAAGCTTAGAAATGATTTCCTTTCAACTTGGACATAAGACCTAAGAGTGGGTGCCTAAATACTGTTTAGATGTGGAGAGAGCAAAATACAAAAGAAAAAAAAGCATAAATAGTGTCAATGTTTATAAGCGATATTGGTCTATAACTACTACAGCTTTGGGGGTCTTTATTCGACTTCAATAATGTAACTATGGAGGCCTCCAGAAACTCAGCTGGTAATTCACCTGATGCAGCAGTTTCATTGAAAAATCTAAGTAAGATGGGGGAAATTTGATCTCTAAACTTTTTATAAAATTTGCCTGTAAAGCCGTCTGGACCTGGTGACTTTCCTAACTTAATTTGTTTTATTACACTGCTGATCTCATCTAATGAGATAGGGTTTTTTAAATATTCAATATTGTCTGGTGATAGCTTTGGAAGCTGTAATATGTTGATATATTGTCTTATGAGATGTTTATTCATACTAGGGTTGTCTGTCTGGGAACTTAAATTGAACAAGAATTGATAATATTTATGGAATGTCTTCTCAATAAAATTGGGTGATATCACGGTTTTTGATCCATATGGATATTATTCTGCTCTGTGCTGCCCTTTTTAAGTAGCTTATTATTCAAATGTGTCGTACCCTTATTATTGCTATAGTAAAATATTAACAAAGGTTTGAAGAAAAAATGGATATAATCAGAGCACATAGTAACTACTAAATTATGATAATTCAATGTGTAAGTGAACTGGCTGAGTTCAGGCCAAATGAATAATAAAACATAACTTTTAATATTGAATAATAAAATAAAGTTAGTGAAAAACATTCACACTCGCACAGTGCATACTAAAATCTGTTAAAAATTTAGTAAGTAATGAATGCTATAATGCTCAGGTATAAACCATGTAATGTGAGTTAAATGGTTAAGTCTGGCAGGGAAGCACCAAAAATGCTCACGGATTGCACAGAAAATCTAATCTACAAAGAGGATTGACATCACACAAAATTATCTCTAGCTAGTGCAATACTGGAGCGGTGCCAAAACCTGTCAGAGTCCCAAGCGATAGGTCTAATTACATGAAAATGTATAAATCAGTAAATACTATACAAGTGTATAGTGTGAGCCCACACAGGGCAAAAAAATAGCATAAGCGGTAAACTGATGAATAACACATATATGTATATAGTTCCATATTTGGGTTAACACACACAAGGCAAAGTATAGAGCATTCACAGAGAGCGCCTGATGCGCATTTCGCCACGCAAGTGGCTTTATCAATATAGTATATATATATGTTTACAATTTGTGTAACAAAATAATCAAAGAAAAAAAAAAAGAAAATACAAAGAAAAAACACACTGGATACATGAACAATATGAACTTTGAGTTAAACTATTTGAAAAAGGAGTCTTCAGAGTACTAGCTGTGTGCTCGATACTCAGCATTTGGGCCCTTTCTTTTAAAGGATGAATGTCCTCTTTTTGGCAGTGGGTCCCACTCTGGAGCTGCAGCTGAGGCCGCCAGACAATAAGTTCTCGGATGTCAGTGTAGCCTGCCACTATATTAAGTAGCTAGACCTGGGTAACTGCACTAATTTCTGTGGTTATTGGCTTTTTATGACCCCAAATATCCCAATTGTTCAGGAGCACTTGTCCTACACAACCGCTGCCTTCCTCAGTTAGCTCCCCCTCTCCTAAAATGGATTTTTAAGAACACGTTAAAGGGAAGAGCATGTTCCAGCAGAACGTCCCTTTAAGGATGTTTAGATAATATAACTAAAAAATTAAAAGTGCAGGTAAAAACTTTTGACCTTACACTGCGGAACACATCTGACTTTAGCGCATTTATTTTTGTTTAATATCATCTCATTGTGAAGATAAGAAAAAAATCTAGCACTATACACAACTGGAATTATATATTAAAGTATACTAAATAATATGTAAATACATTAAACACATTATCAGGATTATTAGCATATGAATATACAGAAAAGATAAAAATGTGTAAGGTAGTGGAATAATATAAATAATACATAGAAAATAACTATAATAACAAAAACAATGGAAAACTTTCCAATTTTCTTCTTGTATCTAATTCTCTTGGTATCCTTTGTTGAAAAAACAGCAATGCGCAGCTGGCGGAACGTATTGGGTGAGCCAATAACATGAGGCATATATGTGCAGCCGGAAAAGATCACATGTGTATTAAGGGGGCGCTGTATACCATAAATTCTTGTTTGAAAATACATCTGAGGTGCTATTAGACTACACAGGCCTATTACTTGGCCTATTATAGGCCATAAAGTTTGAAAATTTGGGTTTAAACTGGCGCTAGGACCCTTACCCCTCTGCCTAGTATAAGGGATTCCCTCTAACAAAAATCCCAAAGCGAAATGGTGAGGTAGAAGTATGTAATATACAGGTGCTATTGAAAAATAGCTGTGGGATTTTTCCAGGGGTATATAAGTAAATAATAGATATATGTACCGTGTCTTAAAGTATATATATTCAAACACTAGATTTAGTCTAAGCTTGATCACACAGAAAAAAATCAGAAGTAAAAAGGTATATAAAACTTTATATCAATAAAAATATATAACGTATTACAAAATACAATAAAATACAAAGTACAGTAAATTAAAATACTGCGTTGACACAGAAAAAACTAAAAACTGGACGTCCATTCTTACAGTTATGTGTATATAACTATATAAACAGCCAGTACTATAAAATCACTTAGGAGATATAGGTTGGGCAAAATACAATACTTATCCTTTGGGCTAGATTTATCAATGCTGAGGCGTACAGGGGCACGTATACGCACCCCTGTACGCTTCAGCTGGCCTGTGGCGGGGCAAAATTACCCGCAGGTAATTAACAATTTTGCGCTTGCGTGCAATCCCACCCCCTGCCCGCACACAGCCATTCACGCTCGGGCAGGAGCTGTCAATCTCCTCGGTCGGACTCGACCGAGGAGATTTCATTTTACCACAATAGAGGTGGTGAAGATGTTAGGGAAGCAGCGGTCTGGTGACTTTTACCACTTTTTGATGTGAGGTACTCACTATCCCTAAAGGACACACATTGTTCATCAGCTTTTTCAGCATTGTTCTTTCAGCACTTTCTATTGGAGTAAAAAGACATTTTATAGCGGACTTACTAATAGGTGCATTTTTTAGGACATTACTACATCACCTGGACTTGACATTATTTGTATTTATTTTAGACGGTTTTAAGATGTAACACTGATACTGTTATTTCTTTTTAATTTTAACCTATCAGATTTTATGTTACATGGATCCATGATGTTATTTAATAAATGTACACACTTTTATGTGAGCTACTTTCCTTTGCCTTGTGATTTAAAGGCGCTCCTTTTACCTTAACTGTTCATATGCAGAAGATCCAAAAACCTGAAAATGCTGCTAGTCCCGAGTGAATTTAAAACCAAAGATAAAGGTAACAACAACTAGATCTGGCGGGCAAGGAAATCACATGTTTATTTCCTTGTTTCTGTTGTATATCCTGCCATTACAGTAAAAAAACTTTACATCAAGCCAAACGGGGGAAACGTTTGAGATAAAATACACTATTAGATGTGCAGATAAAGGGGTCATTTATCTAATTGAATGTAGCTGTAAAAAACAGTACTTGGGTGAAACGTCAAGATCTCTCAGAGAACGAATTAGAGAACACAAATTAGCTCCTCCCATATTGATCAGAATAAAAATTCCCAAAAGGGTCCTCACAATGAATAAAGCACTATGGCTAAGTGCTAGTAGAGCAACTGGATCTCAACAGCCTACAGATTACTGGCCAGCCAGCCCTGCACTGAGAGGGATCCTGATTGCCTGTGAAGCCCAGGTGGCCAGTAATCTGTAGGCTGTTGAGATTCAGCTGGCTCTGGCAGCACTTAGCCATAGTGCTTTATTCATTGTGAGCACCCTTTTGGAAATTTTTATTCTTATCAATATGTGTTTTTAAAATTTCTGCACCATGAGGCGCCCTTCTTCTTTCCATTTCATATATGTGCAGCTGCTCCTGAGCAAACCTAGGTATGTTTTAAAACAAAGGATACCATAAGAAGAAAACAAATTAGATAATAGAAGTACAATGGACATATATTTAAAATCACAAGATCTGTATGAATCACGAAAGGAAAAATTTGGGTTTCATGTCCCTTTAAATCACTGAGTAAAAATAAAACCACTGCAAACTCGGGAAATGCTTGCCTTGGTCAGGCCGTGTCATTTACTAATGACGTAGACAAAAGGGGCCCTCGGTGTGCCTTGTAAAACTTAGAAATGATTTCCTTTCAACTTGCACATAAGACTTCAGAGTGGGTGCCTGAATACTGTTTAGATGTGGAGAGAGCAAAATACAAAAAAAAAAAGCATAAATGTCAGAGGCCATCTGCAGCAGAAGGCAGATACTTGTGCACTGTAACAGAAGGCAGATACTTGTGCACATGAGCTGAGTATTATTGTAAACATAATGTCAGTGGTCACCTGAAACAGAAGGCAGATACTTGTGCACATGAGCTGAGCATCATTGTAAACATAATGTCAGTGGTCACCTGAAACAGAAGGCAGATACTTGTGCACATGAGCTGAGTATTATTGTAAACATAATGTCAGTGGTCACCTACAGCAGAAGGCAGATACTTGTGCACATGAGCTGAGTATTATTGTAAACATAATGTCAGTGGTCACCTACAGCAGAAGGCAGATTCTTGTGCACATGAGCTGGGCATCATTGTAAACATAATGTCAGTGGTCACCTGAAACAGAAGGCAGATACTTGTGCACATGAGCTGAGTATTATTGTAAACATAATGTCAGTGGTCACCTACAGCAGAAGGCAGATACTTGTGCACATGAGCTGAGTATTATTGTAAACATAATGTCAGTGGTCACCTACAGCAGAAGGCAGATACTTGTGCACATGAGCTGAGCATTATTGTAAACATAATGTCAGTGGCCACCTGCAAGAGAAGGCAGATACTTGTGCACATGAGCTGAGTATTATTGTAAACATAATGTCAGTGGTCACCTGAAACAGAAGGCAGATACTTGTGCACATGAGCTGAGTATTATTGTAAACATAATGTCAGTGGTCACCTACAGCAGAAGGCAGATACTTGTGCACATGAGCTGAGTATTATTGTAAACATAATGTCAGTGGTCACCTACAACAGAAGGCAGATATTTGTGCACATGAGCTGGGCATCATTGTAAACTTAATGTCAGTGGCCACCTGCAACAGAAGGCAGATACTTGTGCACATGAGCTGAGCATCATTGTAAACATAATGTCAGTGGTCACCTACAACAGAAGGCAGATACTTGTGCACATGAGCTGAGTATTATTGTAAACATAATGTCAGTGGTCACCTACAGCAGAAGGCAGATACTTGTGCACATGAGCTGAGCATCATTGTAAATATAATGTCAGTGGTCAGCTACAACAGAAGGCAGATACTTGTGCACATGAGCTGAGCATCACTGTAAACATGTCAGTAGTCACCTGCAACAGAAGGCAAATACTTGTGCACATGAGCTGAACATCATTGTAAACATAATGTCAGTGGTCACCTACAACAGAAGGCAGATACTTGTGCACATAAGCTGGGCAGCATTGTAAACATAATGTCAGTAGTCACCTGCAACAGAAGGCAGATACTTGTGCACATGAGCTGGGCATTATTGTAAACATAATGTCAGTAGTCACCTGCAACAGAAGGCAGATACTTGTGCACATGAACTGAGCATCATTGTAAACATAATGTCAGTGGTCACCTACAACAGAAGGCAGATACTTGTGCACATGAGCTGAGCATCATTGTAAACATAATGTCAGTGGCCACCTGAAACAGAAGGCAGATACTTGTGCACATGAGCTGGGCATCATTGTAAACATAATGTCAGTGGCCACCTACAACAGAAGGCAGATACTTGTGCACATGAGCTGAGCATCATTGTAAACATAATGCCAGTGGTCACCTGAAACATAAGGCAGATACTTGTGCACATGAGCTGAGCATCATTGTAAACATAATGTCAGTGGTCACCTGAAACAGAAGGCAGATACTTGTGCACATGAGCTGAGCATCATTGTAAACATAATGTCAGTGGTCACCTGAAACAGAAGGCAGATACTTGTGCACATGAGCTGAGCATCATTGTAAACATAATGTCAGTGGTCACCTGCAGCAGAAGGCAGATACTTGTGCACATGAGCTGAGCATCATTGTAAACATAATGTCAGTGGTCACCTGCAGCAGAAGGCAGATACTTGTGCACATGAGCTGAGCCTTAGTGTAAACATAATGTCAGTGGTCACCTACAACAGAAGGCAGATACTTGTGCACATGAGCTGAGCTTAATTGTAAACATAATGTCAGTGGTCACCTGCAGCAGAAGGCAGATACTTGTGCACATGAGCTGAGCATCATTGTAAACATAATGTCAGTCGTCACCTACAACAGAAGGCAGATACTTGTGCACATGAGCTGAGCTTAATTGTAAACATAATGTCAGAGGCCACCTGCAAGAGAAGGCAGATACTTGTGCACATGAGCTGAGCATCATTGTAAACATAATGTCAGTGGTCACCTGAAACAGAAGACAGATACTTGTGCACATGAGCTGAGCATCATTGTAAAAATAATGTCAGTGGTCACCTACAACAGAAGGCAGATACTTGTGCACATGAGCTGAGCATCATTGTAAACATAATGTCAGTGGTCAACTACAACAGAAGGAAGATACTTGTGCACATGAGCTGAGTAACATTGTAAACATAATCTCAGTGGTCAACTACAACAGAAGGAACATACTTGTGCACATGAGCTGAGCTAATTGTAAACATAATGTCAGTGGTCACCTACAACAGAAGGCAGATACTTGTGCACATGAGCCGAGCATCATTGTAAACATAATGTCAATGGTCACCTACAACAGAAGGCAGATACTTGTGCACATGAGCTGAGCTTAATTGAAACATAATGTCAGTGGTCACCTACAGCAGAAGGCAGATACTTGTGCACATGAGCTGAGCATCATTGTAAACATAATGTCAGTGGTCACCTACAGCAAAAGGCAGATACTTGTGCACATGAGCTGGGCATCATTGTAAACATAATGTCAGTGGCCACCTACAGCAGAAGGCAGATACTTGTGCACATGAGCTGAGTATTATTGTAAACATAATGTCAGTGGTCACCTGAAACAGAAGGCAGATACTTGTGCACATGAGCTGAGTATTATTGTAAACATAATGTCAGTGGTCACCTACAGCAAAAGGCAGATACTTGTGCACATGAGCTGGGCATCATTGTAAACATAATGTCAGTGGCCACCTACAGCAGAAGGCAGATACTTGTGCACATGAGCTGAGTATTATTGTAAACATAATGTCAGTGGTCACCTGAAACAGAAGGCAGATACTTGTGCACATGAGCTGAGTATTATTGTAAACATAATGTCAGTGGTCACCTACAGCAGAAGGCAGATACTTGTGCACATGAGCTGAGTATTATTGTAAACATAATGTCAGTGGCCACCTGCACCAGAAGGCAGATACTTGTGCACATGAGCTGGGCATCATTGTAAACATAATGTCAGTGGCCACCTACAACAGAAGGCAGATACTTGTGCACATGAGCTGAGCTTAATTGTAAATATAATGTCAGTGGTCACCTACAACAGAAGGCAGATACTTGTGCACATGAGCTGAGCATCATTGTAAACATAATGTCAGTGGTCACCTACAGCAGAAGGCAGATACTTGTGCACATGAGCTGAGCATCATTGTAAACATAATGTCAGTGGTCACCTACAGCAGAAGGCAGATACTTGTGCACATGAGCTGAGCATCATTGTAAACATAATGTCAGTGGTCACCTGCAACAGAAGGCAGATACTTCTGCACATGAGCTGAGTATTGTAAACATAATGTCAGTAGTCACCTACAGCAGAAGGCAGATACTTGTGCACATGAGCTGAGCATCATTGTAAACATAATGTCAGTGGTCACCTACAGCAGAAGGCAGATACTTGTGCACATGAGCTGAGCATCATTGTAAACATGTCAGTAGTCACCTGCAACAGAAGGCAGATACTTGTGCACATGAGCTGAGTATTGTAAACATAATGTCAGTAGTCACCTACAGCAGAAGGCAGATACTTGTGCACATGAGCTGAGCATCATTGTAAACATAATGTCAGTGGTCACCTGCAACAGAAGGCAGATACTTGTGCACATGAGCTGGGCATCATTGTAAACATAATGTCAGTGGCCACCTGCAACAAAAGGCAGATACTTGTGCACATGAGCTGAGCATTATTGTAAACATAATGTCAGCGGCCACCTGCAGCAGAAGGCAAATACTTGTGCACATGAGCTGATCATCATTGTAAACATAATGTCAGTGGTCACCTGCAGCAGAAGGCAGATACTTGTGCACATGAGCTGAGCATCATTGTAAACATAATGTCAGTGGTCACCTGAAACAGAAGGCAGATACTTGTGCACATGAGCTGAGCATCATTGTAAACATAATGTCAGTGGCCACCTACAACAGAAGGCAGATACTTGTGCACATGAGCTGAGCATCATTGTAAACATAATGTCAGTGGCCACCTGCAACAGAAGGCAGATACTTGTGCACATGAGCTGAGCTTCATTGTAAACATAATGTCAGTGGCCACCTGCAACAGAAGGCAGATACTTGTGCACATGAGCTGAGCATCATTCTAAACATAATGTCAGTGGTCACCTACAGCAGAAGGCAGATAATTGTGCACATGAGCTGAGCTTAATTGTAAACATAATGTCAGTGGTCACCTGCAGCAGAAGGCAGATACTTGTGCACATGAGCTGAGCATTATTGTAAACATAATGTCAGTGGTCACCTGCAACAGAAGGCAGATACTTGTGCACATGAGCTGAGTATTATTGTAAACATAATGTCAGTGGTCACCTACAACAGAAGGCAGATACTTGTGCACATGAGCTGAGCATCATTGTAAACATAATGTCAGTGGCCACCTACAGCAGAAGGCAGATACTTGTGCACATGAGCTGAGCATTATTGTAAACATAATGTCAGTGGTCACCTGCAGCAGAAGGCAGATACTTGTGCACATGAGCTGAGTATTATTGTAAACATAATGTCAGTGGTCACCTACAACAGAAGGCAGATACTTGTGCACATGAGCTGAGCATCATTGTAAACATAATGTCAGTGGTCACCTACAACAGAAGGCAGATACTTGTGCACATGAGCTGAGCATCACTGTAAACATAATGTCAGTGGCCACCTGAAACAGAAGGCAGATACTTGTGCACATGAGCTGAGCATCATTGTAAACATAATGTCAGTGGCCACCTGAAACAGAAGGCAGATACTTGTGCACATGAGCTGAGCATCATTGTAAACATAATGCCAGTGGTCACCTGAAACAGAAGGCAAATGCTTGTGCACATGAGCTGAGCATCATTGTAAACATAATGTCAGTGGTCACCTGAAACAGAAGGCAGACACTTGTGCACATGAGCTGAGCATCATTGTAAACATAATGTCAGTGGTCACCTGAAACAGAAGGCAGACACTTGTGCACATGAGCTGAGCATCATTGTAAACATAATGTCAGTGGTCACCTGAAACAGAAGGCAGATACTTGTGCACATGAGCTTAGCATTATTGTAAACATAATGTCAGTGGTCACCTACAGCAGAAGGAAGATACTTGTGCACATGAGCTGAGCATCATTGTAAACATAATGTCAGTGGTCACCTACAACAGAAGGCAGATACTTGTGCACATGAGCTGGGCATCATTGTAAACATGTCAGTGGTTACCTACAACAGAAGGCAGATACTTGTGCACATGAGCTGAGCATCATTGTAAACATAATGTCAGTGGTCACCTGCAAGAGAAGGCAGATACTTGTGCACATGAGCTGGGCATCATTGTAAACATGTCAGTGGTTACCTGAAACAGAAGGCAGATACTTGTGCACATGAGCTGAGCATCATTGTAAACATAATGTCAGTGGTCACCTACACCAGAAGGCAGATACTTGTGCACATGAGCTGAGCTTATTGTAAACATAATGTAAGTGGTCACCTACAACAGAAGGCAGATACTTGTGCACATGAGCTGGGCATCATTGTAAACATGTCAGTGGTTACCTACAACAGAAGGCAGATACTTGTGCACATGAGCTGAGCATCATTGTAAATATAATGTCAGTGGTCACCTGCAGCAGAAGGCAGATACTTGTGCACATGAGCTGAGCTTATTGTAAACATAATGTCAGTGGCCACCTACAACAGAAGGCAGATACTTGTGCACATGAGCTGAGTATTATTGTAAACATAACGTCAGAGGCCATCTGCAGCAGAAGGCAGATACTTGTGCACATGAGCTGAGCATTATTGTAAACATAATGTCAGTGGTCACCTACAACAGAAGGCAGATACTTGTGCACATGAGCTGAGTATTATTGTAAACATAATGTCAGTGGTCACCTACAACAGAAGGCAGATACTTGTGCACATGAGCTGAGTATTATTGTAAACATAATGTCAGTGGTCACCTGCAGCAGAAGGCAGATACTTGTGCACATGAGCTGAGCATCATTGTAAACATAATGTCAGTAGTCACCTACAGCAGAAGGCAGATACTTGTGCACATGAGCTGAGCATTATTGTAAACATAATGTCAGTGGTCACCTACAGCAGAAGGCAGATTCTTGTGCACATGAGCTGAGCATCATTGTAAACATAATGTCAGTGGTCACCTACAGCAGAAGGCAGATACTTGTGCACATGAGCTGAGCATCATTGTAAACATAATGTCAGTGGTCACCTGAAACAGAAGGCAGATACTTGTGCACATGAGCTGAGTATTATTGTAAACATAATGTCAGTGGTCACCTGAAACAGAAGGCAGATACTTGTGCACATGAGCTGAGCATCATTGTAAACATAATGTCAGTGGTTACCTACAACAGAAGGCAGATACTTGTGCACATGAGCTGGGCATCATTGTAAACATAATGTCTCACTGGTATCAGAAGAAGGATTCAGGTGGTTGCTTATGTTTAGCTATAAGCAGCTGAAGAAGGGAGCATTTTCTTGCCTCTCCCGCACCATGTAATTCAGGCATATTTTTGCCACAAGATGATATCTTGATACAGGCTCGCCCTTTGGGCAGGTGCGTAAGGTTGGCCCTGTTTTGATATTTTAGACAGCAGGTGAGTGAGATCTCCTTCATTTTCACAAAAGATTTCATGAATTCCATCTCACTGTCAAGCTCACCCTACACCACTGCCCTATGGACATCGTTCATCATGATATCCCCATTTGCATTATGGGAAAGAATGTTAATTTTTTTTACTTTATTGTAGTTGTGTATAAAAAAAGGAAAAGCATCTGATGACACAGAATTATAACAAGAATTACTCTGATATGAATTCTCCCTATAATGATTAAAGGGACAGTCAACCCAAAACATGTTTTTACTCATACAGATAAAGTTTACTAGGATAAATAGTTAAAACCATAGCCCAATCGCGCAAAATATATCATTTTTAAATAAAGTGACTACATTTCCCTCGGCCGTTTTGCATAAATAACCGCTCAGTATCCTAGCGGTTCCTATATGCGGCGGAACAGTGGGCTTCTCTCTATTTACCGGTCACAGAGCAGTTCAGCTCTGATTGATTCTAATATTCAGTGCCTTTAATATCCCAGCACTGAATACTTGTTGCTCTTTGTCTACATCTTTATCTGCTAAATAAACACGCAGCTTTGCCATTGATCACAGTGCACAGCATATGCGTAGCTCTCAAGCACTTGACTAAAATGCTCAGTCATACACATTCTACCAGGATCCCAGCCTGCCTGTCGCCAGCAGTCAGATGGAAAACTTTGTGATTAAATTCAGGAAAGTTCCAATCTGCCCTTACTCCTTTTATCATCTTACAATAACATTGTGCTAATCATTTATTCTGAGGCCACTGGGAAACACCAGCCCTACAGTACCAGGAGGGGTCTGGAACTGAATAGGTTAACCTATCTCTGCTGTCTTACTAGTAGTAACCATATGTTTGCTGAAGTGGAATAGCATGAGTGAAAAGGATAATATACACAATGTAATCATTCTCCATTATTTGTTGTAATTTGTCAATTATTAACTAACTGGAGTCCAGTTGTGCTAGTATTCTGCAGTATGTTACTCATGTGAATGAATACAATGTAAATACACAGTTAATACAACTAGAAACATGAATTACCCCAACTTCTCAATTACAGACAGAAATATGGACTTAATTATCAAATCTAAAGGTATAACTCTACTTCTTTAATTATAACAACTGTTTGATAAACTCTAGTAGATAATGTGATTTTCTTCTTTTCTTAAAACTATATGGAAATATATAAGGATTTATATTTAACTGGGGGGGGGGGGGTGACAAATCCATGTAGTCACAACTCCTAACAATTCTAGTTCTGACTCCTAAATTATTGTATTCTTCTACAAACTACTCTATATAATGATAAAATAATGTATTCCTTGGCTCCTAAATATTTCACATTGATAGCTCCTCAATATACTGGTTAGCAAATAATATATAACTGCCAAACCCAGATTAAATTAAATATTAATAGCAGTTAACAGCATTATAATGATCATTTTAGATGATAATTGCCATAATTTTATATACAGTTATCTTATTTACTCCGGACTCTGTAGTGTATTTCTGTTCATATAAGATAGGTAATAGCTCCTTTGTGATACCACTGGAGATGTGACTTGATTGGGTATATATGCTAACACATTTGCACAATATATTTATGTTTATTTTTGGAAGATTTAAATAACTTTAACTTTTGTAACCCATTGAAATGTAATATTTTGAGATTTGCATTTAAGTGACATTAATGTTTGCCCTGAAATAATTAAAGGGATACAAAAGTCAAAATTAAACTTGCATGATTCAGGTAGAGCATGTAATTTTAAGACACTTTTAAAGGGACAATCAACACCAGAATTTTTGTTGTTTAAAAAGAAAGATAATCCCTTTATTACCCATTCCCCAGTTTTGCATATCCAACACAGTTATAATAATACACGTTTTACCTCTGTAATTATCTTGTATCTAAGCCTCTGCTGACTGCCCCTTTATTTCAGTTCTTTTGACAGACATGCAGTTTAGCCAATCAGTGCTCAGTCCTAGGTCACTTTATGTGCATGAGCTCAATGTTATCTATATGAAACATGTGAACTAATGCCCTCCAGTGGTCAAAATGTATTCAGATTAGAGGCAGTCTTCAAGGTCTAAGAAATTAGCATATGAACCTCCTAGTTTTAGCTTTCAACTAAGAATACCAAGAGATCAAAGCAAAAATGGTGATAAAAGTAAATTGGGAAGTTGTTTAAAATTGCATGCCCTATTTAAAACAGGAAAGTTTTTTTGGACTTGACTGTCCCTTTAAATTCACTTCTATTTTCAAATGTGCTTCGTTCTCTTTGTATCCCTTGTTAAAAATGAATACGCACATATCATACACTAATTGCTAATTGGTGCCTGCACACATTTGTCTCTTGTGATTGAATAACTAGATGTGTTCAGCTAATTGCTAGTAGTGCAATTCTGTCCCTTCAGCAATGGATAACAAGAGAATGAAGCAAATTTGATAATATTAAAATTGTATGTCCCATCTGAATCTTAAAAGAAAATTTTGGGGTTTACTATCCCTTTAAGTCCATATTTCTGTCTGTAATTGAGAAGTTGGGGTAATTCATGTATCTAGCTGTATTAACTGTGTATTTACATTGTATTCATTCACATGAGTAACATACTGCAGAATACTAGCACAACTGGACTCCAGTTAGTTAATAATTGACAAATGATTATATTGTGTATATTTTAAGACTCACTCATGCTATTCCACTTCAGCAAACATATGGTTACTACTAGTAAGACAGCAGAGATAGGTTAACCTATTCAGTCCCATAGGGCTTGTGTTTCCCAGTGGCCTCGGAATAAATGATTAGCACAATGTTATTGTAAGATGATAAAAGGAGTAAGGGCAGATTGGAACTTTCCTGAATTTAATCACATACGCCTAGATTTAGAGTTCTGCATTAGCCGTCAAAAGCAGCGTTAAGGGGTCCTAACGCTGCTTTTTATCGCCCGCTGGTATTTAGAGTCAGTCAGGAAAGGGTCTAACGCTCACTTTCCAGCCGCGACTTTTCCATACCGCAGATCCCCTTACGCCAATTGCGTATCCTATCTTTTCAATGGGATCTTCCTAATGCCGGTATTTAGAGTCTTGGCTGAAGTGAGCGTTAGAAATCTAACGACAAAACTCCAGCCGCAGAAAAAAGTCAGGAGTTAAGAGCTTTATGGGCTAATGCCGGTTTATAAAGCTCTTAACTACTGTGCTCTAAAGTACACTAACACCCATAAACTACCTATGTAACCCTAAACCGAGGCCCCCCCCACATTGCCGCCACTCTAATAAATTCTTTTAACCCCTAATCTGTCGACCGCACACCGCCGCCACATACATTATCCCTATGTACCCCAAATCAGCTGCCCCTAACATCGCCAACACCTACAAAATATTTATTAACCCTTAATCTGACCCCCAACGTCGCCGCTACCTTACCTACACTTATTAACCCCCTAATCTGCCGACCGGACCTCACCGCCACTATAATAAATGTATTAACCCCTAAACCGCTGCACTCCCGCCTAAAAAACCCTATGATAAATAGTATTAACCCCTAATCTGCCCTCCCTAACATCTTTGACACCTAACTTCAAGTATTAACCCCTAATCTGCCGACTGGACCTCACCACTACTCTAATAAATGTATTAACCCCTAAAGCTAAGTCTAACCCTAACACTAACACCCCCCTAAGTTAAATATAATTTTTATCTAACAAAATAAATTAAATATTATTAAATAAATTATTGCTATTTAAAGCTAAATACTTACCTGTAAAATAAATCCTAATATAGCTACAATATAACGAATAATTATATTGTAGCTATTTTAGGATTTATATTTATTTTACAGGCAACTTCTTATTTATTTTAACTAGGTACAATAGCTATTAAATCATTATTAACTATTTAATAGCAACCTAGTTAAAATAATAACAAAATTACCTGTAAAATAAATACTAACCTAAGTTACAATTAAACCTAACACTACACTATCAATAAATAAATTAACTAAACTACCTACAATTACCTACAATTAAATCAACTACACTAAATTACAAAAAATAAAAAAAGATTACAAGAATTTTAAACTAATTACACCTACTCTAAGCCCCCTAAAAAATAACAAAGCCCCCCAAAATAAACAAATGCCCTACCCTATTCTAAAATAAAAAGTTAACAGCTCTATTACCTTATCAGCCCTTAAAAGGGCTTTTTGCGGGGCATGCCCCAAAGAAATCAGCTCTTTTGCCTGTAAGTAAAACATACAATACCCCCCCAACATTACAACCCACCACCCACATACCCCTAATCTAACCCACCCAAACCCCCCTTAAAAAACCTAACACTAAGCCCCTGAAGATCTCCCTACCTTGTATTCACCCAGCCGGGTATCACCGATCCGTCCAGATGAGGTCCTCCAGAGGGTCCGAAGTCTTCATCCTATCCGGCCAGAAGAAGTCCTCCCGAGGCTCGGAAGTCTTCATCCAAGCGGCATCTTCTATCTTCTTCCATCTGGAGCGGAGCAGGTCCATCTTGAAGCAGCCGGCGCGGATCCATCCTCTTCTAACGACGTCCTAATCTGAATGAAGGTTCCTTTAAATGACGTCATCCAAGATGGCGTCCCTCGAATTCCGATTGGCTGATAAGATTCTATCAGCCAATCGGAATTATGGTAGGAAAAATCTGATTGGCTGATTGAATCAGCCAATCAGATTCAAGTTCAATCGGATTGGCTGTTCCGATCAGCCAATAGAATGCGAGCTCAATCCTATCAGCCAATCGAAATTCGAGGGACGCCATCTTGGATGATGTCATTTAAAGGAACCTTAATTCGGACTTAGGACGTTGTTAGAAGAGGATGGATCCGTGCCGGCTGCTTCAAGATGGACCCGCTCCGCTCCGGATGGCAGAAGATAGAAGATGCCGCCTGGATGAAGACTTCCGAGCCTCTGGAGGACCTCTTCTGGCCGGATAGGATGAAGACTTCGGACCCTCTGGTGGACCTCTTCTGGACGGATCGGTGATACCTTGCTGGGTGAATACAAGGTAGGGAGATCTTCAGGGGGGTAGTGTTAGGTTTATTTAAGGGGGGTTTGGGTTAGATTAGGGGTATGTGGGTGGTGGGTTGTAATGTTGGGGGTATTGTATGTTTTTTTTTCAGGCAAAAGAGCTGATTTCTTTGGGGCATGCCCCGTAAAAAGCCCTTTTAAGGGCTGGTAAGGTAATAGAGCTGTTAACTTTTTATTTTAGAATAGGGTAGGGCATTTTTTTATTTTGGGAGGCTTTGTTACTTTTTTAGGGGGCTTAGAGTAGGTGTAATTAGTTTAAAATTCTTGTAATCTTTTTTATTTTTTTTGTAATTTAGTGTTTGTTTTTTTTGTAATTTAGTTTAGTTGATTTAATTGTAGTTAATTTATTTAATTTATTTATTGCTAGTGTAGTGTTAGGTTTAATTGTAACTTAGGTTAGGATTTATTTTACAGGTAATTTTGTATTTATTTTAACTAGGTATCTATTAAATAGTTAATAACTATTTAATAGCTATTGTACCGAGTTAAAATAAATACAAAGTTGCCTGTAAAATAAATATAAATCCTAAAATAGCTACAATATAATTATTATTTATATTGAGGCTATATTAGGGTTTATTTTACAGGTAAGTATTTAGCTTTAAATAGGATTAATTTATTTAATAAGAAATAATTTATTTAGTTAAAATTATATTTAATTTAGGGGGTGTTAGGGTTAGTCTTAGCTTTAGGGGTTGATACATTTATTAGAGTAGCAACGAGGTCCGATCAGCAGATTAGGGGTTAATAGTTGAAGTTAGGTGTCGGCGATGTTAGGGAGAGCAGATTAGGGGTTAATACTATTTATTATAGGGTTTGCGAGGCGGGAGTGTAGCGGTTTAGGGGTTAATACATTTATTATAGTGGCGGCGAGGTCCGGTCGGCAGATTAGGGGTTAATAAGGGCTGCGTTAGGAGCTGAACGCTGCTTTTTTGCAGGTGTTAGTTTTTTTGCAGCTAAAACTGCCCCATTGTTTCCTATGGGGGAATCGTGCACGAGCACGTTTTTCAAGCTGGCCGCTACTGTAAGCAACGCTGGTATTTAGAGTTGAAGTGGTGGTAAATTATGCTCTACGCTCCCTTTTTGGAGCCTAACGCAGCCCTTCAGAGAACTCTAAATACCAGCGTTATTTAAAAGGTGCGGGGGGAAAAAAAACACACGTAGCTAACGCACCCCTTTGGCCGCAAATCTCTAAATCTAGCTGATAGTTTTCCATCTGACTGCCGGTGACAGGCAGGCTGTGATCCTGATGGAATGTGTATGGCTGAGCATTTTAGTCAAGTGCTTGAGAGCTACGCATATGATGTGCACTGTGATCAATGGCAAAGCTGTGTGTTTATTTAGCAGTCAGTGTTTTGTGGCAGATAAAGATGTAGACAAAGAGCAACAAGTATTTGCAGATCAATGTATTCAAGGACAGATCAGTATGTATATTCAGTGCTGGGATATTAAAAGTACTGAATACTAGAATCAATGAGAGCTGAACTGCTCTGTTACTGGTAAATGGAGAGAAACCCACTGGTCTGATGCATATAGGAACCGCTAGGATACTTAGCGGTTATCTTTAGTTCCTACTTCAAAAAGCCCCCTGCACTTAAATTTGCGCATGCGCCAAAAACGGGATTGTGGAGGATCGCAAAGTTACTGCGATCACTGGGGAGAGGAGGGGGCTAGCGGTCATTTTTTAAAATGACAGAGGGACATGTAGTAAGTAATTTTTATAAAAAAAACTATATATTTAGCGAAATTGGGCAACATTTTGAACTATTTATCCTAGTAAACTTTATCTGTATGAGTAAAAACATTTTTTGGGTTGACTGTCCCTTTATTGTGTCTTTTTAAACTCTTCACCCTCATTCAGATTTATTGAAAGGTATTAAGGCAATTAATGGATAACCAGTTCTGTGTATTCTGCAGGATAGTGGTGAATCACTTAGCCTTCTGCTGTCAAGGTCAAACTCACATGGAGGCTCCAGGCAAAACCTAATTAGACAATGTACTCAGATAAGCAGCTGTTAATAGTATTTGTAGTTGCAATAACACCATTTCTTAGACAGATGTAAGCAGTGCGGCTCTTAACAAAATAATATATATATATATATATATATCACTCAAATATTATAATATTGTACAAAAATGCAAGTCTGTCAAAAGAACTGAAATACGGAGGCAGTCAGAAGATGCTTAGATACAAGGTAATTACAGAGGTAAAAAGTGTATTAATATAACTGTGTTGGTTATGCAAAACTGGGGAATGGGTAATAAAGGGATTATCTATCTTTTTAAATAACAACAATTCTGGTGTTAATATAACTGTGTTGGTTAAGCAAAAAAATTTAAATTAGGTTTTTTTGGCCACTTTGAAAAAGAGCTGAATGCCCTTTTAAGGGCAGTGAAAAAGAGCTGAATGCCCTTTTAAGGGCAGTGAAAAAGAGCTGAATGCCCTTTTTAAGGGCAATGCTCATACAAATGCAATGGGTAGTTTAGAATTATTATTGATAGTTTTTGCTTTATTTTGGGGGGTTTGGTGGGTGGGGGGTTTTACTGTTATAGGGGGACTTAGTAATTTTTTATGCAAAAATCTGTTAAACATAGGGCAATGCCCTACAAAAAAGCCCTTTTAAGGGGTATTTGTAGTTTATTCTTAGAGTAAGGGGTGTTTTTATTTGGGGGGGGGGGGGGTTATTTTCACAGGGATTAGGTTTAATTTTTTTATTTTGGATAATGTGTTAATTTTTTTTTTTGTAATATTAGCCTTTTTTATTTTCTGTAATTTTAGATTCATTTAATGTAATATTTTTTATTATTTATTTTAATTGTAATGTATTTTTTAAATGTAATTAACTCCTTAATGACAACTGACGTACCAGGTACATCCTGCAAAAACTGACAGTTAGTGACAATGGACGTACCTGGTACGTCAGTTGTCTAAGAGAGTGCTGGAAGCGATCGCAATCGCTTCCAGCAGCTCTCAGGGTATTGCAGTGATGCCTCGATATTGAGGCATCCTGCAATACCCTTTAAAAAGCATCTGATGCAGAGCCACTGTGTGTGTGTGTGCGCGCGCGCAGCAACCACTGCCACCAATAACTAGAGAAGAGAGAGGGGGGCAGAAAATGTTTTTTTTTTTTTTTTTAAATAATAGGATCTGCTAGGGTAGGGGGATGGGGTTAGGTGGGGGGGCAGCTACACTACAGAAAACCGCTGTTTAAGCAAAAAAAAAAAAAAAAAAACAACCTTTCTTTTTTGGGGAAAACTGGGTACTGGCAGACAGCTGCCAGTACCCAAGATGGTGGCAAATAGGTAGGTTGGGAGGGTTAGAGAGCTGTTTGGGGAGGATCAGGGAGGTTTGGGGCTAAGGCAGGGGTCCATCACAGAGGAATAATTAAAAAAAAATAAAAAAAAATAAAAAACACCTTTTATTTAAGTACTGGCAGACTTTCTGCCAGTACTTAAGATGGTGGGACAATTGTGGAGTGGGGGAGGGAAGAGAGCTGTTTGGGAGGGATCAGGGGGTGGGATGTGTCAGGTGGGAGGCTGATCTCTACACTAAAGCTAAAATTAACCCTGCAAGTTCTCTACAAGCTACCTAATTAACCCCTTAACTGCTGGGCATAATACAAGTGTGGTGCGCAGCAGCATTTAGTGGCCTCCTAATTGCCAAAAAGCAACGCCAAAGCCATATATGTCTGCTATTTCTGAACAAAGGAGATCCCAGAGAAGCATTTACAACCATTTGTGACATAATTGCACAAGCTGTTTGTAAATAATTTCAGTGAGAAACCTAAAATTGTGAAAAATTTAACTTTTTTTTTTATTTGCTCGCATTTGGCGGTGAAATGGTGGTATGAAATGTACCAAAATGGGCCTAGATCAATACTTTGGGTTGTCTACTACACTACACTAAAGCTAAAATTAACCCTTCAAGGTCTATACAAGCTCCCTAATTAACCCCTTCACTGCCGGGCATAATACACGTGTGGTGCACAGCGGCATTTAGCGGCCTTCGAATTACCAAAAAGCAATGCCAAAGCCATATATGTCTGCTATTTCTGAACAAAGAGGATCCCAGAGAAGCATTTACAACCATTTGTGCCATAATTGCACAAACTGTTTGTAAATAATTTCAGTGAGAAACCTAAAGTTTGTGACAAAATTTGTGAAAAAGTGAACGATTTTTTTTTATTTGATCGCATTCGGCGGTGAAATGGTGGCATGAAATATACCAAAATGGGCCTAGATCAATACTTTGGGATGTCTTCTAAAAAAAAATATATACATGTCAATGGATATTCAGAGATTCCTGTAAGATATTAGTGTCCCAATGTAACTAGCGCTAAATTTTAAAAAAAGTGGTTTGGAAATGGCAAAGTGCTACTTGTATATATTGCTCTATAACTTGCAAAAAAAGCAAAGATCATGTAAACATTGGGTATTTCTAAACTCAGGACAAAATTTAGAAACTATTTAGCATGGGTGTTTTTTGGTGGTTGTAGATGTGTAACAGATTTTTGGGGTCAAAGTTAGAAAAAGTGTGTTTTTTTCAATTGTTTCCTCATATTTTATAATTTTTTTTATAGTAAATTATAAGATATGATGAAAATAATGGTATCTTTAGAAATTCCATTTAATGGCGAGAAAAACGGTATATAATATGTGTGGGTACAGTAAATGAGTAAGAGGAAAATTACAGCTAAACACAAACACTGCAGAAATGTAAAAATAGCCATTGTCATTAAGGGTAAGAAAATTGAAAAATGGTCCGGTCATTAAGGGGTTAAGGGGTTAATTTAGGGGATGTTAGGTTAGGGGGCTTAGTCATTAAATTAGTTTTTTGCATTGTGGGGGTTAGCGGTGTAGAAGTTAATAGGTAAATTAGCTTTAGTGCGTTGTGTGTATTAGGTAGTTTGCGATGTTGGGGTTTACGGATTTAGGGGTTAACATTTGTATTAGGAATTTGTTTTTTCTTAATACTTCATACGGCCGGTTAGTTTTTTTTTTTAAATAGTTATTGTGGGTGCTTAGGGGTTAATAATTTTATTAGGTAGTTGTTGTTTTTTTTCTTAATACTTCGTGCGGACGGTTAGTTTATTTTTTTCTTAATACTTAGTACGGGCTGTTATTTTTTTTTAAAATAATTATTGTGGGCAGCTATTTATTTTTTTAATACTTACTGTGTGCGGTTAGGTTTTTTTTTTGTAATACTTATTGCAGGCGTTTTTTTTGTAATGTTCCATTTGCCTTCGCTGCATTCCAGTGGATTCAGAAAATGGCAGGGTGGTGAAAGAAGCCACCTTCAATGGATTCTTTCACCACCTTGCCATTTTCCGAATCCACCTGGATGCAGCAAAGCTGCATCCATGTGAATTGTTTTGGCTGCGCACGCACCCAACATTCTATTGGCTGCCTTGCGCTGCCAACATTCCTTTGAGGATGCGTGCGCAACTGGCGACACTGACAGACGCATTACAAATGTGATTATAGTGTATATATATATATATATATATATATATACTGTATATATAAATATTCTTACTGCTTACATGTATACTGTAGTGTTTGAAAGTGTTTTGCAAG
Organism: Bombina bombina; assembly: GCF_027579735.1. Classification (NCBI taxonomy): domain Eukaryota; kingdom Metazoa; phylum Chordata; class Amphibia; order Anura; family Bombinatoridae; genus Bombina; species Bombina bombina. The sequence goes on from NC_069503.1 coordinate 1,126,301,511, forward strand.
CCCTGGTGAACATTTACTTTTGAAATGCCATGGAAAAAAATATTATGGCTAAGAAATGGTTTTGTAATTTATGACAACTGTACTTGAAACGTACTTAGCTGTTTTTATATGTACTGTAATTCACTATGGCCTAGATTTAGAGTTTTGTCGGTAACGACCCGCGTAGCTAACGCCGGCTTTTTTCTGGCCGCACCATAAAAATAACTCTGGTATTGAGAGTCCACATAAAGGCTGCGTTAGGCTCCAAAAAAGGAGCGTAGAGCATTTTTAACGCAGCTTCAACTCTCGATACCAGAGTTGCTTATGCAAGCGGCCAGCCTCAAAAACGTGCTCGTGCACGATTCCCCCATAGGAAACAATGGGGCTGTTTGAGCTGAAATCAGCCAATAAGATTGAGCTTGCATTCTATTGGCTGTTCCGATCAACCAATAGAATGCGAGCTCAATCTGATTGGCTGATTGGATCAGCCAATCGGATTGATCTTGATTCTGATTGGCTGATTCCATCAGCCAATCAGAATATTCCTACCTTAATTCCGATTGGCTGATAGAATCCTATCAGCCAATCGGAATTCGAGGGACGCCATCTTGGATGACGTCCCTTAAAGGAACCGTCATTCGGCTAGTAGGCGTTGGGAGAAGAGGATGTTCCGCGTCGGAGGTCTGCAAGATGGATCCGGAAGAAAGAAGATTGAAGATGCCGTTGATAGAAGACTTCATCCGGATCATGGACCTCTTCAGCTCCCGCTTGGATGAAGACTTCATCCGGATCATGGACCTCTTCAGCTCTCGCTTGGATGAAGACTTCAGCCGGATCATGGACCTCTTCAGCCCCCCGCTTGGGCTTGGATCAGGACATCGGAGGAGCTCTTCAGGACGGATCGGTGAACCTGGTAGGGTGAAGACAAGGTAGGAAGATCTTCAGGGGCTTAGTGTTAGGTTTATTTAAGGGGGGTTTGGGTTAGATTAGGGGTATATGGGTGGTGGGTTGTAATGTTGGGGTGGGTATTGTATGTTTTTTTTACAGGCAAAAGAGCTGAATTTCTTGGGGCATGCCCCGCAAAGGGCCCTGTTCAGGGCTGGTAAGGTAAAAGAGCTTTGAAATGTAGTAATTTAGAATAGGGTAGGGCATTTTGTTATTTTGGGGGTCTTTGTTATTTTATTAGGGGGCTTAGAGTAGGTGTAATTAGTTTAAAATTGTTGTAATATTTTTCTTATGTTTGTAAATATTTTTTTATTTTTTGTAACTTAGTTCTTTTTTATTTTTTGTACTTTAGATAGTTTATTTCATTGTAGTTATTTGTAGGAATTGTATTTAATTTATTTATTGATAGTGTAGTGTTAGGTTTAATTGTAGGTAATTGTAGGTATTTTATTTAATTAATTTAATGATAGTATAGTGTTAGGTTTAATTGTAACTTAGGTTAGGATTTATTTTACAGGTAATTTTGTTATTATTATAACTAGGTAACTATTAAATAGTTCTTAACTATTTAATAGCTATTGTACCTGGTTAAAATAATTACAAAGTTGCCTGTAAAATAAATATTAATCCTAAAATAGCTACAATGTAATTATAATTTATATTGTAGCTATATTAGGATTTATTTTACAGGTAAGTATTTAGCTTTAAATAGGAATACTTTATTTAATAAGAGTTAATTAATTTCGTTAGATTAAAATTATATTTAATTTAGGGGGGTGTTAGTGTTAGGGTTAGACTTAGCTTTAGGGGTTAATACATTTATTAGAATAGCGATAAGCTCCGGTCGGCAGATTAGGGGTTAATAATTGAAGTTAGGTGTTGGCGATGTTAGGGAGGGCAGATTAGGGGTTAATACTATTTATTATAGGGTTAGTGAGGCCGATTAGGGGTTAATAACTTTATAATAGTAGCGGTGCGGTCCGCTCGGCAGATTAGGGGTTAATAAGTGTAGGCAGGTGGAGGCGACGTTGTGGGGGGCAGATTAGGGGTTAATAAATATAATATAGGGGTCGGCGGTGTTAGGGGCAGCAGATTAGGGGTACATAGCTATAATGTAGGTGGCGGCGCTTTGCGGTCGGCAGATTAGGGGTTAATTATTGTAGGTAGCTGGCGGTGACGTTGTGGGGGGCAGATTAGGGGTTAATAAATATAATACAGGGGTCGGCGGTGTTAGGGGCAGCAGATTAGGGGTACATAAGTATAACGTAGGTGGCGGTCGGCAGATTAGCGGTTAAAAAAATTTAATCGAGTGGCGGCGATGTGGGGGGACCTCGGTTTAGGGGTACATAGGTAGTTTATGGGTGTTAGTGTACATTAGAGTACAGTAGTTAAGAGCTTTATGAACCGGCGTTAGCCCAGAAAGCTCTTAACTACTGACTTTTTTCCTGCGGCTGGAGTTTTGTCGTTAGATGTCTAACGCTCACTTCAGACACGACTCTAAATACCGGAGTTAGAAAGATCCCATTGAAAAGATAGGATACGCAATTGACGTAAGGGGATCTGCGGTATGGAAAAGTCGCGGCTGAAAAGTGAGCGTTAGACCCTATTTTGAGTGACTCCAAATACCGGAGTTAGCCTAAAACCAGCGTTAGGAGCCTCTAACGCTGGTTTTCACGGCTAATGCCAAACTCCAAATCTAGGCCTATGTCTATTGCACCTATATTTGTATTGTTAAAAGTACAATTAAAATAATAATAAAAAATAAAAAATAAATTAAATGGAATCTACTTAAACTTTGGACCGTGTTTGGCTCTATAGTAATATTTTAAATTTTTATCATTTTCAGTAGTTTTTTCTAAACTATTCATATTGCCCAAACCAGCTATCTGCTTTGCACCATTTAAGAGAAAACATAGGTTGGAAATTTTGCTATGGTATCTCTAGTGAGCCTGGGACTTGCTAAAGAGTTTATTTTAGTTTATTGCCATCTTGTGGAGAATAGAGTAATTGAAGGCAGATATCTATTAACTATGGGCTAGGTTATGAGTGGTGACGCGTTAACTGTTGCACGCAAGTGAAATTGGATTTTTTTCGGCTTTATGCACACACGTTTCAAGTTAAAAGTAAACATGTTGGGTTAATGTGACTTTAGAGTTCTGGTTAACTTTTACGTGAGACTAAAAAGTTGCACAAAACACACCAAAAATACATTTAACAGTACAGTTACACTCAAAATAACACAGTCTAATAAAAATTATAAATAAAAAAAAAAATACATAAAAAAATAGGGCTCAAAGATATGAGGTGTTAGAAAAAATAGCTATACAGGTATAGGTATATACATAACAGATCCTTGGGCTGCTGGAGTCTTTTATTATGGACTAACAGGTTATGAGGGTGAACCTGTCTGAAGCCAGCTAATAAAGTGCTAGGAGTCTGAACACTGTTAACACACTGGGTCTGGGATATAATTTCTTGCACCTGAACTGAAACACATCAAATATATTTGGGGTTTCTATATGATTATCTACATATTACAAGGTGTCGTTTATCTATATGCGCTAACATTTTTGCAGTCTTCATTCTTTATGTGGAAGCAGGTATAAGTATATACATATATATGCATCAAATAAGAGCAGATCTCACAAGAAGGTGAGTATGCTCCAAAAAAAGAGGTTTGCTTTTATGTACTATCTGTGTGTATTAGAATAATGTATTCATTAAAATATAACCTTTAATTGATTTAAAATAAAAAAAGGGCAACAAAAAATAGAAGCGGATTCTTGCTGCTCACACACACATTTAAAACACCCCTTCAATGTGGTAATATTACTATTATAGTATAAGTGAATTTTGTTTGAGAGGGTGATGCTACATAAATTCTAGACACCAACAAGTACTGTGTCTTTAAATAACTGATCAATCGCTCAGTATTTGCTACCAGCTTTGTTTTGCAAAATAATTCAACACAGTTACACTACTTATAGTCTAGCAGTACTAGGAGAGTGCTGGTTTTGTTAATGCACCCTTCTCTAGAAGAAAGTTTTCAACGGTAGTTTGTTATTTTAAACTAGTTCAACATTAATTAAATCTTAGAATTAACAACAACTGGAGAGCAGTTAAAATACAGTAAGTCCGATTACGCGGTCGCGTTTCACATACGCTTCCTCAGAGGGGTACACATGGCTGCAAGATGAGCTCTTTTATGACGATGTAAGTACATGCCCCTGAATGTTGATAGGTTGCCAGCGTAAGTATTCATTGGCTCTTGAAGGTGTCAGTCACCAATATAGTAAAGCCGTGTTTCCTGGTTTATTCGATGCAGAGAAAAGTAATGCTTATTAATATTTGCACTTCATTTCACATAGAGAGCCTGCGTGAGCTTAGAGACTTTGACTTAATTCTGATTATTTCTAGTATAATTATACAGTCGATCGCCTGATATTGAGCGTATAAGGTAAATGGGATGCCCATTGTGTTTACATGTTGATGTTAAGATTTTTGATTGGTAGAAAACTAAATTGAATGGATCTATTACTCTATAGTATACGGCACACCTCTTGTCAGTTATAAAAGTTACGTATATTCATATGATTATCTGTGTAGCGAAAAAGGTTTTTAGTTACTTAATGACCAAGTTCTTATTCTGAATAATACACCATATCAACAAAGTGAAGAGTTTGTGTGTGTTATTAGATTTAGATGCTTGCAGTAATGACATATATAATGTTCAATTTAACTTGACATTATGCATAGGGGATACAATGTGAAATTTGAATACATCTGTATAGCGATTCAACCAATTACCTCTTTCTAACATTTGCTAAACTAAAGATCCATTTAGTGTGATAGAAATCATGACCTGATGTTTGATATATTTATCCTATCAGATTCTGTTAAAAATTTTGGAGGGACTTGAAAGACAGGGTGAGAGAACACAGAGATGACATAAAAGGAAAAGTGCAAGATAGCCCTGTAGCGAGACACTTCGAAACATATCACAATTACGATTTTACTGTCTTAAAGATTACTGGGATTGAGCTCATTAAACAACATAGAAGAGGTGGGGATGTTGATAAACTTCTGTTACAACACGAGTCCTGTTGGATCTATAAGCTACATACAGCTATAGCAACGGGACTTAATGAAAAAATCGAATATTCCTGTTTACTCTATATCAGAGTGATAAGTTGTATCTGTTGGCTCATCTTTTTAATTACCTAGGATGTACCTAGACATTTCCAGTTTAGTTGAACTTTAAGTTTAGGTTTTCAAAGTGTGCATGTCTCTTTAATTAGGGTATATAACTGCACCTTTTCCAAGGTAAACTGCTTTCATAAGCCTGTCAAGTTAGAAATAAATGACTGAATATTAGGATTTTATGCCATGACGATACTATTTTGTTTTATTTATGGTGACTATGTAATTATTATGTATAACATTATGAATATTCCTGTAAATATGCTGCATGTAAATGGTTAGGAATGTTTTCTTCCTAAATCATGTAATCGGTATACCCTGTGTTCAGGGGAACTGAGACAGAAAGAGGAGGAGCTAATCAAAGCTATTATAAAAGGCTGGTCTCCCACACCAATTCAGCCTCTGACGAAGCCTCAGTGCCAGCCCAGGAAAAGGGGAGGGGCAAAACGCATAATGTTTGGTGACCTGTAAACCGGTGAATCATGTCCAGGCTGCTGAAGTTGGTTTCCCGGATCTATCCCAACTTTCAAATTGCTACCAATAGTGAGCGAAGCTCCGTATCTGTATGGGAGTAACCACATTACACTGGAAGTTTGCAACTAAACGGTTTTGACCTAAAATTGGTAACCGTGAAGGTACTTTGTAAAGGGATTTGTTATTTGAACACTGGATTGAAAACAAAAACTTGTGTTTTTAGTCTGCCTATGATATTTTGATCAGTGGAGCGTGTTGATACACTATGGGCTTCACTTTCCATTTTGGCAACTAAGTCACAGTTCAAGGAACTCTGCAACATTGTAACGTCATAATAGCGTTATATGCTCCAACACTTTGTTTGGGTTGCATTATACTGTTGTGTATGAAACACTTTGAGTTTAGGTATAGAACGTGTTTTATACACTTATGTGCTCTGGTACTTGCTAAACTCTGATGTTCTTTCCTTGTAACATTTATATTTATTTTCCATGCCTGGATTTGTATTTACATGTGTTTTGCAGCTTTTTAATTAAGGTGTTTTTTGGTTTATCAAGGGGTATAATAAACAAGATTTAATTTTGAACCTGAGTGCAGCCTTGTCATGCTTTCACATTCATGAGTTGTGTGAATGTAACTCTTTTATTTTTTAGCAGTATACATATATTTATATACATTATAAAGCGTCACAAAGGAGGCATGACTCTCTCTGACGTATCGGAGCGTGGCCCTACCACGCAGATCAACAAGATAGGGCATGTCACTATTTGACGTATTGACACGCCTCATGGCCCCCTTGTGATGCTCTGACTAAACTAGCGCACATATCTTGCCCTCTGTGTGCATTTTTCTACACCAAATAAAGTACTTGTTTGAGTCCTAATTATACTACCTCGACATCCTAATGACGTTTCAAATACACTCCCCCTTTTTTCGGATGGAACGCCCATCTCACCAATTCTGATAGGTCCTGTCCTGTTGTGTTACAGACCCTTTATAGCAAACAACCAATTGTGTGCTTTAAAACTACAATTGTTTCAGATTTTTTTTAAATAAAACATTTTGATATACACTTGCTACATGTTTACAATAGAATGCTGAGATTAAACAGCAGCAGTGTTTTATATCATTAAAGCACCAAGCACCTAATAAGGTATGTACAGTGGGGCAAAAAAGTATTTAGTCAGCCACCAATTGTGCAAGTTCTCCCACTTAAGAAGATGAGAGAGGCCTGTAATTTTCATCATAGGTATACCTCAACTATGAGAGACAAAGTGTGGAAACAATTTCAGACAATCACATTGTCTGATTTGGAAAGAATGTATTTGCATATTATGGTGGAAAATAAGTATTTGGTCACCTACAAACAAGCAAGATTTCTGGCTCTCACAGACCTGTATCTTCTTCTTTAAGAGGCTCCTCTGTCCTCCACTCATTACCTGTATTAATGGCACCTGTTTGAACTTGTTATCAGTATAAAAGACACCTGTCCACAACCTCAAACAGTCACACTCTAAACTCCACTATGGTGAAGACCAAAGAGCTGTCGAAGGACACTAGAAACAAAATTATAGACCTGCACCAGGCTGTGAAGACTGAATCTGCAATAGGCAAGGAGCTTGGTGTGAAGAAATCAACTGTGGGAGCAATAATTAGAAAATGGAAGACATACAAAACCACTGATAATCTCCCTCGATCTGGGGCTCCACGCAAGATCTCACCCCGTGGGGTCAAAATGATCACAAGAACGGTGAGCAAACATCCCAGAACCACATGGGGGGACCCAGTGAATGACCTGCAGAGAGCTGGGACCAACGTAACAAAGGCTACCATCAGTAACACACTACACCGCCAGGGACACAGATCCTGCAGTGCCAGACGTGTCCCTCTGCTTAAGCCAGTACATGTCCGGGCCCGTCTGACGTATGCTAGAGAGCATTTGGATGATCCAGAACCGGATTGGGAGAATGTCATATGGTCAGATGAAACCAAAGTAGAACTGTTTGGTAGAAACACAACTCATTGTGTTTGGAGGAGAGAGAATGCTGAGTTGCAACCAAAGAACACCATATCTATTGTGAAGCATGGGGGTGGCAAAATCATGCTTTGGGGCTGTTTCTCTGCAAAGGGAACAGGACAACTGATCCGTGTACATGAAAGAATGAATGGGGCCATGTATCGTGAGATTTTGAGTGCAAACCTCCTTCCATCAGCAAGGGCATTGAAGATGAAACGTGGCTGGGTCTTTTAGCATGACAATGATCCCAAACACACTACCCGGGCAATGAAGGAGTGGCTTTGTAAGAAGCATTTCAAGGTCCTGGAGTAGAATAGCCAGTCTCCAGATCTCAACCCCTTAGAAAACCTTTGGAGGGAGTTGAAAGTCTGTGTTGCCCAGCGACAGCCCCAAAACATCACTGCTCTATAGGAGGTCTGTATGCAGGAATGGGCCAACATACCAGCAACAGTGTGTAACAACCTTGTGAAGACTTACATAAAACGTTTGACCTCTGTCATTGCCAACAAAGGATATATAACAAAGTATTGAGAGGAACTTTTGATATTGACCAAATTCTTATTTTCCACCATAATTTGCAAATAAATTATTTCCAAATCAGACAATGTGATTGTCTGGATTTGTTTCCACATTTTGTCTCTCATAGTTGAGGTATACCTATGATGAAAATTACAGGCCTCTTTCATCTTCTTAAGTGGGAGAACTTGCACAATTGGTGGCTGACTAAATACTTTTTTGCCCCACTGTACCATAATCTAGGCATATGAATTTGAATTAAACCATATCTATCGATCATGGTATGTTTTTATATTTTAATAATTTAATTTAATATTTTTTTTATATATTCTATATATAGCTATCGGCATGTTTAGATTGCGTAGACATTTTATTTTTTGGAACAATGATTGCTAAATTTATAGTTTCATTTTATTTCTTACTGTTTATTTTTCTCTGCTTTGTTTTATTTGTTATGACATCACTTGATTGGTCTGTACCTGTCCTGTGCAGACAGGTGTTTCCTATTGTTCTTGAGCATTTATTTGGTTATATATAGCATATGAACATTAACCCTTTTATTAAGTCTGATGAGAAAACCTTTGGGAAGAATTGTATTCCTATCATTGGTGGCCCACGAGAGGCCAGTCTCCTTGGTGACTGTGAGATTCTAGCCTGCTACACATGCACCATATAGGTGTGGTTTCCTACACGTGAGTTCAATTTCACTGTTTTCATTCAATCATTAGCAATACTAGACACTTCTGTTTTTGCTTACTGTCTAAAGATCACTGACTTTAGTATTTGGGCCATTGATCCCTTCACAGAGAGCTGCCTGGGCTTGGATTTATTATAAGTTATCTTTTGGACTCCCCATTCCATTGTCCAAGACATATGGGACTTATTTCACAATCACACTGCTAATTTGTATGTACATTTTATAACCTTATTGTGATTTTTTATTGCTTTAGATATTATTCTGAACAATACCATTAAACTGTCTTGCTGCACCTGCTATTGCTGAAATACACTGTGGTAGTATTGACAACCTATGAGCTCTGTGTGAGTTAATGTGCTGCATAGAATATATCCGTGAATCTTCCTTAAACTCAGTTTGCCGCCACACCCGCTTAGCTATGTGTAATCCAAATGTCCATATCCGACATAGTGCCAAATCTGTATAGTGGAAGGATAATGCTATATTGACTGACTGCTCTTGCAGATTAATTTCAATGTTGATTGATTATAAAATGAAGCAACTACATGATGCATCTTTAGAAATTGAATTGTTGCAGATAGAACTAAATACACGCAGTCAGGAAACACAGTTTGCCTAATTTGATAGCATATTACAGTATTCCTTAGCAGAGGCTAAAAGTCTAATTATGGAAACTAAACACGAGAAATATCTGAGGGACCAGAGTGATTATGACACCAATAAGGTGTATATATGGAATAGAAAACAGAGATCTAAATCTTACAAAACAAATAATAAAATACAAAACAAAGGCAAGGGACAAGGAGGAGGGAAGACAGGTAAACAGACACACAAAAAGGTTACAATTTCAGATAGTGAGGCAGAATCTCAGGATGACATACAATATGCAGGAGAAGGATCTTCCTCAGGGGAAGAAACCACCCCAAGCCAGAGTACACTAGCTAAGGCAAGCACACCCATATTGAAATCACAGATCAGTGGCAGGGGGAGACAATCCAAATACCAAGAAGCTGAGATAAGACCTCAGACTGCAACTCTAACTCTGGCAGCACCAGTAGAGTCAGAAAATGCAGACATAGCGCAGGTTTTTTCTAGGGTCCCAGCAGGACCAGAAGAGGGGGAGATGGAGGTCACATAAGAGGAAGATATCCTGTCCGGAGGGGCAGGCAACCAAAAAAATACACATAACATCTATAATTAACCTCTCAGATAATTCCCTCAATGAGAGTGAGATTAAGGTGTTGAGCCTGGGACTAAGTTTTATGCAGATGATTTCAACCTTTTTCAAACTTTCATTGACGTTAATAGACTGATCAGAACCCTCAAATTAAAAATGCATTTCAATAAGTATCCCACTGATAAAGACTCTACATATATGGATCAAGTAAGAGATAGGAACAATGTTTTTAGTTTTGAAGAGTGTAGTGATGTGGTAAACCTTGAGACACTTCAAGACGAAGGATGCACATCAGAGAATAATCTGGATGATGTGCAAATGAACATATATCCTTCTCTAAAAAGTGCATCAAGGTTCTACCCCATACAATCTAGGGGACCCCTATTGGAAAAATATCAACAAAGGGTTGCGAATGATTTAAACAGGCTAGCCTATGTATTAGAAGGGATTATTAGGGACAATTTGAATCCTAAGGAAAGACTCATTCTAAAAAATTTAAGCAGCAATAGTAATTTAGTCATCAGGGCAGCGAACAAGGGGGGGTCCATAGTAGTTATGAATCGTGAGTATTTTATCAATGAGGCACACAGTCAGTTGGAGAACCCTTTTGCAATACAGCAAATTAGAGTTTGATCCCACAGCCTGGTTCTAAAGGGAACTGTTACAGATCATAGATGATGGTAGAGAAATGGGCTTTCTAGACCAAGACACTTGTGATTTTCTATATGTACAACATCCTAGAACCCCTATCTTCAATCAACTTCTGAAGGTACTCAAGACATTAGAAAATGTAGAAGGTAGGCCTATCATTAGTGGAAAAGGTTCCATTTTAGAACCATGATCCCAGTGCCTGGACACTATGCTCAAGCCTCTAGTAGGTAACCTAATGAGCTTTCTGCAGGATACAACACAGCTTCTAAGTGAGATTGAACTTCTCTCTTGGGAAGAAGATTATGGCTGGCTGTGAATTGATGTGAAATCACTTTATTCTTCGATTCCCCATGACAGAGGTTTGGAAGCCATGGACTTCTTCCTAAAGAGAGTAGCAGAATATGGGAGAGACTTTAGATTGTTTAAGGGTTACAAAGTTTTTACTTACCCATATCTTTTTCTCATTTGAGGGGACTTTCTATCTCCAGAGATGTGGCACAGTTATGGGGGCAAAATTTGCCCCCTCTTACGCCAACCTCTACATGGGTTGGTGAGAGTTGTGCCACATCTTTGGAGATAGAAATGCTTACAGATCTGATATAGTATATTTTCATCGTTATATAGACGATCTTCTGTTTGTATGTAAAGGAGACAAATAAAAAGCAATCCAATTTGTAGAAACACTAAATATCAATACTGTAGGTCTCCAATTCACATATGAATTTGGAAAAGAAAGCATACATTTGTTGGATGTTACCCTGAAAGGATCTAAGGAGAGAGCTGTAGCAGTAGAACTATACAGGAAGCCCATTATGGGGAATACTCTCCTTCACGCCCAGAGTAGTCAACCGAGAAGGGTGTTTAACTCAGTACTCAAGGGGCAATTCACCCGCTTCAGATGCAACTGTACTGGTGACAAAGAGTATGCAGCTCATGCAAATGAACTCTCTGAGAGATTTTGAAAGAAGGTACAATAAGAAACAAATTGAGAGAGTACAGAAAGAGGTAGCCAGTATGGATAGAACTGTGCTGTTGAAAGACAAAAATAAGCCACAGACTGATGACAGAGCCCATGATGGGGTTTGTCACCCAGTATAGCAGACAGTATCACCAGATCTGTAATATTGTGTGCAAACACTTTACATTGCTAAAAACAGATGATGCCCTGGTGGATGTGGTTTCAAAGGGTTGTAGGTTTTCCTATAAACGAGGTAGAACTATAGGCAATACTATAGCTCCCACACAATTGAAAACACAGGTTACACAACAAAGCTCCTGGTTGAGATTCAAGGGGGTATATAGATGAAGCTATTCGAATTGTACTGCCTGTGAATATGTAGAGGTTGGTAATGGCTACAGGAGTGCATTCACAGGGGAAACGTTTGTACACAAAGCTTGCTATAACTGCAGATCCACTTATGCTGTGTATCTCCTCAATTGTAGATTGTGTGACATACAATATATAGGTCTCACAACCCATGAAGTGAGATCTAGGATACGGGAGCATGTTTGTATTATAAAACAGGGCCTGAGGTCTTTAATGTGGTCAATAATAGAAGTTGTGAAACCTGATGCGAGAGGCGGCAACAGAGATGTTCTCTTATCTAAAAGAGAAGTTTTTTGGATCCATAGACTAAACACAAGATTTCCGAATGGTTTAAATTCAGAATTCGATCTAATAAACTTCTGGTATTAAATCCTATACTTTATTTTTCACCCAAAAGTCATGCAAATTAAACCTAACTTTTATTGTTTTATGATTCCATGAATGTCTCACTCACCATATATATACAATTGGATATAATATGGAATATGGGTTATATTAGGAATATTCTAGGTGAATCTAGTGTATTTAAACACAAAAACCATTAGATGATAGAAGTATAGTTGATGGTTAATAAGTCCTTTCACCTCATATATCTAAAAAACTTAACACGCTACAAACGAGAGCTAATATATTGATACATTGTTTCCTTAATACTTTGTTCTATTACACAATTTATTATAAAATATTGTTGTATATTCTATTATGATTTCATGTTTCACGTCATTTCATTTCTGTCTGTAATTTCTTAGTAGTAATTTGTTATTAGTAAGCAGTTATGTAGATATCATATGTGGTAATCTATAAAGTATGGAATTAAGCACAAAGTGCTATTAAGTCTACAACAGGATTTGGTTATTTAGTAAAGATAACTAGATTTGAGCAGAGTTTAAAGTGTTACCTAAGGGGCGTGATTTTACTTTCAGGTGTAAGTGTGATGTATCAACACAGGGTTTTTGTTTTTAGCCAATCAAAAGACACGTTTTAGTATATAAAGCATGTAACCTAGGTATTACCCATGCTACGACTATGGCCAAAAAGCCGAAACATGTCTGCGGGTACGTTAATACCCACACATACATCTATGTTCCTATTTTTTTGGCTACTCATTGTATGATAGTCCTTTTTCTCCATGTTTCTCTTCTATATTTCTATTCAATAAATGTTGAATACTTTTACAACCGGGGCTCCTGAGCAAGTTTGTTCACTTTATAGATATTATTCTGATGACATGCATTTACAAATTTTGACCTAGGGTGCCCTCTATTTTTCAATATTACTCCTGAATATACTACCTTTCAGCTTGAAATCTTGATCTCTTGTTCTTGAATTTTCCTTTTTTTTAAACATACTCACAGCCTCAACTTTACTAAGCCCTTTAATATACTTGAAATTTGCTATCATATCACCTCTTTCCCTTCTCTCCTCTAAGCTATACATATTTAGGTCATTGATACGTTTTCTTGGGGGTTTTTTAGACCATGTTGGTAGTTCTCCTTTGCACAGATTCCAGTTTGTTTATACCCTTCTTGAGATATGGCCTGCAGAAAAGCACACAATACTGATCTGAAAAGTGCCATAAGAACCTTACTATTTCTGCTGCAAATACCTCTACCAATACTTGGTGATGTCAGGTGACCTTTTAGACTTGGCATTTCTTGTTCTTGGGGCTTGTTTGTTTGCTCCTTTTTGGACATCATGGGTGCACTTTCTGTGTATCTTCTACCTCTCTGACCGCCGCTTGTTTGAACGTTCTTCTGGATATTCCTTTATGGTTTTTTTGCTTTAAATTGCCAACCTTTGCCTGTGTGACCATTCTCCCAATTATCTGTTGAAAGTTGCTGACCACTGCCTGTCTGACTACTCTTCTGGATATTCTTTTGTACCTGGACATTGCTTATTGTAACCAATGCTTCCCTGCCTTACTACTCACTGAATATCTTCTTAGTTCCTGATCAGGATATTGCAATTTTTTCTGTTCTTGCCTGCTTCTCCATTCTGTATTTTTGGAAGCAGCTGTTTATCTTCCTCTGTAGTTCTGAAGTTTGTATACTCCTACTGAAATCTGCCCACCACTCACAGTGAGATTTTTTCTATTAGTAATCCTTGTCTAAACAGATGCCTGGTTCCTGAACAGCTTCAGTCCCTAAAGGGGTCACACCCTGGGTTGTATTCAGTGAACTAGAGCAGTGATTTGCAACCTTTTTTTTTGCCGTGGCAAACTTTTTTACATTAAAAAATCCTGTGGCACACCACCATCCCAAAATTTTACAAAATCACACATTGTAGCCTAATACAGGATATATATATACACTGTACTGTGCTGTCATGCCATGCCTCCTACAAACTATACATGACATGTTGACATTCATTCACAAACAATCATAATCATTGTCTGTGAATGAATGTCAATTTCATGGTTGTAAATGATGCCTGATGAACCTGTCACATACCTCCCAATATTTCAAAATTTGAAAGAGGGACACCTTGCACTGTTGTCAGTCTGCCGCGGCACACCTGAGGATCTCTCACGGCACACTAGTGGGCCACGGCACACTGGTTGAAAAACACTGAACTAGAGTGTTATTTTCATCACCATAGCCTTTGGGTCAGGACTTATATTTATTATATATAGATAAAAACAGTGAAAGTATGAAATAATTCAGGGATATAGTTTCTTGTGTTAAATGGTTCAGCTGTTTTCTAATTGTATCCATGCAAATTCAGTTGACAGGTTATTTTAAATCAGGTAGGATTTTTCAACCTCCCCTTCTATGTTACTATGTATTAAAATAAGCAAGAGAAGAGAACTTAAAAGGATATGAAACCCAAATTTTTTCTTTCACAATCTCAGATCATGCCCTATCTCTATGACCCTCCTCCAACATAAACATATCAAAATCCGAGATCCTATCGTTAAATCACAAAACGGTAGATACAGCAACATCATACCCTTTTTGTACTGTAAGCACCCACTTAACCTATCTAGGCATTCATATATCAGCCAACCAACAGCAGTGGTATCAGCATAACATGACCCCATAATTAATCAAATTAGAACTGACTTGACTGCCTGGCATAATTTACTGCTCTCCCTGATGGGCAGAGTACATATTATCAAAATGTTTGTGTTGCCCAAGCTTTTATATCCAATGCAAATGCTTCTCCTCCTGCTGAGGTGGAAACGGTAGATACAGCAACATCATACCCTTTTTGTACTGTAAGCACCCACTTAACCTATCTAGGCCTTCATATATCAGCCAACCAACAGCAGTGGTATCAGCATAACATGACCCCATAATTAATCAAATTAGAACTGACTTGACTGCCTGGCATAATTTACTGCTCTCCCTGATGGGCAGAGTACATATTATCAAAATGTTTGTGTTGCCCAAGCATTTATATCCAATGCAAATGCTTCCCCTCCTGCTGAGGTGGAAAGATGTATCAGTCCTTAATTGTATATTCCGTACTTTTGTTTGGAAAGGTGGTAAACCTAGGATAGGTATTAACAAGCTATACTTACCTTATTCAAAAGGGGGCCTAGGCCTGCCAAATCTTCTTTATTATAACTGGGCCTCCCAAGCAAAGTTTTCATTGGACTGGAGATTAGGCACACAACACTTTTCTACTACCCATTTAGAGGAATCATCGCTGCCTCAGATGTCTCTCCCCTTTCTGCCACATGCTACCCTGTCAGAGCTACCAACTGTTATACAATAGTACCACATGTTTAGAGATATACTCCTAGGGTGGAGAGCACTGGCTAAGACCCTGACCTGGGACCACAGTCATTCTCGCGACTTACCCATTTTTGGAAACCCTAGATTCAAACCTGGATCACTTTTTCCTGTCTTCCACACCTGGAAAACTCTGGGCATAGACAATATAGGCAAGTTATTAGACACCCCCACCAAATCGGTTCTGCCTTTTGACACTATATGTAGAACATATTCAATCCACACACAAATAGATTTGCTTACTTCCAACTCCGGCATTATATTAAACATATGTTATAGTATTGCAAAACATTCTGGGATAACACATCATTAACTCCAATTCCCATTAAATGTCGTGTGCACAGTTTTGCTTTATCCATGATTTATAAGGTATTACTACAAGCCAAAGTTCCTGCAATAAAACAGAGCCTCTTAAGCATGTGGAACAAAAAAATAGATAAAGTATCCTCAACCAAAATTATATATGATAGTTTGGATTTAACCTGGTCAGCAACTGTTGAAGCGGACTTCAGAGAATCCAAACTAAGAGTTATTTACCAAGATGATCTAACCCCAAATAGATTGAGCAAATGGAGGAAAAACTTTTCCAATGTTTGTAGCAAATGCTCATACCCAGATCCAGATTTTCTCCATTACCTTGGTACTGCCCCAAGATCCGTAGTTACTGGGGACGTGTCTCCCGCTGGCTATCAAAAATAAAAAACATACCTCTTACCCTTACGCTTACACAGATTCTGTTCCTAGATCAACTACCAATCACAGGACAGGATGAAAAGTTCTTTATTATTAGTGTACTATTGGCTGGGAAATGTGTGTTTCATAGATGGCTTCATAATGAAGCGCCCTCTATTGTATTTTTGAAACAGATGATGTTAAAATATTTATTACGTGAACAATCTGATACCTTATTTGATGTTTCTGCAGGAAAATCACGCTTCATTGGGAAGTGGAGGCTCTATTTAGAGTTTGTGGACTTCCAGACCAAGAGGCAGATTCTATATCCTTTTAAAAATACAACACTTATGTTAGAGGCGAACCTAAGAGGTGAATGGAATATATGGATTAATCTAAATATGTAAACTGTTTTGAGATTTATATTTGAAAATATTGAAATTGCCCTAGTGTTGCCTCACAACTCAACTATTGTGTACCCTAATTGATAATCACTTTGTTTGAATGTATTTAGTTATGTGTACTAAAGTTCGCAATCCTTATAATGTATTTTCAATATCTATCACCCCAAAGCCGGAAGATGGCATGGGGGGTTCTAGATAAGTGATGTTAAGTAACTGTTTAAAGAAAATAAAAAAAGGTTTATAGGCAGAATGGAGATACGTTGTCCTAAATATAAAGGGAAGACTTTCAGACTGAATGTAAGCCATGGATTATTGTCGGGAAACTGATCTCCCTCTATTTTAACTACCTTGACCTGAATGTGCCTTTCTACTTTAGTGTGATACATGTGTTGAGAACATTTTCTCTGTAATGTATGCACTGGAATGTCAAGGATTTGTGTACTGTCAACTCTATTTTTCTGCCTATAATGAAATAAAAGATATATAAAAAAATTGTATGCGCTATCTGCATCATGAATGGAAAAATTAGGTTTTATATACCTTTAAGAATACATTTATCATAGTATAAATGTAATACAATATAAACTAAGGTATTTAAAATCATATAAGATCAAAACTTTTTATTATAATGCAAGGCAAAATTCTATACTAAGTTCTAATATATTCAAAATCATTATTAAGTAGAAAAAAGGGGGCTGAGGGCCAGTGGGTTGAGAGTAAATCAAAATTATAGGGAAAAGTAATCAAGTAAAACCAATATATTAGCCCTATAATTTAAGAGAGAGGAAGGAAGGATACATATGTATGTACCATTAATTGCAAAGACAAAGAGAGATCTTGCAAGAAAAGGGCTAGGCCTGTCTAACTCTAAATAAATATCTTGAAAGAACCCACTGATTTAAATTATCAACAAAAATTAGTAAAATTGTGTGAGAGAACAATACACTGTATCAAGGGGTAAATGGAACCCCAGATACCCAGTCAGAAGTATTTATGTAGTTAAAATTGTCTCAGAAAACCATTCATACTGAAAAATCTTTATTGGGAGACAAAGATAAAGTCCAGCAGGACTCAGATAAACATTCACACATACACTGATTAAAAATAGCTCAAGCTTGTATGTTTAATTAGAACAGTCCAATATATAGCGAGGGAAACAGTAATAATGGTATTTCAGTAATCTCTGCAAATAATACTCTCAAGGATATCTGATATGGGCAAATGCTGTAAGATTCCTTTGAATATTAATAATGTGCAGGTTAACTTTGCACAGTAAATTATGGACCCTTGGATGGTGTGTTGAGAAGATAAAAACCAGAATATATATTTATATAGTAGTCAGGTTAAGTGTTTAGAATCTCATAAAGCTCAATTGTGTGTGCACTAGTAGTAAGCAGAAATAGCACCCGATATCACAGTAATGGGTTAAATATATTGCGTTATAACTGAGAGCTTGGGTTCAGCTGTATTGCTCAAAGAGGATACTGGCCTAACCAATACGGTATTTTGTGACCTAGTGTTCTCAGTGGTTTGACCGGTACACACGTAGTTGCTAATAAATAAAAATGTATGTTTGATACATATTAGCACAACCGGAAAAACAAACCGATACCAAATATCCCTCAGTAGCAGGAAAATATTTGCTAGGCTGAACAGTTATTAATATTGCTTTGGTCAATAAGAGAATGTCATTATATTACTATATATAGAGAGGTACTTAAGGTAATACAAAATAAATATTTTATACCATATATATTAGTACCAATGATTTTTACGTTTTATATTGACCACTTGCATCAATTATGATACTATGATAAACCCAGCACTAGTATCAGGTTACCACCTTAGTTGCCAAACACCTATAGGTGAGAATATTGTAAGCTGTCAGTTATTCAAATTGGCAGAATGAGAGACCCACATAACAACTGGCTAAAGTAAGCCTCTTCTATAGCGGAGGCTGTCATTAATATTACTTCTGGCTAATAAAGATCCAACATTCACATCACCATCTACAAAAGTCTCTACTATATCGGACACTGTATTATTGTTAACCTGCTCAGATTTCACACACGCATATATTCTGTAAATATAGGAGGTATAATTGTGAGCGAGCGAGCGAGCGGATAAAAACAGTGAGGTACTGTGACCTCGTGAACAATGCCCCTGACGCGCGTTTCACATAACGCTTCTTCAGAGGGGTGAAGAAGCGTTATGTGCAACGCGCGTCAGGGGCATTGTTCACAAGGTCACAGTACCTCACTGTTTTTAGCCGCTCGCTCTCAATTATACCTCCTATATTTACAGAATATATGCGTGTGTGAAATCTCCCCTGGGTTGTATTCAGTGAACTAGAGCAGTGATTTGCAACCTTTTTTTTTGCCGTGGCACACTTTTTTACATTAAAAAATCCTGTGGCACACCACCATCCCAAAATTTTACAAAATCACACATTGTAGCCTAATACAGGATATATATATACAATGTACTGTGCTGTCATGCCAGGCCTCCTACAAACTATACATGACATGTTGACATTCATTCACAAACAATCATAATCATTGTCTGTGAATGAATGTCAATTTCATGGTTGTAAATGATGCCTGATGAACCTGTCACATACCTCCCAATATTTCAAAATTTGAAAGAGGGACACCTTGCACTGTTGTCAGTCTGCCGCGGCACACCTGAGGATCTCTCACGGCACACTAGTGGGCCACGGCACACTGGTTGAAAAACACTGAACTAGAGTGTTATTTTCATCACCATAGCCTTTGGGTCAGGACTTATATTTATTATATATAGATAAAAACAGTGAAAGTATGAAATAATTCAGGGATATAGTTTCTTGTGTTACATGGTTCAGCTGTTTTCTAATTGTATCCATGCAAATTCAGTTGACAGCTTATTTTAAATCAAATGAAATAAAAGATATAGAAAAAAATTGTATGCGCTATCTGCATCATGAATGGAAAAATTAGGTTTTATATACCTTTAAGAATACATTTATCATAGTATAAATGTAATACAATATAAACTAAGGTATTTAAAGTCATATAAGATCAAAACTTTTTATTCTAATGCAAGGCAAAATTCTATACTAAGTTCTAATATATTCAAAATCATTATTAAGTAGAAAAAAGGGGGCTGAGGGCCAGTGGGTTGAGAGTAAATCAAAATTATAGGGAAAAGTAATCAAGTAAAACCAATATATTAGCCCTATAATTTAAGAGAGAGGAAGGAAGGATACATATGTATGTACCATTAATTGCAAAGACAAAGAGAGATCTTGCAAGAAAAGGGCTAGGCCTGTCTAACTCTAAATAAATATCTAGAAAGAACCCACTGATTTATATTATCAACAAAAAGTAGTATAATTGTGTGAGAGAACAATACACTGTATCAAGGGTTAAATGGAACCCCAGATAACCAGTAAGAAGTATTTATGTAGTTAAAATTGTCTCAGAAAACCATTCATACTGAAAAATCTTTATTGGGAGACAAAGATAAAGTCCAGCAGGACTCAGACAAACATTTACACATACACTGATTAAAAATAGCTCAAGCTTGTATGTTTAATTAGAACAGTCCAATATATAGCGAGGGAAACAGTAATAATGGTATTGCAGTAATCTCTGCAAATAATACTCTCAAGGATATCTGATATGGGCAAATGCTGTAAGATTCATTTGAATATTAATAATGTGCAGGTTAACTTTGCACAGTAAATTATGGACCCTTGGATGGTGTGTTGAGAAGATAAAAACCAGAATATATATTTATATAGTAGTCAGGTTAAGTGTTTAGAATCTCATAAAGCTCAATTGTGTGTGCACTAGTAGTAAGCAGAAATAGCACCAGATATCACAGTAATGGGTTAAATATATTGCGTTATAACTGAGAGCTTGGGTTCAGCTGTATTGCTCAAAGAGGATACTGGCCTAACCAATACGGTATTTTGTGACCTAGTGTTCTCAGTGGTTTGACCGGTACACACGTAGTTGCTAATAAATAAAAATGTATGTTTGATACATATTAGATAACCGGAAAAACAAACCGATACCAAATATCCCTCAGTAGCAGGAAAATATTTGCTAGGCTGAACAGTTATTAATATTGCTTTGGTCAATAAGAGAATGTCATTATATTACTATATATAGAGAGGTACTTAAGGTAATACAAAATAAATATTTTATACCATATATATTAGTACCAATGATTTTTACGTTTTATATTGACCACTTGCATCAATTATGATACTATGATAAACCCAGCACTAGTATCAGGTTACCACCTTAGTTGCCAAACACCTATAGGTGAGAATATTGTAAGCTGTCAGTTATTCAAATTGGCAGAATGAGAGACCCACATAACAACTGGCTAAAGTAAGCCTCTTCTATAGCGGAGGCTGTCATTAATATTACTTCTGGCTAATAAAGATCCAACATTCACATCACCATCTACAAAAGTCTCTACTATATCGGACACTGTATTATTGTTAACCTGCTCAGATTTCACACACGCATATATTCTGTAAATATAGGAGGTATAATTGCGAGCGAGCGAGCGGATAAAAACAGTGAGGTACTGTGACCTCGTGAACAATGCCCCTGACGCGCGTTTCACATAACGCTTCTTCAGAGGGGTGAAGAAGAGTTATGTGAAACGCGCGTCAGGGGCATTGTTCACGAGGTCACAGTACCTCACTGTTTTTAGCCGCTCGCTCGCAATTATACCTCCTATATTTACAGAATATATGCGTGTGTGAAATCTGAGCAGGTTAACAATAATACAGTGTCCGATATAGTAGAGACTTTTGTAGATGGTGATGTGAATGTTGGATCTTTATTAGCCAGAAGTAATATTAATGACAGCCTCCGCTATAGAAGAGGCTTACTTTAGCCAGTTGTTATGTGGGTCTCTCATTCTGCCAATTTGAATAACTGACAGCTTACAATATTCTCACCTATAGGTGTTTGGCAACTAAGGTGGTAACCTGATACTAGTGCTGGGTTTATCATAGTATCATAATTGATGCAAGTGGTCAATATAAAACGTAAAAATCATTGGTACTAATATATATGGTATAAAATATTTATTTTGTATTACCTTAAGTACCTCTCTATATATAGTAATATAATGACATTCTCTTATTGACCAAAGCAATATTAATAACTGTTCAGCCTAGCAAATATTTTCCTGCTACTGAGGGATATTTGGTATCGGTTTGTTTTTCCGGTTGTGCTAATATGTATCAAACATACATTTTTATTTATTAGCAACTACGTGTGTACCGGTCAAACCACTGAGAACACTAGGTCACAAAATACCGTATTGGTTAGGCCAGAATCCTCTTTGAGCAATACAGCTGAATACAAGCTCTCAGTTATAACGCAATATATTTAACCCATTACTGTGATATCGGGTGCTATTTCTGCTTACTACTAGTGCACACACAATTGAGCTTTATGAGATTCTAAACACTTAACCTGACTACTATATAAATATATATTCTGGTTATTATCTTCTCAACACACCATCCAAGGGTCCACAATTTACTGTGCAAAGTTAACCTGCACATTATTAATATTCAAAGGAATCTTACAGCATTTGCCCATATCAGATATCCTTGAGAGTATTATTTGCAGAGATTACTGCAATACCATTATTACTGTTTCCCTCGCTATATATTGGACTGTTCTAATTAAACATACAAGCTTGAGCTATTTTTAATCAGTGTATGTGTGAATGTTTGTCTGAGTCCTGCTGGACTTTATCTTTGTCTCCCAATAAAGATTTTTCAGTATGAATGGTTTTCTGAGACAATTTTAACTACATAAATACTTCTTACTGGGTATCTGGGGTTCCATTTAACCCTTGATACAGAGTATTGTTCTCTCACACAATTTTACTAATTTTTGTTGATAATTTAAATCAGTGGGTTCTTTCAAGATATTTATTTAGAGTTAGACAGGCCTAGCCCTTTTCTTGCAAGATCTCTCTTTGTCTTTGCAATTAATGGTACATACATATATTCAAAATCATGTAAACAATCAATAAATTGTGGATAAAAATATTGTAATTTGGATAATTGTCTTTTGTATTTAATGGTTTAAATATTATTTTATAACAATGAAGCTATTTTTAAGCAATGCAATTTCTTTTCTAGACTAGAATATATTTTAATCTATTGTAAAATGAAAAAAAGTGATTTAAGCATTAGAAAATTAACGGCCAGATTACGAGTTTTGAATTATGAGCGGCTCGTTACTAACTTTCAAGTTATTGTCACCGCTCACCTCCCTATAGTGCTGCTATTACAGTTTTGCAAAAACCCGGAGTTAGCAGGCAATATGGCAGTGTTGAGCTCCATACCGCACACAAATTAGGGGCTGATTGCATCAGCCAATAGGATTTTTCCACCTTTTATTCCAATTGGCTGATAGAATTCTATCAGCAAATCGGAATTCAAGGGACGCCATCTTGGGTGACATCCCTTAAAGGAACCTTAATTTTCAGTAGCCGTCAACAGAAGAGGATGCTCCGCGTCGGATGTCTTGAAGATGGCGCCGCTCCGCGTCGGAAGGATGAAGATAGAGGATGCCGTCTGGATGAAGACTTCTGCCCACCTGGAGGACCACTTCTTGCCGCTTGGATGAAGACTTCTCCTGGCTTCATTGAGGACTTCTGCCTGCTTGGATGAAGACTTCTCCCGGCTTGATGAGAATGTCTGTCCTGTCTTCAAAAACTGTATGTGGATCTTCAGGGGTTAGGATTTTTTAAGGATTTATTGGGTGGGTTTTATTTTTAGCTTAGGGTTTGGGCAATGGAAAAAGAGCTAAATGCCCTTTTTAAGGCAATGCCTATACAAAATGCCCTTTTTAGGGCAATGGGGAGCTTAAGTTTTTTAGATAGGATTTTATTTGGGGGGTTTGGTTGTGTGGGTGGTGGGTTTTACTGTCGGGGGCTTGTTTGTATTTTTTTTACAGGTAAAAGAGCTGATTTCTTTGGGGCAATCCCCCGCAAAAGGCCCTTTTAAGGGCTATTGGCAGTTTAGTTTAGGCTAGGGTTTTTTTATTTTGGGGGGCTTTTTTATTTTGATAGGGCTATTAGATTAGGTCTAATTAGTTTAAATATTTGATCATTTCTTTTTTATTTTGTGTAATTTAGTGTTTACTTTTTTTATTAAGATTTATTTTAATTATAATAAAGTTAGGGGTGTTAGGGTTAGGGTTAGGTTTAGGGGTTAATAACTTTAGTATTGTAGATTAGGGGTTAATAATATTTAATACAAAAATAGAACGGAAGGCTACTGAGCAACAGTACAAAAAGCAAGTTTATTCCGGTAAAAAAGAAAAGAAAGACACAGCATGTCAAAAAAAGGGTATAAGCTATCTTACATGTTTCGCGCCAACCGGTGCTTACTCATAGATGCTAAGTTCAAGTAAAAACAGCTGTTGCATTTAAAGGGTAAGGCACCAATAAGAAACATTGTCTGTTAAGTGACGTAATGTATAGCTGTCACACAGACTCCTAAGCATAGTTTAAAGTGCACTTCCTTTATAAATGCAACAGCTGAACAATTAACCCTTTAAGGACACAGCTTTCAGTTTGCTCAATTGTTTTATGACGGAAAAATTCCATCATATGTCCTTGTGAAGGAATGGCAATAATACTTGGCAGACATAAAAAGATATATACGTCTTCAAAAACAGTACGAAGAATATTAGAAAAACAATCACAGATATTTGTTGTTATTATAAAATACATAAAATGTAAGAGTGTGATAGTTATAAAAATACACACAACCATCAACATGTGAAAGGGGCATATACAAATATGCATACTTGTTAAACCAAAAATAATTAATAGCAAAGGCAGCAATGCAAGCAATGTTAAGTGCAATAAGAGATGTGATATGGGGTATCGCTCAATTGACATATGAGTGATATCTAAATCATAAAGTCTATTTATCTTATGGTGATATATGGTAGTGTCCTATTATTGGAAACTATTAGGTAAAGTTACAGTGTCCATACTAAGGCTATATATTAAAATGCATACTAATATGATAATATATGTATGAATACTAATATTAATGATGTTAAATACCTAGTCCACATAATATCTCATGTCCCATTCTAAATTCATGCCTAATGGTAGTTTGGATTTCAATTTATAGATCCAAAACAGTTTCTTTTTGTCTAATAACTTGGACACATTTCCACTCCTCTGGGGAATTCTTGCTAGGTCTATGACTTTAATCTTAAACCTGGGTACATTTGGTGAAATTAATGAGATTAAAATGTTTTGCCACAGCAGAATCCTTGTTAAAATTCTTTATATCTCTCAGATGTTCCCTAGCACGGTCCCTGAGGGTTCTGGTTGATTGTCCCACATATTGAGCCCCACAAAGCTGACAATCAAGTAGATATACTATATAGTCAGTAAGGCAGGTAGCATAGAAATTTATCTCAAAGCGTTCACCTGTAACATTACTGAAAAATCTATTATATATATTATTATTATATATATATATGTATAATCCATAGTCTCACATGTTAAACAATTGGAAAGATGTGCTCTGAAATTCCCTTTACCTCTGAGCCAATTCCCATTGGTCCTTGTTTTGGAGCTTACTAGGCTAGGTGAAAGCCTAGAGGCTAGTGTAGGTGGGGTTTTTTTTAGCTACGAACTTGCAGTCTTTAATATATGACTGCAAGATCTCATCACGCTTTAGTAAGTGTAGGTGTTTTTTAATAATACTACATATTGAATTATATTGTAGTGAGAATTCAGTAGAAAAGACTATGCTTTGTTCGTCTAAATAGCTTTTACCAGCTCCTTTCTTGTGCGCATCAGTACTATCAATGTTATCTGTTGGGATGATTGGTTCTTTTGGTTTTGGTTTCCAATATTTTGTCTCCTTAAAAACTTTGTATAACTCCCTTTCAAACTACCATTAGGCATGAATTTAGAATGGGACATGAGATATTATGTGGACTAGGTATTTAACATCATTAATATTAGTATTCATACATATATTATCATATTAGTATGCATTTTAATATATAGCCTTAGTATGGACACTGTAAATTTACCTAATAGTTTCCAATAAAAGGACACTACCATATATCACCATAAGATAAATAGACTTTATGATTTAGATATCACTCATATGTCAATTGAGCGATACCCCATATCACATCTCTTATTGCACTTATCATTGCTTGCATTGCTGCCTTTGATATTAATTATTTTTGGTTTAACAAGTATGCATATTTGTATATGCCCCTTTCACATGTTGATGGTTGTGTGTATTTTCATAACTATCACACTCTTACATTTTATGTATTTTATAATAACAACAAATATCTGTGATTGTTATTCTAATATTCTTCGTATTGTTTTTTGAATATTTATATATCTTTTTATGTGTGCCAAGTATTATTGCCATTCCTTCACAAGTAATATGTTTTTAATTGTTCAGCTGTTGCATTTATAAAGAGAGTGCACTTTAAACTATGTTTAGGAGTCTGTGTGACAGCTATACATTACGTCACTTAACAGACAATCGGCTAGATTACGAGTTTTGTCGGTAAAGACTTGCGTTGCTAACGAGCCTTTTTTTTCCAGCGCTCACTTTAAACAACGCTGGTATTACAAGTTTTCTGAATGGCTGCATTAGCCTCAGAAAAGTGAGCGTTGAGCAAATTTAGCTCCACATCTCACTGTAATACCAGCGCTGGTTACGGTAGCGGTAAACTGGCTAAAACGTGCTTGTGCACGATTTCCCCATAGGAAACAATGGGGCTGAGACGGCTAAAAAAAAAACTAACACTTGCAAAAAAGCAGTGTTCAGCTTCTAACGCAGCCCCATTGTTTCCTATGGGAAAATACTTTTAATGTCTACACCTAACACCCTAACATGAACCCGAGTCAAAACACCCCAAATCTTACACTTATTAACCCCTAATCTGCTGCCCCCAACATCGTCGTCTACATTATATTATTAACCCCTAATCTGCCGCTCCGGACACCGCCGCCAGCTACATTATATGTATGAACCCCTAATCTGCTGCCCCTAGCACCGCTGCAACCTACATTATATTTATTAACCCCTAATCTTCCACCCCTAATGTTGCCGCAACCTAACTACACTTATTAACCCCTAATCTGCCGCCCCCAACGTCACCACCACTATAATAAAGTTATTAACCCCTGAACCTAAGTCTAACCCTAAACCCCCCTAACTTAAATATTATTTAAATAAATCTAAAGAAAATTACTATTATTAACTACATTATTCCTATTTAAAACTAAATACTTACCTATAAAATAAACTAGCTACAATATAACTAATAGTTACATTGTAGCTATCTTAGGGTTTATTTTTATTTTACAGGCAAGTTTGTATTTATTTTAACTAGGTAGAATAGTTATTAAATAGTTATTAAATATTTAATAACTACCTAGCTAAAATAAATACAAAATTACCTGTAAAATAAATCCTAACCTAAGTTACAATTACACCTAACACTACTCTATAAATAAATTAACTAAATTAAATTAAACTAATTACAATTAAATTAAATAAACTAAATTACGGGAAAAAAAACACTTAATTACAGAAAATAAAAAAGAACCTAAGTTACAATTACACCTAACACTACTCTATAAATAAATTAACTAAATTAAATTAAACTAATTACAATTAAATTAAATAAACTAAATTACGGAAAAAAATAAACACTAAATTACAGAAAATAAAAAAGAAATTACAATTTTTTAAACTAATTACCCCTAATCTAATCCCTCTAAAAAAATAAAAAAGCCCCTCAAAATAATAAAATTCCCTACCCTATACTAAATTACAAATAGCCCTTAAAAGGGCCTTTTGCGGTGCATTGCCCCAAAGTAATCAGCTCTTTTACCTGTAAAAAGAAAATACAATACCCCCCCAACATTACAACCCACCACGCACATACCCCTACTCTAAAACCAACCAAATCCCCCCTTAAAAAAAACTAACACTAACCCCCTGAAGATCACCCTACCTTGAGCTGTCTTCATCCAATCCGGGCAGGTCTTCATCCGATCGGGGCAGAAGAGGTCATCCAGACGGCAGAAGTCTTCATCCAGGCTGCATCTTCTATCTTCATCCTTCCGGCACGGAGCGGGCCCATCTTCAAGACATCCGACGCGGAGCATCCTCTTCTTCCGACGGACTAATGACGAATGACGGTTCCTTTAAGTGACGTCATCCAAGATAGCGTCCCATGAATTCCGATTGGCTGATAGAATCCTATCAGCCAATTGGAATTAAGGTAGGAAAAATCCTATTGGCTGATGCTATCAGCCAATCGGATTGAAGTTCAATCCGATTGGCTGATCCAATCAGCCAATAGGATTGAGCTCGCATTCTATTGGCTTTTGGTTGGCTCCACACACCCCTACTTTGGGTTGGTCTGTTCCCCTCATCCACTCTCCTTCTGTGGAAGTTCCCTGCAGCGGCACGTCTCCCTCTTGCGTTAATAATATTTAACAAGTGTTTGTGATGCGGAAGTGCGGGGGTTTAGGGGTTAATATGTTTATTATAGTGGCGGTGATGTCCGGAGCGGCATATTAGGGGTTAATCATTTTATTTTAGTGTTTGCGATGTGGGAGGGCCTCGGTTTAGGGGTTAATAGGTAGTTTATGAATGTTAGTATACTTTGTAACACTTTAGTTATGTGTTTTATGGTATAGCTTTGTAACATAAAACCCATAACTACTGACTTTAGATGGCGGTACGAATCTTGACGGTATAGGGTGTACCGCTCACTTTTTGGCCTCTGACCGGCGCAATGGAAGTCCCATTGAAAAAAGACTTTTTGAAAGGTACGGTAGTTAGATTGCGTTATGGCCAAAAAAGTGTGCGGTACAGGTATACCTGCAAAACTCATCAAATTAAAAGCAGCGTTATGAGCCTTTTTCACTCATAACGCAAAACTTGTAATCTAGCCGAAGGTTTCTGCAGAATATAATCAATCTCTATAACAAGTTTGCTATATGTAATGTTCACATTATCTAAACAATTACGTTTTAACAGTATTTTATTTTTCTATATTTTATTGGCATTAAGAATTTAACATTTGACACAAGTTTTTTTTTAATTTTATTTACATGATTATTCATACCTGCCACTGATTGTTACGTAAGGAGGGAAGGATCTAAAGGCTACTTGCATTTAAACCCAATACCTATTTACTCTGACACTACATTGGTATACAATATAACTATTTGGATAATTTGTTATGATCTGAATATGGAGGGAGGCGACCGCTTGTGGCATTCGTCTCTTTACAGAGCCTCATTTATTCTTGTGAAAGTGAAACACACTAAGCTCTGTGCAAATCCAGATCTTTCACTTTCACAAGAATAAATGCAGCTCCGAAAAGGGCCGAATGCCATAAGCGACCGCTTTCTACTGCATTCAGATCATAACGAATAAGCCAAATGCAAATTCCTATCTAACATCAAAATATTGTCAAATGATGTTGCTATGGGAATCATATTTCAGCTAACTGATTGTTCTTCTAAGATAGAGTCAGATAGTTCTTTCCAATAACCAAACCAACTATATTTTTATTGATAAACAATGATGATTAGATGTATCTGGAAATGTCTCATGTTGAGTCCTCATATCTTTCAGCTTCAGAGGAGAGAATTCCGTCATATATCAAATCCACTTGATAATATCGTTATCCTCTAAATTGTAGGTGGTTCCATAAGAAAGTTCCAAAACCAAATAAAACCCAGTTGACAAACTTTAAGTTTCGAGCATTACTAGACAGGTTGCAAAGGTCTTCTTGGCAGCAAAATGTAGGACGAGACACACCCAAGAGATTTGTATTACTTTGCACACACTTTTCTGCACAATGTTTCATCACATTCATGTCTCCTTGGTACGGGTAACCTTAAAGACATAAAATACAATTAATACTGTGGATAAAGTGTACCTTAATTATATAATACTACAGCTATATCTGACTTGACATTGTAGAAAAATTGCTTTTCCATCTGCTCTACTTAATGTATGGAGCATTTTATCAGTGAACACAAAACCCAAAGTATAGAGCATGCAATTTTAAGCAACTTTCTAATTTACTCCTATTATAATTCTTTTCTTTGTTCTCTTGCTATCTTTATTTGAAAAAGCAGGAATGTAAGCATAGGAGCCGGCCCATTTTTGGTTCAGCACCTGAGTAGCACTTGTATATTGGTGGCTACTGGCTACATTTAGAAGAGTTCATAAATCTGAAAACTGATGAATAGATATTATAGTTTATGTTTAACTTATAATTATGGATAGTGTTAAATAAATAATTTTCAAATTTGGCCTGTGGATAGATTTTATTGTCTAATACGTGTTTTATTGTTGGAAAAAAGAGCAGTGGTTACTGAGTTATAAAGATTTAACTTTTTTTTGTTTAATATTCGAAACATGATCGGGAAAAGCAAATAGTTTAAAAAATTAAAGAATCTATCCATCATATGTCTATCTATCTATCTATCTATCTATCTATATATCTATCTATCTATCTATCTATCTATCTATCTATCTATCTATCTATCTATCATCTATCTATCTATCATTTATATATCTATCTATCTATCTATCTATCTATCTATCTATCTATCTATCTATCTATCTATCTATCATCTATCTATCATCTATCTATCATCTATCTATCTATCTATCTATTTATGTGGTTTATAAAAAGATGTTCATATTGGAAAAGTTCAAGGACACACATATACATACATACATAAACATCAATACACATACATACATACATACTCATACATACACATACATATATATACACATACATAAACATCAATACACATATATACATACATACTCATACATACACATACATATATATACACATACATAAACATCTATACACACATATACTGTACATATGTAATAAACATATATACATACATACACATACATATATACACATACATAAACATCTATACACATACAATATATATATATATATATATATATATACATGCATATACATATGTACACATATATAAACATATACTGTATACACATAAATACAAACATACACATACATATGTACACATACATAAACATATATACACATATGTACATACATACACATACATATGTACACATACATAAACATATATACACATATATACATACATACACATACAAACATGGATATATATACAGTATATATATGTTCCCCCATAATAATGATGAAACTTTACCTGTAGGACCAGTCACTATTGTATAGCAAAACGTTTCTTTGTCTGTGCAGTTCTCTAGAGTTTTGCAATTCCCTGAAGGCGTAGGAACCAAACACGTGTAGCACTGCAGACAGAATGCTGTGGAATACAGAAGTATTGATCAGTAAACATGACTAATACTGGTTCCTTAAATTTATCATTTTACCAATATTCTAGGTGCTGTTAGATTATTCTTTGTCTGAATGATAATTACTTTCTCTCTTTTTTTCTCTTTCAAATTTTTTTTTTAATGTTTCTGAATAAATAAAGCTACTTTTCCTGTGATAGTTCTCATTGTCCCAAGACTCAGTTGTACATAATATTACAATTCCGGTTGCAAATAAAACTAGCGTTTTTTTCATGCAAACATATTTTTCTTTTATTTTATTGATACAAAATAGTGATTACTGAGCCCCTTAAAAAAAGTTTTGTAAGAGGAGGCAATTGGTAGACCCAGTAAAAAGCACCAGAACAGGGGGCATATATATTTACAAATGATGCTAATAATAATTGTAATAATAAAAATAATAATATATTAACATTTTTCTATATTAGCATTATTGTTGTATTATTGTTGTGCATATATTTTTGTCCTCATTAGAAGAATGTTTGCAGATACATATATCCCACACTATTTTATAGAACAAAAATAATTCAAACAAATTTATTGTTATTTGCTTTTATAATCAATACAAAAAAAATAGATAAATCACTATCCATATAAAATAGTCAATGTAACAATATATAACATAAATTTTTATCACCAAATTAGTTAATTTTTATTTATTTTTTTCTTTATAAAGATTAATCAATATTACTCAAAAAAATAAAACACATATATTATCTTTCTTTTCTCTTTTTTCCCTTTTTTGTTTCTTAATTAATCTGAAATTGAGTAATCCGATTGATTTGGCCCCTAACATTACTCCCAATAAATCGAATAGACATACCCAAAGTCATTGGATGGGTACTCCTTTTCTTAAGACCCGTCAACTTACAATCATATGCTTCTATAATTAATTGTTTAACTAAAATATTTTTTTACCAATTTAACAGATGGTATCTTATTGGTTATCCAATTTTTTGAAAAATAGGTGTCTAATCAAAACAATAGAAATTAAAATAAATTACCATTCCTTTTCCATTTTTTTTTTTTTTGGATAGAAGAAGAATATTTTCCCTAGACAGGGTAATTTTTAAAATTCACCTTTTGGAAGATAAAATAGGCTGCTTTAGCCCAATATTGGAGTAACTTTGGGCAACCACAAATCAAATGAAAGAAGTCCGGATTTATTGTTGAACCCTTCAAAAATGCATTCTCAATATTTTTTTTCCATTTATTAACCCTCCTTGGGATCAAATAATTTTTGTTTTATTCTGGTTTGCACTTCTCTCAATCTAGAATGTAACTTCCAAGAGTGAATAGTCGTAAGGCTATTCTGGAGTAAAGTTTTAACGTATTCCGCTTTTTTCATCAAGTCATATATTCCAGATAATCCTCCAAAAATTACATCATCATCAAATGACAAAAGGTTTCTTTAAGTTGATGATCAAAAAAAGACCATCTTTTTACATCCTGCTTGTCCAATAACTCCAGCAAAATAATATTACACTGGCTTTTTTAGATTTTTTTTGTCAAAAATATAACAAATTATTAAACTGAAAACCACAAATTAAAAAACAAACAAACAATATTTCTAGTATAAGTAATACCCTACTTACCTATCTCTGCAGATATGACCAATGTCACAACAATTATAAGATTTCTCTTCATGATAAGATCCAATTTAAAGAGCATTTTTTCAAAGTTATACAGCCTTATATATACTGTAGTACCATCCCACTGTTACCACACACAGCTACAAGTGAGAAAACATAAAAACAACACAGTCTGGAATAACTGGTCACTTAGCCCGGAAACATTTGCTGTCTGATTTTATAGAACCTTTATGGCAATAAAACAGATTCACAGTGAAATAATAATACACAGACACTAAAGCAACAGCATTCACTTATTATCTAAGGAAATGTCCTCACATTCATGCCCTGTCCACTACTTAATTTAATACATAAAGTGCAATATGTAGATTCAAGTACACTTTGATTGTAATTAATAACATCTTCCCCTAATCTGTATTTATTAAAGGGACAGTGCACTGTGATTTTTAATATCCTCTTTAATATGTTTCAAATTATATATTTTACCTGCTGGAGTAAATTAAATTATTTACAAAGAATTCAGTTACCTTTATTTTTCATTTGAAATAGTTGCTTTTACCTGTTGTATTCCCACCTAAAATGAAAATTTCAAAACTCAGTTACTGGTTATTGTAAAGATATGTAGACAAGAAGGTTTAGAAAAATCATGCACCCAGTGGGGGTGGGACAGAAAGATCATACAACATTTATTTTCCATTGTTCTCTTTCTAAGTATTAATCTCACTGTTTATACTATTTGAGATACAATAAAAAGGATTTTGTGTAAATATATAGAGAGAAGCTAAGGAGGCCTGCTCTCCCTGCAAGCTCAGCCCATTTGATTAGAGCGCAATCGCAATTTACGCTAGAATGATTACCTTAATTTCAGAGCTGTGGTTGACTGTTTTGTGAAAGTTAAAAGTGTCACAAAACACATAAAAATATATTACAAAGTACAATTACACTCATAATAACACCATCTCATAAAAAAAATTCAAACAAAAAAATAGTGCACATAAAAGTTATAAGGGCTCAAAGACAGGAGGTCTAAGAAAAAAAAAGGCAGGCAAAGGGCTTTAACATAGAGATACATACATATACATCTCTAAAGATGGGTATGTATATATATATATATATATATATATATATATATATATATATATATATATATATATATATATATACTGTATATGTCTATATATGTGTACATATGTATTTATGTATTTATATGTGTATATATGTATTTATGTATTTATATGTGTACATATGTATTTATGTATTTATATGTGTATATATGTATTTATGTATTTATATGTGTATATATTTATTTATGTATTTATATGTGTACATATGTATTTATGTATTTATATGTGTATATATGTATTTATGTATTTATATGTGTATATATGTATTTATGTATTTATATGTGTATATACTTGATACTGCTTTTGTAATTTCTCAAGCTGTATCGTGCATTTGATAAAGGGGGCGCAATGCCTCCGAAACGTCATGCTTTTTAATGTAACTTATTAAATGTTATGTTTTATCCAACCAGAGAGTGCCTTTTCTGTGCTTGATATATGTGTATATATGTATTTATGTATTTATATGTGTACATATGTATTTATGTATTTATATGTGTATATGTATTTACAGACATATATACACATATAGACACATAAATACATATGTACACATATATAGACATATACATTATATATATATATATATATATATATATATATATATATATATATATATATATATATATATATATATATATATATATGTGCATTGGAGCCCTTTGCAATTAAGTAGATGAAAACATGAAAAACCATATTTCTGCTATATTAATTTTTAATAAAGTGTTACAGTGTGCATTTACTGTGTATTTTGAAAAAGTTATCCCTATATATCTGTATATTTCTATATCTATATATAATTATCTATAAATATATATTGTACCAAAATACAATCAGATATTTATAGAACAATGTATTTTTTAATAAATAGAACATATTTTGCAATGTGCAGAACACTGGAGTGAGAAATATTCATATTTTCATGTCGGGTTAGTGCATATGAGAAAATGAGTTCGCGGTTAGCGTGTGAGTCGGGAGTTTTTTCTACTTTTTTTCTCTCCATTGACTTCTATGGGGGAAGAGGTTATCTTTTGAGTGACGGTCTAAATGCGCTAGAAGCTAGCTGTTTGCGCATGGCGGTTTTGAGCAAGTGCAATAACTCTTTACTTTCAACTCATAATACCAGCGCATCCAGACGTGTGCAAAAACGTTACTTCTAGTGCAATTAGTGCTCTAGCGGAAGCACTAAATAGCGCTGCACTGGCCCAAAGTGTTTAATGACGATGACCATCAGTTTTGTGATAGACATGTTAAATGGTCAAGATTAGCTGTTTCCAATGTCAAGGCCATAACAACCATCGTTTTTTCCTTGTTTCTGTGCCCTGAAATGTATTATTGTAATATGGTAAAAAAAAGCCTTATACTTATTCTGGGATAGTCGTCTTCAGAGTGGTCGCAATCCATACTCATGATACTTATTAACCTTTACCCTTTATAAACTCACAAACTGACGTTTTTAGGGTTTTCATGTGTATCCCAAGATGTTTTGGAATGGAATATTTCATATGTTCATGGGCACAACACACTTAAAGGAGCAATTGACTCAATTTTAAATTTACTTACAGTACAATGGTCTAAATTCATTATGGTCATATTATCCATAGCCTTTTTATAGTCCTTATCTATTGATTGGTTCTGCAATTTAAATAACAATTTAAATAATTATATAATTGGTCAGTTTTATGAGCCACTGAAAGGGACATGAAGCTTAAAATGTTTCTTTTGTGATTCAGAGTATACACTGGATGTGTGAGGGTATAGAAGAATACCATATCAGTCCAGTCTAAACATATTGTCATATGTGGAGGAGCCAATATGAGCTTTAGTCTGCAGACAACAAGGCTAACTACTATCATTATGCTACTTAGTATAGAGTACATTGCTTTACAGTTGTTTTCACATAAAGCAAGGTTAGCTTTGACATGTCAGCAGGGTTCATTTCAAGTAATAATTAGTAAATCCTCAAATCTCAAAGCTAAAAGAAATAAATATTTGGCAAAATAAATAATGAAATTATATGGCATACTTGTTTTATTACGCATAATGAAACCTTTTATATAAAAGTCTCAATGTGTTTACTGTTCCTTTAAAAAAGTAAAGTGCGTTTTAACTTGGTGCACAATTACAATACTTTTCTTTTTCACTGTCAAGGAATTTTAATGAACGATTCAGAGTGTGATTGTGATTCCCAAGAAAAAATGCAACAAATATTTGAAGTTATTTGTAATTTGTAACTGTTTTGGAACTCAGCAAAATTGTGATCAACTCAGTAAACAAAAATAAGGTTCTTAGTCAATTCTAAGTCATTTTTACCAACTGATACTTGGTAAGTGATTAATATAAATGTTTCAAAATGTATGGTGTAAAGTTTTTTGGGTAATAGAAATAAATGTATGAATATTAATTTTATAATAGAAATGTTCAATTTAACTTCAACATTTTTTAAATTTAAAAATAATGTTTTACTAATTAACACAAAACATGATTTCTTGAAGGCAACCAAATGAGCTGCAGGAAATAAAAATGTGTCTGTACATGATAATTCTTCTGCTAGAAATACTTACACATGTTAATTATTCATTTAAATTGCATCCTTTCGTGACAGCCAGGCACCGCTTGTAAAACACATCTTATGCATGTAGGATGCCAGTAAAGCAATTGACATAATAAGCCAAAATAGTCAACACCATAAAAAGAAATATTAAATTAAATTTTAAGTACATGTACATACATATCTGTAATTCAGTGTAACTTGTCTGCATACCTAATAAGTGCCAGATTACAAGTGGAGCACAAACGTTTGCATTCGAGCTATATCGGGTTTTTGTAATCGTTTGCACGCAGGTTAAAGTGTGCTTGCATTATAAATTGAAAGTATAGAGAAAATAACTAATTGTGTAGTTCATTAACAAAACTAGACAGGCCAAAAGGCTTGTTTTTCCCACAGAAAACCTCTGAATTACATTGTTTCCAATGCAGCAAATGATTATGGGTAAGATATGCAAATGAGCTTCACAATGACAAACCTTTTTACTTCAAGTCTGTTTTCAGCAGATTCCCTTTACACCAAAGTATTTCTGTTCACACAGCTTATAAACTTAGCTAGGGTTAGTGCAATGATTCATAACCATCCCAGGACAGACTGTTTCATGTTTTTTGCCACTCATCAGCTGGGAGAAGGTTTGAATCACTGCATGATCACTTGAGCACAATTCAACGCTTGTAGGGTTAGCAAGACCTGTGGTTAGGTATTTCAAGAAACAAAAAAGTCTCACAAAACACATAAAAAATGCATTTCAAAGTACAGTTACACTCACAATAACACCATCTAATAAAAGTTATTTAAAAAACTAATTGCACACAAAAGTTATAAGTGCTCAAAGATATGAGGTCTCAGGTGTTAGAAAAAAAGACAGTCAAAGGCCTTTAAAATTGAGATACATACATATACATGTCTAAAGATGTATAAATATGTGTATGTTTATATATATATATATATATATATATATATATATATATATATATATATAAACACATCCAGGAAGGTACTCTCTGTTTTTAGTAAGGAAATGATTTAATGATTAAATGCTTTTGGGGTCTAACCCATCCTCAGACTCATACAAATAGTGTTCTTACCTTCACTATATAGTCTCCCCTTACACTAATGTGACTCGTACGCCGTAGCGTTCCCATCTCGCAACTGTGTGTGTGCATGAGGACGTACGGCTACCCGAGCTTGACAAAAACAAAACATATTATTGCAAAGTTTAACCCCTTAACGACCGAGGACGTGCAGGGTACGTCCTCAAAAAAAAGGCAGTTAACGCCTGAGAACGTACCCTGCACGTCCTCGGTGTGGAAAGCAGCTGGAAGCGATCCTGTTTGCTTCCAGCTGCTTTCCGGTTATTGCAGTGATGCCTCGATATGGAGGCATCCTGCAATAACCTTTTGAAGCCATCCGATGCAGAGAGAGCCACTCTGTGGCCCTCTCTGCACCGGAGATCAGTGGCTTCCTTCGTTGGTGGGTGGGAGCATTACCGGGAGGCGGGTGGCGGCCATCGATGGCCCTGGAGATGTGGAGGGGGGCGGGATCGTGGGCGGGGATGCCCGGGGGCGTGCACGGACGCGCACGTGTGCACGGGAGGGCGGGGGCGGGCGCGTGCACGGGGAGGGAGCGGGTGGGAACCGCTACACTACAGAAAAAGGTGCAATCAGTTTAAAATAAGTGAAAAAAAAAAACGATCAATGAGGTGGTTGGGGTTTGTGGTGGTGGTGGTGGGGGGGGGGGTTTGGGGAAGCTACACTACAGAAAAAAAAAAAACTAAGAAAAAAAAGCACTTTTTTGTGTAAGCTGGGTACTGGCAGACAGCTGCCAGTACCCAAGATGGCCCCAATAAGGCAGATAGGGAAGGTTACAGAGCTGTTTTGGGGAGGATCAGGGAGGTTGGAGGCTAAGGGGGGTCCTATACAGCAGAATAATTATTATTTTTTAAAAAAAAAAAAACCTAAACCCCCCAAAAAGCTTTTATTTTAGTACTGGCAGACTTTCTGCCAGTACTTAAGATGGCGGGGACAATTGTGGGGTGGGGGAGGGAAGGGAGCTGTTTGGGAGGGATCAGGGGGTCTGATGTGTCAGGTGGGAGGCTGATCTCTACACTAAAGCTAAAATTAACCCTGCAAGCTCCCTACAAACTTCCTAATTAACCCCTTCACTGCTAGCCATAATACACGTGTGATGCGCAGCAGCATTTTGCGGCCTTCTAATTACCAGAAAGCAACGCCAAAGTCATATATATCTGCTATTTCTGAACAAAGGGGATCCCAGAGAAGCATTTACAACCATTTGTGCCATAATTGCACAAGCTGTTTGTAAATGATTTCAGTGAGAAACCTAAAATTGTGAAAAATTTAACGTTTTTTTTTTTATTTGATCGCATTTGGCGGTGAAATGGTGGCATGAAATATACCAAAATGGGCCTAGATCATTACTTTGGGTTGTCTACTACACTACACTAAAGCTAAAATTAACCATACAAGCTCCCTACAAGCTCCCTAATTAACCCCTGCACTGCTGGGCATAATACACGTGTGGTGTGCAGCGGCATTTAGCGGCCTTCTAATTACCAAAAAGCAATGCCAAAGCCATATATGTCTGCTATTTCTGAACAAAGGGGATCCCAGAGAAGCATTTACAACCATTTGTGCCATAATTGCACAAGCTGTTTGTAAATAATTTCAGTGAGAAACCGAAAGTTTGTGAAAAAATTTGTGAAAAAGTGAACGATATTTTGTATTTGATCGCATTTGGCGGTGAAACGGTGGCATGAAATATACCAAAATTGGCCTAGATTAATACTTTTGGATGTCTTCTAAAAAAAAATATATACATGTCAATTGATATTCAGGGATTCCTGAAAGATATTAGTGTTCCAATGTAACTAGCGCTAATTTTGAAAAAAAGTAGTTTGGAAATAGCAAAATGCTACTTGTATTTATGGCCCTATAGCTTTCAAAAAAAGCAAAGAACATGTAAATATTAGGTATTTCTAAACTCAGGACAAAATTTAGAAACTATTTAGCATGTTTTTTTTTTTGGTGGTTGTAGATGTGTAACAGATTTTGGGGGTCAAAGTTAAAAAAAGTGTGTTTTTTTCCATTTTTTCCTCATATTTTATAATTTTTTTTATAGTAAATTATAAGATATGATGAAAATAATGGTATTTTTAGAAATTTAATTTAATGGCGAGAAAAACGGTATATAACATGTGTGGGTACAGTAAATGAGTAAGATGGAAATTACAGCTAAACACAAACACCGCAAAAATGTAAAAATAGCCTTGGTCCCAAATGGACAGAAAATGGAAAAGTGCTGTGGTCATTAAGGGGTTAAAAGGCTCAGCATCTGATCATACAATACCATAATATATCACATGATAATCTATATTCACTATCAGAGGTATGGAACTATTATACAGCTACAACATTTTCAATCTCTAAATCTCTAACTCTTAATCAATACAGCATCCTGGCTGTCTGTAGTAGATGATTACAAATCAGACTCACAATGTTATAATTTATCACGTGTTTGCTGGTAAACAGTGATCACATCAATGGTCGTGTTTGCCTAGTCAGTGAGATTCTAATTGCACTAGACATAAGCTGTGTGTGCTTGTAGGGCTAGCGTGAGCACAATATCTTTTTTATTTCAATTTGTAATACGAACGTAACCCGAGGTGTGCAAAAGGTTTACTTCTAGCGCAATTAAATAAGAGAAAAAAACAAATTAAATAATAGAAGTAAACTGAAAAGGTGTTTAAAATTGTTTGCTCTATCTGAATCGTGAAAGAAAAAAATGTGGGTTTCATGTCCTTTTAAATGGACCACTCAGCGCAGTAGAATTGCATAATGAACAAGTGCATAATAAAAAGACAATGATTTAACACCTATTCTGAATTTCAAATAAGCAGTAGATTTGTTTCTGACAAACGTATTTTTTCTCCCATTTTCTGGCCCCCTGTATCATGTGACAGACATCAGCCAATCACAGACTAGTATATGTATAACCTGTGAGCTTGTGCACATGCTCAGTAGGAGCTTGTTCCCCAGAAGGTGTGAATATAAAAAGACTGCAACATTTACTAATGGAAGTAAATTGGAAAGTGTCTTAAAACTGCTGCTCTGAGTCAATAAAGTTTATTTTGACTTGAGTGTCCCTTTAAGTAATCAGTTCATTACCAAAGCAATAGGAGACTTGCTTGATCACTAAGGTATGGGGTAACCTCCCTCTCTATCTTTCCCCAAAAAACTTACAGGATGTAAGACCCCTTATTTGAAAAAGGCAAGATATTAAGTTTTTTTTAGTTTTGATATAGGGCTTTTCTATTTCTTAGGTGCTTTTTTTTGCTGTTGTTTTTTTTTTTAACTTAGTGGGTCTTAGGTGAGGGGTTTGGGTGGGTTAGCAGTTAGGGGGTTAATAGAGTAGGGATTTTATTGCGATGGGGATTTTTTTTTCAGTTTAGGGGTTAAGTAGTGTAGGGGTTATAGTAATGGGGATTTTGGCAGTTTAGGGGTTAAAGTTAAAGTAAATCTTAGCATTTTACAAACGCTAGGATTGACTTTTAAAACAAATAAAGGGGACTTTCATTCATGAAGTATAAGATACGTCATGTAGAAAGCTCCTTTATTTGTTTTAACTGATCGCCGTTTTTAGCTGCTACAGCAGCACACGGCTAAATGCATTTTTTTGCTAAGAGGTGACATTTTCACCTCTTAGCCAATAGCCGTGTGGTAAATCCGGCTTGGCGCCCATGGGATTTGTTTAATTAAACTTGTCTAAAAAATGAAAATCAGCCAACCGAAAATCTGAATGATGCACATGTCTACAAATTAAATATTAGAAGTAAATTGGAAAGTTATTTAAAGGGACATTAAACACTTTGAGATGGTAATATAAAATGAAAAATCGTATATATAAAAAAAGTTACAACATGAC
This sequence comes from Bombina bombina, assembly GCF_027579735.1. NCBI lineage: Eukaryota > Metazoa > Chordata > Amphibia > Anura > Bombinatoridae > Bombina > Bombina bombina. The sequence goes on from NC_069503.1 coordinate 1,126,342,949, forward strand.
AGCATCCAGTGTTTTATAGACACTATGGGGGGTAGTTATCAAAGTGTCAACTTTCCTGCCTTCGCCGGCCCAAAACGCCCGCCTATGCTCGCCTCACATCGCCGCCACGGACCTGAAAAAATTTGCCTAAGTTATCAAGTAAAGCTGTCAAAAAGCCGCAGGGCGATGAGCAGCGGACTGTGAGAGTTATCACTCATCCAATCTCGCTGCTCTTCGGCTGTTTGACAGCTTTCTTGCTAGCCTGTCACTAAGCACTCACACTAAACTACACTGTTCTACCCCCTATACCGGCGCCCCCGGAGCCCCCTGCAACTAAATAAAGTTAGTAACCCCTAAACCGCCGCTCCTAGAAGACCCCGCCGCAAGTCTTATAAATGTATTAACCCCTAAACCACCACTCCCAGACACCGCTGCCACCTACATTATACCTAGTAACCCCTATCCTGCCACCCTCTATAATAAAGTTATTAACCCTTATCCTGCTGATCCCGCACCTCGCCGCAAATAAATAAATAGTTTAACCCCTAAACCACCGCTCCCTGAACCCGCCGCAACCTATATTAAATTTATTAACCCCTATCCTGCCCCCCACTACACCGCCGCCACTGTAATAAAATTATTAACCCCTAAACCTAAGTCTAACACTAACCCTAACACCCCCCTAACTTAAATATTAATTAAATAAATCTAAATAATATTTCTCTTATTAACTAAGTTAATCCTATTTAAAACTAAATACTTACCTTTAAAATAAGTGTTAGACTTAGATTTAGGGGTTAATAATTTTATTACAGTGGCAGCGGTGTAGTGGGGGGCAGGATAGGGGTTAATAAATTTATTATAGGTGGCGACGGTGTAGGGGGGGCAGGATAGGGGTTAATAAATTTATTATAGGTGGCGACGGTGTAGGGGGGGCAGGATAGGGGTTAATAAATTTAATATAGGTTGCGGCGGGTTCAGGGAGCGGCGGTTTAGGGGTTAAACTATTTATTTATTTGCGGCAAGGTGCGGGATCGGCAGGATAGGGGTTAATAAATTTATTATAGAGGGCGGCGGTATAGGGGGGCAGGATAGGGGTTACTAGGTATAATGTAGGTGGCGTTGGGCTCCGGGAGCGGCGGTTTAGGGGTTAATATGTATAGAGTAGCTTACGGTGGGCTCCGGCAGCTGTGGTTTAGGGGTTAACATATTTATTATAGTGTCGTGGGCTCCGGGAGCGGCGGTTTAGGGGGGTAATAACTTTATTTAGTTGCGGCCGTGTAGGGGGAACAGATTAGTGGTGTTTAGACTCGGAGTACATGTTAGGGTGTTAGGTGTAGACATCTCCCATAGGAATCAATGGGATGTCTGGCAGCAGCGAACTTGTACTTTCGCTATGGTCAAACTCCCATTGATTCCTATGGGATCCGCAGCCTCCAGGGTGGCGGTTTGAAAACCAGGTACGCTGGGCCAGAAAAGTGCCGAGCGTACCTGCTAGTTTTTTGATAACTAGCAAAAGTAGTCAGATTGTGCCGCACTTGTGTGCGGAACATCTGTAGTGACGTAAGAATCGATCTGTGTCGGACTGAGTCCGGCGGATCGAAGTTTACGTCACAAAATTCTACTTTTGCCAGTCTGTAGCCTTTGATAACTAAGGCGAATCAGCCTCGCCACAAATACGCTGCGGAATTCCAGTGTATTTGAGGTTGACGGCTTGATAACTACCCCCCTATAACTTTACACTTATTTTGTCACTATTTAAACAACTAATGAAACTTTAAAAACTACATCTACGTGTTATTCTCAGACTAATATTTTCTTTGAATGCATCATTCTATCTAGCATTTATCTGGTGTTTAGTGTCTCTTTAAATTGCATGCTCTATCTAAATCATAAAAGTTTAATTCTGACTTTACTGTCACTATATTATATTATAATTGTAAATTTTATATCCACTAATTCGCTACATAAAATTAAAAGTAACAGTAAGAAAAGTGAGCAGGTCTTCCTTACTTGTCTGTTTGATTTCTCACATATATACAGGTGAAACTCAAAAAATTAGAATATCGTGCAAAAGTTAATTTATTTCACTAATGCAACTTAAAATGTGAAAATAAAATATATGAGATAGACTCATTACATGCAAAACAAGATAGTTCCAGCCATGATTTGTCATAATTGTGATGATTATGGCTTACAGCTCATGAAAACCCCAAATCCACAATCTCAGAAAATTAGAATATTGTGAAAAGGTGCAATATTCTAGGCTCAAAGTGTCCTACTCTAATCAGCTAATTAAGCCATAACACCTGCAAAGGGTTCCTGAGCCTTTAAATGGTCTCTCAGTCTGGTTCAGTAGGAATCACAATCATGGAAAAGACTGCTGATCTGACAGTTGTGCAGAAAACCATCATTGACACCCTCCATAAGGAGGGAAAGCCTCAAAAGGTAATTGCAAAAGAAGTTGGATGTTCCCAAAGTGCTGTATCAAAGCACATTAATAGAAAGTTATGTGGAATGGAAAAGTGTGGAAGAAAAAGTTGCACAAGCAGCAGGGATGACCGCAGCCTGGAGAGGATTGTCAGGAAAAGGCTATTCAAAAGTGTTGGGGACTTTAACAAGGAGTGGACTGAGACTGGAGTCAGTGCATCAAGAGCCACCACACACAAACGTTTCCTGGATATGGGCTTCAAATGTTGTATTCCTCTTGTCAAGCCACTCCTGAACAACAAACAACATCAGAAGCGTCTTACCTGGGCTAAAGAAAAACAGACCTGGTCTGTTGCTCAGTGGTCCAAAGTCCTCTTTTCTGATGAGAAAAGCATCTCATTTGGAACCCAAGGATAGAGAGTATGGAGGAAGAATGGAGAGGCACACACTGCAAGATGCTTGAAGTCCAGTGTGAAGTTTCCACAGTCTGTGTTGATTTGGGGAGCCATGTCATCTGCTGGTTTTGGTCCACTGTGCTTCATTAAGTCCAGGGTCAACGCAGCCGTCTACCAGGAGATTTTGGAGCACTTCATGCTTCCTTCTGCAGACAAGCTCTATGGGGTTGCTGACTTCATTTTTCAGCAGGACTTGGCACCTGCCCACACTGCCAAAATCACCAAAACCTGGTTCAATGACCGTTGGATTATTGTGCTTGATTGGCCAACAAACTTGCCTGACCTGAACCCCATAGAGAATCTATGGGGCATTGCCAAGAGAAAGATGAGAGACATGAGACCGAACAAGGCAGAAGAGCTGAAGGCCGCTATTGAAGCATCCTGGTCTTCCATAACACCTCAGCAGTGCCATAGGCTGATAGCTTCAATGCCATGCCGCATTGAGGCAGTAATTGCTGCAAAAGGGGCCCAAACCAAGTACTGAGTACATACAGTATGCATGCTTATGCTTTACAGAGGTCCGATATTGTTCTATGTACAATCCTTGTTTTATTGATTGCATGTAATATTCTAATTTTATGAGATTGTGGATTTGGGGTTTTCATGAGCTGTAAGCCATAATCATCACAATTATGACAAATCACAGCTTAAACTATCTTGCTTTGCATGTAATGAGTCTATCTCATATATTAGTTTCACCTTTTGAGTTGCATTAGTGAAATAAATGAACTTTTGCATGATATTCTAATTTTTCGAGTTTCACCTGTAATATGTACAAGGAAAGGGGTTTTTCAGTCTCATATTTGATTTAAAGAGACACTAAACCAAATTTTTTTCTTTCATGATTCAGATAGAGCATGCAATTTAAGCAACTTCTAATTTACTCCTATTATCACATTTTCTTCATTCTCTTGGTATCTTTATTTGAAAAGCAAGAATGTAAGTTTAGATGCAGGCCCATTTTTAGTGAACAACCAGGGTTGTTCTCGCTGTTTGGTGGATAAATTCACCCACCAATAAACAAGTGCTGTCCACAGTCTGAACCAAAAAAGGCTGGTTCCTTAGCTTAGATGCCTTCTTTTTCAAATAAAGATAGCAAGAGAACGAAGAAAAATTGATAATAGGAGTAAATTAGAAAGTTGCTTAAAATTTCATGCTCTATCTGAATCATGAAAGAAAAAATTTGGGTTCAGTGTCCCTTTAATGCCCCCTAAGAGAAACTGCATATCATTTTGTATACTATCTGATGTATTTTTTTACTATCCCGGAGATACATATTTTGTTAAATAACTAATAGAGCTCTCTATGTGTTTATTTTTATTATATGAAACATGGTTTTTGATGTTTTTTGTTGTATTTTAACTTTAGAGTTTATCTTTAAATGGACATAAAACCCACAAAATGTATTTCATGATTTAGATAGAACACATAATTTTAAACAATTTTTCAATTTTCTTCTATTATATAATTTTTTTCTTGTTATCCTTTGTTGAAAAACAGAAAGGTAAGTTCAGGAACATGCACGTGTCGGCAGCACTACAGGGAGTGCAGAATTATTAGGCAAATGAGTATTTTGACCACATCATCCTCTTTATGCATGTTGTCTTACTCCAAGCTGTATAGGCTCGAAAGCCTACTACCAATTAAGCATATTAGGTGATGTGCATCTCTGTAATGAGAAGGGGTGTGGTCTAATGACATCAACACCCTATATCAGGTGTGCATAATTATTAGGCAACTTCCTTTCCTTTGGCAAAATGGGTCAAAAGAAGGACTTGACAGGCTCAGAAAAGTCAAAAATAGTTAGATATCTTGCAGAGGGATGCAGCACTCTTAAAATTGCAAAGCTTCTGAAGCGTGATGATCGAACAATCAAGTGTTTCATTCAAAATAGTCAACAGGGTCGCAAGAAGCGTGTGGAAAAACCAAGGCGCAAAATAACTGCCCATGAACTGAGAAAAGTCAAGCGTGCAGCTGCCAAGATGCCACTTGCCACCAGTTTGGCCATATTTCAGAGCTGCAACATCACTGGAGTGCCCAAAAGCACAAGGTGTGCAATACTCAGAGACATGGCCAAGGTAAGAAAGGCTGAAAGACGACCACCACTGAACAAGACACACAAGCTGAAACGTCAAGACTGGGCCAAGAAATATCTCAAGACTGATTTTTCTAAGGTTTTATGGACTGATGAAATGAGAGTGAGTCTTGATGGGCCAGATGGATGGGCCCGTGGCTGGATTGGTAAAGGGCAGAGAGCTCCAGTCCGACTCAGATGCCAGCAAGGTGGAGGTGGAGTACTGGTTTGGGCTGGTATCATCAAAGATGAGCTTGTGGGGCCTTTTCGGGTTGAGGATGGAGTCAAGCTCAACTCCCAGTCCTACTGCCAGTTTCTGGAAGACACCTTCTTCAAGCAGTGGTACAGGAAGAAGTCTGCATCCTTCAAGAAAAACATGATTTTCATGCAGGACAATGCTCCATCACACACGTCCAAGTACTCCACAGCGTGGCTGGCAAGAAAGGGTATAAAAGAAGAAAATCTAATGACATGGCCTCCTTGTTCACCTGATCTGGACCCCATTGAGAACCTGTGGTCCATCATCAAATGTGAGATTTACAAGGAGGGAAAACAGTACACCTCTCTGAACAGTGTCTGGGAGGCTGTGGTTGCTGCTGCACGCAATGTTGATGGTGAACAGATCAAAACACTGACAGAATCCATGGATGGCAGGCTTTTGAGTGTCCTTGCAAAGAAAGGTGGCTATATTGGTCACTGATTTGTTTTTGTTTTGTTTTTGAATGTCAGAAATGTATATTTGTGAATGTTGAGATGTTATATTGGTTTCACTGGTAAAAATAAATAATTGAAATGGGTATATATTTGTTTTTTGTTAAGTTGCCTAATAATTATGCACAGTAATAGTCACCTGCACACACAGATATCCCCCTAAAATAGCTATAACTAAAAACAAACTAAAAACTACTTCCAAAACTATTCAGCTTTGATATTAATGAGTTTTTTGGGTTCATTGAGAACATGGTTGTTGTTCAATAATAAAATTAATCCTCAAAAATACAACTTGCCTAATAATTCTGCACTCCCTGTAGATGGTAGCAGTTTTGCAACAATGTTATGCATAAGCAAGGGCACTAGATGGCAACAGTTTTATAATAACGTTATACATTAGCAAGGGCACTAGATGGCAGCAGTTTTATAATAATGTTATACATTAGCAAGAGCACTAGATGGCAGCAGTTTTATAACAATGTTATACATTAACAAGAGCACTAGATGGTAGCAGTTTTATAATAATGTTATACATTAGCAAGAGCACTAGATGGCAGCAGTTATATAGTAATGTTATACATTAGCAAGAACACTAGATGGCAGCAGTTTATAATAATGTTATACATTAGCAAGTGCACTAGATGGCAGCAGTTATATAATAATGTTATACATTAGCAAGTGCACTAGATGGCAGCAGTTATATAATAATGTTATACATTAGCAGGAGCACTAGATGGCAGCAGTTTTATAATAATGTTATACATTAGCAAGAGCACTAGATGGCAGCAGTTTTATAACAATGTTATACATTAACAAGAGCACTAGATGGTAGCAGTTTTATAATAATGTTATACATTAGCAAGAGCACTAGATGGCAGCAGTTATATAGTAATGTTATACATTAGCAGGAGCACTAGATGGCAGCAGTTTTATAATAATGTTATACATTAGCAAGAGCACTAGATGGCAGCAGTTTTATAACAATGTTATACATTAACAAGAGCACTAGATGGTAGCAGGTTTATAATAATGTTATACATTAGCAAGAGCACTAGATGGCAGCAGTTATATAGTAATGTTATACATTAGCAAGAACACTAGATGGCAGCAGTTTATAATAATGTTATACATTAGCAAGTGCACTAGATTGCAACAGTTATATAATAATGTTATACATTAGCAGGAGCACTAGATGGCAGCAGTTTTATAACAATGTTATACATTAACAAGAGCACTAGATGGCAGCAGTTTTATAATAATGTTATACATTAACAAGAGCACTAGATGGCAGCAGTTTATAATAATGTTATACATTAGCAAGAGCACTATATGGCAGCAGTTTATAATAATGTTATACATTAGCAAGGGCACTAGATGGCAGCAGTTTTATAATAATGTTATACATTAGCAAGGGCACTAGATGGCAGCAGTTTTAGAATAATTTTATACATTAGCAAGGGCACTAGATGGCAGCAGTTATATAACAATGTTATACATTAGCAAGGGCACTAGATGGCAGCAGTTTTATAATACTGCTATACATTAGCAAGGGCACTAGATGGCAGCAGTTTTATAATAATGTCATGCATAAGCAAAGGCACTAGATGGCAGCAGTTTTATAATAATGTTATACATTAGCAAGGGCACTAGATTGCAGCAGTTTTATAATACTGTTATACATTAGCAAGGGCACTAGATGGCAGCAGTTTTATAATAATGTTATACATTAGCAAGGGCACTATATGGCAGCAGTTTTATAATAATGTTATACATAAGCAAGGGCACTAGATGGCAGCAGTTTTATAATAATGTTATACATAAGCAAGGGCACTAGATGGCAGCAGTTTTATAATAACGTTATACATAAGCAAGGGCACTAGATGGCAGCAGTTATATAGTAATGTTATACATTAGCAGGAGCACTAGATGGCAGCAGTTTTATAATAATGTTATACATTAGCAAGAGCACTAGATGGCAGCAGTTTTATAACAATGTTATACATTAACAAGAGCACTAGATGGTAGCAGTTTTATAATAATGTTATACATTAGCAAGAGCACTAGATGGCAGCAGTTATATAGTAATGTTATACATTAGCAAGAACACTAGATGGCAGCAGTTTATAATAATGTTATACATTAGCAAGTGCACTAGATTGCAACAGTTATATAATAATGTTATACATTAGCAGGAGCACTAGATGGCAGCAGTTTTATAACAATGTTATACATTAACAAGAGCACTAGATGGCAGCAGTTTTATAATAATGTTATACATTAACAAGAGCACTAGATGGCAGCAGTTTATAATAATGTTATACATTAGCAAGAGCACTATATGGCAGCAGTTTATAATAATGTTATACATTAGCAAGGGCACTAGATGGCAGCAGTTTTATAATAATGTTATACATTAGCAAGGGCACTAGATGGCAGCAGTTTTAGAATAATGTTATACATTAGCAAGGGCACTAGATGGCAGCAGTTATATAACAATGTTATACATTAGCAAGGGCACTAGATGGCAGCAGTTTTATAATACTGTTATACATTAGCAAGGGCACTAGATGGCAGCAGTTTTATAATAATGTTATGCATAAGCAAAGGCACTAGATGGCAGCAGTTTTATAATAATGTTATACATTAGCAAGGGCACTAGATTGCAGCAGTTTTATAATACTGTTATACATTAGCAAGGGCACTAGATGGCAGCAATTTTATAATAATGTTATACATTAGCAAGGGCACTAGATGGCAGCAGTTTTATAATAATGTTATACATAAGCAAGGGCACTAGATGGCAGCAGTTTTATAATAATGTTATACATAAGCAAGGGCACTAGATGGCAGCAGTTTTATAATAACGTTATACATAAGCAAGGGCACTAGATGGCAGCAGTTTTATAATAACGTTATACATAAGCAAGGGCACTAGATGGCAGCACTATTTCCTGTCAAGGTAGTGCTGCAGACATGAGTATGTTAACTATCTATATATCTTTTCAGCAAAGAATAACATGAGAACAATGCAAATTTGATAATAGAAGTAAGATGGAAACTGTATTCTCTATCTGAATCATGAAAAAAACAACTATTTATGTCTCTTTAATATTAAATAGTATTGTTCATGTCTGATCAAATTTATCTCATTTGAGCAACTTTTTATGATATTTTATAATGGGATACAATCAATTGTGTTATAGCTCCTTAGACCATTTTTGTTAGGGCACATATGAGTCTTCATTTCAATTTGAAGTCTGTTTTTTTTTATTAGACTGCAAGGGGGTATTACATTTATTCTGGGTGCAGGGTGATGGTCTGTTGTTAAGGCTGTACTGAGTAGCATCAACAGAATGCTCAATGTCATGTAACGATTGCTGCTAAATTATATCATGATGGTAAGAAAAAGCCCTGTGCCTGGTAAGATAAATTAATTTGCTAGCTTTGATATTTATTCTTAAATTCTGAAGTGTGCCCTGTGTTATGGCATCTATAGAATTATAGCAAAATGTATTTATTTGTATGTAACTTTGTATAATACGGTTAGTAGACTAAAGTCTAGTCTCATTGACCTATGTGAGGTTTCTTAAGCGCCTCATTGTAAAAGCGGGAAAGTTATGTTTGAAAGTCATTGTGCGTCACCTCACCTGGCTTTGCTAGTGTTTCATTAGTGGCAGTTCCTAACATTATCTTCTATAGCTGCTCATGATATCTCGCACATCATATGAGAAGCAAATTAGAAAATAACAATAGTTACACACGCTAAGGAAACACTTGCAAAACAGTTAAAGAATCATTAAATGCAGTAGAAAAAAAAGAAATATGAGTAGGATTTTTTCTGACACATTTCAAAATGTACTTAAATTTACCGGCTGCCTGAATCATGGGAAAGCAGGGCCACCCTAAGCATTTGCGGGCCCCTGGGCAAGACAAAGTTTAGGGGGGGCCCAGCTCATCCCCGTTATTCCGCACCCGTGTTAGCCCCATCCTTGTATGTGCCGCCCATTGTATGGGCCACCCCAGACCCAACTGAAAGTTTTTCCCCTTAAAGTAGAAGACACATTTGGAAGGTTGGACTTAAATTACTCACAAATAAATGTCAGGCAAATAAAATAAAAATATAAAAAAAATTGCCAGTTTCCTTAATCCCTTCCCGCCCTTAGGGCGTTCTACGCCGTCTTAACAGCACTGGGTTTTAGCATTGTTTGGCTGAAGCCAAAAGCGCTTTGTGAATGGGATCTCAGGCTGGAGGGTGTCCCTAGCATCAAAGGCACTCCCACCTGACACAATCTTATCATTGAAATCACACAATCAAATGAACGATCTCATGATTTAAATGTTTTACTTATTTGTTTACAACAGAACTATGTATATATATATATATATATATATATATATATATATATATATATATATATATCCTGCTGTTGTATAGTTTACTAGGGAAACCAAAGTTAATGTTTGTATTACCCTACAGGTACATATAAACAAAGGAATATTTATTAAAACATTAAGGAATATTTATTAAAACATTAAGGAATATTTATTAAGATACAAGTAAGGTAAAGGTCATTGTTAGAACGCAGAGGATTCTAGAGAGTACTGCAAATATAAAAGTCTATAATAGCATTCTTGTCTGCTCGCCAAAAGAAAACACACATTATACTATGCTAAAGGCTTATTTATCTGTTGAACATGAAATGCTAGGCTGCACATACCCTAGAGTGTCCACGTTAGCCATATGGCGCTCTACTGTTGCACGCCACCTCCTAAAAGATTGCCACTTCACGTCTCGAGTCCCTTGCTGGCTGTATTATCACAGGGACTTGGGAGGCAACCCAACTAGCAAATGGGATTTATAAAAATACTGCCCAGATCGCCACAGCAGCCAGTTCAGTGGAGGAACATTAAGTACTGACTGGTAATAGTTGGACAGTTCTGGGGTAGCACTGGGCAGGGGGTATTCAGACAGTTACCTCATCAGAACTGCTATAAAAAGCAGCCTCACAGACAACTCCCTGCCCTGACATTGTAGTTGTACCAGTCTGTTGCTGCTGTAATGAATATATCATAATGGTTTGTTCCAGTTGTTGCTGTTTATATTTGTTGCAGTTCATATATTCTAACACTAGGGACAAGCATGAGGTATAACAGTGAAATGGGTGTGTTATCTTCAGTTAATAAAAAGTTCTTGAAGTTGAACAATGGTGCCTTAATGAGTTCTGTGCATTCTATAACAGGAGATCTTTACATGGTGTCAGAAGTAAACAGATTTATTTCAGTTTGATTGTCATGGCTGCAAGCAGACAACAAGTGCCTCCTATGGACTTTGATAAAGGCAATGTATGTGAGCACTGGACAAGATGGAGAGAGCTCATGGAATTATTATTTGCTGGCCCTGATGCTGACAAGTGGGCACAGGAGCAGAAGGCTGCACAGTTTCTCATTTGCATTGGAGAGAAAGGCAGAGATATTTGCAGATCATGGAGTGCAAGTGGAGCTACAGGGAGTGCAGAATTATTAGGCAAGTTGTATTTTTGAGGATTCATTTTATTATTGAACAACAACCATGCTCTCATTGAACCCAAAAAACTCATTAATATTAAAGCTGAATAGTTTTGGAAGTAGTTTTTAGTTTGTTTTTAGTTATAGCTATTTTAGGGGGATATCTGTGTGTGCAGGTGACTATTACTGTGCATAATTATTAGGCAACTTAACAAAAAACAAATATATACCCATTTCAATTATTTATTTTTACCAGTGAAACCAATATAACATCTCAACATTCACAAATATACATTTCTGACATTCAAAAACAAAACAAAAACAAATCAGTGACCAATATAGCCACCTTTCTTTGCAAGGACACTCAAAAGCCTGCCATCCATGGATTCTGTCAGTGTTTTGATCTGTTCATCATCAACATTGCGTGCAGCAGCAACCACAGCCTCCCAGACACTGTTCAGAGAGGTGTACTGTTTTCCCTCCTTGTAAATCTCACATTTGATGATGGACCACAGGTTCTCAATGGGGTTCAGATCAGGTGAACAAGGAGGCCATGTCATTAGATTTTCTTCTTTTATACCCTTTCTTGCCAGCCACGCTGTGGAGTACTTGGACGTGTGTGATGGAGCATTGTCCTGCATGAAAATCATGTTTTTCTTGAAGGATGCAGACTTCTTCCTGTACCACTGCTTGAAGAAGGTGTCTTCCAGAAACTGGCAGTAGGACTGGGAGTTGAGCTTGACTCCATCCTCAACCCGAAAAGGCCCCACAAGCTCATCTTTGATGATACCAGCCCAAACCAGTACTCCACCTCCACCTTGCTGGCGTCTGAGTCGGACTGGAGCTCTCTGCCCTTTACCAATCCAGCCACGGGCCCATCCATCTGGCCCATCAAGACTCACTCTCATTTCATCAGTCCATAAAACCTTAGAAAAATCAGTCTTGAGATATTTCTTGGCCCAGTCTTGACGTTTCAGCTTGTGTGTCTTATTCAGTGGTGGTCGTCTTTCAGCCTTTCTTACCTTGGCCATGTCTCTGAGTATTGCACACCTTGTGCTTTTGGGCACTCCAGTGATGTTGCAGCTCTGAAATATGGCCAAACTGGTGGCAAGTGGCATCTTGGCAGCTGCACGCTTGACTTTTCTCAGTTCATGGGCAGTTATTTTGCGCCTTGGTTTTTCCACAAGCTTCTTGCGACCCTGTTGACTATTTTGAATGAAACGCTTGATTGTTCAATGATCACGCTTCAGAAGCTTTGCAATTTTAAGAGTGCTGCATCCCTCTGCAAGATATCTCACTATTTTTGACTTTTCTGAGCCTGTCAAGTCCTTCTTTTGACCCATTTTGCCAAAGGAAAGGAAGTTGCCTAATAATTATGCACACCTGATATAGGGTGTTTATGTCATTAGACCACACCCCTTCTCATTACAGAGATGCACATCACCTAATATGCTTAGTTGGTAGTAGGCTTTCAAGCCTATACAGCTTGGAGTAAGACAACATGCATAAAGAGGATGATGTGGTCAAAATACTCATTTGCCTAATAATTCTGCACTCCCTGTATATCTACTAAAGGTAAAAAGGATCCCAATGTGTTATTTGAGAAATTTGAGGCATACTGTAATCCTAAGAAAAACATAACTGTACAGAGAAAAGAGTTTTATGAAAGACATCGGGGTAAAACAGAATCTATAGATGAGTGGGTCACACAGCTACATCTCATAGCTAAAGACTGTGCCTTTCAGGACTTTGATTATATGATAAAAGATAGAATTGTGATGGGATCAAATTCTAGAGAAGTACAGGAAAAATTGCTGCTAGAAGGGAATCTAACCATAAACTCTGCAGTAAAAATAGCTAGAGCATATGAAACATCCAGAGCTCACATGCAGTTAATTCATAGTGACACAGAAGTCTTACACATAGTGCAAAGGAAAAGTGAAAGTAATCTGATTCATAGCAGAAAAGCAAATAACCTGCAGGATTGTGCAGAGCAAACTCTTTACAGAAGCTGTACTAAATGTACACAGAGTCCAGCACAGGGAAAATTATGCTACAAATGTCAGAAAAATAACCATTTTGCAGAAACAACACTATAAAGTATAGGAAGTCAGTGAATCAAGTGGAGCAAGATGAAAATGAAACTGATAGTGACATTGATCAAAGTACAATATTTCTAGCTATGGTGGATAAAACAAATGTAGAACAAGATGAAGTATATGTTGAGATTCTTGTGAGCACACAAAACATACCAATTAAATTCAAGATTGATACAGGTGCACAAGTAAATTGCATTCCTGCTAGCATATATTATGTCAAACTGGCAAACATATGTGAGCTTGAAAAGTCTGGTCTGTCAAATCTTGTTGGTTATGGAGGACACCGGCTACATGTACTTGGAAAGTGCTCATATCAATGCATGTTACAAAACAAAAAACTTAATTTGGAATTTTATGTTATAGACACCCCAGCAAAGCCTGTTTTAGGGTTAAGTGCCTTCAAACAGTTAAATCTTATAAAAATAGTCATGACTGTTGATCAGTATAACAAAGGTTTATCTAAGCAACAAGTTGAGGAACTATTTTCAGATGTGTTTCATGGGCTAGGTTGTTTGCCTGGTGAATGCCACATTAAACTAAAACCAGATGCACATCCAGTAATTCATTCACCAAGAAGGATTCCAATTGCCATAAAAGACAAACTCAAAGAGGAACTGGATTGCATGGTAAATTTAGGAGTGCTGGAAAAAGTAGATGAGCCCACTGAGTGGGTGAGTTCAATGGTTGCAGTAGAAAAGAAAAACTCAGGTGCTTTAAGAATATGCATTGATCCAAGAGATTTAAACAGAGAAATCATGTGAGAACACTACAGTTTACCAACTATAGATGACATCACACACAAGTTAGCGCATGCAAAATTCTTCAGTGTATTAGATGCTCAGTCAGGATATTGGCAGCTCAAATTAGATGAACAGAGCAGCAGGCTCACCACTTTTAATTCACCATTTGGAAGATGGCGCTTTACTAGAGTTCCCTTTGGTATTGCCTCAGCACAAGAAATATTTCAGAAAAAAGCATGTGAAACCATTGAAGGCCTTCATGGTGTAGATGTAATCATAGATGATCTTCTGGTATATGGATCTACACGGAAAGAACATGATCAAAATCTGTGTGCACTATTGGAACGGTGTCGAGAGAGAAACATGAAGTTAAACCCAGGTAAAATGCAAATCGGTGTTACCCAAGTTAAATATTTTGGTCATATTCTGTCACAAGATGGGCTAAAAGCAGACCCAGAGAAAATAGCAGCAATACAACATCTGGATCCTCCTACCTCTAAGAAGGAATTAGAAACCATTCTGGGTATGTTTAATTATCTGTCAAGGTTTGTTCCTGGACTAGCAGAAGCTACAGCTCCACTAAGAGAATTACTCCAAAAGGATGCACTATGGAGCTGGAATGACTCAATAAATAATGTTTTTGAAGATGTCAAAGGTCTTATTGTGCGTTCATCGGAAACTGGATTACAATATTTTGACCCCAAGAAGGAGGTAACAATACAGGTTGATGCCTCTCAGTTCTGTTTAGGAGCAGTCCTAATGCCGGAAGGCAGGCCTGTTGCATATGCTTCCAGATCAATGACTCCTATGCAACGCAACTATGCCCAAATAGAAAAAGAAATGTTGGCCATTGTAATTGGTTGTGAAAAGTTTCATCAATACATCTATGGGCAGAAAGTCACAGTTGAGACTGATCATAAACCACTTATGAGCATCATGGAAAAACCACTTGTGTCCACTCCACCAAGGCTGCAAAGAATGATCCTAAGAATACAAAAATATGATATGCATGTAGTATATGTACCTGGCAATAGAATTCAAGTAGCTGATATGCTTTCAAGGACATTTAAACCTGGACAAGATGAAAGAGAGGAAAGGGACTTGGAAGAGCATTACCTGCTACTGATGAGAAACTTAAAGAAATACAGCTAGCAACAGAAAGGGATGCAACTATGGCCAATTTGATTACATAATAAGGCAAGGATGGCCAAACTCAAAAGCCAAAGTGAATGTTGACTTAAAACCTTACTGGAATGTAAGAAAAGAACTGTCAATAATTGATGGGATTGTTTTTAAAGGGGAGAGAATTGTGGTTCCCACGGAGCTCAGGAAAGAAATAATAATAAAAACTGCATATAGGGCATTTTGGAATAGCCTTGTGTAAAAGATGTGCTAGGGATCTCTTATATTGGCCTGAAATTAGTTCACAGATTGAAGACATGGTCAATAATTGTGCAACATGTCAAGAAAATCAAAGAGCAAACCAAAAGGAGCCAATGGAAACAAGAGTGCAGCCAGAGAGAGCTTGGCAAATAATTGCATCAGACCTATTTACATGGAACCATAACAACTATCTTATAATGGTAGACTACTACAGTCGTTACTTTGAAATAGTTCAACTAAGAGACACTAAGTCTAGTGCAGTGATAAATGTCATTAAATCTGTCTTGGCAAGACATGGCATATGTGATGAGTTAATATCAGATAATGGTCCTCAGTACTCCTCAATGGAATTTGCAAACTTTGCAAAAGAATGGGGTTTCAAACACACATTGTCCAGCCCACATTACCCACAGTCAAATGGCTTAGCTGAAAAATATGTACAAATTGCAAAGAACATTTTGGAAAAAGCAGCCCAAACTAATCAAGATCCATACCTGTGTATTCTAAACTACCGTAACACCCCAATAGATGGAATTGCATCACCTTCACAATTACTAATGAGTAGACGTTTGAAATCAGTTTTGCCTTCAACACCTACATAACTTGCCTCCAAAGTACAGAATCCTGAAATGGTTAAACAGCAAGTGGAATCATTAAAAAACAGGCAGAAACAGTACTATGATCGTGGGTCTAAATTTCTAAAACCTTGTGAGCTTGGCGATAGGGTAAGGATGCAAAATTTAGAAGGAAGGTGGAAACCTGCAGTGGTAACCAAAGTAACAAGTGCACCACGCTCATACATTGTCTGCAACGAGAATGGCAAAGATTAACGGCGCAACAGAGTACATCTGCGTCATAACAGAGGTACAAATACAGGAGTTACAAATATTCCAGATGTAGTGCTTCATGTACCACCAAGGATTTCACATAGTGATATAAATGAGACTCTAAGCTCAACTGATGCTTCACATGTGGACATACAGGAGGGACAATTACTGAGTACAACACCAACCGCACAACTCTCTGATCACAGCTCCAATGTGATTCTTAATAGCACAACAGAAACAGCACAAGTTAAGCCACCCAGTAGATTCTCAAGATATGGACGGAGAATCAAGCCAAAGTATTGGGAAGATTATGACACTACATAACTGTGTGCTTTGTTTGTTTGTTTGTTTTTGTGCTTGTTTATTTTTTAAATGTGTATTCCTTTATATCTAATATATATTGTTTTATTTTTTATTTATTTTTAAGAAGGGAGATGTAATGAATATATCATAATGGTTTGTTCCATTTGTTGCTGTTTATATTTGTTGCAGTTCATATATTCTAACACTAGAGACAAGCATGAGGTATAACAGTGAAATGGGTGTGTTATCTTCAGTTAATAAAAAGTTATTGAAGTTGAACAATGGTGCCTTCATGAGTTCTGTGCATTCTATAACAGGAGATCTTTACAACTGCCTCTGACCTTGCCTGTGTTCCTGTTTGGATTTTTCCTCTGGTTCCTGAATTCAGCTTGCCTCCTGACTACTCTCTTGGATTTCCCTTTTGTTTGGTGAAGCTTAGCCTTGTCTCCTAACTCCTCTAATGGCTAGTCTGCCAAGTGCCAGTATCCAAACTACTGCACTGAAGCTCTGCAGAGGGTATCTGCCAAGTGCCAGGCTCCAGCTACTGCACCCAAGCTCTGCAGAGGGTGTCTGTCAAGTTCCTGTATCCAGTTCCTGTACCCTAGCTCTACAGATGGTACATGCTAAATGTCAGTCTCCAGCTACTGAACTCAAGCTCTACAAAGAGTATCTGCCAAGTGCCAGTCTCCAGCTACTCCCTCAAGCTCTGCAAAGGGTGTCTGTCAAGTTCTTGTATGCAGTTTCATTAGCCTAGCTCTACAGAGGGTATCTACCAAGTGCCAGTTTACAGCTACTGCACTCAAGCTCTGCAGAGGGTATCTGCAAAGTGCCAATCTACAGATACTGCATCCAAGCTCTGCATAGGGTGTCTGTCAAGTTCCTGTATCCAGTTCTGGCTTCCAAGCTCTGCAGAGGGTATCTGCTACATACCAGTATCCAGCTATTCTACTATAAAATGTTTGTCCACCCAGCTTCAATATCCTGTTCCAGTGTTTGGCCTCAAGTGGGCATTGCAGTCTTCATCCTCAAATGGGCATTCTAGTCTTTGGCCTCAAGTGGGCATTCTAGTCTTCGGACTCAAATGGGCACTCCAGTTTCAGCCCTAGTGTGGTCATTAATTTTCCTCCGATTCCAGCTCTAAGCACCTGCTCACCTATTCTGCTCCAGTATCCGATCCTTCAGTGTCATGTAGAATTAACTTGCATTAGCTGTCTGTTTCTTCAGCTATGCCTTAAATGGGTAGTTCCATTAAGAAGTCCATCTTACTGGTACCTCTTAGTGCACAAGACAGCCCTAAGTCCGACACCTCCACACATAAGCTGCAAACTCCTGAACCCGTTCTGCAGATCATGACAGAATATCAGGGTCAAATATTGAAGCTTAAGGAAGTGGGGACAAAACTGTCTTACCTTTTGGAGAAAGTTACTATGATAACACATTAGATACAACAGTGTTTTCAAAAGTTTCAGGAGCTGCCTTAGATATTATATTAATCAACACAGCCCTTTACTACTGGTATTCAGGCACTAATGTATAGTCAGAGAGACTTTCTGATGAAATTTATTTGCAAGTGTACTCCTGAAAGTTCTCCTTCCTGTTTCTTGTAAAGACAATACATCTAAACCAATTTCAGAGGGAAATCTCAAAGCAGCTAAAATGTCTCTTTCTACTACAGATATGGCAAGGAGAGTTCAAGGACTCTGCTACTATTGTGGGGGCTCTGGTCATGTAATCTCCTTCTGTCCCATCCAAAGAATGCTGCTCAGAATCCTATCCACAAGTCATCAACTGCTGTCTGTGCCCTTGGTTCACCAGCTATAAAGTCAGCAGGGACGAGACTTAATGCTAACTCTCCAACAAATGCACCTAAGAAAGAAGTCTGTGTGAGTACTGTATTTTTGCATCATCCTCAAAGTAAAACTGTGGCTACGTCTTCTGGGCCCACAGAAATCTAGGGACCTGGTTTCCAGTGGGATTTCGGCATTTTTAAGCCTGTGACAGTCTCACAGAACCAGGTGTCAATTGCTGAGTCTGCTGAGGAACCTATCAAAGCTCATATCTGCCAGTTCTGTCACCTCCTACAAATTTCCCTTGCTCTGAGGAAGAGGATACAGATGAGTTTACCACTATATATGAGGACTCACACTCAGATGTGGTAGAGCCCCAGGTTGCAGTCTGGAAAAGGGGTCCTTCAAGTTTCAATCATTATTTCTACCTCTCTAGGCCTTTTAACCCTATGTCTAAGGCTAATTTACGAGAGTGCACTATTGTAACCATCAGTAAAAAGTCTGTCCACAATAAGTCTATGTCTTTCCTCTGACAGTACACAAGTGCAGGGAGTGGATCTCTGGACGTATGAAGAAGCTAAGGCAACCCAGTGGTCATCCTTGTGGAGGGGGTACTGTCATGGGCCTGCCTGTGATTAAACCTGAAACTCCTGATTACAGACTGTAGCTCTGTCTCTTTGCCACCAGAGGGCTTTAGCTTGTTCTGATGCTTTGAGAGACCCGTTGTTTGCACTGGTTGTGCTCTTTAGCTCCACCTGCCTGCCAGCTGCAGGCAGCTACCTCATCAGCACTACTATAAAAGGGAGCCTCACATACCACGTCCTGCCCTAACATTGTGGTTCTACCAGTCTGTTAGTGCCTCTGAACTTACCTGGTTTCCTATTTGGATTTTTTCCTTTGGTTCCGGAATTCGTCTTGCCTCCTGACAACTCTCTTGGACTTCCCTTTTGTTTGATGAAAGATAGGACTGCTATTCTGGTATAATGAATGTGACCTTGACTAGTCTAATGGATTCTTCCTGTATTTGGTGACTTATCGGACTGCTCTTGGCTTGTCTCCTAGCTATTCTTTAATCACCAGCCGGTCACTGCTACCTGTTATCCTGTGTCACCATCTTGATTCTCTGGTATCCTACTCCTGTACCCAAAGTCCTGCAAAGGGTGCTTGCCAAGTTCCAGTATCCAGCTTCTGCATCCAAACTCTACAGGGAGTGTCTGCCAAGTGACAGTCTCCAGCTACTGCACTGAAGCTCTGCAGAGGGTATCTACCAAGATTCAGTCTTCAACTACTACACCCAAGCTCTGCAGAGGGTGTCTGTCAAGTTATTGCATCCAGTTCCTGTACCCTAGCTCTACAGAGGGTATCTGCAACATACCAGTGTCCAGCTATTGTACTCAAACTCTGCAGTAGGTGTCCACCCATTTTCTGTATTCTGTTTCAGTTTTCTGCCTTAAGTGGGCATTCCATTCTTCGACCTCAAGTGGGCAACTAGTCTTTGACCTTTATTGGGTATTCCAGTCTTTGACCTAAAGTGGGCATTCCAGGCACTCCAATCTTTGGCCTCAAGTAGGCACTCCAGTCTTTGGCCTAAAATGGTCACTCCAGTCTTTTGTCTCAAGTGCACTCTCCAGTCTTTGGCCTCAAGTGGGCACTCCAGTCTTCGGCCTTAGTGTGGGCATTCCTGTTTCTGGCCTTATAATGGGTAATACCTCTGATTCCAGCTCTGGAGTAGGCGCACCTGCTCACCTATCCTGCTTCAAGTATCTAATCCTTCAGTGTCCTGTATAATAAACTTGCATTGACTGTCTGTTTCTTCAGCTATGTCTAAAAGGGTAGTTCCATTAAGAAATCCATCTCATTGGCCCCTTTTAGTACACAAGACAGCCTGAAGTTAACACATCTAAACTCCTGACCCCGTTCTGCAGAGCATGACACCCCGGCAGTGGGACCGCCCAGAGCCCTGCGTTACCTATTTATGGCATTTCCAGGTCTCATTTATTATATCCATTGGCGTGTGACTGCATCCAGACCACCGGGCGCCTGGAAGTGATGTCATCAGCCTGTACTATTTAAGATGGTAGCTCAGAGATAGCGACTTAAGGTGAATTAAACACACAACAATATGTCAAAAATGCAATGATCTGACATTGACAGCACCCAGCATGTCTTTGTGTGGGGCACTCCAAAGCATGGAGCCCAGACCCAGTCCCCCCCCCGCCCCACCCAAAGTGTGGGTCTGTGTGACAGTCATCAGCCAATAACAGATTTATATGTGTATACACTGAACTTTTGCACATGCTCAGTAGGCGCTGGTGCCCCAGATAGTGTGCATATAAAAAAAGACTGTGCACAATTTGATAATGGAGGTAAATGGGAAAGTCTTTTAAAACAACATTCTCTGTATGAATTATGAACGTTTAACTTCAACTTTACTGTCCCTTTTTAATATAAATGTTTGTAATTGTAATTATCTGTGTATCAATTTGTTTTGTTACAATAAAGTAGTGTTGCTAGGTAGAAGGGACATGTCTTCCCATGCCGCCTGTGAGTGTCCAGAGATGTTCTACAGGCATGCTTGTGATTTGTTTAGAGAGAAATTGCCTGGTCCAATGGAGGGCAGGGTATGTTAGCTTTTTGCATAATTATTGTCATGAGATGCAGGACATATGCAGGACACAGCAATGATGGTACAACTCTATTTTATTACAGAGCATAGCAATACACATCCAGACAGGTTGATTGTACTAAACTAACTGCGACACAGACACCGGACCTAAGCCCCGCCCACATGCTAGTGACATCACATCCTGCTATCATCACATCTTCCCCTTTTTCAAAGGCAAAGCATACATTCGCATATATTAAATAACAAGGTACACCAACAGGGTATACAACAACATTTTGTTTTAGAACATTATAAAAACAGATAGATTAGAAAACATGAACAAATAAATTACATCCTGACTTGGACATCGGGGTAGACTACCCTAGTCCACAGTGACCATGGGATTATTCTGCCCATACTTCCGGTCACTGTTCTAGCTAAAGTCAGTCCCTGTATCGGGCCGGAAGCCTCACCACTCTTCCGCTTGATGTAACTTTGCATGAACTGTCCTCTGATACAGAAGATGGTGAACAAGAGTCTGCTGGAGGCAAAGATATATCCCCGCTATGATCTTGCTGAGGGGAAGGCACCTCCCTTAGAACAGGGGATCCCACCGGCGGTGGTACTGAGGTATCCGGTTCCAGACTCTCAGGTACAGGCTGAAGATGTCTTCGGTTACGGCGTGTAACCGTCCCTCCCTCTGTAAGGACTGTGTAAGACCTTGGTTCTGGAGAGCGGCCCACTACCGTAGCAGGCGTCTTCCATTTCTTCTCATCATCCAGTTTAATTCTGACACTTTGGCCCGCTTTCAGTTCCTGTAAAGGCCTGACAGAATGTCTCCTGTCGTAGAAGAAACGATAACCCTTTTTGGCCTCTTCATCCCTCCTAAGGACTTCGTCCCGAGGAACAGGGCCAGGCGGCTTGAAGACACCCACTGAGGGTAAAGTGGTGCGAATCTGGCGTCCTAGCATCAGCTGTGCCGGGCTAAACCCGGTGGCTTGAATGGGCGTCGCCCTGTATGACAAGAGGGCTAGGTACGGTTCAGATTGCTTTAGAATGAATTTTGTTGTTTGAACTGCCCTTTCAGCCATTCCGTTGGCCTGCGGATAATGTGGACTTGACGTGGAATGTACAAAATCATATTCCCTGCTGAAAGCACTGAACTCTGTAGAAGCGAACTGCATGCCATTATCACTCACCAGCTCCATTGGAATGCCCCAGCGGGCGAACAAGCTCTTCAGGCGAATGATAACGGCCTGACTTGTGATATCATTCAGGGGTGCTATTTCCAAATACCTGGAATAGTAGTCGATAACAACAAGAAACTTTTTCCCGTGCAGTTCGCACAAATCAGCAGCTATTTTCTGCCACGGCCCCGCAGGCAGCGGAGTAGACATTAAGGGCTCCCTTCTCTGAGTAGGCCGGCGTTCCCGGCAAAAGGCACATTTAGACACGTGATTTGCAATGTCGGAGCTGATCCCAGGCCACCACACAGCTGTAGCTGCTCTTTCTCTGCACTTTGTGATGCCTAAGTGCCCATCGTGTATCCTGTTCAACATCTCCTTCCTCATGCTGACAGGAATTACAATACGGTCTTGGAACAGCACCAACCCCTCCAGCTCCGTGAGCTGCGACCTCTCTGGCTGGTAAGCATTTAAAGACATCCAGGCTGCCCGGCTCTCGGGCCAGCCATCTCTTATGTACCTTATAACTTCTTGCAGATCTGTGTCCAAATATGTCTCTTTCTTTATCTCTTCCAGTTTCCTTGAAGAAATGGACTTAGAGGCCAGAACTGAATCAACATACACTTTTACATCCGACTCTGTGGAGGAGTCTTCAGCAGCAGCCAGCGGGAGCCTTGACAGTGCATCTGCCACAACCAGCTGCTTCCCCGGCACATGCACTGCCTGAACATTGAACCTGAGTAGTCTCATTAAAAGTCTCTGGCATCTCAAGGGTGTTTTGTCGATGTCATAAGAATTGATAAGAGGGACTAGCGGTTTGTGGTCAGTTTCCAGACTAAATTTCTCCAAACCCACTAGATAACGCTGAAAGCGCTCACAGGCCCAAACTGCAGCCAGGCACTCTTTCTCAATTTGAGCGTATTTTGACTCTGCAGCCGTCAGTGTGCGGGAACAGTAGGCGATGGGCTGTAGTTTGTTGTCATTCAGCTGCAGGAGTGCAGCCCCCAACCCATAACTGCTTGCATCAGCACTAACCACAGTCTTTTTTGAAGGGTCGTAGAACCCCAGCACTGGGGCAGACCCCAGCAGGGACTTAGCATGCAGGAACGCTTTTTCTTGTGAGGGTCCCCAAACCCAGGCAACATCTTTCTTAAGCAACTCTGTGATAGGGTGCAAAACTGTAGATAAATCTGGAAGAAACTTGCCCACGTAATTTACAAGGCCCAATATCTGTCTCAGCTCATGTACATCAGAAGGGCTTTTCATCTGTTCGATAGCCCGAATTTTCTCGGGGTCCGGCTTGATGCCATCCCCGTTGATGATATGCCCAAAGTAGCATAATTCAGTTTTCCTAAAATGACATTTTTCTTTATTCAGCTTCAGCCCGGACTCTTTGATAGCCTGCAGCACACAACTCAAACGCTGATCATGCTCTTCCACTGTAGACCCATACACTAGAATGTCGTCCATGACGACTGCTGTGCCCACGTGGCCACTCAGGAGAGAACTCATTTCCCTCTGAAAGATCTCAGGAGCGGAGGATATCCCAAAGGGAAGTCTGCAGAAGCAGAACCGACCTACCGGAGTGATAAAGGTAGTCAGTTTGCGGCACTTTGGATCCAGGGGGATCTGCCAAAAGCCGCTAGAAGCGTCTAATGTGGAAAAGAACTTCGCCCCAGCCAACTTCGGGGCTATATCTTCCAATGTCGGCAGCACAAATCTCTCCCTCTTCACTGCCTCATTCAACCTTTTCAGGTCCACACAGATGCGCACCTTTCCGTTTTTCTTTGCAACTGGAACAATGGGGGCACACCAATCAGTTGCTTCAACAACCTCTTCAATAACCCCCATAGACTTCATGCGCATGAGCTCTTTCTCCACTTGAGGCATGAGCGGGAACGGAATTCTACGAGGAGTAGAAATACTGTACGGGACTGCGTCACTTTTAAGTGCTATACGGACAGGTTTGCAGCTCAGTAGGCCCAACTCGCCAAACATATCTTCAGAGATCTCATTCACTCTGGCCACGAGGCCCAAGTCACAGGCTGCTTTTATGCTCAATAAACTGTTAACACACTGACCTCGGATCACATGCACCCACATGGTGAACTTCCTTTGTTTGTACTCACAGCTGGCAAGAAATTTCCCCACACAATCAATGCGGCCACCAGGACTATGAACATTTGTAGTAACCTTCGCCAGCTGGGGCTGTCGAGGCAGTTTCATAAATTCAGCAAAAGACATTACAGTGATATCTGCTCCTGTGTCAATCTTAAAATCAACTTTGGCTCCCATTACAGTAAAAGTAACTTTCCAATCTTCCTCTAAGCTTGTCCGTTCCACAACAGACCCCACAAAAGACACTTCCTGACCCTCCTGGTCACTGTCCACCTGCATCTCCTTAATGTATTCAGTTTTACACACCACTTCAAAATGGCCTATTCTGTTACATTTTCTGCATCTTTTATCTCTGGCCGGGCATATAGCACTCTGATCATGAGCCCGGTAGCACCGTGTGCATCGGCCATGTTGCACCCATCCACTTCTAGGCCTTTCCAGTACTTTAGATCTACCGCTCACACTGTGCCTTTCACTAGTAATTTTCCTAGACTGTTGCACTTCATCCACAATACTCTCAGACCTCAGATCAGCACTTTTTCACCAGTTCACTCTGGCGGGCCATCCTAATAGCCCCGTCTAACGTTAAATCAGGCTCTAACTGCAGCTTCAGGGAGACTTCAGCATCTGCAATTCCAATAACTATTCTGTCTCTGATTTGCTCTTCTTTAGCAACACCAAACTCACAGAATTCAGCTAATTCATACAGGCTGCGCACAAATGACTCCACAGATTCTCCCACACGCTGATTACGTTTGTGAAAGCAAGCTCTCTCATGAATCACATTTCTTTTGGGCACAAAGTGGGCACTGAGTTTATCCATAACTATATCAAAGTTAACTTCGTCCCCTTCTTGGAAAGTAAAAGCATTGAACACTGGCTCTACATCTTTCCCCATAGAATATAAAAGAGAATTAACTTGTACTTCACCACTCTCCTTGTTCAGTTTGGATGCAATCCTGAAGCGCTGAAACCGCTGACGCCATGTGGGCCAAGCTGCAGGCTGAGAAAAGTCAAAAGGCTCAGGTGGGGTAAACTTTGACATCGTCATCATCAGAAACAGAAGCGTAGTCCAGAACTTCTGACACCATGTCATGAGATGCAGGACATATGCAGGACACAGCAATGATGGTACAACTCTATTTTATTACAGAGCATAGCAATACACATCCAGACAGGTTGATTGTACTAAACTAACTGCGACACAGACACCGGACCTAAGCCCCGCCCACATGCTAGTGACATCACATCCTGCTATCATCACAATTATTATTTCAGATTATTTAAAATTTAGTAAACAATGTAGAACTGCAGGAAGTAAGGCTAGCATAATGCTTGGATGTATTGGTAGAGGTATTTGCAGCAGAAATAGTAATTTTCTTATGCCACTTTACAGATTATTAGTTAGGCCTTATGTTGATTATTGTGTGCAGTTCTGGAGGCCATATCTCCAGAAGAATATAAACAAACTGTAATCTGTGTAAAGGAGGGCTATTAAATGGTACATGGTCTAAAAAATAAAATGTGCCAGGAGAGACTCAATGACCTAAATATGTATAGCTTAGAGGAGAGAAGGGAAAGAGGTGATATGATAGCAACGTTCAAGTATATTAAAGAGCTTAGTAAAGCTGATTCTGTGAGTATGTTACATAAAAAGGAAAATTTAAGACCAAGGGGTTCATGATCTCAAGCTAAAGGGTAGTATATTCAGGAGTAATTTGAGGAAGCTCTTCTTTACAGATAGGGTGATTGATTCATGGAATAAACTTCCACAAGATATGGTAATGACAAACTCCATGGAAGACATTAAGAATGCCTGGGACAAGCATAAGGCTATCCTACATACTAACTAATGCCTGGGATAAGCATAAGGCTATCCTACATACTAATTAATGCCTGGGACAAGCATAAGGCTATCCTACATATTAATTAATACCTGGGACAAGCATAAGGCTATCCTACATATTAATTAATACCTGGGACAAGCATAAGGCTATCCTAGGAACTAGATAAGTTTATACTTTTAGGTAATATCGGGCAGACTTGCTGGGCCTATGGCTCTTATCTGCTGTAAAATCTTTGTTTCTATGTAACCTTGCACAAAGAATAATGCACAGCCTGGTATTAAAAACAGATGGTTAAATATTTTAAGCAAAGCATCTTAACCCGCCAGAAGCTTTTTTAGTGCACTCAATACTTTTAATAGATTGCATAAGGAGAGCTAGTAGTGCACTGATTGTACTCAGAGACTTTTAAGATTCTTATTTTATCATAAACTGATATTGTTAATAATATAGCGCAGAACAACATGATGTGCTCCACTTCTTGTGCACCCCCCACTAAGCGCACCATTAGCTAGTGCTTGAGCAACATCTAACAGGAATTTTATTGCACTACCATTTAGAAGTCTATTAAAGGGAAAGTCAACGCAAAAATTGTTATTGTTTAATAAGATAGATAACGTCTTTACTAACCATTCCCCAGCTTTGCACAACAAACATAGTTATATAATGATACTTAATAACCTTTAAACCTCTACATTTCTGTCTGTTTCTAAGCCACTAAAGACAGCCCCCTGACCATATGCTTTTTTATTAGCTTTTCACAACAGGAGACTGCTAGTTCATGTGAGCCATATAGATAACATTGTGCTCACGCCCTTGGTTTGTGCACAACTCAGCACTAATTGGCTTAAATGCAAATCAATAGATAATAACTGAAAAGTCATGTGATCAGCGGGCTGTCAGAAGATGCTTTACTTCAGTTATCAATTTTTTTTGTTCTATTGGTATCCTTTTGTTGGAAAGCAGTGAGGTAAAAGAATAGAAGTGTGTGTGTCTGGAGCACTAAAAGGCAGACGTTTTGCAAGACTGTTATACATTTGCCAGAGCACTAGATGGCAGCACTTTTTCCTATGCCAGGCTCCAGATGTGCAAACCATCTACTTAGATAGCTCTTCAACATAGAATACCATGAGACCAAAGCAAATTTTATAATAAAAGTAAATTGGAAACTTTTTTTTAAATTGTACGCTCTGTCTAAATCACTAAAGAAAAATATTGGGTTTCAATGTCCCTTTAACTGTTGATGTATACTATAAATATATAAAAGGTATTATAATGTCCCTTTAACTGTTGATGTATACTATAAATATATAAAAGGTATTATAATGTCCCTTTAACTGTTGATGTATACTATAAATATATAAAAGGTATTATAATGTCCCTTTAACTGTTGATGTATACTATAAATATATAAAAGGTATTATAATGTCCCTTTAACTGTTCATGTATACTATAAATATATAAAAGGTATTATAATGTCCCTTTAAATTTTGCTTCACAGGCATGGGAATTAACTTAAATGGGCCTGTAAATGTTGCTTCACACATATGGAAATACTTTGCTTCCCACACTGATATAATAACTGAAATAATAATATAATTGATACTTGTCTCAGTGATTCACTTTATCATCATCACATGGAAGTTGGCAGCTAAACAAGGTTAACTAAAATGAAGCAACTTTCTAACAGCTCTGTAAAAACTACACCTGACTGGGCAATTTTCATTGCAGTTTAGAATGCTGCATGTTAATAAAAGTATAACACAAAGTCTTTTACCTACACATATTTTATATTAAAATCTCATGGTGTTTCCTGTTCCTTTAAGTTAGCAGGGGTTTGAAGCTAGAGACGATGCAATGGTGTAATATGACATTTTTAAACAATACCTTGTAGATTGTTTTCAAACATTTTCCCCAGCCAAGGCAATGAGTATTTATAGTCAAACTAAAAATCCTGTACCTATAATAGCCACTTACTTCTAGAAATTAATATTTAAAGGAGGGATATTAGGCTGCAATTTTTCCTTACCTTTAATGTGTCACTAATAATTCAATTTTGCCTGCTGGAGTGGATTACATTATATATAGATAGATAGATAGATAGATAGATAGATAGATAGATAGATATATATATATATATATATATATATATATATATATATATATATATATATATATATATCAACTTTCAGGGGTATATGCACTCACACTTCAAAGCGTCGACATCCAGGGTGCCAGATCAGATTTTTTTTTATATATATATAAAAATGAAAAAAGGACAATACATTTTATTTCATTATGGTGAAGTTTTTGAGTACATGATTCCTTCCTCAGACCATGAAATTTGTGACAAACATACACCTAGATTACAAGTTTTGCGCTATAGAGGGTGCAAAATGAACACAACAAAAGTTGCATTATTTTACCCTCCAAGGGGCTGCCATTACGAGTTTTGAAAAAGCCGACTTGTGCGTGAGATATGGTTGCGTTGAGCTCCATACCGCACAGAATACAAGCGCTGCTTTGACGTGCTTGTGCACGCTTTCCCCATAGACATCAATGAGGAGAAAGTGTTAGAAAAAAACAAGCACCTGCGATCGAGGAATGAAAAGCTCCATAATGCTACCCCACTGATATCTATGGGGGAAAAAAGGTTATGTTTAAACCTAACACCCTAAAATAAACCCCATGTCTAAACACCCCTAATATGCCACCTCCGACATCGCCGTCAGCTAAATAAATCTATTAACCCCTAATCTGCCACTCGCAATATCGCTGCCATTATAATAGTTATTAACACCTATTCCCCCGCACCTCAACATTGCCCACACTATAATAACCTAAACCTAACACCCCCTAACTTTAACATAATTAAAATAGACCTAAATTAAAGTTACAATTATAAACTAAATAATAACTATTTAAAACTAAAAACAAACTTACCTGTGAAAAAAAATAAAACCTAAGCTTGCTACAATATAACTAATAGTTATATTGTAGTTAGCTTAGGTTTTTATTTCACAGGTAAGTTTGTATTTATTTTAACTAGATAGACTAGTTAGTAAATAGTTATTAACTATTTACTAACTACCTAGTTAAAATAAATACACACTTACCTATGAAATTACAAAAATTAAAAGACACTA
This sequence comes from Bombina bombina, assembly GCF_027579735.1. NCBI lineage: Eukaryota > Metazoa > Chordata > Amphibia > Anura > Bombinatoridae > Bombina > Bombina bombina. The sequence goes on from NC_069503.1 coordinate 1,126,372,139, forward strand.
AAATTACAAAAAATAAAAAACCTACCATTACAAAAAACTAAATGAAATTGTCCAAAACAATAAAAATTATTCCTATTCTAATACCCTGTTTAAAAAAAAACAACAAATCTATAATAAACTACCAAGTGCCCTTAAAAAAATCAGCTCTTTTGCTAAAAAAGAAAAACAAACACCCCCTAACAGTATTCAAACCCCCACCTCCTAAACCCCACAAAATAAAAATAAAGTTAAACCTAATCTACCCATTACCCTGAAAAGGGCATTTGTATGGGCATTGCCCTTAATAGGGCATTCAGCTATTTTGCTGCCCATTAAAAATAAAAAAAATGGCTATTAAAAAAAACACCCCAAAATAACAAACGAATTATACAAAATAATAAAAAATATTCCTATTTTAATACCCCGTTTTTTTTAAAAAACACCCCAAATAAAAAATAAATAATCTATAATAAAATGACAATAGCCCTTAAAAGGGCCTACCATTACAAACCCACAAAATAAAAAAAGCCTAACTAAAATAAAACAATCTACCTATTGCCCTGAAAAGGGCATTTGTATGGACATTGCCCTTAAAAGGGCATTCAGCTCTTTTACTGCCCTTAAAAGGGCATTCAGCTCTTTTAGAATTGCCCAATAGACCTAATAAAAAAAAAAAAAACATCCCAAAAAAAAACTTAAAAAACCTCACACTAACCCCTCTTTAGGTACTCAAAGTTGCTGAAGTCCGGCTTGAACAAATTTCATCCCAGCAGTTCCATCTTCCTCCAGGCGGCTTGATCTTCATCCATCGAGGGACCGGCATCTTCTTCATCCCTGCGGAGGTGGAGTGGTCGATGCACGGAAGCGGAGGTCCAGACAAAGGTCCGTTGCACACTGAGGATTCAAATGCAAGGTACCCCTTTTATATTGGGGGTACCATTGCATTCCTATTGGCTCGAAATTTTAAATCAGCCATTAGGAATTAGAGCTGCTAAAATCCTATTGGCTGTTCAAATCAGCCAATAGGATTTAAGCAGCTCTCATTCCTATTGGCTGATTCAAATCTAGGTGAAAAGTGTTTAATATAAACAGAATCTAAAAAGTCCAAAACAGTTTAGCATAGGAGTACAAAATGGCTCAGCAGTTAAGTGGTTAATAAATCCTTCTTAACTGTTAATTAGAGAAGTGTGAATGCGCATTTTTTAAACACATTTGTTTAAAAAAAACAAAAAAAAAAACATGCTTTTTATACAAATGTTGAAATTTTGGAAACATTTGACATCTGTTTTAGTAAAACAAAACAAAAATCACTTGATCAAATGTGGTATTCAACTAATAAACGTAATGTAAATATTTATGTCTCAGCTTAAAAAGTTATTAAAAATATATTGGAAATACTGTAGTATGCAATAATTATATTCATATTAACATTTTTTTTCTATGCACACAGGATGGCAGAATGAATTTCAGAAGAAGCATTAATTATACAATTTGAATGTCAAAATTATAACATTAAACTGTTCCTACTTTTAACACTATGGGATCCATGTATTACAAGGAGAGCAAACAAGCTCCTCAAATTGAAAAGTTGTCCACTCGTCTTCGCTGCATACGGGCAGTGTATCCTGTTCTTCTGCTGCCTGTATGTATTATTAAACACTCAAGTGAGCGTGTAAAGCCTGCCTTTTCTCTGTCACAACCAACCGCATGAGTGAAGGGCCCGTCAATCACCTAGAGCAAACAATTTCAGGTTGACTTCTCTCCATGACCTCAGAGGTGCTGAAGAGTGTAGGATGTGCAAACCTGACCCACAAGGGCTCCAGAGCAGCTTACCCCATTTCGTACATGGAGCCCTAAATTCATAGTGATCAAAGGACAGATGCGTTCCACGAGAAATGTTCTATACAGTGAGAACTTACAATTTGGTGCGATTACAGTGGCTCTATCAGACCAAACTTGGCCAGAAGTCTTCTTATCCCGGCGTCAAGTAGAAGGATAGGAAATATCCCAGAACAGAGTGAGTTTATGAAATGAGGTAAGTGGTACTCACGGTAGACAGGGTAGTCCTTCATATCAATAAGTTGAAGGCAGAGAACGGTGAAGACAGGCAGAGTCCAGCAACAGGAAGGCAATCTAGTAGTATAACAGTTCAGGGGTAAACCAATAGAATGGTCAGGAACAGGCAGATGTCAGCAACAAAGGAAATCCAGCAGTATAAGAGTTCAGTGGTAAACCAATATAATGGTCAGACAGGCAGAGTTCAGCAAGGATAAGGAAATCCAGCAATACAAGGGTTAAGCAGGCAGAGTGGTCAGACAGGCAGAGTTCAGTAACAATATGGCAATCCAGCAATATAAGTAATACAGCACCCAGGAGTATACACAGTAACACCTATACTTGGGCAGTTTAGTAAGGGAAATAGAGTACTTACATAGGCACAGATTGGCGCCAAGGAGGACACACAGGTGCAATCAGGAGCGGCATTCAGGAGAGAGAGTCAACGTGTGGCGATGATGTCATTGCAGCACGCTATGAACCTCCGCCATGTCTATGGCAATGGCCATAGCAACGAGTCACCACCACCACGTCTATAGCAACAGCCATAGCGAGCAGCTGCGCAGCGGTGGCATGACACCTGATTTACAGTGTGTGAACTTTGTAAAGTCCAATATTGTAAAGGGGAAAGCTCACTTTCTTCAGCAAGATAATAGTGTCCACTGTTGCCAGGGGCGGACCTACCGGCGATGCAGAACATTTTTTTTTTCTTCTTTTAAACTTTTTTTGCAACCCCCCATGCCCGTGCGGCCCCTCTCCTTCATCTGATGTCTACTATGAGTCCTACTCTCCTCCTGACAGTTTTAAATCAGAGCATTGCCACGGGTTACCATGGCAATGCCCTGAAACATTTCCTGCTTAGCAGGAAGGAGCTGCGTCACAGTCAGAAGACAGAGAGCTGCTGCTGACACCAAGCAGTCACCACGTCCACATTGCTCAGTGTTACTGGTAAGACTGTCATTCAACTGGTGAACATGGAGAGGCTACTGAAAGCTTCTAGTGGTTCCTAATGAATCTAGTCCATTGTCCCTAAATCTACCCTTGCCTCTCCCTGGCCCCTATATCTCAGCCTGTCATTTATGTTGCGCTAATCCTATCTGTCTCTTGTTCCAACAAATGTGTTTATTTAGTGCTCAGTCACATACGCCTAGATTTAGAGTTCTGCGTTAGCCGTCAAAACCAGGGTTAGGGGGTGCAAACGCTGGTTTTTACCGACCGCTGGTATTTAGAGTCAGTCAGGAAAGGGTCTAACGCTCACTTTCCAGCCGCAACTTTTCCATACCGCAGATCCCCCTACGCCAATTGTGTATCCTATCTTTTCAATGGGATCTTTCTAACGCTGGTATTTAGAGTCTTGGCTGAAGTGAGCATTAGAACTCTAACGACAAAACTCCAGCCGCAGCAAAAAGCCAGGAGTTAAGAGCTTTCTGGGCTAACGCCGGTTCATAAAGCTCTTAACTACTGTGCTCTAAAGTACACTAACACCCATAAACTACCTATGTACCCCTAAACCGAGGTCCCCCCACATCGCCGCCACTCAATTACATTTTTTTAACCCCTAATCTGCCGACCGCACACCGCCGCCACCTACAATATCCCTATGTACCCCTAATCTGCTGCCCCTAACACCGCCGACACCTACATAATATTTATTAACCCCTAATCTGTCCCCCCCAACATCGCCGCTACCTACCTACAATTATTAACCCCTAATCTGCCGACCGGACCTCACCACTACTATAATAAATGTATTAACCCCTAAAGCTAAGTCTAACCCTAAAACCCCCCTAAGTTAAATATAATTTAAATCTAACGAAATAAATTAACTCTTATGAAATAAATTATTCCTATTTAAAGCTAAATACTTACCTGTAAAATAAATCCTAATATAGCTACAATATAAATTATAATTATATTTTAGCTATTTTAGGATTTATATTTATTTTACAGGCAACTTTGTATTTATTTTAACCAGGTACAATAGCTATTAAATAGTTAATAACTATTTAATAGCTACCTAGTTAAAATAATAACAAATTTACCTGTAAAATAAATCCTAACCTAAGTTACAATTAAACCTAACACTACACTATCATTAAATAAATTAAACACAATACCTACAAATAAATACAAATAAATAAACTAACTAAAGTACAAAAAATAAAAAAATAATTTAGAAACATTATAAAAATATTACAAGAATTTTAAGCTAATTACACCTAATCTAAGCCCCCTAATAAAATAACAAAGCCCCCCAAAATAAAAAATTCCCTACCCTATTCTACATTTAAAAGATACCAGCTCTATTACTGTGATGTTCTTTCCACAAATCTGGAATAAAGTGAGGTGTCAGTGTGAACCACAGCTGCTGAGATCATGTAAGAGGTGTAGTGTAACAAGGATATTATTGGATAGTAACATAAATCACATACCATGTAATGTGAAAACCCACATAATATCTCAGATGAATTAAAGGGACACTGAACCCAAATTTTTTCTTTCATGATTCAAATAGAGCATGCAATTTTAAGCAACTTTCTATTTTACTTCTATTATCAATTTTAATTTGTTCTCTTGCTATCTTTATTTGAAAAAGAAGGCATCTCAGCTAAGGAGCCAGCAAATGTTTGCTTCAGGACCATGGACAGCACTTGTTTATTGGTGCTGACCAATCAGCAAGGACAACTCAGGTTGTTCACCAAAAATGGGCCGGCATCTAAACTTATATTCTTGCTTTTCAAATAAACATACCAAGAGAATGAAGAAAATTTGATAATAGGAGTAAATTAGAAAGTTGCTTAAAAATGCATGCTCTATCTGAATCACGAAAGAAAATTTTTGAGTACAGTGTCCCTTTAATATGAGGTAACAATGCTGCTGTTATTCTAAGGCTGCTGGGGAACTGTTACGCAACTTATGCAGCGAAAATAAAGACAGCACAAATACCATGATGAGTTGTAAATAAATCAAAATATATAGCAGGATAACAACTGTAAGGTAATGTAACAAACATAGGAGTAAGTAAGTTAAAGTGAGCGGAGCATGAGAACAGACAGATGGCAGAGAAGCTCCGATTATATATACAAGATATATTAAGCACAATATGTTCGTTGGTGATATAAAGAATACTTGCTTTCTTTTGAGAATGCTGACAGCTCTGTGGCAAGTTTACCCAGGGAGAGGTAGAGTAGATGCAACCGGGTCAGAATGAGAGCGGAGATCCGGAGGTGCTGCAGCGTGGAGATGGCGTGTGACGTCACCGCAAGGAGTTCCGATGAGAAACAGCTGATTGACAGCAGAGTGGATTCAGTTCCGTGTTTGCAGTGCAAGAGCTAGTGAAGCAGAAACCACAAAGAGGCTAAGAGAGATGACAGTAGTAGGAATACCACGGTCCAATACCAAGCACTGTGGAGAGTGAGAGGTGGCCATTTATAGGTCTGTGGAATGCTAATTATTATTTAAAGGTACAGTAACGGTACATAAATATACATTTATTTATCAGAAAGAAGGAATCATGAAAGGACACCCCCTCCAAGGAGCCACTCCGAGGCTTACGGTCTTGGTCGGTCAGGATTCTGCTGATGGAATCTAGATACCAGCCGTGGGGCGGAAATGTTACTTGCCGGTTCCCAAGAATCGTCTTCTTCTTTGTAACCCTTCCATCGTATGAGGTACTGCAGGACTCCCCGGAATCTCCTGGAATCCTGGATAGAATGGACCTCATATTCGATGTTTGGGTCAATAGAGACTGGTGGTAGAGTTTGTAGGTTAGGAGGTTTTCGAACTGCTCGATATGGTTTCAGGAGAGCAACATGGAAGGTAGGGTGGATTTTAAGAGTGTTGGGTAACTGAAGTCGTACAGCATTGCTGTTTATGATTTTGATAATGGGGAATGGACCAATGTATAAAGGTGAGAGTTTTCTGGATGGGGTGTTGAGACGTAGATTCTTGGTGGATAACCAAACGAGATCCCCAATGGCATACAATGGTGAGGGAATCTGGGTTTTATCATAATATCTTTTGTGTAGAAGTTTTGCTTCATCAATAGCTAATTGTACCGCAGTGAAATTTGACGTGATGTTATGTGTCAGATCATTGATATGAACTGAGTTACTATTTCCAGGTTATATTTGGAAACTTGGGTGATAACCATAATTAATGAAAAATGGGGTCTGTTTGGTTGTAGAATGAACTGTGTTATTGAATACGAACTCTGTGAAGGGTATATGAGTGGACCAAGAATTCTGGTTGGAATGACAGTACGTGCGTAAGAATTGTTCGACCCATTGGTTACATCTCTCTGTTTGACCGTTGGTCTGTGGATGGTAAGAGGATGAGAGCTTTTTGTTTATCAAAAATCTATTACAGAATTCTGTCCATAGTGCGCTAGTGAACTGGGAGCCACGATCTGTAAGAATTCTTTGAGGTAGTCCATGTAACCGAAAAACATTGGTGAGGAGGATTTGTATGGTTTCAGCAGCTGTTGGGAGTTTGTGATATGGTACAAGATGTATCATTTTACTAAATAGGTCTACGATTACAACAAGCGTATTGTTGTTCGATGATCTGGGTAGATCCACTATGTAGTCCAATGCTATATCAGACCATGGTCAAGTTGGAGTTGAGATTGGAAGTAGTAAACCATAAGGTCGGTGTTTAGAACGTTTAGATGTAGCACATGTTGAACAGCTATTTATATATTTTATAACATCTGTTGCCATACTAGGCCACCAGTAAGTTCGTTTTAGCAACTCTTGAGCTTTATATAGGCCACTGTGTCCAGCGAAATATGAATCATGAGTGGATTGGAGAAGGGTGTCTCTAATGGATGGTGGTACGTACAGCTTCCCGTTATGATGAAATAAGGCATCTGAGTTTATTTGCAGCTGATGATGAGGTTTGTTCAAGTCGTTTTGTTGTTCTTGTCTGAGTAGTTTGGTAGAATCAATAAGGAATAGTAGGAACTTCTCCTTGGGTATCACGGACTGAGGTGCATAAATGTAGGAGTCTTTGGTTGGTAATCGGGAGAGGGCATCCGCTTTACCATTTTTATTGGCAGGTCTGTATGTTATGAGGAAATCAAATCTGGAGAAATACAGATCCCAACGAACCTGTCTGGCAGTGAGAGTTTTTGTTGATTTCAAATACTGCAAGTTCCGATGATCAGTGTACACAATGGTAGGAAACCTAGCACCCTCCAGTAAGTGTCGCCATTGTTCAAAGGCAGCTTTGATAGCTAGAAGTTCCTTATCTCCTACTGGATAATGAGTCTCAGGTAAAGTTAGACATCTGGAATAGAAGGCAACTGGATGGAGGGGTTGTTGTAGTTGTTCCCTTTGTGAGAGAATAGCACCGATTGCGAAGTCGGATGCATCAACCTCTAGAATGTATTGAAGCTGGTTGTTGGGGTATCGTAGAATTGGAGTTGTAGTAAATTTCTTTTTTAGAAGATCAAAGGCAGTTTGTGACTCTTGTGTCCAAAGGAAATGGTTGTTTTTTTGTGAGATTGGTAAGAGGTTTTGCTATACTAGCGAAGTTATGTATAAACTTACGATAGAAGTTTGAGAAACCCAAGAAATTCTGGACTTGTTTCCTGTTGGTAGGCCTTGGCCAATTGAGAATGGTTTCTATTTTAGTATTGTCCATTTGGATACCTTTATCAGAGATCTGATATCCCAAGAATGTGATTGCATGGGAATTGAAGATGCATTTTTCTGCCTTAGCGTAAAGGGAGTGACCTCTTAAGCGAGAAAGAACTTGTCTGACATGGTTGATATGTTCACTGGATGTTTTGGAGTATATCAAGATGTCATCAAGGTAGATAACTACAAAAACATCCAGAATGTCACTAAAAACGTCATGTATGAAATGCTGAAAAGTAGCAGGGGCGTTGCAGAGACCGAATGGCATGACGGTGTACTCGTAAAGACCATACCGAGTACGGAACGCCATCAGCCATTCGTCTCCTGCCCTCATACGGATAAGGTTATAAGCCCCCCTTAAATCAAGTTTCGTAAAGATGGTGGAACCTTCTAATCGCTCAATTAACTGAGAGATGAGAGGCAGGGGGTAACGATTCTTTATGGTAACCTTATTTAATTGCCTATAATCTACTATTGGCCTTAATGTACCGTCTTTGTTTTTTACGAAAAACATCCCCGCAGCTGCGGGAGAAGTTGATGGGCGTATGAACCCCTTCCTGAGATTATCATCTATATATGTTTTTAGATGTTGCAACTCAGGGTTTGACATAGGGAAGACGTGACCACAAGGTATGACTTCTCCAGGTAAGATGTCAATTGGGCAGTCATAAGTGCGGTGTGGCGGTAAGTTCTCTGATTCTTTTTTATCAAAGACATCCGAGAAATCTGAGTAGTGTTGTGGAATATTGGGAACTTGAGGGTCAGGAATGGGTTGTAGAAGTAGAGTAGAGAAGCAAGTTGTAGAGCAATATTTTGATGTGAATTGTAATGTAAGGGTAGACCAGAAGATGTGAGGGTCATGTATACGCAACCATTGCAAGCCTAGTATTATAGGGAAAGCTGGGGATGTGATCACATCAAATGATAAGTATTCCCTATGGTGGTCTTGTGTTGTAACAAGTAGTGGTATGGTTTCGAATAATACAGGCCCTGTTTATAAAACCTACAGGACACAATTTCTTTATAAGTGGAATTTTATTCAACTTAGTGAAACACACATCAATATATGAAGCTGTAGCTCCAGAATCAAGAATCCCTGTGACGTTGACTCAAAGTTGTTCCCACTGCAATGAGAGGGATAGTTTACAATAATTGGAGGAATTACTGTCTGCATTAATGGTATGATATATGTGAGAAGTCTTACCCTGTTTTTGCCTTTGTAGAACTGGACATGCATTTACCAGGTGTTCATCAGAGGCGCAGTACATACATAAGTTATCTGAGTGTCTTCTGAGTTTCTCCTGAGTAGATAACGGTCCTTTAAGGAACCCAAAATCCATAGGCTCACTGGTATTCTTTGTTGGCACATAACTAGGGCTTATGTTTGTGGATCTTTTTGTACAGCTGTCATGGGAGCCCCTCTCGTGTTGTCTCTCTCGGAGGCGTCTATCGATACTAATGCTAAGGTTTATTAATTCTTCTAGAGTCGCAGGCAACTCTGTGCGTGAAAGCTCATCCTTTATGGCGTCAGAAAGACCCAATCGGTACTGGTTCCTTAATGACAGATTATTCCACTGAGTGTCTTTCGCCCACCTTTTAAAGTCAGAGATATAATCGTCTACATCTCTTTTTCTCTGCTTTAGGGATCTCATGGCAGTTTCAGCCGTCAATTGCTTATACGGATCGTCATATAATTGTCCCAAAGCAGAGAAAAAAGACTCCAGGGAATTTAAGATTTCATCGTTACTTTCTAAGAAGTTATTCGCCCAACTTCTGGGTTCTGCTCTTAAATATGAGATAGTGGTCATAACCTTGACTCTATCTCTTGGGTATGTATAAGGTTTTAAAGTAAATAGTAATAAACAAGAATTTTTAAAGTCTCTAAATGTTTTTCTGTCTCCTGTGAAAACATCAGGTAAGCTGACCTGGGGTTCTTGGAAACGTGATTTAGTTTCCACATAATCTTTGATATAGGCTTTAAGAGCTCCATTTTCTTGTTTTAAGGAATTGAGCCCATATGTTGGCAAATCCACTCTTTGCGTGAGAGCTTGAATTTGATTTGACATCTCAGCTGGGTCCATTTTTATAAAGGGCTTGGTATTCTGTGATGATCTTTCCACAAATCTGGAATAAAGTGAGGTGTCAGTGTGAACCACAGCTGCTGAGATCATGTAAGAGGTGTAGTGTAACTAGGATATTATTGGATAGTAACATAAATCACATACCATGTAATGTGAAAACCCACATAATATCTCAGATGAATTAATATGAGGTAACAATGCTGCTGTTATTCTAAGGCTGCTGGGGAACTGTTACGCAACTTATGCAGCGAAAATAAAGACAGCACAAATACCATGATGAGTAAATAAATCAAAATATATAGCAGGATAACAACTGTAAGGTAACATAACAAACATAGGAGTAAGTAAGTTAAAGTGAACGGAGCATGAGAACAGACAAGTGGCAGAGAAGCTCCGATTATATATACAAGATATATTAAGCACAATATGTTCGTTGGTGATATAAATAATACTTGCTTTCTTTTGAGAATGCTGACAGCTCTGTGGCAAGTTTACCCAGGGAGAAGTAGAGTAGATGCAACCGGGTCAGAATGAGAGCGGAGATCCGGAGGTGCTGCAGTGTGGAGATGGCGTGTGACGTCGCCGCAAGGAGTTCCGATGAGAAACAGCTGATTGACAGCAAAGGTACAGTAACGGTACATAAATATACATTTATTTATCAGAAAGAAGGAATCATGACAATTACCTTACCAGCCCTTAAAATGGCCTTTTGCGGGGCATGCCCCAAAGAAAACAGCTCTTTTGCCTGTAAAATAAAAATACAACCCCCCCAACATTAAAACCCACCACCCACATACCCCTAATCTAACCCAAATCCCCTTAAATAAACCTAACACTACCCCCCTGAAGATCTTCCTACCTTGAGTTGTCTTCACTCAGCCGAGCCGAATTCTTCATACAATCCAGGCGATGTCTTCATCCAAGCGGGGCTGAAGAGGTCCATCATCCGGCTGAAGTCTTCATCCAAGCGGGGGCTGAAGGGGTCCATCATCCGACTGAAGTCTTCATCTAAGCGGGGGCTGAAGAGGACTTCCATCCGGCTGAAGTCTTCTATCAAGCGGCATCTCCAATCTTCTTTCTTCCGGCTCCATCTTCATTCCGCCAACGCGGAACATCCTTCCTCCACGACGAACTCCCGACGAATGAAGGTTCCTTTAAGGGACGTCATCCAAGATGGCGTCCCTCGAATTCCGATTGGCTGATAGGATTCTATCAGCCAATCGGAATTAAGGTAGGAATAATCTGATTGGCTGATGGAATCAGCCAATCAGATTCAAGTTCAATCCGATTGGCTGATCCAATCAGCCAATCAGATTGAGCTCGCATTCTATTGGCTGTTCCGATCATCCAATAGAATGCGAGCTCAATCTGATTGGCTGATCCAATCAGCCAATCAGATTGAACTTGAATCTGATTGGCTGATTCAATCAGCCAATCAGAATTTTCCTACCTTAATTCCGATTGGCTGATAGAATCCTATCAGCCAATCGGAATTCGAGGGACGCCATCTTGGATGACGTCCCTTAAAGGAACCTTCAGTCGTCGGGAGTTCGTCGTGGAGGAAGGATGTTCCGTGTCGGGGGGGATGAAGATGGAGCCGGAAGAAAGAAGATTGAAGATGCCGCTTGATAGAAGACTTCAGCTGGATGATGGACCTCTTCAGCCCCCGCTTGGATGAAGACTTCAGCCGGATGATGGACCTCTTCAGCCCCCGCTTGGATGAAGACTTCAGCTGGATGATGGACCTCTTCAGCCCCCGCTTGGATGAAGACATCGCCCGGATTGGATGAAGAATTCGGCTTGGCTGAGTGAAGACGACTTAAGGTAGGAAGATCTTCAGGGGGTATTGTTAGGTTTATTTAAGGGGGGTTTGGGTTAGATTAGGGGTATGTGGGTGGTGGCTTGTAATGTTGGGGGGGGGGGTATTGTATGTTTTTTTTTACAGGCAAAAGAGCAGAATTCTTTGGGGCATGAACCAGAAGAGTTATGTAATGCTTTATTTGACGACTATATTCATTCCAATTTAATGTTAAGATCTAATTTTAACCCGCCAGTTACCAGTCCATATATTTCTCTATTTCAAAATCTTGTTCTAGAGGAGTTTGGTGCGCTAGAGAAGAAGGTGGGGAACCCCAATCTGAATCTATATGAGATTAAAGCTTTGTCAAGATTAGCCAAGAATGACAACTTGGTGATCAGGCAGGCTGATAAAGGAGGAGGGGTTGTTCTGCAAAATATGTCAGATTATTTACAGGAAGCAAATAGGATCCTTTTAGATCAAAATTATTATAAAAAACTTACATATAATCCTACGAAAACATATACCACCCATTTAATTAAAATGGTAGACAAAGGTTTTCTAGAGGGGATCTTAACCAAAAAGGAGAAAGAATATCTGGTCCCTATGTCACCAAATCTAGCATATTATTATCACCTCCCTAAAATACACAAATGTACCAATAATCCACCTGGTAGGCCCATTATTTCGGGCATAGGGAGTCTCACTTGCAACTTATCCTAATATATTGATCATTTTTTAAAAAAAATAGTGAAGGGGCTTCCATCATATATCAAAGATACCCCGGACCTAATAGCCAAGTTATCGAAAATAGAAAAGGCTGAACGCAAGCTCATTTGGTTCACTTGTGATGTGACAGCTCTTTATTCAAACATAGAGCACCATCTGGGCATAGATGCTATAGATGTTTTTTTGAAGAGAGATCAATTTTTACCTACCAAACAGAGATTATTTTTGTTAGAAGCAATTTCATTTGTGTTGAAACATAATTATTTTGTTTATCAGGAACAATTTTTTTTACAGATTAAGGGAACGGCCATGGGCACCAGATTTGCCCCCAGTTTTGCAAATTTATTTATGGGGGTATTTGAAGAAAGATACATATACAACTCCCCCCTGGGGGCAAATCTGGTGTTCTATGGCCGTTTTATAGATGACCTTATTTTTATTTGGGAAGGTTCAGAGGATAATGCCTTAGACTTTATTAAATCACTTAATGAAAATAATATGGGACTTAAGTTCACTCATAATATTAATACAGATCATATTGAATTTTTGGACTTGGTACTATATTGGGACCAAGTAGGTCATATTTTGACCAAAACCCACTTTAAAACAGTGGATACAAATAGTTACTTGAATTATAAAAGCAATCATTACAAGGCATGGAAGAGAAATATTCCATACAATCAGTTCTCTAGAATCCGTAGAAACTGTACAAATTTAACTCTTTATGACGAACAAGCAGGAATCCTAAAAAGTAGATTCTTTGAAAGAAATTATCCTAGGGATCTAGTAGAGGAGAGTTTTCTGAAGGCTAGAAATAAAGATAGATCTGAATTTTTTAAAACTCCAAAAGAGAAGGAGAATTTAGAGTGCAACAAGTTAGATGAAATAGGCACTAATAAGAACAAAATCAATAAAAATAAAAATCTGAGATTTATAACTAAATATACTTCAAACCATGATAAAATTAAGAGAATTGTTCGCAAGCATTGGAACATTCTATTGAATGATCCGGTATTAAGAAACATTTTAGATGAAAACCCTATATGTACTTTTAAAAGAGCACCTTCACTTAAAAATAAACTTGCCCCTAGTAAAATAGTGATGAGGAAATTTGGAAGAAATATAGAACATAAGACGAAAAATTGGTTGTCGAATAAGAAAGGGTTCTATAAATGTAACAGAGCTAACTGTGGGTTATGTGAATTTACGAAGGGGGAAAAGTTGAAGTTCAGGTCTTTTTCCACAAAGGAAGAATTTGAGATAAAGACTCGTTTTTCATGTGATTCCTCTTTCGTAATATACTTACTGGAGTGCAAATGTGGCCTACAGTACATAGGGAGAACTTCTAGACCCCTGAAAAAAAGATGGGGGGAACACATGAGAAACGTGAAAAAATCCTGTATTAAACATAGTGTCTCTAGACATGGAGTTTGTTGTCATGATGGGCAGACAGATTTGTATAGTATTTTTCCTATTGAACAAATCTCTTCTAAATGGGGCAGAAATAGACTAATTGATTTAAGACAAAGGGAGACATATTGGATCTGGAAATTAAAAACTTTGAATCCATATGGTCTAAATGAGAATCTTGACATGGCGGCATTTAATTAAGTTGTAGTCCAATAATTTATTAGTTAGTAGCTATTTTGATCTTTAGTTTCATATTAATCATCTAATTGGCCTAGGTATTGTAACAACATTCTACTGGGTTTAGGTATTGTAACAACATTTCACCCTTATAGTTTTCGATATGAGAATCTGATTTGGATAGCTCTATATTAGGAGGGATAGTTGTTGAGACATCTTGGCTCATTAGAACCGTACATAGATGTGAACACCTAACTCGTTGAATATATTTTATGTATATACTATTTTATTATTTTAATGTATATTTTCTTGTATTTTTTATATTTACTGAATACAAGAGTCACTTTGTATTTTTATTTTATGTATGAGGGGTAGTATATTTTATATATATTCTATATCCTGTATATTTTAGTTCATTGTGATATTAGCCATTTTGATCTGGTATATGGTACAGTATCGCTTTCGTCTTTTTGTAAATGCATGAAGGAGTAGTATCCCGATTGGGGGTGTACGTACGCATATAAGAATTTTGTATCGCATCGCCGCCAAAAGTATCTTTTGTTACCTTTTATACGTATTATACATCAGCGATTTGATACTTTCACTTAACACAACGTATCGAGCTGGGTGGTCATTGAATTACGCTATCGGCAGTGACTTGTAGATCATGAAATTATTTTGTATAACCTTACACACACTATAGAGGTGTGTCACTAAATTTCCCTTTGGTTGGTCCGATTTTTCGGTCGACAACCAATCACTTAGGCGTTGATACACACCCCCTTTTGACTCTGGGTACTGCATACTCCTTCACGCATGCGCTCTGTTTCGGCTTGAACGCCGAGTTAAGCAAATATAAGCTGTGTAATTTAGATATAGTTTATTCACCTGAGGAAGCGGTCAAGGTAGACCGGGAAACGCGTTGTGATACATGTTTACTAAATAAACATTTGTTTTTAACTATATCTTTATCACGGCTGGAGTGATATTTTATATGTGTGACAATTTTATAATACTTGGCATCCGAATATAGCTGCTAGCCCACCTGGTTTGGGCTTCTCTCCTATCACGAATATTACGAGAGAAAGTAGCCGGCTAAAGGGGTCAAGCTGCAAAATTCCTGCAGATCGTACGCAGTACCAAGGATTACATCTTTACTACGAGAGAGCAGCTACCTGGACAGCTGTTAATGCTCCAGAAAGCCGTTGTAGCACTTCTCAAGTGCCTGACTTCTTGTAAGTACAATTTATGTGTGGGGAGTGAACAACTTTCAATACAGATTCACACTATGTTGGCGCCTTCTTCTTTTTTGTGTTCTATACTTCTTTGGGGCATGCCCTGCCGGTAAGGTAAAAGAGCATTACAATTTTTATTTTAGAATAGGGTAGGGCATTTTTTTTATTTTGGGGGGCTTTGTTATTTTATTAGGGGGCTTAGAGTAGGTGTAAGTAGTTTAAAATTCTTGTAATCTTTTTTTATTTTTTGTAATTTAGTGTTTGTTTTTGTAATTTAGTGGGTTTTTTTTTTAATTTAGTTTAGTTTATATAATTGTAGGTAGTTTATTTAATTAATTTATTGATAGTGTAGTGTTAGGTTTAATTGGTTTAATTGTAACTTAGGTTAGAATTTATTTTACAGGTAATTTGGTAATTATTTTAACTAGGTAGCTATTAAATAGTTATTAACTATTTAATAGCTATTGTACCTGATTAAAATAAATACAAAGTTGCCTGTAAAATAAATATTAATCCTAAAATAGCTACAATATCATTATTATTTATATTGTAGCTATATTAGGGTTTATTTTACAGGTAAGTATTTAGCTTTAAATAGGAATAATATATTTAATAAGATTTATTTTATTTCATTAGATAAAAATTATATTTAACTTAGGGGGGTGTTAGGGTTAGGTTTAGACTTAGCTTTAGGGGTTAATACATTTATTAGAGTAGCGGTGAGGTCCGGTTGGCAGATTAGGGGTTAATAATTGTAGGTAGGTAGCGGCGACGTGGGGGGGGTGCAGATTAGGGGGTAATAAATATAAAATAGGGGACGGCGGGGGTTAGGGGCAGCAGATTAGGGGTTCATAGGGATAACGTAGGTTGCGGCAGTGTACGGAGCGGCAGATTAGGGGTTAAAAATAATATGCAGGGGTCAGCGATAGCGGGGGCGGCAGATTAGGGGTTAATAAGTGTAAGGTTAGGGGTGTTTAGACTCGGGGTACATGTTAGGGTGTTAGGTGCAGACATAGGAAGTGTTTCCCCATAGGAAACAATGGGGCTGCGTTAGGAGCTGAACGCTGCTTTTTTGCTGGTGTTAGGTTTTTTTCAGCTCAAACTGCCCCATTGTTTCCTATGGGGGAATCGTGCACAAGCACGTTTTTGAAGCTGGCCGCGTCCGTAAGCACCGCTGGTATTGAGAGTTGCAGTGGCAGTAAATTAGACTCTACGCTCCGTTTTTGGAGCCTAACGCAGCCCTTCTGTGAACTCTAAATACCAGCGGTATTTAAAAGGTGCGGGGGAAAAAATACACGCGTAGCTAACGCACCCCTTTGGCCGCAGAACTCTAAATCTAGCCGATAGTTATTTTGTATTTAACCCAGTTATTTCAGTATCTTGCATTCATATACTGAGAGTGGAATGGTCAGCTTTACATGTGACCTCTGATCTGTTGTCACTATATCAAAGCTTACAAATTTAGCTGTCTAAGGATTTGAAAAGTCCCATACAAAACAGAAAGACATTTGTAAAGTTACTTTAAAAAGCAAAATTATGTTTATAAATTATTATACGAGTTGGGGGGTTTTGAAAATTCCTTTTATTGTTCTAAAAAAGACAAATGTATCCGTACAAGTCAAGCAGAGACTTTAGAAAACTGGGGAAATTACAAATAACAAAATATGAGGTTGAGGTGAACAAACTCTTCATGATCCTGCTGTGTGACTTTGCTGATTGCATCAGCAGCAGTTTCTGCTCAGGACCTGGAGTAAGTGATTCTATTGTGCGGGCGATATGGTTGCGTTGAGCAGTCTATTTGCTATTCCAATCAGCCAATAGAATGCGAGCTCAATCCTATTGGCTGATTAGATCAGCCAATAGGATGAAAGTTCAATCCTGTTGGCTGATTGCAACAGCCAATATAATTTTCCCCCCTTAATTCCTATTGGCTGATAGAATTCTATCAGCCAATCGGAATCTAAGGGACACCATCTTGGTTGACGTCATTTAAAGGGAAACTTCATTCTTCAACAGCCATCGGAAGAAGAGAATGCTCCGTGCCGGATGTCTTAAAGATGGACCCCCCGCCGGATGGATGAAGATAGAAGATGCCGTCTGGATGAAGACTTCTGCCCGCTTGGATGAAGACTTCTGCCGGCTTCGAGGAGGACTTCTGCCCGCTTGGATGAAGACTTCTGCCGCCTGGATGAGGATGGATGTCCGGTCTTCAAAAACTGTAAGTGGATCGTCGGGAGTTAGTGTTAGGTTTTTTTTAAGGTTTTATTGGGTGGGTTTTATTTTTAGCTTAGGGTTTTGGGCAATGTAAAAGAGCTAAATGCCCTTTTAAGGGCAATGCCCATCCAAATGCCCTTTTCAGGGCAATGGGGAGCTTAGGTTTATTTGGATAGGATTTTAATTGGGGGGTTTAGTTGTGTGGGTGGTGGGTTTTACTGTTAGGGGGTTGTTTGTATGTTTTTTTACAGGTAAAAGAGCTGATTTCTTTGGGGCAATGCCCCGCAAAAGGTCCTTTTAAGGGCCATTGGCAGTTTAGTGTAGGCTAGGATTTTTTTTTATTTTGGGGGGGCTTTTTATTTTGATAGGGCTATTAGATTAGGAGTAATTCGTTTTTATATTAGATAATTTCTTTTTTATTTTGTGTAATTTAGTGTTTATTTTTTTGGTAATTTAGCTAAATGAATTTTGTTAATTTAATTTATTTAATTTTATTGTAATGTTAGGTGTTATTGTAAGGCAGGTTAGGTTTTATTTTACAGGTAAATTTGTACTTACAGTATTTCAACTAGGTAGCTAGTAAATAGTTAATAGCTATTTACTAACTAGTCTACCTAGTTAAAATAAATACAAACTTAGCTGTGAATTAAAAGTAAAACCTAAGATAGATACAATATAAGTATTAGTTCTATTGTAGCTAGCTTAGGGTTTATTTTACAGGTAAGTAAGTATTTAGTTTTAAATAGGAATTAGTTAGTTATTAATAGTAGGCTTTATTTAGATTTATTTTAATTATATTTAAATTAGGGGGTGTTAGGGTTAGGGTTACGTTAGGGTTAGGTTTAGGGGTTAATAGGTTTATTATAGCGGCGGAGTGGGCGGACGGCAGATTAGGGGCTTATAATCTTTAAATAGTGTTTGTGATGTGGGAGGGTGGCAGACGTTTAGGGGTTAATAATTTTATTATAGTTGCGATGATGTCAGGGAGCGGTGGAATAGGGGTTAATACATTTTTTAAGTGGCGGCGATGTCCGGAGCGGCAGGTTAGGGGTTAATATTTTTATTATAGTGTTTGCCATGGGGGAGGGTGGCAGTTTAGGGGTTAATAATTTTATTATAGTGGCAACAATGTCAGGGAGCGGTGGAATAGGGGTTAATACATTTTTTAAGTGGCGGCGATGTCCGGAGCGGCAGATTAGGGGTTAATATTTTTATTATAGTGTTTGCCATGTGGGAGGGCCTCAGTTTATTGGTTAATAGGTAGTTTATGGGTGCTAGTGTACTTTTTTTTTAAAGTTTTCAAACAAGCTTTATTGAAGAGAATATGGGACAAACAATGACAAAGGTTACGTATCTTTAAGCTTAAATGAAGCAATCAAAACATTCTTACTGTAGAACCCGTTCCTGGGTTTCTAATGTCTCTGTGATTGCTGAAAGAAGTTTGTGTCTTGGCAGCAATTAGTCTGTTTCTCTTTACTTTTGCATTGTGGTAAAGTTGCGTTCATCTGAGCTTGTTTCAGCCAGCTGTATAGCTCGCTGCGTGATGGCATAGATTTTAACAATTAAACTTTTACTTTAGAATTTAACATTAGGACTTTTCCTTTATAACATTAGTAGTAACTCGGCTTTCTGTTACATATCACCGAGTTTGAATTATAGTACCTAATGTTGTGGCCTCACTTAACCATTCGTAAGGCAGGAAAAGGGAAAAATCAGCATAGTACAGTAAGGGTGAGAGGGTATAAGAAGGGGGGAGTCAGAAGGGGTGGAGGAGAAAAAAAAAAAAAAGGGGGAGGGGGGAGTTTTAGGGATTGATCATGGGCGTCGAACAGACGCCTGCTCATTCAGTGTCTATTTGGAGTATTATCATTAATTAAAATCCCCTATCCTCCCAGATGAGTGTCATCATCTCATGTGTGGCTAGTTTTCCTGTCTTAAGGTAGTGATATCGCTCCAGTCTAAGTAGATCACTAACTCTATGTTTCCATTCCTGCAGGGTCGGGCTTTGCGTTTTTTTCCAGTGAACGGGTATTAGACCCTTTGCTCCATTCAGCATCAGTAGGAGAAGCAGATATTTGTCCTCTCCCACCACCTTGGGGAGCCCGTGGTATATTAAGTATGTGGGTTTTGGCGGGATTATAATCTTAAATTTCCTGCTCATTTCTCCTAGAACCTCCTCCCAGTATAGGCGTATGTGCGGGCATGTCCACCAAATGTGTATAAGTGATCCCTCCTCCCCACATCCCATTCATCAGAGGCGCAGTACATACATAAGTTATGTGAGCGTCTTCTGAGTTTCTCCTGAGTAGATAACGGTCCTTTAAGGAACCGAAAATCCATAGGCTCACAGGTATTCTTTGTTGGCACATAACTAGGGCTTATGTTTGTGGATCTTTTTGTACAGCTGTCATGGGAGCCCCTCTCGTGTTGTCTCTCTCGGAGGCGTCTATCGATACTAATGCTAAGGTTTATTAATTCTTCTAGAGTCGCAGGCAACTCTGTGCGTGAAAGCTCATCCTTTATGGCGTCAGAAAGACCCAAGCGGTACTGGTTCCTTAATGACAGATTGTTCCACTGAGTGTCTTTCGCCCACCTTTTAAAGTCAGAGATATAATCTTTTACATCTCTTTTTCTCTGCTTTAGGGATCTCATGGCAGTTTCAGCAGTCAATTGCTTATACGGATCGTCATATAATTGTTCCAAAGCAGAGAAAAAAGACTCCAGGGAATTTAAGATTTCATCGTTACTTTCTAAGAAGTTATTCGCCCAACTTCTGGGTTCTGCTCTTAAATATGAGATAGTGGTCATAACCTTGACTCTATCTCTTGGGTATGTTTAAGGTTTTAAAGTAAATAGTAATAAACAAGAATTTTTAAAGTCTCTAAATGTTTTTCTGTCTCCTGTGAAAACATCAGGTAAGCTGACCTGGGGTTCTTGGAAACGTGATTTAGTTTCCACATAATCTTTGATATAGGCTTTAAGAGCTCCATTTTCTTGTTTTAAGGAATTGAGCCCATCTGTTAGCAAATCCACTCTTTGCGTGAGAGCTTGAATTTGATTTGACATCTCAGCTGGGTCCATTTTTATAAAGGGCTTGGTATTCTGTGATGATCTTTCCACAAATCTGGAATAAAGTGAGGTGTCAGTGTGAACCACAGCTGCTGAGATCATGTAAGAGGTGTAGTGTAACTAGGATATTATTGGATAGTAACATAAATCACATACCATGTAATGTGAAAACCCACATAATATCTCAGATGAATTAATATGAGGTAACAATGCTGCTGTTATTCTAAGGCTGCTGGGGAACTGTTACGCAACTTATGCAGCGAAAATAAAGACAGCACAAATACCATGATGAGTTGTAAATAAATCAAAATATATAGCAGGATAACAACTGTAAGGTAACATAACAAACATAGGAGTAAGTAAGTTAAAGTGAGCGGAGCATGAGAACAGACAGGTGGCAGAGAAGCTCCGATTCTATATACAAGATATATTAAGCACAATATGTTCGTTGGTGATATAAAGAATACTTGCTTTCTTTTGAGAATGCTGACAGCTCTGTGGCAAGTTTACCCAGGGAGAGGTAGAGTAGATGCAACCGGGTCAGAATGAGAGCGGAGATCCGGAGGTGCTGCAGTGTGGAGATGGCGTGTGACGTCACCGCAAGGAGTTCCGATGAGAAACAGCTGATTGACAGCAGAGCGGATTCAGTTCCGTGTTTGCAGTGCAAGAGCTAGTGAAGCAGAAACCACAAAGAGGCTAAGAGAGATGACAGTAGTAGGAATACCACGGTCCAATACCAAGCACTGTGGAGAGTGAGAGGTGGCCATTTATAGGTCTGTGGAATGCTAATTATTATTTAAAGGTACAGTAACGGTACATAAAAATACATTTATTTATCAGAAAGAAGGAATCATGACAATTACCTTACCAGCCCTTAAAATGGCCTTTTGCGGGGCATGCCCCAAAGAAAACAGCTCTTTTGCCTGTAAAATAAAAATACAACCCCCCCAACATTAAAACCCACCACCCACATACCCCTAATCTAACCCAAATCCCCTTAAATAAACCTAACACTACCCCCCTGAAGATCTTCCTACCTTGAGTTGTCTTCACTCAGCCGAGCCGAATTCTTCATCCAATCCGGGCGATGTCTTCATCCAAGCGGGGCTGAAGAGGTCCATCTTCCGGCTGAAGTCTTCATCCAAGCGGGGGCTGAAGGGGTCCATCATCCGACTGAAGTCTTCATCCAAGCGGGGGCTGAAGAGGTCTTCCATCCGGCTGAAGTCTTCTATCAAGCGGCATCTCCAATCTTCTTTCTTCCGGCTCCATCTTCATTCCGCCAACGAGGAACATCCTTCCTCCACGACGAACTCCCGACGAATGAAGGTTCCTTTAAGGGACGTCATCCAAGATGGCGTCCCTCGAATTCCGATTGGCTGATAGGATTCTATCAGCCAATCGGAATTAAGGTAGGAATAATCTGATTGGCTGATGGAATCAGCCAATCAGATTCAAGTTCAATCCGATTGGCTGATCCAATCAGCCAATCAGATTGAGCTTGCATTCTATTGGCTGTTCCGATCATCCAATAGAATGCGAGCTCAATCTGATTGGCTGATCCAATCAGCCAATCAGATTGAACTTGAATCTGATTGGCTGATTCAATCAGCCAATCAGAATTTTCCTACCTTAATTCCGATTGGCTGATAGAATCCTATCAGCCAATCGGAATTCGAGGGACGCCATCTTGGATGACGTCCCTTAAAGGAACCTTCAGTCGTCGGGAGTTTGTCGTGGAGGAAGGATGTTCCGTGTCGGGGGGGATGAAGATGGAGCCGGAAGAAAGAAGATTGAAGATGCCGCTTGATAGAAGACTTCAGCTGGATGATGGACCTCTTCAGCCCCCGCTTGGATGAAGACTTCAGCCGGATGATGGACCTCTTCAGCCCCCGCTTGGATGAAGACTTCAGCTGGATGATGGACCTCTTCAGCCCCCGCTTGGATGAAGACATCGCCCGGATTGGATGAAGAATTCGGCTCGGCTGAGTGAAGACGACTTAAGGTAGGAAGATCTTCAGGGGGTAGTGTTAGGTTTATTTAAGGGGGGTTTGGGTTAGATTAGGGGTATGTGGGTGGTGGGTTGTAATGTTGGGGGGGGTATTGTATGTTTTTTTTTACAGGCAAAAGAGCAGAATTCTTTGGGGCATGCCCTGCCGGTAAGGTAAAAGAGCATTACAATTTTTATTTTAGAATAGGGTAGGGCATTTTTTTTATTTTGGGGGGCTTTGTTATTTTATTAGGGGGCTTAGAGTAGGTGTAAGTAGTTTAAAATTCTTGTAATCTTTTTTTATTTTTTGTAATTTAGTGTTTGTTTTTGTAATTTAGTGGGTTTTTTTTTTTTTAATTTAGTTTAGTTTATATAATTGTAGGTAGTTTATTTAATTAATTTATTGATAGTGTAGTGTTAGGTTTAATTGGTTTAATTGTAATTTAGGTTAGAATTTATTTTACAGGTAATTTGGTAATTATTTTAACTAGGTAGCTATTAAATAGTTATTAACTATTTAATAGCTATTGTACCTGATTAAAATAAATACAAAGTTGCCTGTAAAATAAATATTAATCCTAAAATAGCTACAATATCATTATTATTTATATTGTAGCTATATTAGGGTTTATTTTACAGGTAAGTATTTAGCTTTAAATAGGAATAATATATTTAATAAGATTTATTTTATTTCATTAGATAAAAATTATATTTAACTTAGGGGGGTGTTAGGGTTAGGTTTAGACTTAGCTTTAGGGGTTAATACATTTATTAGAGTAGCAGTGAGGTCCGGTCGGCAGATTAGGGGTTAATAATTGTAGGTAGGTAGCGGCGACGTGGGGGGGGGCAGATTAGGGGGTAATAAATATAATATAGGGGTCGGCGGGGGTTAGGGGCAGCAGATTAGGGGTTCATAGCGATAACGTAGGTTGTGGCAGTGTACGGAGCGGCAGATTAGGGGTTAAAAATAATATGCAGGGGTCAGCGATACCGGGGGTGGCAGATTAGGGGTTAATAAGTGTAAGGTTAGGGGTGTTTAGACTCAGGGTACATGTTAGGGTGTTAGGTGCAGACATAGGAAGTGTTTCCCCATAGGAAACAATGGGGCTGCGTTAGGAGCTGAACGCTGCTTTTTTGCTGGTGTTAGGATTTGAAAAGTCCCATACAAAACAGAAAGACATTTGTAAAGTTACTTTAAAAAGCAAAATTATGTTTATAAATTATTATACGAGTTGGGGGGGTTTTGAAAATTCCTTTTATTGTTCTAAAAAAGACAAATGTATCCGTACAAGTCAAGCAGAGACTTTAGAAAACTGGGGAAATTACAAATAACAAAATATGAGGTTGAGGTGAACAAACTCTTCATGATCCTGCTGTGTGACTTTGCTGATTGCATCAGCAGCAGTTTCTGCTCAGGACCTGGAGTAAGTGATTCTATTGTGCGGGCGATATGGTTGCGTTGAGCAGTCTATTTGCTATTCCAATCAGCCAATAGAATGCGAGCTCAATCCTATTGGCTGATTAGATCAGCCAATAGGATGAAAGTTCAATCCTGTTGGCTGATTGCAACAGCCAATATAATTTTCCCCCCTTAATTCCTATTGGCTGATAGAATTCTATCAGCCAATCGGAATCTAAGGGACACCATCTTGGTTGACGTCATTTAAAGGGAAACTTAATTCTTCAACAGCCATCGGAAGAAGAGAATGCTCCGTGCCGGATGTCTTAAAGATGGACCCCCCGCCGGATGGATGAAGATAGAAGATGCCGTCTGGATGAAGTCTTCTGCCTGCTTGGATGAAGACTTCTGCCGGCTTCGAGGAGGACTTCTGCCCACTTGGATGAAGACTTCTGCCGCCTGGATGAGGATGGATGTCCGGTCTTCAAAAACTGTAAGTGGATCGTCGGGAGTTAGTGTTAGGTTTTTTTTAAGGTTTTATTGGGTGGGTTTTATTTTTAGCTTAGGGTTTTGGGCAATGTAAAAGAGCTAAATGCCCTTTTAAGGGCAATGCCCATCCAAATGCCCTTTTCAGGGCAATGGGGAGCTTAGGTTTATTTGGATAGGATTTTAATTGGGGGGTTTGGTTGTGTGGGTGGTGGGTTTTACTGTTAGGGGGTTGTTTGTATGTTTTTTTACAGGTAAAAGAGCTGATTTCTTTGGGGCAATGCCCCACAAAAGGTCCTTTTAAGGGCCATTGGCAGTTTAGTGTAGGCTAGGATGTTTTTTTTATTTTGGGGGGGCTTTTTATTTTGATAGGGCTATTAGATTAGGAGTAATTCGTTTTTATATTAGATCATTTCTTTTTTATTTTGTGTAATTTAGTGTTTATTTTTTTGGTAATTTAGCTAAATGAATTTTGTTAATTTAATTTATTTAATTTTATTGTAATGTTAGGTGTTAGTGTAAGGCAGGTTAGGTTTTATTTTACAGGTAAATTTGTACTTACAGTATTTCAACTAGGTAGCTAGTAAATAGTTAATAACTATTTACTAACTAGTCTACCTAGTTAAAATAAATACAAACTTAGCTGTGAAATAAAAGTAAAACCTAAGATAGATACAATATAAATATTAGTTCTATTGTAGCTAGCTTAGGGTTTATTTTACAGGTAAGTAAGTATTTAGTTTTAAATAGGAATTAGTTAGTTATTAATAGTAGGCTTTATTTAGATTTATTTTAATTATATTTAATTTAGGGGGTGTTAGGGTTAGGGTTACGTTAGGGTTAGGTTTAGGGGTTAATAGGTTTATTATAGCGGCGGAGTGGGCGGAGGGCAGATTAGGGGCTAATAATCTTTAAATAGTGTTTGTGATGTGGGAGGGTGGCACTGGCAGTTTAGGGGTTAATAATTTTATTATAGTTGCGATGATGTCAGGGAGCGGTGGAATAGGGGTTAATACATTTTTTAAGTGGCGGCGATGTCCGGAGCTGCAGGTTAGGGGTTAATATTTTTATTATAGTGTTTGCCATGGGGAGGGTGGCAGTTTAGGGGTTAATAATTTTATTATAGTGGCAACAATGTCAGGGAGCGGTGGAATAGGGGTTAATACATTTTTTAAGTGGCGGCGATGTCCGGAGCGGCAGATTAGGGGTTAATATTTTTATTATAGTGTTTGCCATGTGGGAGGGCCTCAGTTTATTGGTTAATAGGTAGCTTATGGGTGCTAGTGTACTTTTTTTTTTTAAGTTTTCAAACAAGCTTTATTGAAGAGAATATGGGACAAACAATGACAAAGGTTACGTATCTTTAAGCTTAAATGAAGCAATCAAAACATTCTTACCGTAGAACCCGTTCCTGGGTTTCTAATGTCTCTGTGATTGCTGAAAGAAGTTCGTGTCTTGGCAGCAATTAGTCTGTTTCTCTTTACTTTTGCATTGTGGTAAAGTTGCGTTCATCTGAGCTTGTTTCAGCCAGCTGTATAGCTCGCTGCGTGATGGCATAGATTTTAACAATTAAACTTTTACTTTAGAATTTAACATTAGGACTTTTCCTTTATAACATTAGTAGTAACTCGGCTTTCTGTTACATATCACCGAGTTTGAATTATAGTACCTAATGTTGTGGCCTCACTTAACCATTCGTAAGGCAGGAAAAGGGAAAAATCAGCATAGTACAGTAAGGGTGAGAGGGTATAAGAAGGGGGGAGTCAGAAGGGGTGGAGGAGAAAAATCATGGGCGTCGAACAGACGCCTGCTCATTCAGTGTCTATTTGGAGTATTATCATTAATTAAAATCCCCTATCCTCCCAGATGAGTGTCATCATCTCATGTGTGGCTAGTTTTCCTGTCTTAAGGTAGTGATATCGCTCCAGTCTAAGTAGATCACTAACTCTATGTTTCCATTCCTGCAGGGTCGGGCTTTACGTTTTTTTCCAGTGAACGGGTATTAGACCCTTTGCGACATTCAGCATCAGTAGGAGAAGCAGATATTCGTCCTCTCCCACCACCTTGGGGAGCCCGTGGTATATTAAGTATGTGGGTTTTGGCGGGATTATAATCTTAAATTTCCTGCTCATTTCTCCTAGTACCTCCTCCCAGTATAGGCGTATGTGCGGGCATGTCCACCAAATGTGTATAAGTGATCCCTCCTCCCCACATCCCCTCCAGCATCCCCCATTCACATGCGGGTAAATTTTGTGTAGTCGTTGGGGCGTCATCTGCTCAGTAGTTTGTAATGGGTTTCCTGAATTTTCATAGATACTGATGCTTTTTTAGCTTTTGAAAAGATCTTAATCCAATCTTTGGTGTCTATGTCCTGACCAAGGTCAGTTTGCCAGGCAGCAGTGTATGTTGGTAAGGAGAATATTCCCCCAGTCAGTAGTGTTTTATATATTAAAGATATCAGATGTGATGGAGTCTGCGTCATGGTGCAAAGAGTCTCGTAGGGTGTTTTTTGTCTGGTGAGGTCTGCTATGTTGTTATGTGTCGATATGTAATGTTGCATCTGCGCAACTCGATACCATGAAGTGAATATTTCTTGTGCCCATTCTGCTAGGTCAGTCTGTGATTTGAGTTTCCCTTGTTGCAAAGCATTAGTTACTGACGCTTCTGCCAGGGCGTATTACTCACCCGCTGTGTGTGGTCTAAATTCTATTCCCAAGTCGGGATTTTCTTTGATTGGGGTGTTCGGTGAGTGGGGTGTGGATATGTGTGGCTCTTTACAAAGTATTTTGTCCCATACCTCAAACACCTCCTTTATCAATGGGTACTGTGTCGAGGCAGGTGGTCTGCTCCTGGCTGAGATCCATGCCATTGCACCCACGTTACCCCTCCCCAGGATATCGTTGTCAATTTGGACCCATGCTTTGTTGCGCATGTTTTGGCTCCACTCCACTAACCGTTGTAGTGAGATGGCTCTTTGATATTCTTTCAGCAAGGGCACTCCCAGGCCCCCCCCCCCCATTTCTGGGTAGGTACGTGGTATATTTCCTGATTCTTGGTTTTGTGCCATTCTATATATAGGCTTCTATTGCCTTCTGGATTCGAGTGATATATTGCGTGTTTGGGGAGATGGGTACTGTCTGCATCACATAGAGTACTCTTGGATGTTCATCTTCACTACCCCAATTCACCCCATCCATGAGATGGTCTTGTTTTTCCAATTGTTTAGATCTTTTATTATCTCGTCACTAATATGTTTATAATTTGTCTCTATAGTTTCTCTCACATTGGGAGTGATTTCTATCCCTAGGTATTTTATGGAATGGCGCGCAATCTTAATTGGGCAGCTATTTCGCATCGCCTCAATTAATTTGGGTCGTTCGTTGACAATCAGTATTTCAGACTTTTGTGGGTTAAGTAGGAAGTTTGATACCTTTCCAAATGCCGGGAGATCGGTCATGGCCTCATTTAATGAGTCCGGAGTTTCTGAGATAGATAGAAGAATATCGTCGGCATACATTGAGAGTTTTTGCTCTTTGCCACCCATCAAGAATCCCCTGATTACTGGGTTATGTCTGATTCTACTCGCCAGGACCTCGATCGTGAGCGCAAATAATAGTGGCGAGAGAGGGCACCCCTGCCTGGTGCCATTGTTGATATTGAATGGTTTAGAGAGCGTACCGTTCACCCTAACCTTTGCGTTTGGAGAGGAATACAGGGACATAATCATGTTTATAATTTCGTCTCCGAAGCTGAATTTTTGTAGCGTGAGCTTCATGAATGACCAACTCACCCGGTCAAACGCTTTTTCAGCGTCTGTGGTGCCAGGGAGAGTGGCACCCCGTGAAGCTGGGCGTGTGTGATCATTTGCAAGATTTTCAGGGTGTTATCTCTCGCCTCACGAGCAGGGATAAACCCTACCTGATCAGTTGACACCAGGCCAGGCAGCAGTCTGTTTACTCTGGATGCCAAGACCTTAGCCAGGATCTTAACATCTGAATTTAGGAGCGATATAGGTCTAAAGTTTTTGGGTTTGTCCTGCTGTTTCCCCGGCTTGGGTATCACCGTGATATAGGCCTCCAACATGGAGCCTGGGAGCTTGGGTATCCGGGGCAGGGTGTTGAACACATCTACCAGGATAGGGGCAAGCAGATCAATGTATGTTTTATAATATTTAAGGCCAAAGCCATCGGGTCCCGGACTTTTCCCTGAGGGGAGATCTTTAACTGCTTTTTTGATTTCTGCTATAGTGATTGGGGAGTTCAGTGAGTCCCTGTCCTGCTCTGTCAGCTTAGGGAGGTCAGTATTCTCGAGGTACTCCCGAACAAGATCGTCGTTTTGCGATGGTTGTGGGAGGTTTCTCTCATCTGGGTCTTTGGTAGTTAGATTGTACAGAGATTCATAATAATCTCTAAAGATGTCTGCAATCGAGTCAGCATCGGATTTCATCACTCCTCCCTTGTCATTTAAGTGATGTACGAATGCTTTTAATTTCTTCCTTGCAATCGCCCTGGCCAGTAGTTTCCCCGCCTTATCCCCGTGTTCAAAGTATAATTGTCTCAACATCAGCGCCTTTTTCTGGTACTCTTCTTGCAGATATTGCAATAAGTTTCCCCTGACTGTTGCTAACTCTCGTGTTTTAGCTTCGTCAGTCGGTTGTAACTTATGGTTTTGTTCTGCCTGCTCAACCTGAGATAGCAGCGAGTGGTAGCGCTCTCTCTTAGCTTTGTTTAAATTGGATTTTCTCCTAATTAGGAGACCCCTTATAGTGCATTTATGCGCTTCCCAGACTGTGGTGTCCTCCATGTTAACATCCCTATTAAGTAGGAAGAAGTTTGTGATTTCTTCATGGAGATCTGTCTTAAAGATAGGATCTTCCAATATCGTGTCATCCAGCCGCCATACAAATGGTGAGACAGGCACGTTGGGCCACAGAATGGAGCAACTGACCGGGGCATGATCTGACCAAGTTATGGCACTGATATTGCTGCTTTGGGTTATTGTGAGCCCAGTGGTGTCTGTGTACAGGTAATCAATCCTTGAATATTTTCTATGTGGGTGCGAGTAGAACGTGTAGTTGGTACGTTGTGGGTGATGTACTCGCCAAATGTTGTGTACTGTTATGTCTGCTAGCATTGTTGTCACCCGCTTAAGTGTTCTGTGGGGGATGCTGGAGATACCATCCGATGTGTCCAGGGCCGGGTCTAGTGGGGCATTAAAGTCCCCTCCAAGATATAAGATTCCAATTCTTATTTCCAAGATTTTACGGATGACTTTTGCGAGGAAGAGGTGTTGTGCGTGATTTGGGCAATAGACATTGGCCATCGTGATGGGCCTACCAAAAAGGGAGCCAGTAACTACCAGGAATCTACCTTCTGGATCTTTGTGAACTTGTGTAGGCTGGAACAGTAATTTAGCATGCATAATGATTCCTACCCCGTTTTTCTTTTTTGGCCCAGATGCAAAGAATGCTGTGGGGTAGTTGCGGCTAGTCCATTTAGGTTCATGTGTTGCTGCAAAATGGGTCTCCTGCATGTAAATAATGTCCCCGCCCATCCTCTGAAAATCCCTTTGTGCTATTGATCGTTTATTTGGGCTATTCAGGCCTTTAACATTTATTGTTATAAGTTCTATTGGGTGTGTTCTGGGGTGTCCCCGCTTTGCTGCCATTGTTTGCTAGTTCCTTTGTGCGGTGAGGGGTTCCTACGTTGCAAGTAGACGGGAGGGTAGGGAGGTTATGGGGAAGAAAAAAAAAACGGGGGGGGGGGGAGGAGGAAGGGAGGTGTGAGGTATATGAGAAGGGGGGATTGGAATAGAAGGAGAAGTGGTGGAGGAATTAGTAGAGGTGGAGTTACTGGGAGGGGTGTTAGCTCGTTGGGAGTGAGCGCACCAGTTGGGGTAGAAGGATGAATGGAGAAAAAGGGTAGAGTAAAGCGTCTGTATATCTGCTATACAGTGAAGTAGTGCTAGATATCAGTGCACTAAGTTCAAAGTGGTATTTTCCACTTGTAAACAGTTAGTAACAGAGATAAAATAGTATAAATACAACAATAGAGTAGGGGTAGTTATGCCCCAGTTTTCAATATAGATATAAACTTTTAACATAAGAACATTGGGTTAACGTTTTCCTAATGAAATTTCAAAGTTATCTTATTCTCCTAATCGGAGAGCAGGAACAGCTCTCGGTTGTTGTCTCTTATGTCCGTGTGTTAGGCTGTTTTACTGTGTCCTGTATCTGCGTGTGTATGTGAGGAGTTGTTCTGGCGTGCTACCTTGTCGAGAGTGTCTCTTGCATATAGGATTGCAATATTGCTTTCTCCGTGTGCATGACTAGCATGTGCTATGTTGTCGGACTTGGATGTTTTTGGGAAAGAGATTGCGAGTTCGTGCGCAGACACGTCTGCTGCTACGTTGATCCGTCCTCTATTCCCTAGTATGTTAATCTTATGTCATGTGTGGAGTATGTTGTAAGTGATCTTATGTTACATCAATGTGTTATTTTAGATCCTAAGTCAGCGTCAGTACTTTTATGCAATCCCATTTGTACATGCAATGCTAGTTTTTACAATTATAAATCCTAACACACAGGCTTAAATGCTATAACATCTAACACATCAGACATACATATCTACAAGTTAAATATAGTCTCTGCAGTATCTACTATAATCATTTGAGTCTTTAATTACATACCATCTGAGTGTTCCGTCTGCACCTCCACACCGGTATCCACTTTGTGTATTTACAGCATCCAGTATTCCAGTGAGAGGCAAATCTGCAGACGGCTGTCCTGCCATTGCCCCCTCAAACAAGGGGTTATTGGTGCGCTCTTTGGTTAAGGCCAGGGTTGGGTCCAGGAGGGCCCCGTTGATCTTCTTCTATCTCTGGCGGTGGACGTATGTTTAGGCCCAGAGCTTGGTTGAAGTTTGGAAGATCCTCAGTAGTCTTCAGAACATGTGAAGTGTTATTTTTTGTGACGATTAGGCAGGTGGGGAATCCCCATCGGTAAGGTAGCCGCTTTTCCTTGAGAGCAGCAGTGACGTATCTTAGATCCCGTCTCTTCTATAATGTTGTAGGGCATAGGTCAGAGTAGACTTGGATTTCAGATCCCCTGAATTCTAGTGGGTGCTGCGTTCTTGCGAGCCGAAGGATTTCTTCCTTATCCTTAAAGGATAGCAGCTTCATTATGACATCTCTTGGTGGGGCTCTATTTGGAGGTTTAGGGTGCAATGCTCTATGCGCTCTTTCTATCAGTATTTCGGGAGCAGCGTCGTTGTTTTTGAGGTGTTTGATAAAGTCTTGTATGTATTTTTGTAGGGCAGGAGGGTCGACTGCTTCAGTTATTCCTTGCAGTCTAAGATTGTTCCTCCTGCTCCTATTTTCTAAGACCTCTATACGCTCCATAAGTGTTTGTACTGTGCCCTCTTGGGCCTGCATTTGACTAGTCTGGTGCTGTAGATCGGAACTGAGGGTTTCTTGTCTTTCCTCTATTTGCGTGACGCGTCGGTCTACCACCATAATGTCTCTTTTTAACTCCCCGAACATGGTCTTGAAGTCTTGCATCGCCTCTCTGATGTCTTCTTTTGATGAGAGGTGTTTTATGTCATCCCTTGTTAGATAGTTTTGTGCATTGCACTGTGAGCTTGCCTCTTTGGGGAGAGGTGCACTTGATAGTGAAGATGTGGCACGTTCTTTATCCATTGTTGCAGTGCTTGTCTCAGCCGGGATCAGATAGTTCTCTAGGGCAGTGGATTGAGTGGGTCTGGGCGACTTAGTATTCCTTTTGGTGGCCATGTCTGGTAAAGATTTACTGCGTGGTGCTGCTTTGCTTTGCCTTCTCTGTGTTCAGTTTCCTTGCCTGTAAAGGTCCAGTGCAGAGTCTTTTAATTGAGGTACCTTCCACCTCCAGCGCCAGTTGGTTATCTGACTCCACAGGGGCCAACCTCTGTGCCCCGCTGTCCAGGATATCTGTACTATTGTGCCCGGATAGCTCAGTTTATTATATGGTATAGATGATTCTTCTCTCTGAAGCAGAGTGTGTGTGTATGCACCTTTATGAATTGCTTTCAGGCTAGTGTTAGTTATTTGTGGGCCATTCAGTAATGGGGGTTTTCCCCTTCTGCTAGCAGCTGTATCTTTAGAGTGGCTGGGTATGTATAGGGAAAAGCTGCCCTCATACTTTGCATATGCATGGCTTGGGCTAATCTATTATAACCTGTGTGCCATAACATTTGTCCCTGTGGTGTTTTCTGTAGCTTTGCGCGTGTATTCACGCTTGTGTTTTGCCTCAGTACTTAGAGAGGTGAGGTGTATAGCATTGCGCCCTTACCCTTCCACTTGGCTGCGGCCAGTGCTGTCTCTGTGTAAATCCTGGTCTGGCTTTAGTCTCTCAGGCCTCAGTGCGGTCACGTGACTGCAGGCCCTGCACTTCTTGTTCGGTCTGCCTCAATAGCACAGTCAGTGACATCCGCTGGACCGGGTCCTGTAACTTACTCCCATTGCGGTTGGGCTGCTATACCGGGTAAGCGATGTGCCTTGTTATTTCAAAGCGTGTGTTTATCACACAGCTTACTCACTGCGCAGCCCGGTTCTCTGTCTCTGCGGCTCCCGGTTTTGGTGTTGCGCCATGCGCTAGTGGGGTAAGCTTCTGGGCTATAAGAGTTATCGGAGCTGTTCACTAGTTCCTCCGGTTGCAGTGTGGAGTATTTTTAAGCTTTTGGCAACATGTGGGAAAACGTTAGTTATCTCTGAAAACTGAAGGGACTTCAGAGCTCTAAGCTTAAGCAGCCATCTTAGTCCGTGGCTAGGCTCCGCCCCCGCTAGTGTACTTTTTAACGTAAAACTCATAACTACTGACTTTAGATGGCGGTACGAATATTGACTGTATAGAGTGTACTGCTCACTTTTTGGCATCCCAGGCAAAACTCGTAATACCGGCGCTATGGAAGTGCCATTAGAAAAGGACTTTTTTTAAAGTTCGGTACTGACGTTGCATGACGGCCAAAAAAGTGTGCGGTACACCTATACCTGCAAGACTTGTAATATCAGCGGTAGGGAAAAAGCAGCGTTATACTCATAACGCCAAACTCGTAATCTAGCTGATAGTTATGTAGGATCAGTTATGCAAAAATGGCATCCTCTAACAGCTTAAAGTGTGTATATTTTGTAGTGCAATGTTCTTTTCAGGTTTATCACTATAAAGTGTTTGTTCATCCAAACAAAACAATTCTTTATGTGTAAAGTGTATTTTTCCCCAGTCAAGAATATAATAGTACAAATGAACAAATGACTGCTCAGAACCTGTAAGTGTGTGTATGTGTGTATATGCAGTATATATAACATTCTGTCCTAACAAAAATCTTGATCACATCCAGTTATATTCAGACTTGGAAGAATTTTTAGGAAGATTGAGACTTAAGGAATTTTTAAATGCCAAAAAAAACCGACTCTTAAACAGGATAATAATGGTAGGAAAAAGAACTAAGATTTTACACTGACAGCAGGACGTAATATCAAATTGGACAGTTACATTGAAAATTTTCGCCTGAGAGTGGCATCCCTAGTCACCACACAAGAGAAAAAAATCACTGACATCCTCTCACATATGGAAAGAAATGAAACTTGATGAATAATAATAACATCATCATCAAGCCGGCGGACAAGGGTGGATCAGTAGTTATCATGAACACCCAGGACTACTCTACAGAAGGTTACAGACAGTTGTCTGATGTAAACTACTACAAAAAACTGGATACGGACCCCACCAAGGAATATTCAGCTAAACTCACAAAAAGTATCAAAACATTTCCTAAACAAATACAGAAAGAATTAGAAAATCTGGTACCTTCCAGTTCTCAGATGGGCAGTGGCGGCTGATGAATTTTTGGGATGGGGGTGCACAAGACCCTGCCCCTATTGGGAAGCCACGCCCCTTTGGAAAAACACGCCCCTTTTAAAAAACCATGCCCCTTTTAACAAGCCACACCCATTTTTAAAAACCACACCCCTTTGTGAAAGTCACGCCCATCAAATGGCCCCACCCATTTGAACCAGCAGTGTTTTTGGTCATCGTCTTCTTGAAATATCCAGGCCCGGCCTGGGGGTAACTTCAACTGAAGTTTGTGACTGATTCCTCAACATTATTCCCAAGTATCTGCTGATATTGAGTGGAATCCATGAGACCCTCAACAATATTCCCAGTAGTACAGGTCTTTGGAGGTGGTCTGTGGGCTGTTTTTGACCGTTCTTATCATCCTTTGCCTATCCGATATTTTACTTGGCCTGCCACTTCTGGCCTTAACAAGAAATGTGCCTGTGGTCTTCCATATCCTCACCATGCTGACTATATTCCTCACAGTGGACACTGACATCTTAAATCTATGCAATAGCTTTTTGTAGCCTTCCTCTAAACCATGATGTTGAACAATCTTTGTTTTTAGGTCATTTGAGAGTTGTTTTGTGGCCCCCATGTTGCCACTCTTCAGAGGAGAGTCATAGAGAACAGCTTGCAATTGGCCACCTTAAAACCTTTTCTCATGATGATTGGATACACCTGTCCTGTCTATGAAGTTTAAGGCTTAATGGGCTAACCAAACCAATTTTGTCTTCCAATTAATCAGTGCTAGGTAGTTACAGGTATTCAAATCAACAAAATAACAAGGGTGCACAAATGTATGCACCTGTCTAATTTTGTTTTGATGCATATTGCACATTTTCTGTTAATCCAATAAACCTTATATCACTACTGAATTTTTACTGTGTCCTTCATTTATTTGATAGATCAAAATGAAATTACTGATCCAAACAGCCAATTATTTATAACTGAAAATCATGGAAATTGTCAGAGGTGCCTAAACTTTTGCATACAACTGTATATGATTTCATGCACTCAAACTGTATTAAAGTAATGAACTCAGATATTAAATATATTTTTATGAAATGTAACATCAATTATATATAAATACTATGCTCCAATACAGCTCACAGGCAGGATATCTAAAAAATATACAAAGGAAACATTTGTTAAAGTTTAAGCTTCAAAAGATTCTTTACTTCATCGCTTAATGAGATTAGATCTCTACAAACAAGATGACCATGTTACCTCTCTGGGGTGACAGAGAAACAATTCTGTACTTTTCTTCAGATATGCTCAATCTTCAGGAAAGTAAGTAATTATCCCTTGTATGATATACAAATGATGAGACTAACAATACTTTTGAAGGTCTGAATCCACATATACGTCTGGAAAGGTTTTCTAGCTCAGAATCGATCCAAGCATATAGAAGACAAAATTTCATATGAAATGACTTGTACCTAATTTTCATATAGTTTTATATACTCCTATACTTTATTAAGGAATGACTTCAAATATGGAATATATTTATATTAAAGTGGGATAATAAGGAAATATAAATATTGTTACAATAAATTAATCACTACATAATTCTAATTAAATTCAATGTAATATCAGAATATGAAATGATTACTCAATTGATTTCAAATAGTTAATACTATAGTATAGCTGATTATTAGTATCATACTAACTAAGTATTAAATTACAATCCTTTTAATTACAATCATGTCCTCGAAGTGAAAGCTCAAATGCGCCGGAAAATAGAATACAATTCATAATTTGGGAAAGAACATAACGATTTGTGGTTACTTGATGTTAGTGTTTTTTAACATTCAAACAATATGCACTGACAAGTTGTTGGCGAATATCAATCCTTCATAGAAAATTAAACTCTAATGGGGAGTATAAATGTGATTAGTAGCAGTTATTTATATTTTTGGAGTTAAATGTGATAAATCGGCGACACCATAACTCACCCAACTTGAATCACCACTTTGTTTTTCAAACAGGAGACAATAAAAAGAAGATCCTGTTTGCAAAATGACTATTAAGTTAATCTCTTAAGATATTATCAGTAGGAAGTATATATATATATATATATATATATATATATATTTATAATATTTAATATTATGACCATGTCTAATATTTAAATTAATATACAAGAATCCATACTCTTCAGTATACCCATGTCTAGTGTTAAAATATACATGCTCAGTTAAATTATATAATAACATATGTATTAACCAAATGATTAATCAAAGCTGCAAAATAATAAGTATCTTGAATGTACATTTATGAAAATATATTCCTGGATTTAAAGAACCTTCCACTTTATAGAGAAATAAAACCACATCTCAATTATTGTTGCCCTAGCCCCCAGTGTTCGATATTAGCCAATGCAGCCAAAGGCCGTGGCAACATTAAGATAAATACACCAACATTTTACTTTCTACAAAAGAAGATTATTTCTATTACACTAGTGCTTAATAATTAACTTCAAAGGTAAAGATTAAAACAGAATGTTGATAACTCAAGTACAATTTTTGTAAATTAAGTCAATCCGCCTGTCTTTTTTTGAGGCAAATAAATCAATAACATTTTCGGTGAATGTAGGCATGTCATTGATCAATTGTTTTTCAATTGTGAGCATGGCTAGAGCAGTCAGTCTTTCCTCAGTCATGGTGCTCCTTAGAAATGTCTTAACTTGTTTTAAAGTTGAGAAACATCTCTCAGCCTCAGCAGTTGTCACGGGAATAGTCGAAATAATTTGCAACAGTTTGTAGGTCTCCGAAAAAGTACTGTCCAAGTTATTTTCTATTACAAACTGTAGAAGACTGATGGCACCATTCATATTTCGGAAATCTGGTCTTCTGTAAATTACTCCTAGTTCCGTTTTCAGGCGATCTTTCTGTAATATGTC
Source organism: Bombina bombina (assembly GCF_027579735.1). Classification (NCBI taxonomy): domain Eukaryota; kingdom Metazoa; phylum Chordata; class Amphibia; order Anura; family Bombinatoridae; genus Bombina; species Bombina bombina. The sequence continues at coordinate 1,126,409,170 of NC_069503.1, forward strand.
ATAAACTGCTGATGTTTGTTCAAGAAGCTGATTTGGAAAATTCTTCTCGTAATCTGCAAATTTTTCAGCTTGGAGGAGAGAAACAGCCGAGTAGTGAGTTATAAAAGAAAATCTATCTTTTACTTGATTCGTGATAACATCGCATATCTCTTTAGCTGCCACAGTCTGAGTAATGTGAATATTTTCTCTCTTCCTTTTCCTTGATGTTTCCTCTGTTTCTGATATCGTCATGATCACTGTGTCCATTCTTTTCCTTTCCTTTTCCATTGTCTGCTGGAAAGTGTTAACATGTTTTCGAATAAGTGCCGCGTCTGTTAGTGTTTTCTGAAGTTGGTTGTATAACACATCTACATGTGGCATAATATTGTGAAAAACTGAAAACCAAAACACAAATACCGAGTCTTGTAACATACGTCGAATAGCCCCAGCTTGATTTATTGCTATTTCTTTTTTCGATGTTGACTCTATTTTTTCCATACATTCAATTAACTGTTCCCTGTTTTCAAACACTGTATTGACGGTTCGACTCTTGAAATTCCACCTGGTGGCTGAACCATGAGGTATCCTTCTTCTAACAGTTTCATCTAGAATAGCTATCCGTTGTGGCGAGTTACTAAAAAAGTTAGTAATGTCACTTAGGTTAGAAAAAAATACTCAAACTTGTTGATTCTGACTGCTTGCTTGGCTGACAATCAAATTGAGTTGATGTGCGTAGCAATGCACAAAATGTGCATTCTTGTAGGTACGTTTAATTATAGCCTGAACACCTGCATGCTGGCCACTCATCACGCTTGCACCGTCGTAACTCTGGGATATCAATTTTTCGGGGTTGTCTATAACTTTTTCCAAAGTATTTTGGATACATGTAGCTATAGATTCTGCATCATGTCCAGCTGGATTAGTGAATTCCCAGAATCTCTCAACCGGTTGACCGTTACCTATAATGTATCGAAAAACAACAACCAATTGGAAGGCAGATGAAACATCAGTAGTTTCATCTGCTATCACTGCTACAAAACTTGCATTTGAGATTTCCTTCTTTATTTGGTTCTGGCAAACAGTAAGCATACAGTCTAATAAATCGTTTTGAATTTCTTTTGATGTTCCTTTAAAAACAGTGGCACTAGTGAGATGTTCTTTTAGAGATGCATCAAGTTCTGCTGAGAAGTTTATAAGACCTCTGAAAAGGCCTGGATTTAATGAATCCTCGCGTTCGTCATGTCCTCGAAGTGCAAGTTCAAATGCGCCACAAAATAAAATACAATTAATTATTTTCGAAAGAACATAACGATTTTTTGTTACTTATGTTTTAATATTTAAACGATATGCACTGTCAAGTTGTTGTCGAATATCAACCCTTCCTAGCAAATTAAACTCTAATGTGGAGTTTAAATGTGATTGTGAACAATTATGTTTATTTATTTTTTTATTTAAATGTGATAAATCGGCGACACCAGAACTCACCCAGCTTGATTCACCACTTTGTTTTGCAAACAGGAGACAATAAAAACAAAAGAGTCTGTTGGATAATTCACAGCCACAAATCCATGCATATTTATCATATACCTCGGGTTTGAATTCTCTTTTGAAATCTCTAGTTTTACATTTTGTCACCTGGATAAGGTTAAGCATAGGTGTTGGCCTGAGCATTTTAATTTCAATTTTTCTTTCCATGGGTAACGTTGAAAAATGTAATTGCTTTAGCTCAGACACACTGATTTTACTAAGTGCCATCTTAACTGTTAGTTTACACACAAAGAACAGTACTTTGCTGTTATAAAATATATAACTTTAACTAGGTAAGTAGCCTTGCGGCTCTTATAAAATATATAACTTGTAGGTTAGTTGTTTTGCTGTTATAATATAGATATATATATATATATAACTTTGAGACAAGTAGTTTTGCTGTTATAATATATAAATAGTAGTATTGCTGTTATAAAATATAAAACTTGACTTAATAGGCAAGTCAAGTTTGTAATTAGCTTTGCAGCTGTTATAAATTATACAACTTGTAGTAGGTAAGTAGCTGTGAAGCTGTTATAAAATATATAATTGTTTTAAAAACTCTGAGACTCTCTGCAAACTGCTAATAATTCTAAACTAAAATAGTGTTTTAACTTTAAGTAGTATAATTACAGCAGGCAGCAGCCGTGACAGCCGTCAACGGGCAAGGTGAACTACAGTCTAAAACTAGTAGGCAAGTAGATTTTGGGTTGTTCTAAAATAGATAACTTTTAGGACTGTAGGTAAGTAGCTGTGAAGCTGTTATAAAATATATAATTGTTTTATAAACTCTGAGACTCTCTGCAATCTGCTAATAATTCTAAACTAAAATAGTGTTTTAACTTTAAGTAGTATAATTACAGCAGGCAGCAGCCGTGACAGCCGTCAACGGGCAAGGTGAACTACAGTCTAAAACTAGTAGGCAAGTAGATTTTTGGTTGTTCTAAAATAGATAACTTTTAGGACTGTAGGTAAGTAGCTGTGAAGCTGTTATAAAATATATAATTGTTTTAAAAACTCTGAGACTCTTTGCAAACTGCTAATAATTCTAAACTAAAATAGTGTTTTAACTAGTTAATTACAGCAGGTAGCAGCCGTGACACGACAGCCGTCAATGATCAAGGTCAACTACTGTCTAAAACTAGTAGGCAAAGGCAATAAGGCTTAGGCAAGTAGTTTTGCGGGTGTTATGAAATATATAACTTGTAGGTAAATAGCTCTGAAGTTTTTAAAAAATATGCACTTGTCTTGTGGTAAATAATATAACTAATATAATTATAATTTATATTTTATAATAAATTAGACTGTTAATATAACAGCACAGGCAGTTAACTGCTTTTCTGAAAAGAAAAAAAAAATTCAAAACGTGCAATCTAATTAATGATCTATTGATTTAAAACTAAAAGTTACCACACTACTCCCTAGTCCTACTCTAGTAGTGTAGATTAATTCTAATAATTAACTTTAAGTATCTGGCCTGCTGCTAATTCACTACACTCTCACTCTGACAGACTGACTCAATCTATCTCTGACTAAATAACTTTCTGTTCAAAATGAGCGGACAGGGCCCCAGGCAAGAACTAAGAAGCCTCTCACAGTGTCTCACAAATAAATAAATTATAATGTATTGTCCACCGTCCAGCAGGAGGGGAGCTGGTTTTTTAAAACAAAATTCTGCCCAAAAAGCTAAGCAAAGCAGCCCAAGTGAGTGACTGACAGACAGTTCCTCCGGCCCCACTAACTTTCCCTCTAACTTTCCCTCTCTAGCCTAGGGCTAGCCCGGCGGCTAGGCTCTAACAGACAGACAGGCAGAAGAACTAAGTAAATCAGTGCTGGCTGGCTGTGTAACTGTAATTCAACAGGCTAACAGCAGTTACAGCACAGCACAGTATCACACAGGTCAGTTAGTATTGTTAATCGTTGCAATGCACAGTAAAGTTCTCTCTCAGTTCACTGACTCCTCTCCGCTCAACAGCAAACTCAAGACTGAATTTTTCATGCCGTTGATGCGGGGAGGAGCCGGTGATGACGTCACCGGCATCATGGTGCGAGCAGGCTCAGCCTATCCGAGGGCACACAGGCAACTTGGCTAGAACGCCTGTTTGATGCGGGGGAGGAGCCGGTGATGCAGGGTTACCTGCAGCCAATCAGAGCGCAGCTGAACTTGGCTCCTTGAAGTTGTCCCTCCCCACTCGCACACTTCAGCTTGTGCGAACAGGGATCTATATACAAGCAGTTTAAGCCTGGCCCAGATGCCTGCAGTGAAATAGACTTCACTGACAGGCAGGGTATAGGGCTCTATCGCACGTGCGATTGCCTTAAAGAGACACACCAGGAAACAAAATTTTGTATGTTTAATTAAAAAAAAAGCATCAGAATTTTTTTTTGGGGGGGGTTAAAAATAAAATATAATTTTTCTAATAGGGGGCTATTGGAAAAATTATATTTTATTCTGCAAAATTATTATTTTTCCTCTGCATCTGACAGGGGGCATGTGCTCATGTGCACAAATGGAGGAGCCTCCACTGCAGATGGGTACCTTCTACATGCTGCCCAAGCCAGGAAACCAAAGACGCCCCATTATAACAGGTATGGGAACACTCACTGAACAAATATCTGGCCTAATAGAAAACATTCTTAATCCTCTTGTTATTAAGACTGATAGCTTTATACAGGACACTACAGACTTCCTTAATAAACTTAACCAGATAAATTAACTACCTGGAAGCACTATACTAGTTACTATGGATGTGGAATCCTTATACAGCAACATCCCGCATAAGGATGGTATTGAGGCCTGCAGTATATTTCTCTCATCCCACCAACCAACACATAAATATGATAGTTCAACTATTGCCCAGCTTATATAATTCATACTCACACACAACTATTTCAGTTTTAACAACAATTACTACCTACAAATGACAGGGACAGCGATGGGCACAAAAATGCCACCCCAATACGCTAATCTTTTCATGGCGTACCTAGAATACAGATTTTTATGTACTCAGCCCCACAAACCTTATACATATTATCGTTACCCCGATATTTTCATAATATGGACAGAAGGAGAAGAAAGCCTTTTAGATTTCCGCAAATAATTTAATTAATTTCACCCGTCAATAAACCTTAGAATGGACTTTTCAAATCATAGTGTGAACTTCTTGGACTGCAGAATAACTGTCACCAATGGCATTCTTCATTCATCTATATAGAAAACCTACAGACAGGTACAGCTACCTCCACAATTCCAGCTTCCATCCCAATCACACCAAACAAGGTATCATCTACAGCCAAGCTATCAGATATCACCGCATTTGCTGTGACACAAAAGACAGAGATCAGCACCTGAGTACACTGTCAGAGTCATTTAGGCAAAAGAGCTACAAGGAAAGGACAATATCTAAAAAAAAATCAAATCTGCCCTAAAAACACCACGGGGAAAGACTCCTACAATACAAAGAAAAGGAAAACAAAACAAGAACCCCTCTAGTAGTCACTTACAACCCTACTCTGGAAGGAGTACGCAAAATTATTAAAGAGCTACAACCACTATTTCTTGAACCCCCCATACTAGCATTCAAACAACCGCCTAACCTGAGACAGACATTGGTCCACAGCAAATTAACCACAGAACAGAAGCTTACACAGAATGGCACTGCAAGATGCAACAAATCACTCTGCAAACTGTGTCAACATATATGTGACAACAACACAGCCAGACACAACAACGCGTCATATAATATTAAAGGATCCTATTCGTGCTCATCTGCTAATGTGGTGTACATGATACAGTGTACAGCGTATGACAGAGGTTGCTACATTGGAGAAACTGGCCTAAAGTTGCATCTCAGAATGATCAAAAACCACAAGGAAAATGAATATTGTACCCCTGTTGGTCATCACTTCACCCAGACTGGTCACTCCATCCTTAATCTCAGGATTAAAGTTCTTAAAGGGAATTTCAAAGACTCTCATGAACGAAAGACTTTTGAGATGAAAATGATCACACATTTCAATACCAGAAATGAAGGACTTAATGTAGACTTTGGCTTTCTCACACACTACCATAACTTTCTATAATCTCTCATCTTATTGTCCTATATTGGTTTCTTTTTCCTTTTGTTTTTCCTCTCATCTGGCCTATTTACTCTCCTCTGTTTATTTACTCTTTCTGGCTATTCTCAGCTATTTTCTCCTTCAGACACATTCTCTGCTTTTTATGACACCCCTCTCACCCCCCTCCCTCCCTTCCATTTGTTGCATGTGATGTGTATCTATATCAGATTGGTAAGTATTGCTTCAGACCTGAGGAAGAGAGGAAAACTCTCGAAAGCTTGTCTTTGAAATATTATGTTAGTCCAATAAAAAGGTATCACTGCATACTGCAATACTTTGTTTTTTGAGCAATATATATATATATATATATATATATATATATATATATATATATATATATATACCAAAAGAAGACATTTCAACTGCCATATTCATTTTAAACATAGAGGAGAAAAAATTATTACAACAATCCCAGTTTATCTGTTAACGAGAACAATTAGTCAACTTTTAGTCTTGATTTTTCTTCTGTAGATGTGCAGCGCACAATTTTCAAAGTGTTCGCTGTGTGCAGGGTAGCGTGGCCACGGTCTAAGGTGCTGGATTAAGGCTCCAGTCTCTTCGGAGGCATGAGTTCAAATCCCACCGCTGCCAGAATCATCATTTTCACTTATTAGTTCTTTAAATGGTATATCAACAGCTAGCAAAAACAGCTTTTTTTGTGTGTTTTTAAATTACGAGTTTTGCAAAAACAGCCTAGAAGTCCTTCAAGCCAGAATTGAACCAGCGACCTAAGGATTACTGCTTTAGCACTACAGTCCTCCGCTCTACCAGCTGATCTATCGAAGGATTCTACATTTGTGCTGAAAATAATTGACCAGTAGTAATTATGTTATTGTTAGGTGTCCCCCCCAGGGGGTAAGTGTCAGTGCAGGCCAAAGCCTGGGGCCTAGTGTACCACCTGAGGCATATGTAGATTATCTGATAAGGGCCCCTTAGAATGACTCAGACCACGCAGCATTATGATCGAAAGCCAATTCTGTTTATTGCACAGTGCAAGCCTTTCTTATAGTGACATACAGGGTTAAGGGGATGACACGTTAGGACCGCGTCATCTTACACAATTATACAGAGCAAAGAACAAGGAAAAACTGGAATATGAGTTTCTCATAACAATACTTACAGAGTCATAACAAACTACCATCTGCGGAGACAACAAGGTTTCTGAACCATCTTGTTTACATTATCTTATTATATCTTATTTCTGGGCGTCGGGCCAGGGTACATTGGCAAGGCCGAACAGCTAAGGAAACTATCATAATATGCATATAGTTCTCACTGCATAATACCCCAGTATAATAAAGTCTATTCATTACAAAATGGCTGCGAGGAACAAGATGGCTGCGAAGAACAAGATGGCTGCCATCAGGTTCATATTACCCCTAACATACCATCCTTTTATTCTAACAGAATAACATAAAAATAGACAGGCATAGAAAATTAGTATAGCCTTGTATTATGCTAACAGAACTCTATAAGAATACTAAAGAGAAAAATATTCCTATGTCGTGATATACTCTTATAGGCTAATTGTCACTGTATATAGGTACAGTCCCTCCAATACCTTCCATCTATCTTCCAGCCTTCCCAAAACTACCGGTCTACCGGAACAGAGACCCAACCAGCCCCCCATCTACCCCCAAACAACGCTGCATCATCTATCTCTCCACCTGCATTGCTAGCACCCCCCAATATGTCCAACAGTTCCTTTTCCACAGTAAAGCATGACATAGCAACAGCACAACTGTCTCTAGGTGGCCTCTGAACACTTTAAGAACAGTCCATTTGAGAGCGCGGCACCTCGACACTTTGCTATAATACAGTTCTCCAACAGTTCATTTGCAGTAGGGGTGCTTATCCACGGTTCTTCCGCAGGGAGATACTGGAAATCTGATGGTTTGTTCATGGGGTAGACAAGGCAACCAGTGGATACCCATGGCAAGCAGACACTCGAGTCACAGGGAGTCTAGGAAGCAAACAGAAACAGTACAGGATGAGTACACACTGCAATACAATCACAATTATGTCCAAATAAAACGTCACTTTGATCCTATGTCATTTAAAATCAAACAAAACATTGTTGATATATAATACAAACTAAATACATTGACATTTCTCAGAGAATAATTTACAACTTCTCTATACACTTTTAAATGATACTTCATGAATACTACGCAAGTGAAAACCTGTCAGACTTCATCAAGGGCCTGAATGGTTATGCTAAAACTTATGCTAAGGCCAGCCCTGTAGTAAGAATGGAAAAAAGAAAACAGTCAATGAAAATAAATGGATTTCTTTACACTGTCACTTTGAACTTCTAAAAAAAAGTAAAAGAACCTTGTGTTGCTTTATTCTGGATGGCTGCTATCTATAATGTTTATAATTCTCCAACCATGATCCTAATATTCAACAATCTCATCTGATATAAACACTACTAGTTTATTAATTATTTTACGCAACCTCCATTGCCTCACACTCCTGTATGAGGAAAGCATACAAACAGAACATAATTTAAAACTACAAGTTCTTTTAAAGGTAAACACAACTTTTATGGTAAGAATTACTCTCTTTGACAAACATCAGGAATGACCAAATTCACTTTGCAGATACCATACTAATTAATAAAAGGGAAAAAATACATTTGCTCTCATAACCTATAATTATGCTATTCCCTGAACAAACATTTCTCTGTATATTTACTATAAACTTCTAGCTTAGACGTGTCCTCCTTATGTTCTAAAGGGTGAAGGGTCTAAGATATTATGATATATTGCAGCATCTTCCTTAAACATATCTTTTATACTCAGTGGGCCTTTCAATAGGGTACAATACTGCGAAGTTCACAGTTACCTTTATCTAAAGGGTTACTTTGTTAAGCACATAAACTACCATGTGCACTAATACCAATGAAGCATATGATGTCTTATACCCAATATGATCAATACAAATAATACAAATACAAGAGAATACAAAACAAGCAATATAAGGAATTGAGTTAAAACAATACTCCCCTAATTTAATTGGTTGACCCTGTAACAGCATAACAGGACCTCCATATCGAGCGGTAAGGCACAGTCCAGAGAAGGATAGTCTTTATGTCCTGAAGACACACGTCAGAGGAAACAGTCATGGATTACCCAGAGTCCAGTTCTGGGGCTGGTACCAGCATGCAAAGCAAAGAATGGATCCAAAGATAGTTCAGTAACTTTTTTTACTGCAGTATGGTGGTTAAAACAAGCTTGACAAAAGGTCTTTCATCTTCTTCTTTTCTTTCTTTAAAGGTTTACTTGCTTTCAATCTTTAATCTTTTGAAGAGTGCACTTATGGAATTTTGCCTGTACAAATTTTACCTAAATATGGAAACTCAAAAATAATTCAGTTAGTGTGTTTCAATCTCTGAAGACATCATACTCTCATCCTGCAAATACAAATATGTTAAGAACCAAATAGAAAAATAAAACATTTTAGGCATCTGAAATATGAGAGGAAAATAAAACACAGAAAGACAATAAAAAGATCTAATCCACCAGGGAGGGAAAAAAAAGAGTGGGGTGTGGGTGTACAGGCTACGACCGGGATGGCCAGCAAGGTAGATGCTTTTCCGTGGCCAGATTCCCAATGAAGGAAAGTTCTAGACAATCCTAGGGACGTAGTGCATCCTGCATAGGGGTAAGACAAGGAAATTTTAGGGTACAGCTGGTGGTTAGACAATAACATTGTACGAGGAGATTCAAAACGTTTTAGGTTCACCTCCTAAAAGCAATCACCCCCATTACATAAAGATATTCATCAATACTCATCAATACTTCCCCCATGTTTGCCTGAAACATCTCATGTTACAAGCAAACATAAGATAACAAGAAACTAAACGGCAAATCATGCACTCCACTCATGCAGAGACAATTCTCAAAAGCAAGCAAAATGAAATACACTTCACAATTCAATATGCTGTCCATACAGCACGCTTCCACACTTAGTCACAAAAGAGAAAAACATAACAAACAAACAGTGAAAACCAATCGTTCTTGTCTTTCACAACACAAAACATTAGCTGCTGACACAAATTTCAAACAACCACAATTAACTTAGAATGCAACACATATTCTGACATTCACTGAAATGCAACACTCTCAGAACACTACAAACAATTAAAAACATACACTATGTACAAAACTTTGATATCACACAAAGAAAACAATCACAGCAGATGCCCAAGAAACTTCAGTTGCAGATTATACAAATAAAATTGTGCTTATTTGGGAACGATCAGATAACCACGGTAGCCACTGTTAAAGGGACATTGTAGGATAAATGAAAATTTCATTATTCAGATAGTACTTTTAATTTTAACCAACCTTCCTAGATTAAACCAAACATAGGTAGGCTCATATGCTAATTTTTAAGCCTTTGAGGGCTGCCTCTTATCACACGCTGTATAAATCTCATTACAACCCCAAGAGACAAAATACACGTAAGCCATATAAATAAAACTAAAACTGGGATCAGATAAATTAGCAAGTTATATAAATGCAGTAGAATCAGATAAAATGTGCATCATTTGTTTTAGGGGTGTTTATTTGTAGACACCTTATAGACCACGTCTTAACTGTTAAGCAGCAATCAAAGTCATTTACGCAGTGGGGGTTATTTTAATAATAAAGAGTTCTGTAATATCTTTGACATACAGTTTGACAGCCACAGAAATAAAATTATCATTTTTTTTTTAAGCTATATTCTGTGAAAGAATATAATATAAATACTGGTTTCTTTGTAGTGAGCAATTTATATTTATCATTTTTTATAACATAGAACACCAGTACTGCCTCTTTAAATGTAAAGTACAAATCGTTCTCTCTGCAACAAAGCCAAACAGAGAAACTTTTTTTTTTTTTAAAGAAAAGCAAAACATGCACAGTGTTATCATTCTTCTCAAGGATAGTGAGGCAAGCTCAAAGTTTCATTTCTACTTAAAGGAGAAACACTGTTTACTGCTTAAAAATATAAAATTCACACTAAAACTTGATAAATGCTAATTAGTTTAACCACAACAAAATTATTGGATTTAATATTATGTATAATTTGATATTCACCATTCTGCAGTTGTCCAGCCAAATATAACAACCGTATATAACACAAAAAATAAGCTTTCTGAAAAAGAATACTAATACAATTTCCCCTTTAAATTATTCCCAATGATCCGTATAATAAAAAATGCATACTGACGTTCATTAAATAGCCTAAACAAGCATAAGCAGCATAAGAACGCACTCACAGTGGGATGCAGGCTAATTAAAGGGACATTTCAACCAAACTAAAAATAATCTTTAATTGAAACTGCTAACACAGTGAAATATACTAGTGTTAGGCTTACAGTAAACCTCATCGTCTTTTATGTAAATATTCCCTTAAATTCTCAGATGTTATATCAGTTTTCCTGTATCCCTTTAAAAATTTTCATTCCTCTGTTTTTTCTCGTTTTTTTTTTTTTCTTTTTCTGTCCACTAGTCTCCCGGATCCCTACACTAAAATTGTAGACAACTTATCACTTCAGTTTGCATTACAGAGAGAATTAAGTTATGCTGCAAAAAAAAATATCTGCTATCGAAACGGCAGATTTAAAATAAATATATACAAAGAAAGGTCTCTTAAAATATATTTAGCAAACTACTAATACAGTGTTATTGCACTGGTTCTTTAAATAATAAAATGACAATTTTCTATTGCTCCGTCTACGCACTGAGCTCTGATTTTACAGACAAATATAAGATAATGAGATATTCTTATTATCTAAAATGCAACCCATTGCAATCAACTGTGTTTTGAAAGCATAAGACCAGCTACTTCATATATATACAAATAAACTTGCAAATGCAATCTCTCCTATATGTTATACTATGCAGCTTGTATCACAAGTCATGGACAATACCTTAATAGCAACACCTTGTTACAGTGGACTGTCCCTTTAAGGACTAACCATTCATCACATAAATTACATATGTATATCCTAACCATAATTTAGGCTGCTTGTATGATTTACCACACAAATTTCACCTCTGTACTGTAGCATGACCTGCAGATTAATTTACTTGCAACAAAAACGGACGCACTTTTAAATAAACTTTTAATTACAGCTTAAAACTATATGTCATTGTGTGCACCCACGCCGTGCACAGACCTTACAAATACAACATACGTTAACCCATTAATCATACCAGAAACAGTTTCATATTTACCAGAGCGTGACAAAAAAATCACACACACCATCGCACTTTCAAAGCCACTTTCAAAGCCGTTACTTCACTTGCAAAAACAATATCATATCTTTACATGCCGAAAAACAAGTATCACTTAAAACTAAAACTGCATATGAATACCACATACTTAAAACATGCTGGTGACTTTGAAATACAGTTACATAAAATAACATTACCAAATATCTTCTAAAAACGTCTGATTTCCCAGCAGAGAAACAGAAAGGAACATTATTACAACGATACAGACACACACAAGCTCATTTCATCTCGCATGCCAAAGATTCACTCCCTTTTTTTCTTTCTCAGAAAAACATCTCATTTATAGCGTACGACATACATATAAAATTTACCAGATTAACCTGTCACCAAGTCCAAAATGTATTTTTCTTTCCGATTCCACGCAAAATGGCAATTTTTTGCCTGGATTGGGATAATCATTTTCAAATAATACATTCTGTTTTTTGGTTTAAAGCAAATCTGTCACACGCATACCACAGTGAGAACCGACAGACAAAATTTCCTAAATGTCCTTACTGCAAATACAAAAAGTTTCACAAACGGAGCTGCTGTAACAGTTTCTTCTCTCTTTTTTTTTTCTGATCTATGTGCGCGCTCAGTGGTGGCCCCCCTTCTTTGCCTGCTACATTTTAGACACAGAGATTCCTCTATTTATCACACAGCAGTACTTACTGACAGTGTTTTAAAAAATATTTCTGTCTTTTGCAGAAACTATTAACTCTCTTTTTCTTTTACCTTATACATGTATTTTTTTCTGTGCATTCTTATCTATAAGCAGTTCCCCTTTCTCAATACAATAATAGCCACAATAATAACATGCATAGCCACTTAATATTTTCTACGCACAGCATCAAAAAACACAAACAAATCAAAGCAAAGCAAGCATCAGATATCAACATGAGCTTCAGGTGGGTAGCAAAACTCTATTATGGGAATGAATATGGGAAACTTTAACAGACGTGAGACTCACTCACTCACTGCCACCTTGCCCGGGGGAGTTTTATCGTAAAAAAATCCTCCCGTCAACTGGCATTCATATATTTCTTGCGCGCTTATCACAGACAGGACTCACAATACCTGTCGTATCCCAGCACAGGACTCTACACCTGTCTGGAGGGGTATCACAACTGCCGGCAGGACTATAACCTCCGCAAACCTGTGCTTCAACCACAGGAACCCCTTTAACCCTTTATCATATATTATCAACACCTATTACCAGACTAAATTTAGGTTCAAATTCACAGAAGGAAAGCATGGTAGAAGCACTCATACTTACTCCCTGCGAATCCCACTGTCCTGACGCCAAAACTGTTAGGTGTCCCCCCCAGGGGGTAAGTGTCAGTGCAGGCCAAAGCCTGGGGCCTAGTGTACCACCTGAGGCATATGTAGATTATCTGATAAGGGCCCCTTAGAATGACTCAGACCACGCAGCATTATGATCGAAAGCCAATTCTGTTTATTGCACAGTGCAAGCCTTTCTTATAGTGACATACAGGGTTAAGGGGATGACACGTTAGGACCGCGTCATCTTACACAATTATACAGAGCAAAGTACAAGGAAAAACTGGAATATGAGTTTCTCATAACAATACTTACAGATTCATAACAAACTACCATCTGCGGAGACAACAAGGTTTCTGAACCATCTTGTTTACATTATCTTATTCTATCTTATTTCTGGGCGTCGGGCCAGGGTACATTGGCAAGGCCGAACAGCTAAGGAAACTATCATAATATGCATATAGTTCTCACTGCATAATACCCCAGTATAATAAAGTCTATTCATTACAAAATGGCTGCGAGGAATAAGATGGCTGCGAAGAACAAGATGGCTGTCATCAGGTTCATATTACCCCTACCAGTTATAGAACATACTTATTGTGAAAGTTCTTGAAGATAAAAGTTATTAAACATAATTTGAAACAAAAATAAAATTGAATTATATTTACTTTACCTCAAACTTGAAATAATAGACATTTGGAGACAGTTTGTATGGATTCCTATTGATCTTGTTTTGAATGAAACAATTGCCATGCTAATTGATTCAATATGTTAACGTGTTGACACTTTTCTTTGTAAGGGTTTTTTTTACCAAGGTGCGAAAAGGTGCAAATTCAGGATTCAGAAGTAGGTGATTTTTATTATTTTCTGTTTCAATTTAAAGAAGACATTCCAACTGCCATAGTCATTTTGAACATAGAGGAGAAGAAATTATTACAACAATGCCAGTTTATGTGTTAACGAGAACCATTAGTCAACTTTTAGTCTCTGTTTTTCTTCTGTAGATGCGCAGCGCACAACAGATCTCTGATGAAGCGCATTGAGCATGCGCGAAACGCGTCAGATCCGCACTACCTAACCTTGTACACAATTTAGTGTACCACCTGTATTCTTTGAATAAAAACCACTTGGTTTATTGTTCCCGACGGCCCTTGTCTTTTGTTGCTTTTGGTATATATGGCAGAGCCTTCCCTGAGGACCAGAACATCCATTGTTATTTGGTACCTTATTTTGCTGCAAGCGGAGTTTCTTACATCAAGCGCAACCCCCTTTTACTCAGTGAGCGTCACTTATGACACGGCTACCTCTGTTCCAACGTCACCTGTAAGGAGGAGCTAGACGTGGTATCACCCGCGCACCATACCCAGTGTCTTCTCAGACGGCAAGCGGTGAGTCATTCAACTTTTTCACTATAGGGGACATAACTCGCTTATCACTGAAAGGTTACCAGCCTGAACTCTCTCTCCGGTACACCTCACTAATCAGACGTGGCATCACCCGCGCATATCACCCAGAAGGCCCACTCGACGGCGAGTGGTGAGTTGTTCACGTTATACTTTTTTCACAATAGGAGATAACCTGGATCACTGTATAGTAAGGCTGTCTGAGTCCTCTCCTCCCGGACACTCATCTTGGGGAAACTAGAGGTATGTGCCTGTTACTGAACTTTCATATTATGAACATTCCCCTATACAGGGGGTTGCACGGATGAATTGTTTCCACCAGTCATTACTGATGATTGACACTGTTTCAATCTTGCTCTGCATAGACTGTACTTATCCTTAACACTATTGCAGCTAATATCTATACAGGAAGAGTCTAAGCATTTTTTGTTCTCCTTGTTGCTTATATATATAGTACAAAAGCAGTCAGAAAAAAAAAAATTGCATGAATAGATTCAATGAATAAGTAGCTACTTTTAGAAAGGCAGTTGCGCAAATGTTTGCAGATGTTTGTAGTGAGTATTTAGCTTTATTGCTTAAAAAGGAATGCATATATGTGTGTGTGTGTATATATATATATATATATATATATATATATATATATATCTAGAAGAGTGTGAGACAAAACAAGCGCCCAGAGGCACACTTCGTGTAGTACGTTCAAATAAATTACTTATACTGTAACAGTTGGAAAAAATCCGCTCTCACCTGGTTCAACCTCAACTTATGAGGTATGTAATAGGCACTTCTGTTTATATACTCTTGTCCCGTATCGTCCTCCTATAAGTCCTCAGGTCTCCAGTTCTTCCTAGGAGTCTGCAGAGTGTTCCTGGAACTCTGCACCCTATATTTAGAAGGGGACTAGGGCATAGGAGTAGGGTAATGTGTAGTGTTTAAAATATACAACTACCAGGTGATAGAGATAAAAACAGGTGTTTTATTTATATACAAAAAGTAATTTTTAACAGTGCAAGATGAAAAGCCCCTGCAGGCCTTTCTTTTTAAAAAGAGAGAAAGATATTCCACGTTTAGCAGAAAAACACTATAGAGCTGTAGTCATACAGGTGTTACATCCAGAATGCAGTGCTAGAAACACTGGTGACTAAATCGCTCTGATAAACATATGAACAGGTATGGAGCACCAAAGGATATTAGCAGATCTGCTTTATATGAGTGTATATTAAAGCAGTCCAATCCTTTATGCAGCTCCGTGTAGATGTGTAGGCACAGCGTGCAATGTGAGCGTGTGGGGGGGCGGAGCCTAACGCGTTTCGTAACCAATGGGTTACTTCATCACAGGTCTGATGAAGTAACCCATTGGTTACAAAACGCGTTAGGACTGCTTTAATATACACTCATATAAAGCAGATCTGCAAATATCCTTTGGTGCTCCATACCTGTTCATATGTTTATCAGAGCGATTTAGTCACCAGTGTTTCTAGCACTGCATGCTGGATGTAACACCTGTATAACTACAGCTCTATAGTGTTTTTCTGCTAAACGTGGAATATCTTTCTCTCTTTTTAAAAAGAAAGGCCTGCAGGGGCTTTTCATCTTGCACTGTTAAAAATTACTTTTTGTATATAAATAAAACACCTGTTTTTATCTCTATCACCTGGTAGTTGTATATTTTAAACACTACACATTACCCTACTCCTATGCCCTAGTCCCCTTCTAAATATAGGGTGCAGAGTTCCAGGAACACTCTGCAGACTCCTAGGAAGAACTGGAGACCTGAGGACTTATAGGAGGACGATACGGGACAAGAGTATATAAACAGAAGTGCCTATTACATACCTCATAAGTTGAGGTTGAACCAGGTGAGAGCGGATTTTTTCCAACTGTTACAGTATAAGTAATTTATTTGAACGTACTACACGAAGTGTGCCTCTGGGCGCTTGTTTTGTCTCACACTCTTCTAGATCACTAAGAGGAACCTTGCCCTGCGGGGGATCATTCTTCTTCTCTCAGACGAGCAGCCTACTCCTCCACAGCACACAGGAACTAGCATTGTGGATATTAATGAATAATACACATCCATAGACTTGCCACACTTGACTGAATGAGACTGTTTGCTGCCTAATTAGCAAGTGTCTTGCGTGTATATATATATATTCAAGTAGTGGATGGGAAGATATAGCAAGACCAGCAGCATACTCATAAACTTCTAGCGCTGATTTCTATTATTTCTATCATATATATATATATATATATATATATTGTATATGTATATATATGTTGTTATGTATGTATGTATGTATATATATATATATATATATATATATACACATACACTAGGAATATATTAATATACCTCCTAAAAATTGACTTTTAAACTTCTAGTTAACTTTAAGTTGGTGACAGTTGTAAAGTATAGAAGCTCCAGCTCTGATAGTAAATAGGTGACACTATCACAAACGTCACATGATACATTCTGCAATACAGCACAACCCAGGTATTAACTCACAGCTAGATTACGAGTTTGGCGTTATGAGTATAACGCTGCTTTTTCCCTAATGCCGCTATTATGAGTCTTGCAGGTATAGCTGTATCGCACACTTTTTTTTGCCGTCACGCAACGTCAGTACCGCACTTTTAAAAAAGTCCTTTTTCAATGGGATTTCCATAGCGCCGTTATTATGAGTTTGCCTGGGAGGCCAAAAAGTGAGCGGTACAGCCTATACTGTCAAGATCCGTACCGCCATCTAAAGTCAGTACTTATGAGTTTTACGTTACAAAGCTGTACCATAAAACTCCAATCAGCCAATAGAATGCGAGTTCAATCCTATTGGCTGATTAGGATGAAAGCTCAATCCTATTGGCTCATTGCAACAGCCAATAGGATTTTTCCCCCTTAATTCCTATTGGCTGATAGAATTCTATCAGCCAATCGGAATGTAAGGGACGCCATGGTTCTGTAGTGCAGGCCCTGAAAGCCACTGCACTTAGCCTCCTGTTATCGCAGTCGGGGCTGTGGGACGAAGAGGAGCAGATTAGAGAAGATCTTCAGTGCAGGTAAGTATTTTAGTCGCTACAGGTGAACTTTTGCACCTGTAGCAGTGGAACATGTACATTCTTTTAAAATGAGATGAATACTGAACAAAACGGGCACCGTATATTTAAAATACAAATTCTGCCCGTGTACAGGTCCAGTTAAAAAAATGTAATAAACTATTTTACAGTATAATACATATAAATAACACACCATATACACAAGTACAGTATACCCATAATGCCCCAGATCACAAAGACTTATTATTCATTTAGTTTAACTATTGTTTGGAACTAAAGAGGTTAAGTTCATACATGTTAATTGTTATTCTCATTGCACACTGTACAAAGGGATCATTTACACTAATCTTACTGCACATGGCGAGGGTGCAGAATAAGGATTAAACATTCGCCTGTGCACATATCTAGTTAAAATATGTAATAAACTATTTTACAGTATAATACATATAAATAACACACCATATACACAAATACAGTATACCCATAATGCCTCTGATCAAATAGATTTATTGTTTATTTAGTTTAAACGGACACTTAACCCAAAATATTTATTTCATGATTCAGATAGAGCATGCAATTTTAAGCAACTTTGTAATGTACTACTATTATCAAATTTTCTTCTTTCTCTTGATATCTTTATTTAAAAAGCAGGTATGTGATGCATAGGAGCTGGCCCATTTTTGGCTGAGAACCTGGGTTATGCTTGCTTATTGGTGGGTAAATGTAAGCCTCCAATAAGCAAGCACTATCCATGGTGCTGAACCTAAAATGGGCTGGCTTCTAAGATTTACATTCCTGCTTTTAAAATAAAGATAGCAAGAGAACAAAGAAAAATTCATAATAGGAGTAAATTAGAAAGTTGATTAAAATTTCATGCTCTATCTGAATCACGAAAGAAAAAAATTTGGGTTCAGTGTACCTTTAAAGGGACACTCAAGTCAAAATTAAATTTCATGATTAAGATACAGCATGCAATTTTTAACAACTTTCCAATTTACTTCCATTAAAAAAAATGTGCACAGTCTTTTTATATTTAAACTTTTTGAGTCACCAACTCCTACTGAGCATGTGCAAGAATTCCCAGCATATGCGTATATGCATTTGTGATTGGCTGATGACTGTCACGTGGTACAGGGGGAGTGGAAATAGACATAACATAAAATTTTCAGAATAAAAATCTACTACTCATTTGAAGTTCAGGCTAAGTGCTATTGCATTGTCGTCTTATCATGCATTTGTTGATTATGCAAATCTACAGTGTTTACTGCTCCTTAAACTATTGTTTGGAAATAAAGAGGTTAAGTTCATACATGTAAATTGTTATTCTCATTGCACACTGTACAAAGGGATCATTTACACTAACCCTTACTGCACATGGTGGGGGTGCAGGATTGAACATTCGCCTGTGCACATGTCTAGTTAAAATATGTAATAAACTATTTTACAGTATAATACATATAAATAACACACCATATACACAAGTACAGTATACCTATAATGCCCCAGATCAAATAGATTTATTATTTATTTAGTTTAACTATTATTTGGAAATAAAGAGGTTAAGGTCACACAGTATCTGTGCAGGATTGATTGCAAGAGAACCTTGGGATCACCCAGTTTAGAACATTGCAATATGGAGCCCTGGAGGAGGAATTAGGACGTAGGGGCATTTGACCCCAGTCTAAGGACCAATAGAGGTAGGAGAGGTGGGACCCGGGTGCCAGGTACTTAAGGAAGGGGGTGGCCCAGAAAGAGCGCCAAATATCTTTGCAAGGTCCATAGGGGAAGAAGCTGTACAATTCTTACACGTACCATGCAAAGTGATGTCAGCTCTTCAGGACCTGTTAGCCTCTGTTACGGCCTTGGCTAACGCCAGAGGCCTGGAATGGATCCAGGAGCAGTTGGTGGCGATGTGCCAGGAGTGCCCGACCGCCAGAGTGACTCAGCCCGGAGCTGCACAGCAGGCCTAGGATGCAGGGGCCGTGCTTGAGGAGCCAAAGTGAGAGGAGAACCTCGCCCACAGGATCCATGGCTGCGGGTACATCGCAGCAGGACAGGGCTGGATGAGAGGAGGAGTCGGCTGCAGAGGTGCGCAGTGTAAGCGGAGGAGCCAGAGCAGAGGTCGGAGCTAGGCGGAGCCGGTTGGTGAAGAGAATGCAGAGGCAGGGGGTGTAGGATGCTGGTAAGCCGATGGTAGAACGGTAGTGTGGCAGTAGTGTGGAGGCGAAGGAGGCCAAGTGGGCGGTCATGGTGGTGATGATTCAAAAAAAAAAAAAAAAAGGAGAAAAGTCAAAGGGGGAATGCGAGCCACGAAGGAGAGCCAATGGAAGGCCCCAGGGGGTAATGAACAGGGGTAGGGGTGGAGGGCTATGCGGGGATGAGCACGGGCCGGGGGACAGTTAGTTAGCTTCTGGGGAGGGAGGATAATAAAAGGTGTAATGGGTGAGCGAGGCAGGGGAGAGTAGCTGAAAGGGGAAAAAAATTAGCGGACTGGGGATGAAGGCCTTGGAGGTTTGGGGGACACGGGGGGATAGTAGGGGCCTGCAAGGGGAGGTCTATAGGGACAAAGGATAGTTTAGTCGGGGGCAGGGTAGGCTAGGATGTTGGGGCAGAATGTGGCCAGAAGGGGGCGGAGAATAGATGAAAAAAATAAGTATTGAAAGGTGGGAGGGAGGGGTAGCTGTCAGGGGGAATGGGGTGGGGATGGCCCGGTGTTGCATAGGGGATAGATGGCCAGGTGGGGGCACACGCCTCCCCCCAGTTCTTCTCCTTTTCCCCTTCTCTAGTCTGCTCCCTTTGCATCCCCTTCTCTGTCCCTCCCCCCCTTTTTTCTTTTTCCTCCAGCCCCGCCCCCCGTTATCTTGGGTGAGTTTTCTGCCAGGTGGTCAGTACTAACTTATAGTGGTTTGCCTGCTCTCTGCCCCTTCTCCTTACAGTGGGACCCAGGGAGGTGAACAAGAGCGGTGACGGAGAACCTGCGGTGCAGGAGACGCCCCAGAGGGAGCCGGATTTCAATGACATGGATGTGGACACAATCTTTTTGGGCGACTCGTATAATGAGTTCAGTGAGGGGCCCCAAGGAAGCCCAGGGGAGACCAGACCAGTGGCGGCGGATCAGGTAGGGGACATGAGGGTGTTGGCAAAGCTGCTACAGATAATGTCCCCTGGTGCCGCTGGGGTAGGCAGTAGAAAGGAGTTGGGTCAGGACAGGGCAAGAGGCCCAAGGGCCACAACCAGCGGGAGCAGGGCTAATACGGGGTGGTCTGGCGAGACTGACCTTGATGGTGTATTGTCTTCACAGGCAGGAGCAGAGCACAGCTGCAGGTTAGGAAGCCGGAGGGACAGCGGATCAGGAGCAGACAGACGGTGGGGTAGGTCCCATTCCCCGTGGATGATGGAAGACAGAGGGTATTGCATATCTCCCCAACGTGGGGCAGGTTGGAGAGGTCTCCCAGACGCAGGGGTAATTGGGAGAGAAAGAGAGATCATGGACCAGCACACATCCCATAGGGAGGCGAGGGGCCAAGGCAGAGAGAGAGGACAGAAGACCTGCAGTAAGAAGGGCAGAGAGGATGGAAGGCAAATAGCAGGAGGGCGGCAGCTCTGGACAAGCCACGACACCTAGCAACACAGATGAGGTGTCCCGACCAACATTGGGGACCATGAGTACTACTAATACTACTGTGGGAAATGTAAATGAAGGGGTATTGGGGCTGTTGAAGGGTTTTAAGGAACTGGTGGCACAGGTGGAGAAGAACTGTAGTACGGGAGTAGCCAGGGTATGGGGCCAGCAGGTGGGGCAAGGGGTTGTGGGGGGAGCAGTGGGGGCAGCGGCAGGTGGATCCATCAAGGTAGCAGAAGTGGCCCTGAGCAGGCCATGCCGTTGCAAGATAGGGCCGCTGGGCATACACCTGACCCAGGACATCAAAGAAAAAATATGGAAACGGGAGTTTTTGGAAATATTTTCACTGCTGCCATTGGAGCAGTTTGTGGAAATTAAGGAGGATACAAAAGGGGAACAAGGTAAGAAGGAGGAGGAGGAACGCAATAAAAGATACAGGAAGTTGCCCAAGACATTCAGGAATTGGTCCAGGGCTTTTTGTATATTGGCAAGCGTAACGGCGGAGAAGTTCCCGGAGCAGGGCTCTGCACTGTTTTGTTACTTTGATGAAATTTCTGCGGCGTATCAGACCTATGGCGGTATGGCATGGTGGCGGTACAATGAGCAGTTTCACCAGAGGATAGCGATGAGGCCAGACATGAAGTGGGATGACCGCAACATGGGGATCTGGCTGGAGATGATGATGCCACTCTATGGTGGGCAGTCCATTTGTGGGACTGGGGGAGCAGGAGCGGCGGGCAGTGGGTCGGCAGCAGCAGTGGCCCTCAGAAAAGGCTTGTGCTTCCAGTTCAATGATGGGCAGTGCAGATTTGGTGGAGCATGTAAGTATAAGCACGAGTGTTCGGGGTGTGGGGGGCCCCATGGCTTTACAAAATGCTTCAAGAGAGGGAGGTTCAAGGCTAAGTCAGGGGAGGTGGGTACACAGGGCCAGAACGCCAGTGAGAGTTGAAAGGATGGTGCAGTGGCTAAAACGGTACGCTAGGGGAAAGAGGGGGAAGGAGGACGTGGAGCTATTGCTGACGGGTTTCAGTTCGGGTTTCTGTATACCGTTCATAGAGGACGGGGGATTTAGGGCCTGTGGGAACTTGAAATCGGCCAGGGAATTTCTGGAGGTAGTTAGGAGTAAATTGGGTAAGGAGATTGCATTGGGCAGGATGGCGGGCCCATACAGGGACATGCCTTTGGATAATTTGAGGGTTTTGCCTTTGGGCGTGGTACCTAAGAAGGTTCTTGGGCAGTTTTGAATGATTCATCACCTGTGTGGCAAACCTCACCACTTATGAACTATGCAGGAATTGTTATTTAGGCTAATGGTTAAAATGTATGTTAAACTGTATGTTACTGTTTAAACTCCCTGCTGTTTCAGTTGGGAAACCCCTTGTAGGGGAGACTGTTTTTAAAAAGTGTTTGTTTTTCCAGTTGTTGAATAAGTTGTTATTGACTCCCAAGCTATCTGTCGTCTAGTTCTTGGTGGAAAGGGGTTATTATTACAATTACCAAGAGTAGTTACTTGCTTGTCTCTGCTTACCCAAAAGATATTACAGATCCTACTACCTCTCTGCTACAATTACCAAGAGTAGTTATTTGCTTGTCTCTGCTTACCAAAAAGATATTACAGATCCTACTGCCTCTCTGCTACAATTACCAATAGTAGTTATTTGCTTGTCTCTGCCTACCCAAAATATATTACAGATTCTTCTGCCTCTCTGCTACAATTGGTGGCAAGCGACGGGATTCAAACCGCACAGCAAGTCGAAGGACATGTGATGTATATGAACAGACGGTGAATGGGGACAGATTATACCAGACTAAAGAGAACTGCATTGAAGGAATTACAGGAGGCGAGAGGAATTATTGCCAACAATAAAACAAAAGCAAGGCTGATTGCAGAGCTCATGGAGGGAGACCGGGTAGCAGGTACGGCCGTACCCATGGCGAACAACGAAACTGAATTCCAAAAAGAGATGCGGACCCGGTTGGCTTTTTTTCCGCTACCCCATTAGGAGGAGCTCCTGACACGGACATCAGAAGACGTACAGGAGTATTTGATGGTGACCCGACAAACCACCCTGAGACCCAGAGAGGAGCTACCAGTACACTCCAGTGCTGGTACAGGGAAAGCTAAGATTCCCTACCACGCATTCAAGGATCATACCGACACAGAGGATATCAATGGGTACCTACAGGACTTTGAGCGATTATGCCAACTGCATAATATTAGTACCGCTGACCAAGTTCCCCTACTGGCTGGCAAGTTATCTGGGTGGGCCGCTGAAGCCTACCGCACCATACCAGATGAGGACAGCAGGAACTACCAGACGGTAAAACAGGCCACCCTGACTAGGTATGCTATTACCCCTGAGGCATACCGACAGCGGTTGCGAGACCTGAAGAAGCTGGAGAAAGATACCCACACTGAGTGGGCGCATCGTCTAACCAGGGCCGCTAAAGGCTGGTTGCAGGCAGCCCAAGTCACCCAGTTGGAAGACCTTTTACAACTCCTGTTGATGAATCAATTCTTCCAAGGGGTGTCCACTGAATTGCAAAACTGGCTGAGAGATCGAAAACCGTGCACGGTACATACCGCAGCGACCTTGGCCGACAAATACCAAGACGCTCGGAGAGCTCAACGAACACAGCAACGCTCCAGTATTGGGGTCACCCCAACCCCCACTGCAGCTCCCACACCTCTGCTACCCCATCCTGGAGGGGGAATCTACCCACCCCCTCCCCGATACCAGACTCGATCAGCTATCCGTTGCCATCTTTAATCAAACACAGGAAAGAGGCGCCGTATGTGTGAATCTGAAGAAGCCAACGACAAATATAAAACATGTGCAGGGTACTCACAATGTGGAAAGGCACTCCAATGTGCCTATAGGGGCAGGCTGGTATTCACAGCAAACCAGCTGGCTGAACCGGCAAACAAGGATACCCAAGGTAGAGGACTCTATGTCTTAACGGACTGTGTATACTGGATCCAGCAATATGGGAACAGGAGCTAGGTGCAAACAAAGGCACACCACTGTGTGAATCTGTGGGAGTACACAGGTAAATAAACAATCTGTGCAGGGTACTCACATTCTGTGGCGGCACTCAGTTGTGCCAATAGAGGCAGGCTGGCTTTCTCAGCAACCCAGCTGGCTGTGTAGGGTATGAAGCAGGATACTAGGCAGCATTCAGGATTGGCAGGTAGCTCAGAAATGAACAATTGCAATGAGGATATATGATTAAAAAAAGATTTTAATAAAAATTAAAAACAGTAAAATACATATATTCCTCATGCACAGTAAGTAAGTGGCATGCAACACGTTTCTCGGTGTCAACCGTTTCCTCAGGATGCCTGTTTTTAATTATATTAGTACTTTGTTGATTTTTGGTCTGAAACATCCACATATGGTCACGTGGGCCTACATATATATTACACACCGTTCTTAGTAGCGCCCCCTATTGGGTTTTTCCCTTGGTTCCGTTGCCATCTTTGTAACCAACAAGGGCACATTCAGAGAGACTGTCACAGGAACAAGAACAAGAACCGATCCACCTGGAACAACCAGAACAACTTGTCAAACAACCGGGCAGCTGTACACTGCTACCAGAACGAGCCCCAACTACAGACCCAACCCGCAGTCTTCCACGAGGAACCCTTGGGCATCTTACACGAGGTAAACCCAGTACAGGCCGCTTTGGACAACCTACAAAGCCACCGCCAGGTGGTCTATATAGAGGGCCGATGTGTCCAAGGGCTGCGTGACTCTGGGGCCACCATAACCTTGCTCCGGCAACATTTAGTTTCCACCAATCAACTCACCGGAGACTGTGTAGCTGTCCGGGTGGCCGGGGGAGCCATTTACAAGATTCCCACGGCCAAAGTACACTTGGATTGGGGAGCAGGGTCGGGGAACATAGAAGTGGGCCTTATGCAAAATTTGCCCGCAGACGTTATTTTGGGCAACGACTTAGGGGAGCTGACTTCAGCGTTTGCACCCCGAACCTCCCCACAAGACCTGCATATATACTGGGCATATGGCCCTTAATAAATTTATTCTGTTTTAAACCTGAAAACTGGCTGGGTTGTGAGTTGTTGACTCCAAAACTGTGTTTTGTCCGGTTATTGGGAGTATTGGGATATTGCCTTACTTTTCAGCGCTGACTGGGGATTTACCGGTTATACTTGCGGAGATCGTAGATTTTAATATTGCCCTCCGCTACAATTGGTGGCAAGCGGGGGGATCCGAACGTACAGCCGAAAAGCGCAATTCGTGCAATTGTAATTGCCTAATAAGAAAAGGAAATGGCAAGCAGAATACAGCGAAAGAACCGACTATCGAAGTGAATGGAGACGGAGTATTCTAAGCTAAAGAGACAAACGTTAAAGGAACTGCTAGAAGCCAGGGGAAAGATAGCCAGCATCAAACCCAAGGCTATATTAATTACCGAGCTGATGGAGGGAGACAGAGCTCGCAGCGCTATGCCTCCAGCAGCCATGGAGGAGACCCTATACAGGAGTTCGAGAGTGGGTTCGGGACCGTAAACCCTCCACCCTGCATGAAGCGGCTCGCTTGGCAGATGAGTATATGGATACACGCAAACTGGACACTGCTACCACTAAGCCCCCTGCTAGAGTGGAGTACAGACCCCCAGTCACCCCAGCAGCTGCCAGTTACCAACCTCCGGTGCACCGCTATACCCCACGGCCTCCGGCCACGAACTACCCTCTGCAGAAATCCTCTCCTGTCTTTGTTAGGGTAATAGATGGTACCCAGATCCTAAAAGGACCTATCACTCACCACACAATTCCTTTGTTAACCATTTCACCAGATGGACACAAAGAGTATCTGTCATATGATATTATTCCTAGTTCAATACATCCCATAGTACTTGGATTACCATGGTTACAAAAACATAATCCATCCATAGATTGGTCCCAAAATAAAATTACCTTCAGTTCACAATATTGTCTAAAGACATGTTACCCTTATGTTAACATTGCACATATAGAATCTGCTTTACCACATGAATATCATGATTTCAATGATGTTTTTAATTTAAAAAACGCTGAATCACTCCCTCCACATAGGCATTTTGATTGTCCGATTGACACAAAACCAGGGGTAGAGATACCATCAGGAAAAATATTTCCTCTCTCACAAAAAGAATTACAACATCTACGGGAATATTTAGATGAAAACCTTAGAAAGGGTTTCATTTCCCCATCCTCTTCACCGGTAGCCTCTGCTATTTTTTTTGTTACAAATAAAGATGGCACACTCAGACCTATAATAGATTACAGAGCACTCAACGCTGTCACCATAAAAAATAGATACCCATTACCACTCATCCCGGAGATAATTGAATGTCTTACTGGTGCAACCATATTTACCAAGTTAGACCTTAAAGGTGCATATAATTTAATACGTATGAGATCCGGAGATGAGTGGAAGACAGCTTTCAAAACTAGATATGGGTTATTCCAATATAATGTTATGCCCTTTGGTCTGACGAACGCCCCCGCCACATTCCAGTTCTTCATAAATGAAATCTTCAAAGAACTTATGGATGTGTGCGTAATTGTCTATTTAGATGATATTCTCATTTACTCTAAAACTCTTGAGGACCATAGAAAACATGTCAGATGGGTACTCTCTACTCTTCGTGATCATCAGTTATTTGCCAAGATGGAAAAGTGTCAATTCCACAAAGACACCATTACATTTTTGGGATACATTATTTCACCAAATGGCATTCAAATGGATCAAGAAAAGGTAACAGCCATTATTAATTGGCAAACACCCAGCAGCCATGGAGGAGACCCTATACCAGAGGGAAATGAGGACCAGGCTGGAATTTTTACCCCAACCTGTACCACGGGACATGCTATCCGTGGTAATGGCAGATGTGCAGGAGTACGTGATGGCACACAGTCCGCGGAATGCATCCTCCCGAGTCCATTTCGGAAGCACTCAGCAACCCAGTAAGACTCAAAATCCCATACCATGCCTTTAAAATGTTTTGTGAGGAGAAGGATGAGATCGATGGGTATTTACAGGATTTTGAGAGACTGTGCGAGTTACATGATTTGAAGCAGTCCGTATGGGTGCCGGTGCTAGCAGGCAAGCTAGCCGGTAGGACAGTGGAAGCGTATCGCGCTGTACCCAGGAAGGACAGCAAGGATTATGCTAAAGTGAAGAGAGCGATCTTGGAAAGATATGCCATTACCCCGGAGGCATACCGGAGGCGTTTCAGAGACACGGTTAAATTAGCTGGTGATTCCTACGTTGAGTGGGCATATAAGATGCACCGCACAGCATCTTACTGGATGGCGGGGTGCCAAGCCGTATCTGGGGAAGAGGTGCTGCAGCTATTCCTGTTGGAACATTGCTTCGACAAGTTACCCGCAGGAGTTCGAGAGTGGGTTCGGGACCGTAACCCTCCACCCTGCATGAAGCGGCTCGCTTGGCAGATGAGTATACGGATACACGCAAACTGGACACTGCTACCACTAAGCCCCCTGCTAGAGTGGAGTACAGACCCCCAGTCACCCCAGCAGCTGCCAGTTACCAACCTCCGGCGCACTGCTATACCCCACGGCCTCCGGCCACGAACTACCCTCAGAGAGCCCGGTTCAATTCGCGGGGCTACTCACAACCTATTCGGTGCTTTGGATGTAAGCAACTAGGGCACAAAAGACCAGAGTGTCCCCTAAATGCAGCGAACCAAGCACAGTCCTGGAGAAGACCTGCCGGCGGAATCACACGTAACCCTCAGCCTGCGGCCCGCTACATAGAGGCGCAAGAATGCTGGGGCATCCTACATGAGGCAGACCTTGTGCAAGCTGCCCATCGGAATAACCGGCAACTGGTGAATGGGAATGTCAGCATTTGGCTACTCAATATGCCTTTAAGACAAGTACTCCTCCCCTAACCTAATCCTATTTAAACACCACCTTTTCCAAGATTCATTGCTTGATTATTAAAGAGAAATAGAGGACAGTTAATTTGTCTCTCTAGTAACTTTTTTGTTTATTAAGCCATTTACAGTCTTTTTCTAAAGCTTCATTTATTGAGGAACAAACTTCAAGTTCCTAATATCCTTGGGACCTTCTGAGTATTTTTACTAACTTATCTCCTTGAAAATTAGGAGTGTACTCTATCTTTGTTTTGTGTCAGCTGTGTGTATCAACCGCTTCCACTGAACCAGCCTGCTCACGGACGCACAGGCTGCTGGTGACGTCATCACCGCTTCAGCTGTTTCACCGCGCTGCACGCCAGAATCAGCCTTGCTGTTCACATCGGACGCTGCTCTCCTACTTCCGCATTAGACGCTGGGGTTCTCTCTGACTAGTAAGACAAGCAGCCTCACAAAACCTGAATTCCAATTCAGATTAAGGTATGTGCACCAACGGTTATCTTGATAGCATGCTAGGAAATTATAAGTTAGTAATGCATTACTGAAGAACGTTATGAGGAATTAATAACTTAATTGCGTACATGTGAATCATTAATCTCTGGATTACAAAATATAATCTCACTTCTTTTCAAATCCATTATCAAATTCAGTTGTTTATTGTACATTTTCAACTTCACTTCATTAACTTTTGTCTAAGCATTTTTGCTTATAACCTCTGAATCACCAATTTAAATATCTCTTTCAGAATTCTATATTATAGTATGTTTTCTATGCTATAACTTTTTCTGTTTCATCAACTTATAAACAGAGTCTGTCTCATCTTCAGAGTCATGTATGATGTGACTATTTACACAAATCTTTATTAACATTGTATTCATACAGGTGCCTGATACCTAAGCTATGGTATTATTGGTGATTATGAATACAAACATTCACCATTTAATTAAATATTCAGTCCATCAAGTTTTATTTTAAGAGATATACAGACCTGTATTCTCACAGAATAATCAAGCCTATAAATAAGAAACAAAATTAATTATTGACACATATTTCCAGGTACAACATGGATCCTATAGAAATGGCCAACCAAATCTCCTCTCTAAATCAAAAAGTGGAAATTTTGGCTCAAGGGTTAACCGAATTAAAAAATGAGAACAGTACTTTAAAACAAATAATGAATGAATTTGTGGCCCAAAAAACTAATGAGACACCAGAACCACAGGTAAATCCTCCAACCCCATTCACTGGTGAACACACAAAATTTCGTGAATATAAGAATGCTTGTACTCTATTATTCACACTGAAACCACACTGAAACCACGGACATATCGAACTGAAAAGATCAAAGTTTTTACAGCCATCTCCTATCTCACTGGACAGATTTCTTGAGACAGAGGATCCAATTCTAAACTCTCTTGAAAACTTTTTTCAAACAATGGCCATACTCTATGATGATATAAATAAACAGCCAACCGCTGAACATAGATTAAGATCCCTTAAACAGGGAAAAAGACCAGTGGAAGATTACATAGCGGACTTCCAGCTGTGGGCCACGGATTCAGAATGGAATTCAATTAGCCTAAAAAATCAGTTCCGCCTAGGTTTATCTGAGCATTTAAAAGATGAACTGTCAAGAGTGGATTTCCCTGAAAGCTTGGATGCATTAATTAAATTATGCATAGCAATGGACAGAAGGTATCGTGAAAGGAAGACTGAAAAACAAACTTATGAAACAACGCCCAAAAGATCTTATCATACATATCAAGAGAAAACCTATACAGGACCTACACCAATGGAAATAGGTACGATTCGTGGGCCTCTAAGTATGGAAGAAAAACAAAGAAGGAGATCAGCTAATCTCTGTCTTTATTGCGCGAATAAAGATCGCGATGTAGCTTCATGTCCAATCCTTTCTCGTCAAAAGAAGGGTAAGTTGTCGCTTAATTGCGCTTTTAAAAAATTTAAACAACCATTACATTTGTCATTAACATTATCTTTACAGTGGGACAATCTTCAACTTCAGAACGAAGCCATTATTTATTCCGGAGCTGATGGTATATTCCTAGTTGAATCAATAGTAAAACAAAATAAAATTCCTATTCTGCAGAAATCCTCTCCTGTCTTTGTTAGGGTAATAGATGGTACCCAGATCCTAAAAGGACCTATCACTCACCACACAATTCCTTTGTTAACTATTTCACCAGATGGACACAAAGAGTATCTGTCATATGATATTATTCCTAGTTCAATACATCCCATAGTACTTGGATTACCATGGTTACAAAACATAATCCATCCATAGATTGGTCCCAAAATAAAATTACCTTCAGTTCACAATATTGTCTAAAGACATGTTACCCTTATGTTAACATTGCACATATAGAATCTGCTTTACCACATGAATATCATGATTTCAATGATGTTTTTAATTTAAAAAACGCTGAATCACTCCCTCCACATAGGCATTTTGATTGTCTCACAAAAAGAATTACAACATCTACGGGAATATTTAGATGAAAACCTTAGAAAGGGTTTCATTTCCCCATCCTCTTCACCGGTAGCCTCTGCTATTTTTTTTGTTACAAATAAAGATGGCACACTCAGACCTATAATAGATTACAGAGCACTCAACGCTGTCACCATCAAAAATAGATACCCATTACCACTCATCCCGGAGATAATTGAACGTCTTACTGGTGCAACCATATTTACCAAGTTAGACCTTAAAGGTGCATATAATTTAATACGTATGAGATCCGGAGATGAGTGGAAGACAGCTTTCAAAACTACATATGGGTTATTCCAATATAATGTTATGCCCTTTGGTCTGATGAACGCCCCCGCCACATTCCAGTTCTTCATAAATGAAATCTTCAAAGAACTTATGGATGTGTGCGTAATTGTCTATTTAGATGATATTCTCATTTGCTCTAAAACTCTTGAGGACCATAGAAAACATGTCAGATGGGTACTCTCTACTCTTCGTGATCATCAGTTATTTGCCAAGATGGAAAAGTGTCAATTCCACAAAGACACCATTAAATTTTTGGGATACATTATTTCACCAAATGGCATTCAAATGGATCAAGAAAAGGTAACAGCCATTATTAATTGGCAAACACCCACAACATTGAAATCTTTACAAAGATTTCTAGGTTTCTCAAACTTTTACAGAAAATTCATTAATCATTATTCCACTATAGTTCAACCTTTAACTCGTCTTACTGGAAAACAAAAATTTGTTTGGGATTCCAAGGCTGAACAAGCTTTTCACAATTTAAAGGAGAAATTTACAACAGCTCCGATTTTGAAATAACTTCAAGTTCCTAATATCCTTGGGACCTTCTGAGTATTTTTACTAACTTATCTCCTTGAAAATTAGGAGTGTACTCTATCTTTGTTTTGTGTCAGCTGTGTGTATCAACCGCTTCCACTGAACCAGCCTGCTCACGGACGCACAGGCTGCTGGTGACGTCATCACCGCTTCAGCTGTTTCACTGTGCTGCACGCCAGAATCAGCCTTGCTGTTCGCATCGGACGCTTCTCTCCTACTTCCGCATTAGACGCTGGGGTTCTCTCTGACTAGTAAGACAAGCAGCCTCACAAAACCTGAATTCCAATTCAGATTAAGGTATGTGCACCAATGGTTATCTTGATAGCATGCTAGGAAATTATAAGTTAGTAATGCATTACTGAAGAATGTTATGAGGAATTAATAACTTCATTGCGTACATGTGAATCATTAATCTCTGGATTACAAAATACAATCTCACTTCTTTTCAAATCCATTATCAAATTCAGTTGTTTATTGTACATTTTCAACTTCACTTCATTAACTTTTGTCTAAGCATTTTTGCTTATAACCTCTGAATCACCAATTTAAATATCTCTTTCAGAATTCTATATTATAGTATGTTTTCTATGCTATACCTTTTTCTGTTTCATCAACTTTTAAACAGAGTCTGTCTCATCTTCAGAGTCATGTATGATGTGACTATTTACACAAATCTTTATTAACATTGTATTCATACAGGTGCCTGATACCTAAGCTATGGTATTATTGGTGATTATGAATACAAACATTCACCATTTAATTAAATATTCAGTCCATCAAGTTTTATTTTAAGAGATATACAGACCTGTATTCTCACAGGGAAGGAGGTCAGTGGTCTACGGGATACTGGTGCTACCATGACCTTGCTTCAAAAGGACTTGGTGTCTGAGAAACAGCACACTGGAGACACTGTGGCTGTGAGGGTAGCAGGGGGCGCTGTGTTCCACCTACCTGTTGCCAGGGTACAGTTGGATTGGGGAGTGGGTGCTAGACCTGTAAATGTGGGGGTCAAGAAGGACTTACCCGCTGATGTTCTCCTTGGAAATAACTTGGCCCCCCTTGGTTCTGCCTACGCTCCTATGGGTCCCGTTGATGTTAACCCTGTGACTACCCGTGCCCAGATCTGTGCAGCCGAGACTGACCCACCTGCTGCTAAGCCCCAGGACGCTGAGCTCAGTAAATCTCTATCCGCTATTGATACGTGGAAGTCCCGTTACAATGCGCTGATGAAGGAGAAGAGGAGTGCAGAGGAAAAAGCACGTTTAGAACGTGAATCTCTGCTAGACAAGCTGCACCGACAGACTGCAGAAAACACCAGCTTGAGAGTGGGACATGAAACATTAAAGACAAACTTAGCGACACTTGAGGAGAAGCTGACGCTGGCTCATAGTGAGGTGCAGCAACTCAAGGGCACCCTATGTCAGTATGAAGGGATTGTGGATACCTATAAAGAGCAGGTACAGAAAACTCGTAAAGAAGCTGATGAGATTTTGAAGGACTGTTTAGCCCTAGTCTGGGCACTGAGGAAGTTGAACCCTTGTTTGTATGGAGAGGAATTCTCTCTCATAACGGGAATACAGATGTATTGTCCCGGCAAACTGACATGCCTACCACCTCCTAGTCCGGTCATCCCCAAGTTGACCCACCAAAGGGTCAAGCCGGGTCTGCCGGAGTGTTCCACAAGGGGGGAGCTATGTGACAGACCCTTCGGTCAGAACTAAAAGAATTGACCGTGTGCAGCTTTGCGAAGCTGTTTTCTAAAAGACAGGTTTGCTGGCCTCAGCTATTGTGGGCTATAATTACGTTTAAGTGATAAACATTCCCATTGTTTAATCACCTCCAGAGAGCAGACGCCTAGTGATAAGAAAAGCCAAGTGTCTTGTGTTTAAATTGTTATCTGCTTAAGTAATGCAATCCTATTGTGGCCTGTCAAAGGGCATTGTCTCTCTATCTAATGTACAACATTCTTTCAACCCCCCATCTGGGGTTAGACCTGCATATATACTGGGCATATGGCCCTTAATAAATTCATTCTGCTTTAAACCTGAAGACTGGCTGGGTTGTGAGTTGTTGACTCCCAAACTGTGTTTTGTCCGGTTATTGGGAGTATTGGGATATTGCCTTACTTTTCAGCACTGATTGGGGATTTACGGTTATACTCGCGGAGATCGTAGATTTTAATATTGCCCTCCACTACAAGAGGTATGGTTGGAACAAGGGGTTACTGTACAGGTATACTGAGAAGATAGTGGCCGGATCTGTTCCCCTGTCCGTTCAGCAGTTAATAGTACCTCAGAGGTATAGACGAGAACTGCTACGGGTTGCCCACGATATTCCGCTCTCAGGCCACCTAGGAGTTAGTCGGATGAAGCACCGCCTAACTCAGAATTTCTTTTGGCCAGGGATCACCAAAGATATTAGGCAGTATTGCCAGACGTGTGACACCTGCCCACGAGTAGGGAAAAGAGGAGACCGATATAAGGCAAAGCTACACTCCCTCCCCATAATAGAGGAGCCTTTTAGTCGAGTGGCGGTGGACCTCATTGGCCCCCTAGCCAAGCCCAGCCCCTCGGGGAAGAGGTATATACTCACGGTCGTGGATTATGCCATCCGATATCCCGAGGCGGTGGCTCTGGCTAATATTCATGCCGAGACCGTGGCAGATGGCCTCATCAAAATCTTCTCCCGCATGGAATTTCCCCGGGAGATTATTTCAGACCGGGGCACCCACTTTACGGCTGAGATTACCCACCAGTTGTGGAGAGCATGTGGGGTGAAACCCATTGTAAATTCCGCTTATCACCCCCAGTCTAATGGGCTCTGTGAAAGGTTTAATGGAACACTGAAACAGATGCTCCGCACGTTCATAGATACCCAGAAGAACTGGGAGTGGTTTCTACCCCATTTGCTTTTCGCCTACCGGGAGGTACCTCAGGAGTCCACGGGGTTCTCTTCCTTTGAATTATTATTCGGAAGGAGGGTACGGGGTCCCCTAGACTTAATCCGAGAGCATTGGGAGTGGGAAGTCACTAGTGACGGTACTCCTATCGTACCATACGTGCTGGAGTTTAGGGAGCGCCTGGAGGCCCTGACTCGGACCGTCCACTCCAACCTTCAGGCGGCTCAAACCCGCCAGCGCCGTTGGTATGATAGGGGCGCCAGGGACTGCAGTTTTCAGACTGGGCAGAAGGTGCTAATCTTAAAACCGGTCAAAAATGATAAACTGCAGGCCTCCCATACAAGGTGGTGGAACAAATCTGTGACACCACCTATGTGATCGGCCCATGTACTGGAGCAGGCGGTAGACACATGCTCCATGTAAATATGTTGAAGCCGTACCATGAACGCGCAGAGGAGGTGAATGCTATTTGCGCCCCTGCCGTGGACTACGCAGACAGTTTACCTCTTCCCGACCTCCTAGGAATGAAGAACCGGAATGAAGGTCTGGGAGAGGTACAATTGGGTGAGCAGTTAAGTCCTCAGGAACGAGCTCAAATAGCAGAGCTACTGCAGGAAAAGAGAGACACGTTCTCCAACGTGCCTGGATATACTAGACTGGCCACCCATAGGGCAGAAACCCCAGGTCACCTCCCCATGCGTCAACCTCCTTACCGCATACCAGAATCAGAACATATGTGGAAGGAGATTGACGAGACGCTACAGTTAGGAGTGATTGAGCACTCGGACAGCCCCTGGGCCTCGGCGGTAGTTCTAGTGCCGAAGCGGGATGGCACGACCCACTTCTGCGTAGACTACCGGAAACTTAATGATAAAACCGTCTCTGACGCCTACCCTATGCCCCGGATAGATGAGCTCCTGGATAAAATGGCTTGAGGCCAGTACCTCACCACCATAGATCTGTGTAAGGGGTACTGGCAGATCCCACTAGCCGAGGATGCCATTCCCAAATCAGCGTTCGTCACTCCGTTTGGCCTGTACCAATTCAAGGTCATGCCATTGGGGATGAAGAACGCTCCGGCTACTTTCCAGCGAATGGTAGATCGGCTACTGGATAGGTCCCAAGAGTACGCATTCGCCTATTTAGATGACATAGCTATATTTAGCAGCTCCTGGGACAAGCATTTGAACCATATAGGGGCGATCCTAGATCGCATTATGGAGGCAGGATTAACCCTTAAGCCTAGCAAATGTCATATAGGGATGGCTGAGGTCCAGTTCCTAGGGCACCGAGTAGGTAGCGGGCAGCAGAAGCCTGAACCGGCCAAGGTAGAGGCCGTAGCCAATTGGCCCACTCCCCGTACCAAGACCCAAGTGCTAGCCTTTCTAGGTACCGCAGGCTATTATAGGAAGTTCGTACCTAATTATAATACCTTAGCCAAACCCCTCGCCGACCTCACCCATAAAAACCTTCCTAAGATTGTTACCTGGAGTGTGAACAAGCATTCCAAGAACTGAAAAACGCTCTCGTAAATGCCCCTATCCTTGCTGCCCCAGATCCAACTAAACGCTTTCTCGTCCATACAGATGCTTCTATATTTGGTTTGGGAGCCGTGTTGAGCCAAGTCGGGGCTGATGGCGGCGAGCATCCTGTGGCCTACCTAAGCAGGAAACTGTTACCCCGAGAAGTTAGCTACGCCGCCATCGAAATGGAATGCCTGGCAGTGGTGTGGGCCCTCAAGAAACTTCAGCCATATCTATATGGACAACAATTTTCCCTGCTCACAGATCACAACCTGTTGGTGTGGCTGAACAGGGTATCCGGAGACAATGCCCGGCTGTTGCGCTGGAGTTTGGCGCTGCAGCCGTTTGACTTAACAATCCATTACCGACCTGGGAAGCAAAACGGCAATGCCGACGGGTTGTCCAAACAAACTGAACTTGAACCTTGATCTGTGAACACTCCTCCGGACCTCCCCAAGCCAATCCGTTGGGATCAGACTGGGTATGCCGGTTTGGTTCTGGGGGAGCATTGTGGCAAACCTCGCCACTTATGAACTATGCAGGAATTGTTATTTAGGCTAATGGTTAAAATGTATGTTAAACTGTATGTTACTGTTTAAACTCCCTGCTGATTCAGTTGGGAAACCCCTTGTAGGGGAGACTGTTTTAAAAAGTGTTTTTTTTTCCAGTTGTTGAATAAGTTGTTGTTGATTCCCAAGCTATGTGTCGTCTAGTTCTTGGTGGAAAGGGGTTATTATTACAATTACCAAGAGTAGTTACTTGCTTGTCTTTGCTTACCCAAAAGATATTAAAGATCCTACTACCTCTCTGCTACAATTACCAAGAGTAGTTATTTGCTTGTCTCTGCTTACCAAAAAGATATTACAGATCCTACTGCCTCTCTGCTACAATTACCAATAGTAGTTATTTGCTTGTCTCTGCCTACCCAAAATATATTACAGATTCTTCTGCCTCTCTGCTACAACCTGTCCTACCCAAAAAGGGGCCTCAGTGAATGATGGGATTGACCCGGAGGTAGCTGCGGTCTGGTACGTGTCCTTTGATAGGGCAGTCGAGCTAGTGAGGGCAGCAGGGGTTTGGGGGCAAAAATGGCAAAGGTTGATGTGGAGGCGGCTTTTAGGCTGTTACCGGTGCACCCTAGGTGTCACCATCTGCTAGGGTATTTCTTTGACGAGTCTTACTTTGTTGATTTATGTTTTGCCGATGGGTTGTTCCATTTCATGCTCCTATTTTGAAAAATTCAGTTGTTTCGTGGAGTGGGTTGTTAGGCAAACAGCAGGGGTGGACTCGGTGGTCCACTACCTGGATGATTTCCTTTTTGTTGGCCCGGAGGGGTCAGCGGATTGTGAGATTCTGATAAAGGCTTTCATACAGGTGGCGGATAAATTTGGGATTCCGGTGGCAGCTGATAAGACTGAGGGGCCTTCCAATTGTTTGAGTTTCTTGGGCATTCAGATTGATACGATTCGGATGGAGTGCCGATTGCCGGAGGAAAAGGTGGCGGACTTGTTGGCTAAGATTGAAGGGGAATTGGGGAAGCAGAAGCTGAAGTTGAAAGAATAGCAATCACTAATTGGAAAGTTTAACTTTGCGTGCAAAATCATTCCAGTGGGAAGGATTTTTTCAAGAAAATTATCATTAGCGACATTATCATTAGCGAGGTGAGGGAGCCATCAGACAGAATCCGTTTGAGAAAGGAGCTGAAGGAGGATTTGGAGGTGTGGAAAAGGTTCCTGGGAGAATTCAATGGGAGTGCCTTGATGCAGGAGATGGTGGTGGCAGAGTCCGGGTTAAACTTGTATATGGATGCAGCTGAGGCAATTGGCTTTGGGGGTAGGTGGTGTTTGGGGCAGTGGCTGGAAGCGTGGCACAAGGAAGGGTTAACAAAAAATCTAGTATACCTTTGGTAGTGGCATTGGAGGTTTAGCCGCATTTCTTAGCAGATAAAATGGTAATTTTTCACACTGATAACATGGGGGTAGTTTCAGCAGTTAACCGCCTGTCTGCTTCATTGTTGCCTGTGATTCACTTGTTACGTTTATTTGTGTTTAAATGTTTAAAATGCAATGTATCGTTTCAGGCAGTGCATGTACCTGATAAGGAGAACAATGTTGCTGATGTTCTTTCCCGTTTGCAGTGGGATCGTTTTTGGGAGCTGGTGCCGGAGGCCAAGGAGGAAGGGGACCAGTGCCCAGAGTCATTGTGGAGGAGAGAATTTGCACCCGGATTAATTTGGTGAGGGGGGCAGTGGCTCCTGGGATGTGGAGATCATACATTCAGGTATGGTCATTGTGGTTCAATTTCTTGCAAGGGCGTGCAGTGGTGCACTCTTCTGAGGGCAGAGCCAGAGCAATCCTAAAAAAGAAAACATGGTAGCACCTGGTAGTGGCCGTTTCAAAGTATTTAATGAACAGGGTAACAAATGTGGCATAAATTGTTACAAAGAATACACAGGGAAAAATCCCTTTTAAAAAATGCGAACCCAATACAGAGAGGGTGGAAAAACAACAAAATACAGGAGCTAGTGACAAAAACGACGGCTAACGCGTTTCGGCGTGAGCCTTACTCATAGCCTCATAAAAAAACAAATGGTCAGAAAGGTTTAAAAAACCTAGCTCAAAACTTGATTGGGATCCGGGATACACACTCCAGACCTAATTAACCAATCCGTATCAACTAATCAAAGTAGTTCACACCCCCTCCCCCTACTGTTTACAAACTAGCTATTCATTGATAGAGAAAATTCATTGATAGAACAAATAGCATTAGTGAAGAAATAACAATAATACACCCAATCCCCTTCATCACTGAGTAATCCTATATAAACGATATACCGATCCATATTTGGCCAATGTCAGAACGGAGAATAGAGGATCAGATTTGGGTAACTAACCGATAGCGCTTTAAACATGCCATGCCACTACTGAGATCGTATACTCCAATCAAAGACGGGGCCCGCTATCGATACTACAAACAACATCACTGTGATTGGAGAGCCGTCAGTCACCTCCGCCAATAGCTCACCTGGGGACCGCCCATGCATCACACGTCATAGCTGAAAGTAAACAAACAGCCCCAGTGAGCAGCGATCGGAAAACTGGTCAATCCAATACAGAATAAATGAATAAATAAATACACTAAGCTATTAGGCATGTGGAGAAGAAGAGAACCTAATCTATATGTATAAATAAAGAGGAGATAGACAATCACGAATCTGAGCAACTATGACTCACAAATAGACAGCGCTATAATGACACAATACAAGTAATCTCAAGCCATGTCCTTGGTTCGGCTCCGAGCGATCATCATCTCCCAAACTCACAAGGTGAATTACAAATAATAAACATCTAGAAGTTATAACATTGCCTCTGCATGAACAAACAGATAATAACAACAGAACCAAGCTCGATAATACGAGCATAGAAAGCCAAGACAGGGAGTGCAGAATTATTGGGCAAGTTGTATTTTTAAGGATTAATTTTATTATTGAACAACAACCATGTTCTCAATTAACCCAAAAAACTCATTAATATCAAAGCTGAATAGTTTTGGAAGTAGTTTTTAGTTTGTTTTTAGTTATAGCTATTTTAGGGGGATATCTGTGTGTGCAGGTGACTATTACTGTGCATAATTATTAGGGAACTTAACAAAAAACAAATATATACCCATTTCAATTATTTATTTTTACCAGTGAAACCAATATAACATCTCAACATTCACAAATATACATTTCTGACATTCAAAAACAAAACAAAAACAAATCAGTGACCAATATAGCCACCTTTCTTTGCAAGGACACTCAAAAGCCTGCCATCCATGGATTCTGTCAGTGTTTTGATCTGTTCACCATCAACATTGCGTGCAGCAGCAACCACAGCCTCCCAGACACTGTTCAGAGAGGTGTACTGTTTTCCCTCCTTGTAAATCTCACATTTGATGATGGACCACAGGTTCTCAATGGGGTTCAGATCAGGTGAACGAGGCCATGTCATTAGATTTTCTTCTTTTATACCCTTTCTTGCCAGCCACGCTGTGGAGTACTTGGACGCGTGTGATGGAGCATTGTCCTGCATGAAAATCATGTTTTTCTTGAAGGATGCAGACTTCTTCCTGTACCACTGCTTGAAGAAGGTGTCTTCCAGAAACTGGCAGTAGGACTGGGAGTTGAGCTTGACTCCATCCTCAACCCGAAAAGGCCCCACAAGCTCATCTTTGATGATACCAGCCCAAACTAGTACTCCACCTTGCTGGCGTCTGAGTCGGACTGGAGCTCTCTGCCCTTTACCAATCCAGCCACGGGCCCATCCATCTGGCCCATCAAGACTCACTCTCATTTCATCAGTCCATAAAACCTTAGAAAAATCAGTCTTGAGATATTTCTTGGCCCAGTCTTGACGTTTCAGCTTGTGTGTCTTGTTCAGTGGTGGTCGTCTTTCAGCCTTTCTTACCTTGGCCATGTCTCTGTGTATTGCACACCTTGTGCTTTTGGGCACTCCAGTGATGTTGCAGCTCTGAAATATGGCCAAACTGGTGGCAAGTGGCCTCTTGGCAGCTGCACGCTTGACTTTTCTCAGTTCATGGGCAGTTATTTTGTGACTTGGTTTTTCCACACGCTTCTTGTGACCCTGTTGACTATTTTGAATGAAACGCTTAATTGTTCGATGATCACGCTTCAGAAGCTTTGCAATTTTAAGAGTGCTGCATCCCTCTGCAAGATATCTCACTATTTTTTACTTTTCTGAGCCTGTCAAGTCCTTCTTTTGACCCATTTTGCCAAAGGAAAGGAAGTTGCCTAATAATTATGCACACCTGATATAGGGTGTTGATGTCATTAGACCACACCCCTTCTCATTACAGAGATGCACATCACCTAATATGCTTAATTGGTAGTAGGCTTTCGAGCCTATACAGCTTGGAGTAAGACAACATGCATAAAGAGGATGATGTGGTCAAAATACTAATTTACCTAATAATTCTGCACTCCCTGTATATCAAAATGTCAATGTACTCACTAGTAACCAAACGGTTGGTCTTAGCTTCAAAACAGATACAAAGGACTGGGAACAATCCAGTTAGAGCATTGGAAAAAAAAAATATATATATATATATATATATATATATATATATATATATATATATATATATATATATATATATATATATATAACACAGATAGGCATTCTATATAACAAAGTTGGAGCAAGAAGTTAGAAGTGCATCCATACTGGATGCTCAAACCCTTAGTTCATGCCCACGGACCTGTAAAATAATGATACAAAAATGAGCATAGTCCCCATAAACAGTAGTCCAAAGTGAAATACATTAAATAAATATGGAAAAAACAAATCCACTAATAGTGAGAGGACTAATAGGGCTTAACAGATAACCAAACGTGTGCATATACTCCTCCACGCAGGGACACGGTGTGGAGCTAATAAAGCAAAAACCAAGTAGTGTTATATTAAGAGGGGATAATCCCCTACTGTATCCCTACAATGAAGGATAGAAAACTCAACGGGACCAAAAATTAATCAGATCAAATTCTGAGTTGAGGCTTCCTGGAATCCTGGTCTTCAACTTAAAGATCCAGAAGGCCTCTTTTTCTCCAAGCTTATTCACCCTATCTCCTTGACCTCGTTTTAGGGGAACCTTGTCAATAATGGTCCAAACAAAGGACCTTACTGACTTATTGTGAATTTCAACAAAGTGCCTGACCAAGGGGGTAGTCTTAGACCCTATCCTAATATCCGACAGGTGTTCCTTTATGCAAGTTCTGGCCTCTCTTGTTGAGAGCCCTACATACTGCAGAGAGCACACACTGCAAGTAATCAAATACACAATATAAGTTTGTCTGCAGTGTAAGCAGTATTTGATGTTGTATCTATCACCAGTCACCGTGGACTTGAAAACATCCCCTACCATTACCCTTTCACAAGCCACACACGTGTGGTGGTGACACCTGAAGACCCCCACAGATGTCAACCAAGAAGAGGTACTTCGGTTGGAAGCCTCCGACCAGATCTTGGTAGGAGCAACCATGTTCCCAATTGTCCTATTCTTTTTGTAAGCAAATCTGATCCCTCTTTCCACCACATCTGTTAGCCCATCATCAGCTGACAGGAGGCTGAAATGTTTGCTCTCTATCCAGCATATTTCGTCATATTGTTTGGAATACTCAGTGATGAAATATACTTTACTAGTAGTACCAGGGCTGTCCCCTTCTCTCTTTTTATTTTTATTTAGTAATGTCTCTCTGGGAATCCTCCCTACATCTCTTCTGGCCTTAAGGATCATTTGGGGATCATAACCTCTCTCTTTCAGCCTAAGAGTCAAGTCATCCGCCTGTTTTTCATACACAGAATGAAGTGTACAATTCCTTTTTTTTTTTTTTTTTTTTTTTTTTTTTAAATTCTTTTTATTGGGAATCCACAGTAGTCATACAACACAGTGTAGTATAGTATAAAGGTCAAACAAAGTTTAAACAGTATTGAATACAATCATTATCATCTCTGGTTGAACAAATCTGTGAAATAAATAAAAATGGAAAAACAAATCTGTGGTGGATTCTAGAGATCAAAAATAAACATAACAGAACAAATAGGTCTTGTTGCCTAAACATAATATAGAAGATGCCACACTTTATATCTTAAAAGTACAAAACCTCTAAGAATTATGAAAACAAATATGATAATGTCTACCAGTAGCCAGAGCAGGCCATGAACAATCTGTGATAAAGTCCTAGTCAAGGGGGACATACCTATATCTAAGTATTTTCTAAATAGTGTTCCATGTGTATTGGAGTTCAATAAAAGTTTCCCTCTTTTTTGGGGTATAGGAACCGTATTCCTCTAGTTCAATTAACTCCGTGACCTTCCTGCGCCACATCTCAACTGATGGGAGCTCTGCCGATTTCCAATTTTGTGCCACTAGTGTCTTAACCCCGTTAGTCATAATCCTCAACAGAGGTCTAAAATGTAATTGTGGTAACTTTACTGATTTGTTAAGAAGCCAGACCAAGGGGTCTAAGGGGAGTGTTATCTGGAAAAAAAATTCTATTTCTGCTATTATGGTCCTCCACAGCGTCTGCAGTTGGTTGCACCACCACCACATATGCCCCATCCCGCTGCCTACGTGACCACATCTCCAGCAACAGTTGCTGGTGCTAGGGAATAATCTATGTAATCTCCTGGGAGTTAGATACCAGCAGTGTAATATTTTGTAGTTCAATTCTTTCACGGAGGCTGAGGAAGAGCTAGATTTTGTATTTAAAAAGATATTGGTCGCCACTTGTG
The DNA here is from genome assembly GCF_027579735.1 of Bombina bombina. Lineage (NCBI taxonomy): Eukaryota > Metazoa > Chordata > Amphibia > Anura > Bombinatoridae > Bombina > Bombina bombina. The sequence continues at coordinate 1,126,452,378 of NC_069503.1, forward strand.
GTGTAATGATTAGCCCCAGCTCCCTCTCCCAAAATTCAATAGATCTTGGCAAATTGCCAGGAGGTTGTTGGGTAATTATATTATATATTAAAGAGAGGCTATGTCTTACTGGTGGGGAGGAAGAGAACAGCTTCTCAATGTTTGTCAGCGGTCTGGACATGTTACCATAGTGCTTATGTGTTGTAATGTAGTGATGGACCCTTCTGTAGGAGAACCAGTTAGTCGCCCAGTCTTGCCCCTCTCAACCAACAGGCTCTGGCTACCCATTTGTTCATTGGAAATCAGTTGTGCAATGAGGGTCTCTCCTATCGAGGTATCCGCTGTCTGGTTTCTCATTATGGACAGCAGGGAAAACTCATCATTATGAATAATGGATGTTAGAGGGCCGGGGCATGAGGATAAATAAGGGTTCGTCTTAGAGGTTTGGTCCCATATTCTGAGTGTCTCCTTAGTGAAGGGATTGTTAGTCTGGTTATATATTATATTAAACCCTGAGTTCCAGCATATGGATGGGAGGTGGACGTCTGGGTTCAGTTTTCCCTCCAAGTGGATCCATCTTTTATGGTCCCCGTGGATTCTCCAGTCTAGAATTCTCTGTAGGAATATTGACTTGCGGTAAGAATCAACATCGGGGACACCCAGACCGCCCTGTGGTGTGGGACGAGACATAGTCAATTGATTTATTCTGGGGGGGCGTCTTTTCCAAATAAAAGAGCCAAGCAGTCTTTGAATCTGTGTGGTATAGTTGTTAGGTAGGGGAATAGGGAGGGTCTGCATTATGTATAATAGGCGAGGGAAGGCGTTCATCTTAATGGAGTTTATTCTACCTAGCCAAGATAGATTATTCCTGGACCAGGATGACAGATCCCTCACCAGAGTTTCCTTAATAGGCTTGTAGTTGCAGGTAAATAGTGATTCCTGGTTGTCTGCAAGATAGATTCCCAGGTATCGTAGAGATCCCTTACACCATCTAAAGGGACAACTACTGGTGATCAGATCTCTCAACTGGGGGTCCACGGCTACCCCCAGCATCTCAGATTTAGTTTGATTTATTTTAAAATTTGATAGTTTGTTAAATATTTCTAGTTCATGTAGGAGGTGTGGGATCGAGCCAACCGGGTTCGTCAAGGAGAAGAGGATGTCATCAGCAAAGAGTGATAACTTGTATTCCTCTCCTCCTATATTCAGCCCCCGGATGCTCTGGTTCATTCTAATTTTAGTCGCCAGGGCCTCTATAACACACGTGAACAGTAAGGGGGACAGGGGGCATCCCTGTCTAGTCCCGTTCGATATCTGGAACGGGCCAGACAAGGTTCCGTTGAGGGCAAGCCGGGCACTGGGTTGATTATATAAAGCAAATATCCTATGTACAGTCGTGTCTCCAAGGCCAAAGGCCTCTAGGGTGGCTCTCAGAAAAGGCCATCCAACACGGTCGAACGCCTTCTCCGCGTCAGTTGAGAGCCACAATGAAGGTATTTTTTGGGATCTAGCATACCACATTAAGTGTATGTTGCAGACTGTGTTATCTTTCGCCTCACGGTAGGGGACAAAACCGACCTGGTCTTGATGGATAATTTGGGGGATGATTTTATTTAGTCTATTTGCTAGGATCCTTGCATAGATTTTAATGTCTGTGTTCAGTAGGGAAATGGGCCTATAGTTTGGAATAAGGGAGCTAGGTTTGTCTGGTTTTGGGATCAAAGTTAACTTGGCTTGTAGGGCCGAGGGTGGAAATGTGTAATCGTCATCGATTGTTCGAAAATAATTTAGGAGGTGAGGGGTCAATTGGTCTCTGAAGGTCATATAGTAATCATTACTAAAGCCATCTGGGCCTGGAGATTTACCCTTTTTAAGAGATGTGATTGCCCTTTTAATTTCTCCATCTGTGATCGGAGACTCTAGGTCTTCTTTTTGAGCTGTAGATATTTTAGGAAGATTCAGTTGTGTCAAATAACTGAGTATGGCTGATTGTGTTGGAGGTGGGCAGGTCTGATCCAAATTATATAGAGATTCGTAATATCTTCTAAACTGTTCTGCGATATCTGTAGATGTATGCCAGTCTTTGCCCCTATTGTCCTTAATGTGTAAAATATATCTATCTAGAGACCTCCACTTGAGTTGTCTGGCTAGTTGCCTCCCCTGTTTGTTAGCCCCTTCGTAAAATTTCTTTTTTAGGTATAATGCGTTCCTTTTAGCTTCTACTCCCAGGTAGCAGTTAAGCTGTTGTCGTTTGTGTTCTAAACTATCTAAAAGAGAGCGGTCCTCTGGGAAGTTTTTATGTGTCTCTTGTAGTTTTTGTAGGTCAGTCAATAGAGAAGACAGGTATGTCTGCTGTTGTTTCAGTTTGGCTGATTTTATAGCTATCAGATCACCTCTAAGGACACATTTGTGAGCATTCCAGAGGTGTTGTGGATCTATTTCGGGTGAGGAGTTCAATCTGAAATATTCTTCTATAGATTTGGTCAATTGTAGGACTACCAGAGGGTCCTGTAGGAGGAACTCATCTAGTCTCCAAGATCTATGTGGGTTAGCCTGGCTATGTATGTCTAAAGTACAGCTAATCATGGCATGGTCTGACCATGTTATGGGGAGGATTTCGGAATTAATCACTTGTGACAAACAGGTGACATCTATCATCAGGTAATCAATTCGAGAGTACTGCTGGTGCGGATATGAGTAAAAACATAATTTATGCTTACCTGATAAATTTATTTCTCTTGTAGTGTATCCAGTCCACGGATCATCCATTACTTATTGAATATATTCTCCTTCCCAACAGGAAGCTGCAAGAGTCCACCCACAGCAAAGCTGCTATATAGCTCCTCCCCTAACTGCCATATTCAGTCATTCGACCGAAAACATGCAGAGAAAGGAAAAACCATAGGGTGCAGTGGTGACTGTAGTTCAAATGAAAAAATTACCTGCCTTAAAGTGACAGGGCGGGCCGTGGACTGGATACACTACAAGAGAAATAAATTTATCAGGTAAGCATAAATTATGTTTTCTCTTGTTAAGTGTATCCAGTCCACGGATCATCCATTACTTATGGCATACCAATACCAAAGCTAAAGTACACGGATGATGGGAGGGACAAGGCAGGTACTTAAACGGAAGTTACCACTGCCTGTAAAAAACCCTTTCTCCCAAAAATAGCCTCCGAAGAAGCAAGGTATCAAATTTGTTAAATTTGAAAAGTATGAAGCGCAGACCAAGACTCCGTCTTGTAAATCTGTTCAACAGAAGCCACATTTAAAAAAGGCCCAAGTGAAAACCACAGCTCTAGTAGAATGAGCTGTAATCCTTTCAGGAGGCTGCTGTCCAGCAGTCTCATAAGCTAAATGAATTATGCTTTTTAACCAAAAAGACAGAGAGGCTGCTGAAGTCTTTTGACCTCTCCTCTGTCCAGAATAGACAACAAACAAGGTGAACGTTTGATGAAAACTGTAGTAACTTGTAAGTAAAACTTTAAAGCACAAACCACGTCCAATATTGTGTAATAGACGTTCCTTCTTTGAGGAAGGATTAGGATACAAGCATGGAACAACTATCTCTTGAGTGATGTACTTGTTAGATACCACCTTAGGAAAAAACCCAGGTTGGTACGCAGGACTACCTTATCCGTACGAAGGACCAGATAAGGAGAATCACATTGTAACACAGATAACTTGGAGACTCTACAAGTCGAGGAATTAGCTACCCAAAAGGAACTTTCCAAGATAAAGATTGATATCTATGGAACAAAAAAGGTTCAAACGGAACTTCTTGAAGGACCTTAAGAATCAGGTTTAAGCTCCATAGCGGAGCAACAGTTTTAAACACAGACTTGGATCTAACCAAAGCCTGACCAAATGCCTGAACGTCTAGAATACCTGCCAGACGCTTGTGCAAAAAAATAGACAGAGTAAAAATCTGTCCCCTTTTAAGGAATTAGCTGACAACCCTTTTCTCAAAAACATCTTGGAGAAAAGATAATATCCTGGGAATCCAGACTTTACTCCATGAGTAACCCTTGGATTCATAACAATCAGATATTTACACCATATCTATGTTCAATTTTCCTAGAGACAGGCTTTCATGTCTGTATTAAGGTATCAATGACTGACTCGGAGAAGCCATGCTTTGATAACATCAAGCGTTCAGTCTCCAGGCAGTCCATCTCAGATTGATTCTATTTAGATGGTTGAAAGGACCCTGAGGTAGAGGGACCTGTCTCAGAAGCAGAGACCGTGATGGAAAGGATGACATGTCCACCAGATCTGCATACCAGGTCCTGCGTGGCTACGCAGGCGCTGTCAAAAACACCAAAGCCCTCTCCTGCTTGGTCTTGACCTCCGGAGGAAATCCCACTCCCCCGGAAGAAAAGTCTGACGACTTAGAAAATCCACCTCCCAGTTCTCAACACCTGGGATATGGATAGCTGATAGACAAGAGTGAGTCTCTGTCCAGTGAATTATTGTAAGACTTCTAACATCGCTAGGGAACTTCTGTTCCCCCTTGATGGCTGATGTAAGCCACAGTCGTGTATATTGTCCGACTGAGTATGATGTACCTCAGAGTTGCTAACTGAGGCCAAGTCTGAAGAGCATGGAATATCACTCCCAGTTCCAGAATATTTATTAGAAGGAGGGTCTCCTCCTAAGTCCACTATCCCTGAGCCTTCAGGGAGTTCCAGACTGCATCCCAACCTAAAAGGCTGGCATCTATTGTAACAATTGTCCCATCTGACCTGCGGAAGGTCATACCCTTGGACAGATGGACCCGACATAGTCACCAGAGAAGAGAATCTCTGGTCTCTTGGTCCAGGTTTAACAGGGGGACAAATCTGTGTAATCCCCGTTCCTCTGACTGAGCATGCATAGTTGCAGCGGTCTGAAATGTAGACGTGCAAACGGTACTATGTCCCTTGCCGCTACCATTAAGCCGATTTCATTCATGTACTGAGCCACCGAAGGGCGCGGATGGGATGAAAAAACACGGCAGAAATGTAGAAACTTTGACAACCTGGACTCCGTCAGGTAAATTTTCATTTCTACAGAATCTATCAGAGTCCTTAGGAGGGAAACCCTTGAGATTGGGGATAGAGAACTCTTTCCTTGTTCACTTTCCACCCATGTGATCTCAGAAATGCCAGTACTACGTCCGTATGAGACTGGGCAATTTGGATGTTTGACGCCTGTATCAGGATGTCGTCTAAATAAGGGGCCACTTCTATGCCCCGCGGTCTAAGGACCGCCAAAGCGACCCCAGAACCTCCATAAAGATTCTTGGGGCTGTAGATATCCCAAAGGAAAGAGCTACAAACTGGTAATGCCTGTCTAGAAAGGCAAACCTGAAAAATGATGGTGATCTTTATGCATCACAATGTGAGGATAAGCATCCTTCAAATCCATTGTAGTCCTCTATTGACTCTCCTGGATCATAGTTAAGATGGTACGAATAGTTTCCATCTTAAATGACGGAATTCTGAGGAATTTGTTTAAGATCTTTAGATCCAAAATAGGTCTGAAGGTTCCCTCTCCTTGGGATCCACAAACAGATTTGAGTAAAAACTCTGTCCCTGTTCCTCTCTTGGAACTGGATGGATCTCGTACACAATGTAAGAATGCCTCCTTCTTTATCTGGTTTGCAGATAATTGTGAAAGGCGAAATCTCCCCTTTTTTGGGGGGGGGAATCTTTGAAATCCAGAAGATATCTCTGGGATATAAATTCCAATGCCTAGGGATCCTGGGCATCTCTTGCCCACGCCTGGGCGAAGAATGAAAGTCTGCCCCCTATAGGATCCGTTACCGGATAGGGGTCCGTTCCTTCATGCTGCCTTAGAGGCAGCAACAGGCTCCTTGGCCTGCTTATCTTTGTTCCAGGTCCGATTGTCTCCAGACCGCCTTGGACTGAGCAAAAATTCCCTCTTGTTTTGCCTTAGAGGAAGAGGATGCCACACCTGCCCTGAAGTTTTTAAAAGGCACGAAAATTAGATTTTATTTTTTTTTGGCCCTTGATTTGGACCTATCCTGAGGAAGGGCATGACCTTTTCCTCCAGTGATATAAGCAATAATCTCCTTCAAACCAGGCCCGAATAGGGTCTGCCCCTTGAAGGGAAGTTAAGTAGCTTATTTATTAAAGTCACGACAGCTGACCATGATATAAGCCATAGCGCTCTGCGCACCAGTATAGTAAAAAACAGAATTCTTAGCCGTTAGTCTAGTCAAATGAACAAGGCATCAGAAAACAAAGGAATTGGCTAGCATAAGCTTGTCAAATATATTCATCCAATGGAGTCGCTTAACTGTAAAGCCTCATCAAGAGACTCAACCCAGAACGCCGCAGCAGCAGTGACAGAAGCAATGTATGCAAGGGGCTGCAGGATAAAACCCTGTTGAATAAACATTTTTTATCCATTGGATCTAAAAAGCACAACTGTCCTCGTCAGAGGTAGTGGTACGCTTAGCTAGAGTAGAAACTCTTCTCTCCACCTTAGGAACTGTCTGCCAGAAGTCCCGTGTGGTGGTAACTATTAGAAAACATTCTTCTAAAAAATAGGAGGGGAAGAGAACGGCACACCTGGTCTATCCCATTCCTTATTAAAAAATTTTTAGTAAACCTCTTTAGGTATTGGAAAAACATCAGTACACACCGGCACTGCATATTATTTATTCAGTCTACACAATTTCTCTGGCCCTGCGATTGTACACATTCATTCAGAGCAGCCAAAGCCTCCCTGAGCAACAAGTGGAGGTTCTCAAGCATAAATTTTAAATGTAGAAATATCAGAATCAGGTTAAATCATCTTCCCTGAGTCAAAAAAAATCACCCACAGACTAAGCATATTGTGAGGTAGTATCATACATGGTTCTTAAAGCGTCTGTATGCTCTGTATCTACCCCCAGAGCTAACTGCTTTCCTTTAATTTCAGGTAGTCTGACTAATACTGCTGCCAGAATATTATTCACCACCTTTGCCATGTCTTGTAAAATAAACGCTATGGGCGCCCTTGATGTACTTGGCGCCATTTGAGCGTGAGTCCCTGAAGCGGGAGTCGAAGGGTCTGACACGTGGGGAGAGTTAGTCGGCATAACTTTCCCCTCGACAGAATCCCCTGGTAAAAGAAACGCTATGGGTGCCCTTGATGTACTTGGCGCCATTTGAGCGTGAGTCCCTAAAGCGGGAGTCAAAAGGTCTGACACGTGGGGAGAGTTAGTCGGCATAACTACCCCCACGACAGAATCCTCTGGTGATATTTTTAAAGACAAAAAATGATCTTTATTGTTTAACATGAAATCAGTACATCTGGTACACATTCTAAGATGGGGTTCCACCATGGCTTTAAAACATAATGAACACAGAGCTTCCTCTATGTTAGACATGTTAGAACAGACTAATAATGAGACTAGTAAGCTTGGAAAACACTTTAAATCAAGTTAACAAGCAAATATATAAAACGTTACTGTGCCTTTAAGAGAAACAAATTTTGTCAAAATTTGAAAAACAGTGAAAAAAAGGCAGTAAAACAAACAAAATTTTTACAGTACATGTAATAAGGTAACAGAGCATTGCACCCACTTGCAAATGGATGATTAACCCCTTAATGCAAAAAACAGATAAAAAAAAAAAAAACGACATAGACGTTTTTAAAAACAGACACAACAAACTGCCACAGCCAACAGTGGGAAGCTTCAGTTAACTGTTTCTATGCAAAATTTAAGCCAGCCATGTGGAAAAAACTTAGGCCCCAATAAGTTTTATCACCAAACATATGTTAAAAAACGATTAAACATGCCAGCAAACGTTTTAAAACACATTTTTACAAGAGTATGTATCTCTATTAATAAGCCTGATACCAGTCGCTTTTACTGCATTTAAGGCTATACCAACATTACAGTGTTATCACCAATGTACGTTAAAAAACGATTAAACATGCCAGCAAACGTTTTAAAACACATTTTTATAAGAGTATGTATCTCTATTAATAAGCCTGATACCAGTCGCTATCGCTGCATTTAAGGCTTTACTTACATTACTTCAGTATCAGCAGTATTTTCTTAGTCAATTCCATTCCTAGAAAAATATTTTACTGCACATACCTTATCTGCAGGAAAACCTGCACGCCATTCCCCCTCTGAAGTACCTCACTCCTCAGAATGTGTGAGAACAGCAAATGGATCTTAGTTACGTCTGCTAAGATCATAGAAAAACGCAGGCAGATTCTTCTTCCAAATACTGCCTGAGATAAACAGCACACTCCGGTGCCATTTAAAAATAACAAACTTTTGATTGAAGAATAAACTAAGTAGAAAGCACCACAGACTCTCACGACCTCCTATCTATGTTGAGGCTTGCAAGAGAATGACTGAATATGGCAGTTAGGGGAGGAGCTATATAGCAGCTTTGCTGTGGGTGGACTCTTGCAGCTTCCTGTTGGGAAGGAGAATATATTCAATAAGTAATGGATGATCCGTGGACTGGATACACTTAACAAGAGAAATGTATAATCTTTAGTGTGAGGGTGTTTTAGACGCCAAATGTCGTGGATTGCCAAGCTAGATAGATGGGATTTAATCGAACGCAGAACTTTGTTTGGAACTGATGATCTGCCTGTAGAACAGTCTATAGAGGGGTCAAGGGCCACATTGAAGTCACCACCGACTATCAGATTAGTCCGTGGAGTCTCCAATATCTTTTTGGAGATGTGATTGAAAAATTGGGGGGAATCAAGGTTGGGGGCATAAATATTGACTATTGTGATGTGTTTATGGTATAGTGTCCCTGTTAGGATCAAATATCTCCCTGCTCTATCTCTCACCATTGAGTGAGCCTTAAATGGAACTTTGTTCCTTATCATTATACAGACCCCATTGTGTTTAGTTGTATTGGATGCAAAATACACTGTCCCAAACTTTTTAAAAGATGCTCGGGGCTCGCTACCCTTTTTAAAGTGGGTTTCCTGGAGCAGTACTACGTCACATTGCAGCCTTTTGTAGTCCCTAAATTCTATAGAACGCTTCTGCGGAATATTAAAACCCTTGACATTATGGGATAAGATCATTCATGAGTGTTGGTTTTATGGAAACTAGTCTTAATATTTAATTCTGTCAGTTCAGTACGTTTATGTTCATGGCTCCTGGTAAACTTGAGTCTCATTGATAAATAGGCAAACAACCAGTAATTAACAAACAACATATTCTTAATAAAATAAAAACTGTAAACATTTTTAACAAGTAGTGTATCTGTATAACTAGACACTTTGATTGGGGGTAGATGGTGCCGCATGTAGCTCTAATCATTTAATTAGAAAATTAGTATGAGCAGTGTTGGGCCATTAGGGCAATATTCACAGCCACGTGTTACCTCCAGTTAAGGTTTACAATCTATCTGTGTATCAGCAAAATGTTAAACATGTCCACTGTGTAAGTTATGTCCAGTCGTCCGATAAGTGAAAACTATGATAAGACATTAATAAACAGTGACCAGGTTTAAACTAGAAAAAAACACAGGATTAGAATCATATAATCATTTTCACCAATGTCTTACCAACCGTGGAGAAGAGAATCATGGTATGGGCTGGCAGCCGCCCACACGTCCAGGCTCTGGGAACAGATTTGATGACAGGCTGATCAACAAAACATTCAACAATTAAAATTAAAGAGCAGAATGATCGGCTAAAAGAAAACATTTAACAGTGAGTCTGGATCATAATGACTGATAGTAGATAGGTCAATGTTACAATTTCAGGGGTGGTATCCCTCAATTCAAGTCAGTCCAGATTGCCAATGTCTGGTAGCAAATAGTTCAGTGCTACCATATCAGAGGTGGGAATCACCCCTTCAGACCAAGCCAGACTGTAGATACGGTCCTTTTTATTTATCGTAGAGGTGAACATATCCCTGTACTGGCTAGTTTAGGGATTCTCTGGTGGAGAGGATTCTGTCTTCCTTCTCTTTGGCTGTGATTTGGTCCATTGTGGGCGTTGATCTTTAGGTAGAGTTTGATTTGAATCCTTGGGCATAGGAGATAGATCCAGAACACAATCTGCAGGGGGGACTATTTTAATGTTCAGTTTCTTTGAGAAAGAGTCTAAATCTTGAAAGTTTCTGTAGGTGGCCTGAGTGCCGTTATGATTGACTATCAAGCTGAAGGGGAACCCCCACCTGTATTTAATGTCATTATCCTGCAGTGCCTTGGTAATAAATTTCACCTCTTTCCTTCTCTGTATGGTTTGTGGGCTGATGTCTTGGTAAATTTGTAGTGTGTGACCTTTGAAAGTAATATTGCGTCTTGTCCTAGCAGCCTGCCAAAATTCCTCTTTAGTGGTGAATCGCAGAAACTTCATAATTACGTCCCTTGGGGGAGCAGGCAGTCTTAAAGGCGGCCTAAGAGCCCTGTGCACACGTTCCAAGTCATCATTCAATAGTGCATGTGATCTAGGAGATAAGAATGAATATAGTTCCTTTACATAGGCCCTTAACTGATCTTGTTGGACCTCTTCTGGGATTCCCCTGATCCATAGGTTATTTCTCCTCCCTCGGTTGTCTAGGTCCTCTAGTTTCTCTTGGAGGGATTGGACCATAGAATCTTGTATTGAGATCTGGGTTGTGTTAGAACTGACTAGGTTGTTAAGGGCTTCTTGGCCCTCCTCAAGGTACTCTATCCTAGAACCCATATCTGTCAGATCCTTTTTAAGTTCTCTCATTTCGTCTTTTATAAATGTCTTCAAAGACTCAAGGTCATATTTGGAAGGGAGGCCTACTATCTGTGCTTGTAGGGCCTGTAGCGAAGTATCATTTACTGATGGGGGTTCCATCTGGCATCCCATGCCGGACCCATCCTTAAGCTGTGTCTCCTCAGGCATTATTGAATCTGGGGCTTGAAAGAATGTAGAAACTGAGGGTGTATTCCCAGAGGATTTAGTGGGTTTCTCTGATTTAGGACCTTTACGCTGAGACATAACTGTGTCCCTCAAAATCTTCTAGTGTGGTTTCTGATAATATGTATGTCCTTGCTGCGCCAGCAGCCAAATATCTTGGTGAACACAGCTTAATTCAGTGGGAACTCCTCTAAGCATAAAGTCGTGGTTAAAGCAAATACTTGCAGATGTGAGGAGGTCCGTATGTGTACTAAACTATCCTCAATGGATCGCTATCTTTTTATGAGTTGACACACAGCAGCTTTTAATGTGTCATTTCAGTCGGCCTTTGTTGTGTGCTTAGTGGTCAGACAAATTAGTGCTTCAGCTTTTAATCCCAGATGTGAAACTTCCCCTAACCCCCGGTCTTTCTACTGCTTGCAGGGCATGTATCGTGTGTCACCCGCTGCGTGGTTAATCTTTTCTGGCAGCCTTAATATGAAATGAAGTATCAGGTCTCTGTGTCTCACCTTGCATAGTTAATGTGCCTCCGGGTCCGTCTGCGAGTTAGGCCGCGTGTTCTCGTTTGCGCCAGGTTAACTCCCTGTTGTTAGATCTCTTGCTGGGTCAGGGTGGTGTGGATGTGGAGCAAGGAGGCTGCTGTAAAGTCGAAAGGTGTCCCCTGCCTCCGGCGGTTTCACTCCGATAGCGCCCAGCCAAGATGGCGCCTCGGTCCGCGGCAGTTGCAAGATCCGTAAGACCAAGGTGAGATTGTGCTGTCTTTTAGTCAGCTGAGCTTTTCAGGCCCGGGGATGGGTGTTAGGTTAGTAACTGGTAGATTATTTCAGTTAGGTGAAGCCCTCTGACTACTCATTTGTGGCTATGTGAGCTGCGGCAGCTACGGAGCTCTGTTAAAACACAGCCATGTTCCAGCACGGCTTGGCTCCGCCCCCAGTGTACAATTCCTTTTAAGGCGGATAAATTGGCTCTTAGCCACACCCCTGAACACTCTTCTGGGGTGGCAGCTTGATGCATGTAATAATGAATTCCCTGCTATGGGTTTACGGAAAACCTCTGTACTGATCCTTTGGCCCTGCACACCCTCCAGTGGGATATCTAAAAAGTTCACACGTCTTTCCTGTACCTCAGATGTAAACCTCAGGCCACAATCATTGTTATCCAAACCAGCCACAAACTCTCCAAGTTGTGAATCGGTTCCTCCCCAGATGAACAGCAGATCATCAATGAAACGGCCGTACCAGATGATCTCTGTTCTAAATGGATTCTGATCTCCAAAGACGTGAGATAGCTCCCATCATCCCATGAAGATGTTTGCATAGGATGGGGCAAAATTAGCTCCCATGGCCGTCCCACGTCTTTGGAGATAGAACTAGACTGGATGCTGGAATGGCAGAGGGCGGAGGTCTCTCGATCCATGATTAAGAGGAGATTGGCGGCGATGGCTTTTTTATTTCAGCTTACCTGTAGTATATTCTGTTTTGTTACGCATAGTTGAGAAATTGCGGGGGGTTTGCTCGTCAGATTTTGAATATAAGCTGTTTAGATTGGCTTTTGTGTTGGCCTTTTTTGGGGCCTTTTGGATTTCAGAACTGCTGGGGTTGAATAGGCAGGACAAAGGGGGGTTGCAGATGGCAGATGCGGCAGGGGAAGGAGTGTTGACAATATGGTTAAGAAGGTCCAAGATGGACTAGGCGGGGAAGGGATATCAGATATCACTAAGAGCAATGGGGGGTGTATGCTGCCCGATGCAAAGCTTTCTGGATTATTTGGGAGTTAGGCCGCAGATGGAGGGTCCTCTTTTTATACACGCTGATAGAACATCGTTCTCCCGTTTTCAATTTCAGGCAGTTTTTAAGAAGTGTGTGAGTTTATTAGGTTTAGAGCCCAGAGAATTTGGGACACACTCATTCAGGATAGGGGCAGCTGCGGAGGCTCAAGCCTTAGGGGTAGAGGTTGTGGAGATTAAGAGGATCAGGAGATGGGTGTCTAACAGTTATTTGTCTTATGTTAGGCCAGCCTTAATATAATATGTTGTTATGTTTGTTGTTTTGTTTACGCAGGTCCAGTTAATTGTTGGTTGATGGGCCATTCATACATTTACTGGGCGCGGAAGACAGTGGAGGTTAAGGAGCATGGGGTTCAGATGGGGTGGTCACCTGAGGAGGTCTGCATCTGCTGGCTCGGTTTCAGAGGCATGAGTTGGGATCAGTTGCTGGTTAGAGTGATAGAATATGCGAGGCTTTATTGTCCGCCTGATATACTGTTTATTCATGTTGGGGGGAATGATTTAGGTTTTATGTCTCAGAAGGAGTTGGTGGATCCAATGAAGAGGGATATTGAGAGGCTGATGGAACCTTTTCCAGGAATGTTGATCTTGTGGTCTGAAATTGAGCCGCGTTTGGCATGGAGGGTGGCATTGGATATTAAAAAGCTGGATGTGTCTCGAAGGAAAGTTAACAGGATGATGAGTGCCTTTGTTAAAAAGCGGGGTGGGCTGTCCTTACGGCATGTAGAATTTGAAGGGGATTCTGGTAGATGATTTTTCCTTCGAGACGGGGTTCATTTAAACAAAGTGGGTCTGCATTTGTTTAATTTTAATATAAAAGAAGGGGTTTCAAAGGCCTTAGGGTTGGTTGGCAGGGCACGGTGTTAATGCCTTTGCCTGTGGCGGAGTGCTTGCTTGGGGGGATAGCAGTTATGGGTACCTCCTGAAGGCAGGAGTGAATGGATGGGAATATGATGGGTATGGAGTTATGTTACTGCTATGGGCAAGCTCTGTTGGGTTTGAGGATTTAATTATGTGTGTTATGTGTTTATATTAATAAAAGCTGCGGCCTTTGTACCCCATGTTTGGTGTTGTGTTTTCATTTTAGATAAGTTCCTAGTGGAGAGGTCAAAGGAGCCCTGGAGGAGGAATTGGGACGTAGGGGCGTTTGACCCCAGCCTAAGGACCAATAGAGGTAGGAGAGGTGGGACCCGGGTGTCAGGTTACAGTACTTAAGGAAGGGGGGTGGCCCAGAAAGAGAACCAAATCTCTTTGCAAGGTCCGTGGGGGAAGAAGCTCCCTCACTCCCTATAGATGTATTTGTCATGTCGCAGTTAAGCTGGCGGAATGCTTGCCCGGGGGGATAGCAGTTATGGGTACCTCCTGAAGGCAGGAGTGAATGGATGGGAATATGATGGGAATGGAGTTATGTTACTGCTATGGGCAAGCTCTGTTGGGTTTGAGGATTTAATTATGTGTGTTATGTGTTTATATTAATAAATGCTGCAGCCTTTTTTTACCCCATGTTTGGTGTTGTGTTTTCATTTTAGATAAGTTCCTAGTGGAGGGGTCAATTATGATCTTTAGATTGTTGGACTCTATGAATTCCCTTTTAACTCCCTGGATACAATGACTGCAGTTACATTAGTTTATGCTGGTTTTTTTTTTTTTTTTTTTTTAAATGTCTGTAAATTTTACATTTGTCTCTATTTTACATGTCTCTTTTTATCATTATTTTCCTGCATAGATACAGTTTGGAAGATTAATTCTGATAGGGGAAGACGTTGTGTTGTCAATCTATCTTCTAACGTTTCATATGGACATTAATATAGAATGGACCAGTGAGAGTCTTGTATAAAAAATATTTACAGAAAGAAAAAAGAAATTTGTATAAATGGATCTTGATTGTGTTTGAAGCACACGCCTGCCATTGTGTCATGTAACATACAATTAGATGACGCACACAGCATTAATAATAACTATTTCTTACTTTTAATGAGGTTAGTAGCGATACACCCTTTACCAAGACAAATGTTTAAACAGGAGAAATAGAAAAAGAAGAAAAAAAATCTATTAGTGTGTAACTATGTGTGTATGTGATAATCAGTATGTGTGTATCTATGTGCATGTGATAATCAGTATGTATGTATTTATGTATGCATGTGATAATCAGTATGTATCTATGTGTACATGTGATAATCAGTATGTGTGTATGTGATAATCTCAGTATTTGTGTATGTGATAATCAGTATGTGTGTATCTATGTGTGCATGTGATAATCAGTATGTGTGTATCTATGTGTGCATGTGAGTATGAGTATGTGTGTATCTATGTGCATGTGATAATCAGTATGTATGTATTTATGTATGCATGTGATAATCAGTATGTATCTATGTGTACATGTGATAATCAGTATGTGTGTATGTGATAATCTCAGTATTTGTGTATGTGATAATCAGTATGTGTGTATCTATGTGTGCATGTGATAATCAGTATGTGTGTATATGTGTGTAATGCAACTGTTATAAATCAATTAAGAAACTTTATTTAAAAATAGACGTGTTTGAACAGAAAGTGTTTTGGGAGAGAAGAGTAAGGAATCAAATGTAAAAAAAAAAACAATATTTTAAAATGAAACCACTTTAAAAATGATAATACCATTTATTGAACAACTGAAGAGTTTGCAGAACCACCATACAAATATACAAAATGACAGTAGAGTGCAAGGGTGCAATTCATTTTCCTCCAGAAGAGAATGTAGCCAGTCATTGGAGGTTATGTAGTAGGATTCCACTGATTGGCTCAGCAGCTATATCCTCTACTGGAGTAGCAACATTCTGCTCCCAGGTTACATGACTATGTAATTATCTCTATGGCACAGATTAAACACATAGAAAAAAGATTTGTTTAAAATTAATATGCTCTATTGAAACTGAGAACTTTATTGTGATTTTGACACCAGAATGTCATTTTAAGTTGTATTAAATAGCATTCTATATTTGCTTTATTAAACCTCTTGTACATAAGTATTGTCATATTGTAAATAGCTTTCCTTATTTCATCTTTCTGATGTGTCACTTGTACCACAAGACAGTGAGAAAACTAATAAATTCCAGCATAATTATGAATATGTGTAATACAGTAAATGTTAAATGTATTAATGAACCAATCACCGGCACCTTTATACAACATGGCTCAGATTACAAGTGGAGCAAAAAAATATTAGCGCTATTGTGCAATAACTGCTTGAGTGCAATAAATAGTATTTGTATTTTTGTGCTCATATTACAAGTTTAAAGTAATATATTAGCGCTCAAGTGAAAGCCTAGGGTGCAATAACATGAGTATCTTGGATAGCTCGGGTGTGCTAAATAATATATTGAGATTTTTTATTGAAACATAAGTTTTAAAATCTGCACACATACATATATACACACACTAACAAATACATACATACACATACACACACTAACAAATACATACATATTACACACACACTAACATATACATACATACATCCATATACACACACTAACAAATACATACATACATATACACACACACTAACATATACATACATACACATACATACATACACATACATAAATACACATGCATACATATACACACACATGTACATATACATACATACACATACATAAATACACATGCATACATATACATACACGTACATATACATACATACACATACATAAATACAAATGCATACATATACACACACACATACATACACATACATAAATACACATGCATACATATACACGCACACGTACATATACATTCATATACATGCATACATATGCACGCACACGTACATATACATACATACACATACAAAAATACACATGCATACATATACACACACACATATACATACACATACATAAATACACATGCATACATATACACACACACGTACATATACATGCATACATAAAAACGCATGCATACATATACACGCACACGTACATATACATGCATACACATACATAAATACACATGCATACATATACATGCACACGTACATATACATTCATACACATGCATACATATGCACGCACACGTACATATACATACATACACATACAAAAATACACATGCATACATATACACACACACATATACATACACATACATAAATACACATGCATATATATACACGCACACGTACATATACATTCATACACATACATGCATACACATACACGTGCATATACGTACATACACATACATAAATACACATGCATACATATACACGCATAGATACATACATACACATACACGTACATATACATACATACATAAATACACATGCATACATATACACACACACACGTACATATACATATATACATACATACACATACATAAATACACATGCATACATATACACATACATACATACACATACATAAATACACATGCATACATATACACGCACACATACACATGTGTACATATACACGCACACGTACATATACATACATACACATACATAAATACACATGCATACATATACATTCATACACATACATAAATACACATGCATACATATACACATACACGTACATATACATACATACACATACATAAATACACATGCATACATATACACACAGATACATAAATACACATGCATACATATACACGCACACGTACATATACATTCATACACATGCATACATATGCACGCACACGTACATATACATACACATACAAAAATACACATGCATACATATACACACACACATATACATACATATACATAAATACACATGCATACATATACACGCACACGTACATATACATTCATACACATGCACACACATACACGTGCATATACGTACATACACATACATAAATACACATGCATACATATACATGCATACATACATACATACACATACACGTACATATACATACATACATAAATACACATTCATACATATACACACACACATACATATACACACACACGTACATATACATATATACATACATACACATACATAAATACACATGCATACATATACACATACATACATACACATACATAAATACACATGCATACATATACACGCACACATACATATACATTCATACATATGCGTACATATACACGCACACGTACATATACATACATACACATACATAAATACACATGCATACATATACACATACATATACATTCATACACATACATAAATACACATGCATACATATACACATACACGTACATATACATACATACGCATACATAAATACACATGCATACATATACACACAGATACATAAATACACATGCATACATATACACGCACACGTACATATACATTCATACACATACATAAATACACATGCATACATATACACATACACGTACATATACATACATACACATACATAAATACACATGCATACATATACACACACACGTACATACATAAATACACATGCATACTTATATACACACACACGTACATATACATACATACACGTACATATACATACATACACATGCATACATATACATACACACACGTACATATACATACATACACATACACACATACATACATATACACACACACATACACACACGTACATATACATGCATATGTTGCGGGTAAAGTAAGAAATTGGGTAATCCTAGCATTACCTGGGTAAACCTGACATTACCCAATATTACCCAAGCAGCTGTGAGTAAAGCCTGATGTAACATGATAAATCTTCTCAGAGTGCATTGAGTCACTGCATCAAACTTATATACGATGCACTGTAATTCACACATCTTCACTATCTTTTTTGCCTCCACCTGGGGGGTTCAATGGGGGCGAATTGGGGTGGATGCCAGAGGATTGGCGGGCCCCTTCCTTGACCCCCCGGCAAAAAAAATAGTGTAGATGGGGGAATTATGTTACATCAGGCTTTACCCACAGCCGCTTGGGTAATGTTCGGTTTACCCAGGATTACTCGTATTTCTGACTTTACCCATAAAATATACACATACACACACAGGTACACATCCATACATATACATACATATGCATACACATCCGTACATATACATACATATACATACATACACATGCATACATATACATACATATACATACATACACATGCATACATATACATACATATACATACATATACATACATACACATGCATACATATACATACATATACATATACATACATACATACACGTACATACATATACATACATATACATACATATACATACATACATACATATACATACATATACATACATATATATGCATACATACACATGCATACATATACATGCATACATATACATACATATACATACATACACATGCATACATATACATACATACGCATACATACATATACATACATATACATACATACACATACATACATATACATACATATACATACATACACATGCATACATATACATGCATTCACATGCATACATATGCATACATATACATACATACATATGCATACATATACATACATACATATACATACACATACATACATATACATGCATATACATACATATACATACATACATACATTCACATGCATACATATACATACATACATACATATACATACATACATACACATTCATTCACATGCATACATATTTGCACATGTACATATACATACACGCATATACATATTTATAAATATGAGTGAATAACTTTGAGTATATTATATGTGCGTTGTTATGCACATATACAAGTGTTAACACTTTACATCAGGTCTCCAGTGCTATTTTGTATTGTGCTCGAGTGCTACATATAACGCATCACTTTTAATATAAATGATAATACCATCTACATGTAATACCGTATTGTGTTATTCTCATTGCAGGGTCACACAAAGGATTGCTCTACACTTATAATCTAAACCAATATTTCTTATCGCAAACAATGTATCCAGAAAGGATTTTTTTTTATTTCATAGTCCAAAAAAACCTGATCTTTACTTTTTCACCCTAAATTTCCAGTGTCCAGAATTCACAAGGTCCTTCTAATTTTCATTATTTTCATTATTTTAAGTAGATTCTCCATTGCAATATTTTTTTCACTACTTTAGCAATGTGTTCATTGGGTAAACTGCGAATGAATTAAATAAAATGAATAAAATAATATTGAAAACAAATTAATATTTTTTCAGTGAAGTATCTGTTCTTGTGTAGTTATAGTCCTGTGAGAAGCATAGACACTATACACAGAGCTGATATTGTGGCAGTCACATAACTGAGGTTAGTAGCTGCTGACGATTCAGTTTCACTGTTGGATTTAGAGACCATATTGTTATTACATAGATCAGTATTGCAGCAGTAAATTGGATCAGTAACTCCCAGCAAGTTTGGGTTGGTGCCATCACAGACTTGGGCACATTGTCGGATAACTGTCTGACTCCCTTGAATTGGAAAACCTGTAAAAAAAAATACATCAATATTACATCTGTAAAGTTTATAAAACAAGCAAAATGAGTTTCAGCTTATTATTAAATCTATCATTTATCTATCTATCATTTATCTATCATCTATCTATCTAGCTAGCTAGCTATCATTCTGCCTATCCATCTATCTATCTATCATCTATCTATCTATCATCTATCTATCTATCTATCTATCTATCTATCTATCTATCTATCTATCTATCTATCTATCATCTATCTATCTATCTATCTATCTATCTATCTATCTATCTATCTATCTATCTATCCATCTATATATATATCTGTCTGTCTGTCTGTCTATCTAACTATCTAACTGTATGCCTGTCTGTCTGTATATCTATCTCTCTATCTATCTATCATCTATCTTTATCATTTATCTATCTATCATCTATCTATCTATGTATCTATCGTTCTGCCTATCTATCTATCTATCTATCTATCTATCTATCTATCTATCTATCTATCTATATCATTCTCACTATCTATCTATCTATCTGTCTATCTATCCAATTGTATTCCTGCCTGTCTGTATATCTATCTATCTTTCATCATCTATCTAGCTGCCTGCCTGCCTGCCTATCTAATATATCTATCTATTTATCTATCATCTATCTATCTTTATAATTGTATCTATCTATCTATCTATCTATCTATCTATCTATCTATCTATCTATCTATCTATCATCATCTATCATCTATCCAATTATATGCCAGCCTGTCTGTCTGTATATCTATCGATCTATCTGTATGTATGTCTATCATCTATCTATCTATCTATCTATCTATCTATCTATCTATCTATCTATCTATCTAGTCTGTCTGTATATCTATCTATCTATCTGCCTGCCTATCTAATATATCTATCTATCAATCTAACTATCTATCTGTATTTATCAATGTATATATCTATCATCTATCTATTTATCTATATGCCTGTCAGTCTATCTGTCTGTCCTGTCTGTCTGTATATCTATCTATCTATGATCAGTAGGCAGATATGAGTCAGACAAAAAAAGATTTCAGCACACAAGGATATCCTTTAATGATGGGTGAGCGGATTATTTCATCTGTACTCTAGTTAAGATATAATGAATATCTGGCCTGTTAAGGGTCCTGAGGACTGGAGTGGGGAAACACTGCTTTAAATGTTTAGTAAGCACCTTGAGATTTTAATATAGAAATGTGCAGTAAAACATCTTTGTATAACACTTTCATTATTTCTTTACACCTTTTTCATGTAATTTAGCTATAAAAATCGTTTATGTTTGGGGCGGAGCCAAGCCGTGCTGGTACATGGCCGCACATAAAAAGAGAGCTCCGTAGCTGTCAACCTTCTAAAGAGAGAAAAACAAGGCTAATGGAACCCAAATCCTGAGCCAAATCCTAAAACTGAGCCAAATCCTAAAACTGAGCTCCTTAACCCGCACTACCATTCGGCATGCTTTATGTGGCGCCTTCCTCCACCTGATAACAGAAAGGAGTCACTTTGGAACGCCGTGGAAATAGATCAGCCGCCATCTCAATAACAGCAGCCAAAAAGCAATATTCACTGTGCAGGGTGCGAGACATAGCAGAGCACACAATCCAACCCTCGCTCCTGACCATCAAACAAGCAGGATTGCTGATCACATATCGCACAGCCAAGCTACACAAGACCTTTGTGCATCACAATCAACGGCGAGATCTGACTACCGCCACAACCCAGAGTGAGTAGTGAGCCACGAGACTAGGCCACAAAAACACCTTCAACCCAACATAACCCTCACAAAAAGCAATAGAACAACACAGAGAATGGACCGAATTGTATAACAGAAATAGGCCTTCAAGGCAGGGGAATTGACACAAGCGCTGTAACCATAGGAGATAACACATCTCAAGCAGCCTAATATTTGACATACAATGAATACCCTTAACACAGTATCTAGGAACTCTAGCCACTTTCACAATGGCAGCAAAGTCAAAGAAGATGGACAAGCACACCAAATCTGCACCATCAGTGCCCTCAGTCACCTCTTTCTTTCAGACAACAGAACACACAGCAGCTGAAACCTCCCCAATAAAAGACATGCAAGCCCTGCTCCCCTCTATTGGAGTCACTTTAAATCAGCAAGACCCTCTCATAGCTATCCAGACCTAATTGTCAGGACTTTCCTCCAAATCAGACCTGGAAATGCTGAAATCCTTTATAAAGGAGGAGATGAGAGATCTCAAGAAATACCTCAATGAGTTGGGCTCTAGAATTGAGTATCTAGAAGAGGAACGAGACACGCTGAACAACTTAGTAGTCCTAATACACAACAATTATCTATCCATGACTCCATGATGCAAACGTTGCAAAGTAAAGTTGAAGATTTATATAACCGGGGATGCAGATACCAGAGGACAAATCGCAGGAACAAATCAAAGCGAACCTGAAAGGTCTTTTCTTACAACTCTCTCCCCAATCTTCAACTATTCTGAACAAAGACATTGACAGAGCACATAGAGTCCTGAACCGCCTGCACCTCCAAGGGACATAATTGTTAGATTCCTAAGATACACAACTAAAGATGAAATCTGGCAAGCAGCAAGGTACAGACAGCCTATTATCTACCAAGGAAACAGCATACAGATATACCAAGACCTTAGTCCATATACCATCCAGAGCTGGAAAAAAATTAAATTCATCACAAAAATGCTACAAGAGCACAGCATTAAATACCGCTGGGGCTCTACTTTTAGCCTTATTGTGTCACATAATGGCACCCAATGTGTCTACAGAAAATATAACAATCTGGACAACCTGGCAAAAACACTGAACATTACCTTTAAAGTACCTATGGACAATGCAATGAACCTGCTTCCTTCTCACTCTTAGGAGGGCCCTTCTGCTCCTAGAGAACAATGATCCCAATGGAACAGAGTACTACCAAAAAGAAGGAAAACTGGCCCTTCGACCTCTGAAGAATCAAGGTCACAATCTTGATAACCTACACACGTTACTGAACACCGGTGGACTGTGTCTCTCACCATGTTCCCTGTCTTCATGGACTCTAGTACACTTCCTAGGGACAGAAGGTCTTCATGGTTAACAGTCAGACAAACTCATATAAGGCTTCCTCACCAGTTAAGATATCCCATATCCTTATTCTGGCTTAGCTTGCCCCATATCAAAGGTCCAATGCCCCATCTCAAACCCCCTCCCTTATATTATTTTATATTGCAGTATGCAGTTTAAAATGATCCTTAGCCCCTCAGCAGCGACCTAAAACACCAACTACCTTAAAACTAATAGGGCATGCTACCAAGAGAAAAGCTAATAATTAGCTTTAACATATCAAGCTCAACGACCCTAACAACTGGCATTAAATGCCTTACTCAAATTGGGCTCCAAAGCAACCCGACTAGTTATAATTTTAATTGTCAATTTAAGAGGAATATTTACACCACTTCTCCCCCTAATATGGTGCATAATGCTTGTAATGCACTTATTATTTGTTTTGTTTTGAATTTTATTACAGTATTGTTGTCACAGTTTCTATCTTTGTACTGTTTTATTAGTCGTTTCACACATATTTTGCTTTTATTCACCTAGGTACAAATTTCTCTGAAAACTCTGCTAAAGTCTACAGGTCTGAATTGTCAGGTGAGTCACCACCGCTTCCCCTCCATCACAATGGCTGATAGCCCTACAAACATAAACATAATTTCTCACAACTTTTAAGGGTTAAATGTACCACAAAAAAGAACCATGGCCATTAGAGATTATAAAAGAAACAAAAACAACATAGTCCTATTACATGCAGGAAACCCATTTCAAAAAGGGACATGAACCTAAAGTGTCCTTCAGGAAATTCAGACCAACATACCTAGCTTCACATATGTCTAAACGTAATGGAGTAGGTATACTCATTAAAAAAAGCTACCTTTTAAGGAAACTGCTATTAATAGAGACAAAGCAGGAAGGTATATAATATTAACAGATATACTATACCACCCCCTGGTAACAATCGTAAACATCTATGCACCCAACACTGAATCCCACACTTTCTACCAACAGCTATGCAATAAGATATTAGAACTAGTAAAAGGCAGCCTAATATTTGGAGGCAATTTCAACTTAGCACTAGACCCTAGTATTGACTGCTCGTCAGGAACCTCTTCAGAAGCAGCAAAGTCCCTACAATTAATTCAATTTGCAATAAAAAAAATTAGCTGTACATGGCGCATGGAGATTACATCACCCCTCCATGAGGGACTACACTTTTTATTTCCATCCTCACCAAATATTCACAAGAATCAATTACCTACTGATAGATTTTACCAGTCTAGCAATGGTCAAACACTCAGACATTTTCCCTTTAACATAGTCAGATCATGCCATGATTAGCTGCAGACTTAACTGGCCCACCTCTCACACATATGACAAAGTATGGAAACTCGACAACTCACTGATTAGAGATCTCCTGATTCATAACAAAATTCAAAAATCCACAATGGAATACTTCAAAATAAACAGCATGACTGATATAGATGTACAACATGTGTGGAATGCCCATAAATGTGTCATTAGGAACAACCTCATTGCTTTAAAAGCAGCCAAACGAATCAAGCCAAGCATATTTAAAATCCCTCCTGGAAGACTTGACCAAACTTCAAGACATCCACAAACTATTCCCTAAAGATCAATCTCTTTCTGATAGCATTGAACACAAGCGGAGCCAATTGTGCTCCTTGTTAGGCAGTGAGGCAAAGACTAAAGCTCTCTATCTCAAAAAAAAAAACATTTTACGAAAGGGCTAACAAACAAGGGCAACTACTAGCTAGACAATTAAGGAAGAAAACACAAAAACATTATATTATGAACATTCAGGACAATAGGGGCAATACATGGTTATCATCTAAAGGCATAGCTAATGCATTCAAAAGATATTATGAAAAACTCTATAACATAAGGAATGAACAACCTGATCCCAGCCCAGATGAGATCCAAGATTATCTCACTTCACTAAACCTTCCATAGAATAAAGGGATAACTTGGATTCCCCTTTCACACCGAAAGAACTCTTAGACGCTATCTCTTCTTTACCAATTGGAAAGTCCCCAGGCCCTGATGGATTTGGCAAAACTTACTACTCTTTGTTTAAGGAGACTCTAGCGCCCCACCTCTTAGCTTAGTATAGACAATAATAGATATTTCCCATCCCTTGCCTTCCAAGCACATATAACAGTAATCCTCAAACAAAATAAACCTCCAAATCAGGTATCTAATTACCGCCCCATAGCTTTATTAAGTTCAGACATAATTTTTTTGTCAAAATGATAATGAACAGATTAAATCTACTACTACCTATTTTAATACACCGAGACCAAGTTGGCTTCATGCTCCTGTCGTGAGGCAAAGGATAATACAGTACGCAATCTGCACTTAATCTGGCATGCTAGAAATAAAAATATCCCTTCAATACTGCTGTCTACTGATGCTGAAAAGGCCTTTGAAAGGGTTAACTGGCCCTTTCTAAGAGCTACCCTAGAGGCCTTTGGCATTGGCGATTACTCATCTGAGTTCGCAGATTGTACTTAACGGTATTCTTTCTACCCAATTTTCAATTTCTAATGGAACTCGTCAGGGCTGCCCTCTATCTCCTCTCCTGTTTACATGCCCAATTGAGACATTCGCCACAAAGATTAGGAACAACCCAGAGATTCCTGGCATTAAAATAGACAACAATAAATGTAAAATATCCCTGTTTGCGGATGATATTCTTTTCTCCCTTACTAATCCTGAAAAATTGATACCTAACCTACAATTGGAACTAAATAAATTCAATAAACTAACAAATTTCCTAGTTAATAAAAAAAAAAATCTGAGATTTTAGGTCTATCCCTAACACCCCAAATAGAAGCTAGAATAAAATCCCTCAGCCCATTAAAATGGTGTAATGGCTCATTAAAATACCTAGGAAACACAATTTATGCTTACCTGATAAATTTATTTCTCTTGTGGTGTATCCAGTCCACGGATCATCCATTACTTGTGGGATATTCTCATTCCCAACAGGAAGTTGCAAGAGGACACCCACAGCAGAGCTGTAATATAGCTCCTCCCCTAACTGTCATAGCCAGTCATTCGACCGAAAACAAGCTGAGAAAGGAGGAAGCATAGGGTGCAGTGGTTACTGTAGTTTAAATTTAAAAATTACCTGCCTTAAAATGACAGGGCGGGCCATGGACTGGATACACCACAAGATAAATAAATTTATCAGGTAAGCATAAATTGTGTTTTCTCTTGTAAGGTGTATCCAGTCCACGGATCATCCATTACTTGTGGGATACCAATACCAAAGCTAAAGTACACGGATGAAGGGAGGGACAAGGCAGGAACTTAAATGGAAGGAACCAATGCCCGTAAAACCTTTCTCCCAAATATAGCCTCCGAAGAAGCAAAAGTATCAAATTTGTAAAATTTTGAAAAAATATGAAGCGAAGACCAAGTCGTCGCCTTGCAAATCTGATCAAAAGAAGTCTCATTTTTAAAGGCCCAAGTGGAAGCCACAGCTCTAGTGGAATGAGCTGTAATCCTTTCAGGAGGTTGCTGTCCAGCAGTCTCATAGGCTAAGCAGATTAAGCTTCTTAGTCAAAAAGAAAAAGAGGTTGCCAAAGCCTTTTGACCTCTCCTCTGTCCAGAGTAGACAACAAACAAAGCAGATGTTTGACGAAAATCTTTAGTAGCTTGTAAGTAAAACTTTAAAGCACGGACCAAGTCCAAATTGTGTAACACAAGGATGGAACAACAATCTCTTGATTGATATTCTTGTTAGATACCACCTTAGGTAAGAACCCAGGTTTGGTACGCAGACTACCTTATCCGTATGAAAAATCAGATAAGGAGAATCACATTGTAAGGCAGATAGCTCAGAGACTCTACGAGCCGAGGAAATAGCTACCAAAAAAAGAACTTTCCAAGATAAAAGCTTGATATCTATGGAATGAAGAGGTTCAAACGGAACTCCTTGAAGAACCTTAAGAACCAAGTTTAAGCTCCATGGTGGAGCAACAGGTTTAAACACAGGCTTGATTCTAACTAAAGCCTGACAAAATGCCTGAACGTCTGGAACATCTGCCAGACGCTTAACTAGCTGACAATCCTTTTTCCAAACCTTCTTGGAGAAAAGATAATATCCTAGCAATCCTGACCTTACTCCATCAGTAACCCTTGGATTCACACCAATAAAGATATCTACGCCATACCTTATGGTAAATTTTCCTGGTGACAGGCTTTTGTGCCTGTCTTAAGGTATCAATAACTGACTCGGAGAAGCCACGCTTTGATAAAATCAAGCGTTCAATCTCCAGGCAGTCAGCCTCAGAGAAATTAGATTTGGATGGTTGAAACAAAGTATGGAAACTCGACAACTCACTGATTAGAGATCTCCTGATTCATAACAAAATTCAAAAATCCACAATGGAATACTTCAAAATAAACAGCATGACTGATATAGATGTACAACATGTGTGGAATGCCCATAAATGTGTCATTAGGAACAACCTCATTGCTTTAAAAGCAGCCAAACGAATCAAGCCAAGCATATTTAAAATCCCTCCTGGAAGACTTGACCAAACTTCAAGACATCCACAAACTATTCCCTAAAGATCAATCTCTTTCTGATAGCATTGAACACAAGCGGAGCCAATTGTGCTCCTTGTTAGGCAGTGAGGCAAAGACTAAAGCTCTCTATCTCAAAAAAAAAAACATTTTACGAAAGGGCTAACAAACAAGGGCAACTACTAGCTAGACAATTAAGGAAGAAAACACAAAAACATTATATTATGAACATTCAGGACAATAGGGGCAATACATGGTTATCATCTAAAGGCATAGCTAATGCATTCAAAAGATATTATGAAAAACTCTATAACATAAGGAATGAACAACCTGATCCCAGCCCAGATGAGATCCAAGATTATCTCACTTCACTAAACCTTCCATAGAATAAAGGGATAACTTGGATTCCCCTTTCACACCGAAAGAACTCTTAGACGCTATCTCTTCTTTACCAATTGGAAAGTCCCCAGGCCCTGATGGATTTGGCAAAACTTACTACTCTTTGTTTAAGGAGACTCTAGCGCCCCACCTCTTAGCTTAGTATAGACAATAATAGATATTTCCCATCCCTTGCCTTCCAAGCACATATAACAGTAATCCTCAAACAAAATAAACCTCCAAATCAGGTATCTAATTACCGCCCCATAGCTTTATTAAGTTCAGACATAATTTTTTTGTCAAAATGATAATGAACAGATTAAATCTACTACTACCTATTTTAATACACCGAGACCAAGTTGGCTTCATGCTCCTGTCGTGAGGCAAAGGATAATACAGTACGCAATCTGCACTTAATCTGGCATGCTAGAAATAAAAATATCCCTTCAATACTGCTGTCTACTGATGCTGAAAAGGCCTTTGAAAGGGTTAACTGGCCCTTTCTAAGAGCTACCCTAGAGGCCTTTGGCATTGGCGATTACTCATCTGAGTTCGCAGATTGTACTTAACGGTATTCTTTCTACCCAATTTTCAATTTCTAATGGAACTCGTCAGGGCTGCCCTCTATCTCCTCTCCTGTTTACATGCCCAATTGAGACATTCGCCACAAAGATTAGGAACAACCCAGAGATTCCTGGCATTAAAATAGACAACAATAAATGTAAAATATCCCTGTTTGCGGATGATATTCTTTTCTCCCTTACTAATCCTGAAAAATTGATACCTAACCTACAATTGGAACTAAATAAATTCAATAAACTAACAAATTTCCTAGTTAATAAAAAAAAAAATCTGAGATTTTAGGTCTATCCCTAACACCCCAAATAGAAGCTAGAATAAAATCCCTCAGCCCATTAAAATGGTGTAATGGCTCATTAAAATACCTAGGAAACACAATTTATGCTTACCTGATAAATTTATTTCTCTTGTGGTGTATCCAGTCCACGGATCATCCATTACTTGTGGGATATTCTCATTCCCAACAGGAAGTTGCAAGAGGACACCCACAGCAGAGCTGTAATATAGCTCCTCCCCTAACTGTCATAGCCAGTCATTCGACCGAAAACAAGCTGAGAAAGGAGGAAGCATAGGGTGCAGTGGTTACTGTAGTTTAAATTTAAAAATTACCTGCCTTAAAATGACAGGGCGGGCCATGGACTGGATACACCACAAGATAAATAAATTTATCAGGTAAGCATAAATTGTGTTTTCTCTTGTAAGGTGTATCCAGTCCACGGATCATCCATTACTTGTGGGATACCAATACCAAAGCTAAAGTACACGGATGAAGGGAGGGACAAGGCAGGAACTTAAATGGAAGGAACCAATGCCCGTAAAACCTTTCTCCCAAATATAGCCTCCGAAGAAGCAAAAGTATCAAATTTGTAAAATTTTGAAAAAATATGAAGCGAAGACCAAGTCGTCGCCTTGCAAATCTGATCAAAAGAAGTCTCATTTTTAAAGGCCCAAGTGGAAGCCACAGCTCTAGTGGAATGAGCTGTAATCCTTTCAGGAGGTTGCTGTCCAGCAGTCTCATAGGCTAAGCAGATTAAGCTTCTTAGTCAAAAAGAAAAAGAGGTTGCCAAAGCCTTTTGACCTCTCCTCTGTCCAGAGTAGACAACAAACAAAGCAGATGTTTGACGAAAATCTTTAGTAGCTTGTAAGTAAAACTTTAAAGCACGGACCAAGTCCAAATTGTGTAACACAAGGATGGAACAACAATCTCTTGATTGATATTCTTGTTAGATACCACCTTAGGTAAGAACCCAGGTTTGGTACGCAGACTACCTTATCCGTATGAAAAATCAGATAAGGAGAATCACATTGTAAGGCAGATAGCTCAGAGACTCTACGAGCCGAGGAAATAGCTACCAAAAAAAGAACTTTCCAAGATAAAAGCTTGATATCTATGGAATGAAGAGGTTCAAACGGAACTCCTTGAAGAACCTTAAGAACCAAGTTTAAGCTCCATGGTGGAGCAACAGGTTTAAACACAGGCTTGATTCTAACTAAAGCCTGACAAAATGCCTGAACGTCTGGAACATCTGCCAGACGCTTAACTAGCTGACAATCCTTTTTCCAAACCTTCTTGGAGAAAAGATAATATCCTAGCAATCCTGACCTTACTCCATCAGTAACCCTTGGATTCACACCAATAAAGATATCTACGCCATACCTTATGGTAAATTTTCCTGGTGACAGGCTTTTGTGCCTGTCTTAAGGTATCAATAACTGACTCGGAGAAGCCACGCTTTGATAAAATCAAGCGTTCAATCTCCAGGCAGTCAGCCTCAGAGAAATTAGATTTGGATGGTTGAAAGGACCCTGAAGTAGAAGGTCCTGTCTCAGAGGCAGAGACCATGGTGGAAAGGATGACATGTCCACTAGATCTGCATACCAGGTCCTGCGTGGCCACGCAGGTGCTTTCAGAATCACAGATGCTCTCTCCTGCTTGATCTTGGCAATCAGTCGAGGGAGCAGAGGAAATGGTGGAAACACATAAGCCAGGTTGAAAGACCAGGGCGCTGCTAGAGCATTTATCAGTGTCGCCTTGGGATCCCTGGACCTGGATCCGTAACACGGAAGCTTGGCGTTCTGGCGAGACGCCATGAGATCCAGTTCTGGTTTGCCCCAACGATGAAACAGTTGTGCAAATGCCTCCGGATGGAGTTCCCACTCACCCGGATGAAAAGTCTGACGACTTAGAAAATCCGCCTCCCAGTGCTCTACACCTGGGATATGGATAGCTGATAGGTGGCAAGAGTGAATCTCTGCCCAGCGAATTTTTTTTAAACTTCTAACATCTCTAGGGAACTTCTCGTTCCCCCTTGATGGTTGATGTAAGCTA
Source organism: Bombina bombina (assembly GCF_027579735.1). NCBI lineage: Eukaryota > Metazoa > Chordata > Amphibia > Anura > Bombinatoridae > Bombina > Bombina bombina. The sequence continues at coordinate 1,126,483,368 of NC_069503.1, forward strand.
CAGTCGTGATGTTGTCAGACTGAAATCTGATGTACCTCAGAGTTGCTAACTGAGGCCAAGCCTGAAGAGCCTTGAATATCACTCTTAGTTCCAGAATATTTAATGGAAGGAGAGACTCCTCCTGGGTCCATGATCCCTGAGCCTTCAGGGAGTTCCAGACTGCACCCCAACCTAGAAGGCTGGCATCTGTCGTAACAATTGTACAATCTGGCCTGCGAAAGGTCATACCTTTGGACAGATGGACCCGAGATAGCCACCAGAGAAGAGAATCCCTGGTCTCTTGGTCCAGATTCAGTTGAGGGGACAAATTTGTGTAATCCCCGCTCCACTGACTGAGCATGCATAGTTGCAGCGGTCTGAGATGTAAGCGTGCAAACGGCACTATGTCCATTGCCGCTACCATTAAGCCGATTACTTCCATACACTGAACCACCGAAGGGCGCGGAATGGAATGAAGAACCCGGCAGGAATTTAGAAGCTTTGATAACCTGGACTCCGTCAGGTGAATTTTAATTTCTACAGAATCTATCAGAGTCCCTAGAAAGGAAACTCTTGTGAGTGGGGATAGAGAACTCTTTTCCTCATTCACTTTCCACCCATGCGACTACAGAAATGCCAGTACTACGTCCGTATGAGACTTGGCAATTTGGAAGTTTGACGCCTGTATCAGGATGTCGTCTAAATAAGGGGCTACTGCTATGCCCCGCGGCCTTACGACCGCCATAAGTGACCCTAGAACCTTTGTAAAGATTCTTGGGGCTGTAGCTAATCCCAAGGGAAGAGCTACAACTGGTAATGCCGGTCTTAAAAGGCAAACCTGAGAAACCGATGATGATCTTTGTGTATCGGAATGTGAAGATAAGCATCCTGTCACGCTCAGCTGCTGGGAAGCTCTGCAGTCCTCTCTGTGTGCTTGATTGACAGGTGTCTGAGCCACCCCTTCCTGATGATGTCACAACCAGGCTTTTTATTCTGGCTTCCTGTTTCTCCAGTGTCCGTTTGTTTGTTAACTTTGAGGCTTCTGTTAGGATTTCGCTGAGGAATCTCTCTAAATTCTGCTTTTCTGTTGCCAATCTCTTCAAGGACTTACTATGCTGGATTAACCTTCAACCTCCTGAATACCTGTCTCCAAACAATGCAAGTACTGTTTGTTTTGTTAAACTTTCAAACTTCCTGTTTACCTGCTGCAAACCCTGCATATTCAGACTACTCTGTGTAGTGCAAACTATTCAAATACTGTTATTTCTGTGAATCCTTCAATCTGCATGTTTACCTGTTTCCAAACTCTGCAAATACTATTATTCAGTGTAAACCTTCAAACTGCTGGATATCCTGTTGCCAATCTCCACAAGTACTGATTATCTGTGTTAACCTTCAAACTACCAGCTTACCTGTTGCTATCACTGCAAGTTCTGACAACACAGTGTTAACCTTCAAACTACCTGATTTATGTTATTAATTCTGCAAGTTCTGACTACACAGTGTTTACCCTCAAACTGCCTGATTACCTGTTGCATACTCTGCAAAGACTGTCTACACAGTGTTAACTCTCAAACTGCCTGATTACCTGTTGCATACTCTGCAAACACTGTCTACTCAGTGTTAACCCTCAAACTGCCTGATTACCTGTTGCATATTCTGCAAAGACTGTCTACACAGTGTTAACCTTCAGACTGCCTGATAACAAATGACCTACTCCTGCATTATTAACTGTTTCCTGTTTTACCCTTCTTCTGTCTGAGTATAAGTGATTAGCCCTGCTCTCCTGATTCTGTGGAAGGCATTTCCTGAAACCAGTTCCTTATTCAGAAGTCTATCTGGCTGATATCATGAATTACTTTGGCACAGGCTAACCCTGCTCCATATCGTGAGTACTTTGTTTTTTGGAGGTTGTCGTGGGGTCACGTCTTGGATTAAACTCAGAGTGCAAGGGTGTTGTTTAAGTTCGCCCTTGCATTTGGGTCTACTTCTGGATATTTCCTAACCTGACAGTACAAACGGACCATAATATGGACCCTGACGAGTTATCCAGGGCTGTGGCTCTACAAGGGCAACTTCTAGGAAATCATTCTGCTCATTTGCAATCTTTGGATTCCAAGCTTGACCAGATTACTGCTCTGCTACATAACCTCTCCGCTCCTTCTCAAGCGACGGTGACTCCTGCTGCCACTGCTACTAGCACCAATGCTGTCTTTAATCAACCTCAAACTGTTGGACAGAATATACCACGAATCCCACTTCCAGATAAATATGACGGTAATCCTGAAGAATGCCGTGGATTCCTTAATCAGTGTTGTTTACACTTCAGAAACAATCCTCAAGTTTTTTCCAATTCTACTTCCAAAATCACCTTTATTATTTCTCTCTTGAAGGGTAGAGCTCTAGCCTGGGTGTCCCCTCTTTTAGAGAAGAATGATCCGTTATTACAGGATGCAGAATTATTTGTGTCCATTTTTTCTTCTGTCTTTGACAAGCCTGGGAGGTCTGCAGCTGCTGAGGCAGGATTGTTGGATCTGAGACAGGGATCCCTTTCGGTAGCTCAATATGCTATTGAATTCAGGACTTTAGCCGCAGAAACTGATTGGAACCATGGAGCCTTACGGGCAGCCTTTCGCAAAGGACTTTGCGAACGCCTTAAGGATGAACTAGTATTTCGGGAACTCCCCGATTCATTGGAGGGTCTTATCAATTTATGTATTACTCTTGACGCCCGGCATTCTGAACGTCTTCAGGAGAGAGATAGGAATCGGAGATCCTTTGTTAAATCTTCATTTCGTCCTCCTATTCGAACCTCAAGTCTTTCTAATAATAATTCCCAATCTCCTGAGTCTGTGGAACCCATGGAAGTAGGAGCTATTAAATTGTCAGAAGCTGAACGCCATAGAAGGCGTACTCTTGGGTTATGTCTGTATTGTGGTACCAAAGGACATTTACTTAAGGACTGTCCTATCTGGCCAGTAAAAGCCAAGGCTTAACTTTTGATAGAGGGACAGAGTTAAGCCAGAATCCCATGTCTTCCCTCAATTCTAAACTTTTTGTTCCTGTAACTATCTCTTTTGGAAACACCAAGTTTCGAGCTCAAGCTCTCATCGATTCTGGAGCTGCTGGAGTATTCATTGATTCAAACTTTGCTAACTCTCTCAGGATTCCTCTTCAAGCCAAGAAACAGTTAATTAAGGTAACTACTGTCAGTGGACAGCCTCTAGGTACTGGCATCATAAAACATTCTACCATTCCTCTTCTTTTGACTGTGGGCATACTTCATTCTGAAATTATTCGCTTTGATGTCATCTCTTCTCCCCACATACCATTGATTCTGGGGTTACCTTGGTTGCAGCTTCATGATCCAGTTTTCTCATGGTCTAAAGGAGAACTTATTTCCTGGGGAACTACCTGTTTCAAACATTGCCTGCAAAATCCCTCTAAACCATCCTGTCGTAGCTATGGTGGAAGTTCCTGAATCATTGCCCAATTACTATCATGCCTTTAGTGATGTGTTTTCTAAAAAAGAGGCTGAGACGTTACCTCCACACCGGATATTTGACTGTCCTATCGAATTGTATTCAGGGGCTCCTCTACCTAAGGGAAGGACCTATCCCCTCTCTCGTCAAGAAAATGTCTCTCTTGAGGAATACATAAAGGACAACTTAGCCAGAGGATTCATTCGTCCTTCCTCTTCACCTGTGGGTGCAGGTTTTTTCTTCATTGGGAAAAAAGATGGAGGTCTTCGTCCCTGTATTGATTATCGAGCCTTGAATCAGATTACTGTCAAAAACAGCTATCCTTTGCCGCTCATTTCTGAGTTATTCGATCGTCTTCAAGGTGCTTCTATTTTTTCCAAGTTAGATCTCCGTGGGGCCTACAATCTGGTCAGAATCCGTAAAGGAGATGAATGGAAGACGGCATTTAACACTAGATTTGGTCACTATGAGTATCTAGTAATGCCATTTGGATTGTGCAATGCACCAGCAGTATTTCAGCACTTTGTTAACAAAATCTTCAGAGATTATCTAAATCAATTTGTTATCATTTACCTCGATGACATTCTAATCTATTCAAAAACATTACAGGAACATGTACATCATGTAAGACTGGTTCTTCAGAGGTTACGAGACAATTCCCTGTTCACTAAATTGGAGAAATGCTCTTTTCAGCAGAGTTCCATCATTTCTGAATCAGGTTTTGAGATGGATCCTGCTAAACTGTCGGCTATCAAGGACTGGCCCAGACCAACTACTCTCAAATCCCTACAGAGGTTTCTTGGCTTTGCCAATTACTATAGAAAGTTTATAAAGAACTTTGCTGACATCACGTCTCCACTCACTTCTCTTACTAAGAAAAGGCAAAATTGTAAGAACTGGTCCTCTTCGGCAGTACAGGCTTTTGAAATGCTAAAATCAGCATTTTCTTCTGCACCTCTTCTCAGTCATCCAATTCCTGATTTCCAGTTTATTTTGGAGGTTGACGCTTCCTCTATAGCAGCTGGAGCTGTTCTCTCCCAACGTGATCCGACTACCAGCAAGATACATCCTGTGGCGTTCTTTTCGAAAAAATTCAATCCTGCCGAGTTAAATTATGATGTGGGCAATAAGGAGCTTTTGGCTATAAAATTAGCTTTGGATGAATGGAGGCATTGGTTAGAGGGTACCAGTCAACCTTTTTTCATTCTGACAGATCACAAGAATCTTTTATACCTCCAAACAGCTACACGTCTCAATCCTCATCAGGCTCGGTGGGCCTTGTTCTTCTCCAGGTTTAATTTTGTACTTTCCTATGTTCCTGCTTCAATAAATTCCAAGGCAGATGCTTTATCTAGGCAGTTCCAATCTTCTGAACCTTCTCCATTGGATTCAGAACCTATACTATGTCCAGTCAAAGTTTTTGCTCAAGTATCCTCTTTTCCAGTACAGGCTTTACATGCTGCTCAAGTCCGGGTACCATCTTCTTGCAAACTACCTTCTGGTATCCTGTATGTACCCAAAGGATTATGTTTTCAGCTTCTACGTTGGGCTCATGACAACATTTCAGCAGGTCATCCGGGAATAACCAATACATTGTGGAAACTGAAGCAGCATGTTTGGTGGTCCACTATGAGGAGGGATGTTAAGGATTATATTGCTGCTTGTAGTTCTTGTGCTTCGAACAAACAATCTTCTCATCGACCGTTTGGTCTATTACACCCTCTTCCTATTCCTCATTACCCTTGGTCTCACTTATCCATGGACTTTGTTACAGATCTTCCTGTTTCTGCTGGAAATACGACCATTTGGGTAGTGGTGGATCGGTTCTCCAAGTCTGCTCACTTCATACCTCTTCCAGGCTTGCCTACAGCTCAAAGACTTTCTGAACTCTTTGTTCTACATATATCTCATTTACATGGTTTTCCCACTGACATAGTCTCAGATCGTGGAGTCCAATTTGTTTCCAAATTTTGGAGGTCTTTTTGTAAACACTTCAGAATCAACATATCACTTTCTACTGCACACCATCCTCAATCCAACGGACAGACTGAGCGTGTAAATCAAGCCTTGGAATCTTTTCTAAGACATTATGTAGACCATCACCACTCCAACTGGTCTCAGTTATTGCCTTTGGCAGAATTAGCTCACAACTCACGTTATAACGCCTCATTACAGACCTCTCCCTTTAAGGCAGCTTATGGATTTGAACCTAGAACCTTTCCTATGATTACCAGTTCTAATGAAGTCCCTGGAGCAGATCGTATAGTGAAAAATCTCAGTAGTCACTGGCAACTCAATCGTCAAAATCTACTCTCTTCTTCCTTAAGACATAAGAAATATGCTGATCGCAGAAGGTGCAAGGCCCCTTTACTTCGTACTGGAGACAGTATTTTTACCCACCAGATTCATACGTCTAAAACAACCTTGTACCAAGTTGGGTCCTAAGTACATTGGACCTTTTCAAATTGTTTCCAGAGTTTGTTCTTCTGCATACCGCCTGGCCTTACCCAAGACTCTCAAGATCCATCCAGTGTTTCATGTCTCCCTACTCAAGCCAGTCATCTACAATCGGTACTCTATCAAGAGTAAACCACCTCCTCCACTTTCCGTAGAGGGAACTTCTGAGTTTGAAGTCAGCCAGATTCTCGATTCCAAGCTACGGGGCAATCGGCTGTACTACCTGGTCCATTGGAAGGGTTATCCTATCTCTGAACGATCTTGGGAACCAGCCTCTCATGTTCATGCTCCAGCTCTTGTCAAGTCTTTTCACAAGAAATACCCTGCCAGGCCCGGTCGGGTCCCCCGGAGGGGTCCTTGAGGAGGGGGCACTGTCACGCTCAGCTGCTGGGAAGCTCTGCAGTCCTCTCTGTGTGCTTGATTGACAGGTGTCTGAGCCACCCCTTCCTGATGATGTCACAACCAGGCTTTTTATTCTGGCTTCCTGTTTCTCCAGTGTCTGTTTGTTTGTTAACTTTGAGGCTTCTGTTAGGATTTCGCTGAGGAATCTCTCTAAATTCTGCTTTTCTGTTGCCAATCTCTTCAAGGACTTACTATGCTGGATTAACCTTCAACCTCCTGAATACCTGTCTCCAAACAATGCAAGTACTGTTTGTTTTGTTAAACTTTCAAACTTCCTGTTTACCTGCTGCAAACCCTGCATATTCAGACTACTCTGTGTAGTGCAAACTATTCAAATACTGTTATTTCTGTGAATCCTTCAATCTGCATGTTTACCTGTTTCCAAACTCTGCAAATACTATTATTCAGTGTAAACCTTCAAACTGCTGGATATCCTGTTGCCAATCTCCACAAGTACTGATTATCTGTGTTAACCTTCAAACTACCAGCTTACCTGTTGCTATCACTGCAAGTTCTGACAACACAGTGTTAACCTTCAAACTACCTGATTTATGTTATTAATTCTGCAAGTTCTGACTACACAGTGTTTACCCTCAAACTGCCTGATTACCTGTTGCATACTCTGCAAAGACTGTCTACACAGTGTTAACTCTCAAACTGCCTGATTACCTGTTGCATACTCTGCAAAGACTGTCTACACAGTGTTAACTCTCAAACTGCCTGATTACCTGTTGCATACTCTGCAAAGACTGTCTACTCAGTGTTAACCCTCAAACTGCCTGATTACCTGTTGCATATTCTGCAAAGACTGTCTACACAGTGTTAACCTTCAGACTGCCTGATAACAAATGACCTACTCCTGCATTATTTACTGTTTCCTGTTTTACCCTTCTTCTGTCTGAGTATAAGTGACTATCCCTGCTCTCCTGATTCTGTGGAAGGCATTTCCTGAAACCAGTTCCTTATTCAGAAGTCTATCTGGCTGATATCATGAATTACTTTGGCACAGGCTAACCCTGCTCCATATCGTGAGTACTTTGTTTTTTGGAGGTTGTCGTGGGGTCACGTCCTGGATTAAACTCAGAGTGCAAGGGTGTTGTTTAAGTTCGCCCTTGCATTTGGGTCTACTTCTGGATATTTCCTAACCTGACAAATCCTTTAGATCCACTGTAGTCATATATTGACCCTCCTGGATCAGTGGTAGGATGGTACGAATAGTTTCCATCTTGAACGACGGAACTGTGAGGAATTTGTTTAAGATCTTTAGATCTAAAATTGGTCTGAAGGTTCCCTCTTTTTTGGGAACCACAAACAGATTTGAGTAAAAACCCTGTCCCTGTTCCTCCTTTGGAACTGGATGGATCACTCCCATAACTAGGAGGACTCGTACACAGTGTAAGAATTCCTCTCTCTTTATCTGGTGTGCAGATAATTGTGAAAGGTGAAATCTCCCTTTTGGGGGGGAAGCTTTGAAGTCCAGAAGATATCCCTGGGACATAATTTCCAACGCCCAGGGATCCTGAACATCTCTTGCCCACGCCTGGGCAAAGAGTGAAAGTCTGCCCCCTACTAGATCCGTTCCCGGATAGGGGGCCGTTCCTTCATTCTGTCTTAGAGGCAGCAGCAGGCTTTTTTACCTGCTTACCTTTTTTCCATGTCAGGTTTGGTCTCCAGACCGTCTTGGATTGAGCAAAAGTTCCCTCTTGTTTATTATTAGAAGAAGTTGATGCCGCACCTGCCTTGAAGTTTTGAAAGGCACGAAAATTAGACTGTTTGGCCCTAGATTTGGACCTATCCTGAGGAAGGGCATGACCTTTTCCTCCAGTGATATCAGCAATAATCTCCTTCAACCAGGCCCTAATAGGGTCTGCCCTTTGAAGGGAATGTTAAGTAGCTTAGATTTTGAAGTCACGTCAGCTGACCATGATCTAAGCCATAGCGATCTGCGCGCCTGTATAGCAAAACCAGAATTCTTAGCCGTTAGTTTAGTCAAATGAACAATGGCATCAGAATAAAAGAATTGGCTAGCTTAAGTGCTCTAAGTTTGCCAAGTATGTCATCCAATGGAGTCGCTACCTGTAAAGCCTCTTCCAGAGACTCAAACCAGTACGCCGCAGCAGCAGTGACAGGGGCAATGCATGCAAGGGGCTGTAGGATAAAACCTTGTTGAATAAATATTTTCTTAAGGTAACCTCTAATTTTTTATCCATTGGATCTAAAAAAAAAAAAAAAAAGCACAACTGTCCTCGACAGGGATAGTAGTACGCTTTACTAGAGTAGAAACTGCTCCCTCCACCTTAGGGACTGTCTGCCATAAGTCCCATGTGGTGGCGTCTATTGGAAACATTTTTCTAAAAATAGGAGGGGAAGAGAATGGCACACCTGGTCTATTCCATTCCTTATTAATAATTTCTGTAAACCTTTTAGGTATTTGGAAAAACATCAGTACACACCGGCACTGCAAAGTATTTATCCAGTCTACACAATTTCTCTGGCACTACAATGGTATCACAGTCATTCAGAGCAGCTAAAACCTCCCTAAGCAACACGCAGAGGTGTTCAAGCTTAAATTTAAATGTAGAAATATTAGAATCAGGTATCTTTCCTGAGTCATTAACATCACCCACTGACTGAAGCTCTCTTTCCTCAGCTTCTGCATATTGTGAGGCAGTATCAGACATGGTTCTTAAAGCGTCAGTATGCTCTGCATTTTGTCTCACCCCAGAGCTATCTCGCTTACCTCTAAGTTCAGGTAGTCTGGCTAATACCGCTGACAGTGTATTATCCATGACTGCCGCCATGTCTTGTAAAGTAAACACTATGGGTGCCCTAGATGTACTTGGCGCCATTTGAGCGGGAGTCCCTTAAGCGGGAGTCAAAGGGTCTGACACGTGGGGAAAGTTAGTCGGCATAACTTCCCCCTCGTCAGATTCCTCTGGTGATACATTTTTTAAAGACAGAAAATGATCTTTATTGCATAAAATGAAATCAGTACATTTGGTACACATTCTAAGAGGGGGATCCACCATGGCTTTTAAACATAATAAACAAGGAGTTTCTTCTATGTCAGACATGTTTATACAGAATAGCAATGAGACTAGCAAGCTTGGAAAACACTTTAAATCAAGTTAACAAGCAAATATAAAAAACGGTACTGTGCCTTTAAGAGAAACAAATTTTGTCAGAATTTGAAAAACAGTGAAAAAATGCAGTAAATCAAACTAATTTTTTACAGTGTGTATAATAGGCTAACAGAGCATTGCACCTACTTGCAAATGGATGATTAACCCCTTAGTTCAAAAAACGGATCAAAAAAATGAAATAGACGTTTTTTTAACAGTCACAACCAACTGCCACAGCAAGCTGTGGCCCTACCTTCCCCAATAAACGACTTTGGAAAGCCTTTGGGCCCTTTAGAGATGTCCTATAGCATTCAGAGGGCCTTTGAGGAAAGCTGGATGTCACAGTTTGTAATTTTAACTGCACCAACTGTAACTTTTATACTACAACAGTGGAAATTGTTTCTAGTCAAAATTTAAGCCAGCCATGTGGAAAAAACTAGGCCCCAATTAAGTTTTACCACCAAAGCATATATAAAAACGATTAAACATGCCAGCAAACGTTTTATATTGTAAATATCATAAGGGTATTACCCCTGGGAGTAAGCATGATACCAGTCGTTATTAAATCACTGTATTCAGGCTTAACTTACATTAATCCGGTATCAGCAGCATTTTCTAGTGTTTTCCATCTCTAGAAAAAATTATAACTACACATACCTGATAGCAGAATAAACTGCACGCCATTCTCTCGCTGAAGTTACCTCATCTGTGTAATCCCCTCAGACATATGTGAGAATAGCAATGGATCTTAGTTACAACCTGCTAAGATCATAGAAACCTCAGGCAGATTCTTCTTCTATTTACTGCCTGAGATAAAATAGCACAACTCCGGTACTATTTAAAAATAACAAACTTTTGATTGAAGAAAATAAACTAGCTATATTTAACCACTCTCTCCTACAACGTCCTAGCTTGTTGAGAGTTGCAAGAGAATGACTGGCTATGACAGTTAGGGGAGGAGCTATATTACAGCTCTGCTGTGGGTGTCCTCTTGCAACTTCCTGTTGGGAATGAGAATATCCCACAAGTAATGGATGATCCGTGGACTGGATACACCTTACAAGAGAAATTTACCTCACTGACAATCTCGACAGCATATACAGGGCAAATTATATCCCAATTAAAATGGTGATTATACAAGATTCCTTATCCTGGAGCTCTAAACGACTCTCATGGATGGGACGCATTAATACTAATAAAATAAACATATTTCCCAGACTCCTTTATGTAATGCAAACACTCCCTATTCCCTTACCTCATTGATACATAGTACAAATATAACAGCTGTTCAGCTCCTTTATATGGAATAGGAAGCCACCCAGAATTAACAAAAACACTATGTCATTGTATAAAAATCAGGGGGGGTTGGGTGTCCCGGACTTAGAATCATACAGAACGTCTATATTTCTTCAAAGAGTTATGGACTGGAAGATACATGGAGAATTGAAAAGATGGGTTCCTTTGGAACACAAAATTAACCAGGGATTAAGCCTATAACAACTTTGCTGAAACCCAGAGTTTTCAAACATAACTAAACTAATTACAAACCTTATCACAAAACAAACATTTAAACAAGGGTAAATAGGCAAAACCCTTGCTTATCTACAAGGCTGGGACCTATAACATCGCTCCTAGATAACATGGAATCACCCCTAAATAAAATGGGACTTTACAAAACACTAGAAATCCAAAAGAAAGACATCTCCATACACCATAGATATAGACAAACGAATCCATCTGCACCCAAAACCAGCTAATAGATAGAGGATATGCTTGGGCAATTAACTGTTTTACATATAGGAGACTACACAACTACATAACCATACATAAACATACCCATAAACATGAATCGCTTGCTCCCCAACTTAAAAAGACTCTATATATCTAACACTCCTTTTCGCCACTCTTTAACAATTATATACTCTATGGAAATCTAGGAAAAGGAGTTAGGAATGATAATTCTACCTCAAACAGCTAATAACATTTTCACTAACACAAAATCATCATCCATCTCTTCGTCTATTCTAGAAATTAACTATACAATCCTACATTGCTGGTATCTAACCCCCAGGAGACTACATTGCCTATTCTCCAAAACCAGTAACCATTGCTGGAGATGCGGCCATGTAGGAAGCGGTATGGGTCATATGTGGTGGTGGTGTTCCTCTAATATGGTTATTGAACAAATCTCTTAAACTCCCCTCCAAACCCACACAAATACTTTTCCAAATCATGGCGAATAGTGCACCTGTCCTGGTCGCCAGGAAATGGAAATTACTAGAGGTTCCTGACCTGACAATGTGGAGGAAAAAGGTTACAGAACTTATAGAATTAGAGGAGTATGACTCCTTTAAATTAGGTAAAAGAGACAACTTTATCGAAGTTCAAATGTTGTGGGAGCAACACATCAAAACACACACCAATACCCCACTAGACAGACCATAATAAAGCTCACTTTCCACCTTAGGGAAGCGGTGGAGGACAAACACCAGAAGCAGAATTATTTTGCTGTAGTTATAAACCATCAGGCCTGATACACCCACACAATAGTTTTATTGTAGAGAAATATTTAGCTAAATGCAAAGAATCTGTATCAACAATTCACAACTTGTATTTTCACATTATGATTATGTGTGCTGTAAAAGGATTCTTAATAAACAAATTTCAACAAAAAAACAAAACGTTTAAGTTTTTATTACTCTGGTTAGAATGGTTTCAGCATGTAGAAAACAGCTGATTTTTTTGTTTGTTTTAACAAATACAGACCCAGACGTAAAATTGACAATGAAAATCCCTAACATGCCACTCTTTTGGGAAGCTGTGAAATGTCAGGACTGTAGAATGTTCCAGTATAGGGGCCGAATTATCATTGTGCGAGCGGACATGATACGATATTGCGGATCATGTCCGCTGCACATCAATAAATGCAGACACCATACGCTCTTAGCATTTATCATTGCACCAGTAGTTCTTCTAGAATGAAGGTTCCTTTAAATGACGTCATCCAAGATGGCGTCCCTTAGATTCTCATTGGCTGATAGATTGAGCTTGCAATAGCCAATAGAATGCAAGCTCAATTCTATTGGCTGATTGCAACAGCCAATAGGATTTTTTCAACCTTAATTCCGATTGGCTAATAGAAATCTATCAGCCAATCGGAATCTAAGGGACGCCATCTTGGATGACGTCATTTAAAGGAAACTTCATTGTAGAAGAAGAAGTCGATGGAAGAGGATGCTCCCCGCCCGATGTCTTGAAGATGGAGCCGCTCCATGCCAGATGGATGAAGATAGAAGATGCCGTCTGGATGAAGACTTCTGTCCGGTTGGATGAAGACGTCGGCCTGCTTGGATGAAGACTTCTGCCGGCTTCGATTAGGACTTCTGCCGCTTCATTGAGGATGGATGTCGGATCTTCAGAAACTGTAAGTGGATCTTCGGGTGTTAGTGTTAGGCTTTTTTAAGGGTTTATTGGGTGGGTTTTAATTTTAGAGTAGGGTTTGGGCTTTTGAAAAAGAGCTAAATGCCCTTTTAAGGACAATGCCCATACAAATGCCCTTTTCAGGGCAATGGGGAGCTTAGGTTTTTTAGATTAGGTTTTTATTTGGGGGGTTGGTTGTGTGGGTGGGGGTTTTTACTGTTGGAGGTATTTGTATTTTTTATTTGCAGGTAAAAGAGCTGATTTCTTTGGGGCAATGCCCCACAAAAGGCCCTTTTTAAGGCTCATTGTAGTTTATTGTAGGCTATGGGTTTTTGTATTTTGGGGGGATTTTTTATTTTCATAGGGCTCTTAGATTAGGTGTAATTAGTTTAAATATTTGATCATTTATTTTTAATTTTTTTGTAACTTAGTGTTTATTTTTTTTTTGTAACTTAGTGTTTGTTATTTTTTGTAACTTAGTTGTTAGTTTTTTGTAACTTTGTAATTTGTAATAGTAGATTTAAATAATTTGAGTAGGGTTTTTAAATATATAATATAGTTAATTTAAATGGTAGTTTAATATAATTTTAGTATAACAGTTAGGATAGATTAATTATTAGTTTAATATAGTTTAATGTAATTTTAGTATAACAGTTAGGGTAGATTAATTAATAGTTTAATATAGTTTAATTTAAATATAAAGGTACGTTTCAATTTATTATAAGATAGGGATGAGTTAATATTTAATATAAAGTTAGCGGGTTGCTAGGTTTAGGGTTTAATAGGTTAATTTAATTTATGGTGATGTGGGGGGCTGGCGGTTTAGGGGTAAATAGGTTTAGTAAGTGGTACTGATGTGGGAGGCCAGGGGTTTAGGGGTTAATAACTTTATTTAGTTGCGGTGGGCTGCGGGATAGGGGTTAATACTTTTATGTAGGTGGCGGCGGTGTCGGGGCAGCAGATTAGGGGTTAATAAGAATAATGTAGGTGGCGGCGGTGTTGAGAAGCGGTGGAATAGGGGTTAATAAGTGTAAGTGGCAGCGATGTCGGGGTGGCAGATTAGGGGTGTTTAGACTCGGGGCTTATGTTAGGGTGTTAGGTGTAAACGTAACTTTTATTTTCCCATAGGAATCAATGGGATACTGGGCAGCAGCGAACATGAGCTTTCGCTGCTTTCAGACTCCCATTGATTCCTATGGCATCCACCGCCTCCAGGGCAGCGGTTTGAAAAGCAGGTACGGTGGGCTGAAATAGTGACGAGCGTACCTGGTAGATATTTGATAAATGGCAAAAGTAGTCAGATAGTGCCGAATTTGCATTCGGAACATCTGCAATGACGTAAGCATCGATCTGTGTCAAACTGAGACTGGCGAATCGTATGTTACGTCACAGATATCAACTTTTGCCGGTCTGTAGACTTTGATAAATAAGGGGAATCAAGCTCGCCACAATTACGCTGTGGAATTCCAGCGTATTTGCGGTTGACGGCTTGATAAATAGGCCTCAATGTGAATACCTTTTCTAGGTTCTGCTGCAAATTTCACATAACCACAGAACTTCACTATATGTGTTTCTCTTTTTCCCCCTGAGGTTCACCTGCTGAGCATTACCCCCGTGATTACCTGGGACTTTTATCCTTTTTTGTGCACCATCACATTTGTTTTTGTATTTTATTATTTCTTATATTGTGATTTAAGCAAGTTTAAATATTGTTTTTTTGTACATATGAAAAATACATCTGTCAGGGTTCTTAGAATGGAACATTATACAAAACATTTCTTTAAACAACCCCTGACATATGTATTTTTCATAAGTGTATATGGCAACCTTACTCATGTTAAAATTTGTCTTTGTAACATTCCTTGAGGGACTTTGCAGTACTGACAAGACTTAGATAATCTCACCAGGACAGGGAGCTTTAGATCACAAGCAGGTGTATTGCATTTAGTTACCATGTTAGAGATCGGTATGAGACTTAGACCCTAATATACAAGTTTATATCTCTTGTTACGTAGGTGACGAGGCTAAAGGTAATACAAAAAAAATAGCTTTTGTTGATCCCATGGCTTGCTGTAAACTAGCTACTCATTTTCATAACTACTATTTTTCTCTGACTGAGGACAGCAATAACACAGTAGTATATGTGAGTGTTCTATCTGCAATATGATCTGTTCCTCATGTAGAGGAATCGCCAGTGCCACAACAGAAGACATGAACGTTATGGAAACCTCATGCTAACTGTGATCTATAAAAAATAGCAAATTCATCTAAAAACACAAGTGTAAAAATATAATTTAAAAAAGTATTTTATTTTATTAGTAGATTATGACATTCACTTATATGGGCTAGAATACAAGGGGAACACAAATGCTTGGGCCTTATCTTGGGCTTGGTCTCGAGCAAAGAATAACAGATCTAATAAAACAATTGGATGGTTAAAATTTTCAACCCAAATCTTTTTTAGAGCTCTCTTTACTTTAGTAGATAATGCACAGAGCACTATTTCTGTACTCATTGAGCTTGTATTAAAAGTGATCAATTAACGCCTTAAGTCATATGGACGTAGATACTACATCACAGGGTACTTTGCTTAGCTAGCATACCCTGTTGACGTAGTACATACGTACAACCTTCTGCCTAATGCTAAAGTCCCGGCTGTCATCTGCCTTCATACTACAGATACTGCATCCTCACATAGCCCCTCCCCCTAATGCTTCTGTAGCATCCTCACATAGCCCCTTCCTCTAATGCATATGTAGTGAATTCACATATCCCCTCCCCCAATGCGTCTGTAGCATACTCACATATCCCCTCCCCCATTGTGTCTGCAGCATACTCACATATCCCCTCTCTTAATGTGTTTGTAGCATCCTCACATAGCCCCTCCTTTTAAAGCATATGTAGCATATTCACATATCCCCTCCCCTTTATGTCTTTGCAGCATCCTCACATATCCCCTCTCCCTAATGCGTCTGTAGCATCCTCACATATCCCCTTCCCCTTATACGTCTGTAGCTTACTCCCATATCCCCTCTCCCTAATGCGTCTGTAGCATACTCACATATCCCCTTCCCCTTAAAAGTCTGTAGCTTACTCCCATATCCCCTCTCCCTAATGCGTCTGTAGCATACTCACATATCCCCTCCCTACAATGTGTCTGCAGCACCCTCACATATCCCCTCTCCCTAATGTGTCTGTAGCATACTCACATATCCCATCTCCCTAATGTGTCTGTAGCATACTCACATATCCCCTCCCTACAATGTGTCTGCAGCACCCTCACATATCCCCTCTCCCTAATGTGTCTGTAGCATACTCCCATATCCCCTTCCCCTTAAAAGTCTGTAGCTTACTCCCATATCCCCTCTCCCTAATGCGTCTGTAGCATCCTCACATATCCCCTTCCCCTTATACGTCTGTAGCTTACTCCCATATCCCCTCTCCCTAATGCGTCTGTAGAATACTCACATATCCCCTTCCCCTTAAAAGTCTGTAGCTTACTCCCATATCCCCTCTCCCTAATGCGTCTGTAGCATACTCACATATCCCCTCCCTACAATGTGTCTGGAGCACCCTCACATATCCCCTCTCCCTAATGTGTCTGCAGCACCCTCACATATCCCCTCTCCCTAATGTGTCTGTAGCATACTCCCATATCCCCTCTCCCTAATGCGTCTGTAGCATACTCACATATCCCCTCCCTACAATGTGTCTGCAGCACCCTCACATATCCCCTCTCCCTAATGTGTCTGTAGCATACTCACATATCCCCTCTCCCTAATGCGTCTGTAGCATACTCACATATCCCCTTCCCCTTATACGTCTGTAGCTTACTCCCATATCCCCTCTCCCTAATGCGTCTGTAGCATACTCACATATCCCCTTCCCCTTATAAGTCTGTAGCTTACTCCCATATCCCCTCTCCCTAATGCGTCTGTAGCATACTCACATATCCCCTTCCCCTTATAAGTCTGTAGCTTACTCCCATATCCCCTCTCCCTAATGCGTCTGTAGCATACTCACATATCCCCTCCCTACAATGTGTCTGCAGCACCCTCACATATCCTCTCCCCCTAATGCATCTCCAGCATCCTCACAGATCCCCTCTCCCTAATACATCTGTAGTATCCTCACATATCCCCTTCCCCCTAATGTGTCTGCCGCATATTCACATATTCCCTCCCCCTAATACATCTGTAGCACCTTCTCATAGCCCCTTCCCCCTAATATAACTATTATACATGAATAACCAAATAAGGTTTATACACTATTGGCTAATTTGCTACACACATTGGAGAATGGTGAACCTGATTATTGTATAGAGTGTTTCAAAGAACTTTATATGGTTTTCCTTTCTAAAGAAATGTGTATGGGAGATATGAAGGGTTAAGTAGAAAATCAATCAGGCTAACAGCTGTGTGTAGGGGTGTAACAATACAATGGTGTCTTCATTGGTTATGTTTAGTTTATAGGTTAGAGCTCTCAGTCAGTTTTTTAGATGCCTGAGGAGACAGCGTGCCAGCTGAGAAACTAGTTGCAGGATATTAATACATAGTGGGAACTTTCTGTACACTGTGTTTTTATACTATTTTATTAAAAGTGATTTTATACTTATCACTTGACTGAGAGCCTGTTCTTTTGCTGTTGGAGACTACGCCCCTGACGGAGGTTGTGAGAGCCCAAGGACAGTGAGCTGGGGCACTGAGAGATCCCAGTAGGTGCCACTAAGCACGAGTGAGTGCTGCCATACTTGTGAGTACTGGTCTATTGCCATTGTATATATATATATATATATATATATATATACTGCTTGTACGATATTACACTAGGAGGCGCCCTTCTGTGTTTTGTTTGCACCATCACAGATTCCTTTTTTCTGATCCACTTCTGGGAAGGAGCGGCCATTATCTGAGGACAAAGACACCAAGGAGTGCTAAACCAAGTGGCAATTTCATCTTTAGAGACTGATCACACCTTGGACTGATAAGTCATCGCATTTAATATGCAATAATTATAGTCACCATTTATATTTTTTATTGTTATTATATAGTGTTATATTGTCATATTGGTCTGTTTTGCGCCCCCTTGAGTGGTGACGTGGGAATGTCATCAGGTTTGTTTTGAAAATCCTATTGGCTGATGCTATCAGCCAATCAGATTGAAGTTCAATCCGATTGGCTGATCCAATCAGCCAATAGGATTGACCTCACATTCTATTGGCTGATTGGAACAGCCAATAGAATGTGAGGTCAATCCTATTGGCTAATTTGATCAGCCAATCGGATTGAACTTCAATCCGATTGGCTGATTGCCTCAGCCAATATGACTTTTCCTACCTTAATTCCGATTGGCTGATAGGATTCTATCAGCCAATCGGAATTCAAGGGACGGCATCTTGGATGAAGTCATTTAAAGGAACTTTCATTCTTCGTTAGGACTTCGTTTGAAGAGGATGATCCGCGTCAGCTGGATTGAAGATGGACCTGCTCCGCTCCGGAAGGATGAAGATAGAAGATGCCGCCTGGAGAACCTCTTCTGCCCCGATCGGATGAAGACTTCTGCCGAATGGAGGACCACTTGTGTCCGGCTGGGTGAAGACGGCTCAAGGTAGGGTGATCTTCAGGGGGTTAGTGTTAGGATATTTTTAGGGGGGATTGGGTGGGTTTTAGAGTAGGGGTGTGTGGGTGGTGGGTTGTAATGTTGGGGGGGTATTGTATTTTTTTTTTACAGGTAAAAGAGCTGATTAATTTGGGGCAATGCCCCGCAAAAAGCCTTTTTAAGGGCTATTTGTAATTTAGTATATGGTAGGGAATTTTTTTTATTTTTTTTATTTATTTATTTTATTAGGGGGATTAGATTAGGTGTAATTAGTTTTAAAATTTGTAATTTTTTTTTTATTTTCTATAATCTAGTGTTTTTTTTTTGTAATTTAGTTTATTTAATTTAATTGTAATTAATTGTAGGTAGTTTGGGTAATTCATTTATTTATAGAGTAGTGTTAGGTGTAATTTAGGTTAGGGTTTATTTTACAGGTATTGTACCTAGTTAAAATAAGTACAAAGTTGCCTGTAAAATAAAAATAAATCCTAAAATAGCTACAATGTAACTATTAGTTATACTGTAGCTATATTATGGTTTATTTTATAGGTAAGTATTTAGTTTTAAATAGGAATAATTTAGTTAATAATAGTAATTTTCTTTAGATTTATTTAAATTAGATTTAAGTTAGGGGGGTTAGGGTTAGATTTAGGTTTAGGGGTTAATAAATTTAGTATAGTGGCGGTGACGTTGGGGGCAGCAGATTAGGGGTTAATAATTGTAGGTAGGTGGCGGCGACGTTGGGAGTGGCAGATTAGGGGTTAATAAATATAATGTAGGTGTCGGCGATGTTAGGGGCAGCAGATTAGGGGTTCATAGGTATAATGTAGGTGGCGGCGGTGTCCGGAGCGGCAGATTAGGGGTTAATAGTATAATGCAGGTGTCAGCGATGTTGGGGGCGGCAGATTAGGGGTTAATAAGTGTAAGATTAGGGGTGTTTAGACTCAGGGTTCATGTTAGGGTGTTAGGTGTAGACATATTTTTTATTTTCCCATAGGAAACAATGGGGCTGTGTTAGAGGCTGAACGCTGCTTTTTTGCAGGTGTTAGGTTTTTTTTCAGCCGGCTCAGCCCCATTGTTTCCTATGGGGAAATGGTGCACGAGCACGTTTTAGCCAGTTTACCGCTGACTTAAGCAACGCTGGTATTACAGTGAGATGTGGAGCTAAATTTTGCTCAACGCTCACTTTTCTGAGGCTAACTCAGCCATTCAGAAAACTTGTAATACCAGTGTTGTTTTAAGTGAGCGCTGAAAAAAAAAAGGTTCGTTAGCACCGCGCGGCTCTACCGACAAAACTGGTAATCTAGCCGATAGTTAATCTAAAAACGGGAAAGCCTTTTCTACAGGCAAGAAAGGCTTAAAAAGGTTCAAAGTTACACTACTAAGGTAGAAAGACTTTGAAAGATCAGATTACAAGTAGAGCGCTAATTTATTGCGAGCACGTAAACAGGCAAATTTGCGTTCCAAAAAATAACCAGAGAATAGATCTCTGGTTCATTTTCAAAATATCACCCAATTGCCCCCAAAATAAAGTATATTATATTTTTTTTATTAAAAAAAATGTAGTATTTAAAAAAAAAAATCACAGAGCAGTTTTTAGGGGTTAAAGTGAGCGGGTGTGGGGTGTTAGAAAAAAAAAATGCACTGAAAAGTACCTTTACATTGTGGTCTATATGGAACTGTGTGTTCCCTGTAAATATTTTAATATATTAATATACATATACTGTATATTTTAAATCTGCTGACTATCGCTGTGCAACTTACTCCCTTGACGGCATCATTACTTGTAATACCAGCGCACATTAGCATGCCCTGGCATTAATGAGTGAAGCGCAAATATTGAGCTTGCACTCCACTCCTAATCTAATGTGTACAAGTGTCAGTGGAACAGCATAATTTGAGCGATTGCTGTACCCTCAGTATACAAATAAAACTCTTGAGGTCCTTACCAACGCTCCTAGCAAACACGGTGGTCTTGCAGAACCTCAGAAGCGGACTCAAGGCTGTGCAGTTAGTTAGTTGGTTACATTCTGGCATCAGTTTTGGCGTATCACACGTGTAACATAGAAGAGCTTGACCTGCAGAGGGAACAGATATTGAATTAGGGCCAAAGGTGAAATAGTAAAAAATGACTAAATAATAAAAATGAGTTGATAACCCTTTAACCACTTTAATTAATCTATTAACTAAACTATTGTTTAATTGGCTGTGCTATAATAATTATCTTTTTAAAACATTTAAAGGGACATCAAACACTTTGAGATGGGAATATAAAATGATAAATCATGTGTAGATATAAATAGAAAGTAACCTAAGTCACAACATGGCAGCTCCCATTGTTATATAGACACTAAAACTTTACACTTATTTTGAAAATATTTAAACAGCTAATATAACTTTAACCCCTTAAGGGTACCCTGTACGATGTTGATCGATATGTTCTTAAGGACCAGCGACGTACCATGTACGTCACTGCAGTCCTGGGCTTCTCTCTCCCGCTATTTGTAGCAAGATCGCACTATTTCTGCATGCCCCATGAGTGGGGCACTGCAGAAATAGATTTGCAGAGTTACCGATGCAGAGAGGGCCACAGTGGTGGTGCCGATGAATGGTGGGTGGGAGCCATAACAGGGATGCGGGTGGGCGGCCCATCGCTGGAGGGACTTCCGGATCCTGTACCAAAGTGTGCGGGAGTGCACAAGAGGGTGTTCAGGGGGCTATTAAATAATATGTAACAGTCTCTGGGAAGGAGGGAGAGGGCGGGAGGAAGAGGGAGAGGAGGGGAATAAGGTATAAATAATGTTTGGAAAGGGATCTGGGAGGGGAGGTGGTAGGGTATTGAGGGTGGACAGCTACACTACAGAAAATGGGGTATTTATAACAAAAAGCAGAAATTTTGAACAAACTGGGTACTGGCAGACAGCTGCCAGTACCCAAGATGATGGCATATAGGTAGAGGGGGGATAGTTAGAGAGCTGTTTGGGGGGGGGGGGGGTCAGGGAGGTTAGGGGCTAAGGGGGGATTCAACACGGCAGTATAAATATAAATTTAAAAAAAAAAAAAAACTTTCTGCCAGTTCTTAAGATGGTGGTGACAATTGTGAGGTGGGGGAGGGAAGAGAGCTGTTTGAGAGGGGTCAGGGTAAGGGAGGGGTCAGGGGGTGGGATGTGTCAGATGATCTCTACACTACAGCTAAAATTAACCCTACAAGCTACCTAAAGTAACCCCTTTACTGCTGGGCATAATACAAGTGTGATGCTCAGCAGCAATTAGCGGCCTTCTAATTATTATTATTATTATTCTTTATTTATAAAGCGCCAACAGATTCTGCCGCACTGCCCATGGGTATAAGGATAACTGTACAATGGAGAAACAATACGATGAAAGACACAATTTTACAGACAAAATACAGGGGGAATTGAGGGCCCTATTCCCGTGGGAACTTACAATCTAGATGGGTAGGAGGATGGGAAACAGGAGGTGGGGACTGCAAAGGTGAGAATGATATTAGTGAGGAGATAGAGGGCAACTGTTAGTTAAGTGAAGTTAGTTTGTTAATAAGTCGGGTGATAAGCTTCCCTGAACAGAAAGGTCTTTAGGGAACGTTTAAAGGAGGAGAGGTTAGGGGCAAGTCTGACAGCTTGAGGAAGTGCGTTCCAGAGGGTTGGTGCCACACGAGAGAAGTCCTGTAGTCTAGCATGAGAGGAGGTGATGGTAGAAGAGGCAAGGAGTAGATCGTTGTTGGATCTTAGGGGGTGGGCAGGAGTATATTTGTTGATAAGTGAGGACAGGTAGGGTGGGGCAGCATTGGTGAGGGCTTTGTAGGTCAGGGGGAGAATTTTGAATTTAACTCTGTTGTGAATGGGGAATTACAAAAAGTAATGCCAAAGCCATAAATGACTGCTATTACTAAACAAAGGGGATCCCAGAAAAGCATTTACAACCACTTTTGCCATAATTGCACAAACTGTTTGTTAATAATTTCAGTGAGAAACCTAAAGTTTGTGAAAAAGTTAGTAAAAAAGTTAACGATTTTTTTTATTTGATCGCATTTGGCGGTAAAATAGTGGCATGAAATATACCAAAATGGGCCTAGATCAATACTTTGGGATTTCTACTAAAAAAAATATATACATGTCAAGGGTTATTCAGGGATTCCTGACAGATATCAGTGTTACAATGTAACTATCGCTAATTTTGAAATAAAAAATGGTATTGCCCCATAACTTACAAAAAAAGCAAAGAACATGTTAACATTGGGTATTTCTAAACTCAGGACAAAATTTAGAAACTATTTAGCATGGGTGTTTTTTGGTGGTTGTAGATGTGCAACCGATTTTGGGGGTCATCATATTTTATAATTTTTTTATAGTAAATTATAATATGTGATGAAAATAATGGTATCTTTAGAAAGTCCATTTAATGGCGAGAAAAACGGTATATAATATGTGTGGGTACAGTAAATGAGTAAGAGGAAAATAGCCCTGGTCCTTAAGGTTAAGAAATTGAGAAATTGTCTGGTCCTTAAGGGGTTAAAAACGGCATCTACATGTTGTTCTCAGACTAATCTTATCTTTTATTGCATCATTCTATCTGGCCTTTATTTAGTGTTTACTGTCTCTTTAACCTTTTAACGCCGTTATGCCGTTCTATTCCGTCATATTTACACTGGGCTTTAAAGCCGTTATGACGGAATAGAACGTCATATCAAACGGCTGTCCTGAAGCCTTCTGCGCTTCAAGGACTTGATCGCGGTCTGGAGGGCGTTCCTAGGGTTGTAGGGACGCCCCCCAGATGCGATCCAATAATTGAAATCTCGCGATCGTATGCACGATCGCGTAGTTTCAATTTGTCTACATCGGAACAGGTGTTCCGATGTAGACACTTTAACCCTGTCACGAAAGGGTTAAACAAAGGAGGGAAAGATACGTGAGCTTGTGTTAAATACAGATCAATTGCAGAACTGAACTATATACTGCTAAGGACAATGCTACATCTTATCCTAAATTAACTGGTAACCATTTGTTTTAAATCCCTGGTTCTGGATTTTAAGAGCATGCAAATAATATTTACAGCTGAAAGTTACATAAACACAAAGATACAAAGAGTTGCATGGAATACCAGTGGTTAACTTTAAAGGGACATAGAGCCTTGAGTTTTTCTTTCATGATTTCAATAGCACAATCAATTTTACACAATCTTCCAATTTAGTTATATTATCATATTTTCTTTGTTTTCTTGTTATCCTTTGTTGAAAAGCAGGAGTGTAAGCTCAGGAGAGTGCACAGGTCTGCAGCACTAGATGGTAGCAGTTTTGCAACAATGTTATACATTAGCAGGAGCACTAGATGGCAGCAGTTTTATAATAATGTTATACATTAGCAAGAACACTAGATGGCAGCAGTTTTATAACAATGTTATACAGTGGCAAGAGCACTAGATGGCAGCAGTTTTATAATAATGTTATACATTAGCAAGAGCACTATATGGCAGCAGTTTTATAATAATGTTATACATTAGCAAGAACACTAGATGGCAGCAGTTTTATAACAATGTTATACAGTGGCAAGAGCACTAGATGGCAGCAGTTTTATAATAATGTTATACATTAGCAAGAGCACTATATGGCAGCAGTTTTGCAACAATGTTATACATTTGCAAGAGCACTATATGGCAGCAGTTTTTGAACAATGTTATACATTAGCAAGAGCACTATATGGCAGCAGTTTTATAACAATGTTATACATTAGCAAGAGCACTAGATGGCAGCAGTTTTATAACAATGTTATACATTAGCAAGAGCAATAGATGGCAGCAGTTTTGAACAATGTTATACATTAGCAAGAGCACTATATGGCAGCAGTTTTATAACAATGTTATACATTAGCAAGAGCACTAGATGGCAGCAGTTATATAACAATGTTATACATTAGCAAGAGCACTAGATGGCAGCAGTTTTTGCAACAATGTTATACATTAGCAAGAGCACTATATGGCAGCAGTTTTTGAACAATGTTATACATTAGCAAGAGCACTATATGGCAGCAGTTTTATAACAGTGTTATACATTAGCAGGAGCACTATATGGCAGCAGTTTTGCAACAATGTTATACATTAGCAAGAGCACTATATGGCAGCAGTTTTTGAACAATGTTATACATTAGCAAGAGCACTATATGGCAGCAGTTTTATAACAATGTTATACATTAGCAAGAGCACTAGATGGCAGCAGTTTTATAACAATGTTATACATTAGCAGGAGCACTAGATGGCAGCAGTTTTTTAACAATGTTATACATTAGCAGGAGCATTAGATGGCAGCAGTTTTATAACAATGTTATACATTAGCAAGAGCACTAGATGGCAGCAGTTTTATAACAATGTTATACATTAGCAAGAGCACTAGATGGCAGCAGTTTTATAACAATGTTATACATTAGCAAGAGCACTAGATGGCAGCAGTATTATAACAGTGTTATACATTAACAAGAGCACTATATGGCAGCAGTTTTATAACAATGTTATACATTAGCAAGAGCACTAGATGGCAGCAGTTTTATAACAGTGTTATACATTAGCAAGAGCACTAGATGGCAGCAGTTTTATAACAGTGTTATACATTAGCAAGAGCACTAGATGGCAGCAGTTTTATAACAATGTTATACATTAGCAAGAGCACTAGATGGCAGCAGTTTTATAACAGTGTTATACATTAGCAAGAGCACTAGATGGCAGCAGTTTTATAATAATGTTATACATTAACAAGAGCACTAAATGGCAGCAGTTTTATAACAGTCTTATACATTAGCAGGAGCACTATATGGCAGCAGTTTTGCAACAATGTTATACATTAGCAAGAGCACTATATGGCAGCAGTTTTTGAACAATGTTATACATTAGCAAGAGCACTATATGGCAGCAGTTTATAACAATGTTATACATTAGCAAGAGCACTAGATGGCAGCAGTTTTATAACATTGTTATACATTATCAAGAGCACTAGATGGCAGCAGTTTTATAACAGTGTTATTCATTAGCAGGAGCACTATATGGCAGCAGTTTTGCAACAATGTTATACATTAGCAAGAACACTATATGGCAGCAGTTTTTGAACAATGTTATACATTAGCAAGAGCACTATATGGCAGCAGTTTTTGAACAATGTTATACATTAGCAAGAGCACTATATGGCAGCAATTTTATAACAATGTTATACATTAGCAAGAGCACTAGATGGCAGCAGTTTTATAACATTGTTATACATTATCAAGAGCACTAGATGGCAGCAGTTTTATAACAGTGTAATACATTAGCAGGAGCACTAGATGGCAGCAGTTTTATAATAATGTTATACATTAGCAAGAGCACTAGATGGCAGCAGTTTTGCAACAATGTTATACATTAGCAAGAGCACTAGATGGCAGCACTATGTCCTGTCATGCGGCACTTCAGGCATGTGAACTGAACCTACCAAAGTATCTCTTCAACAAAGAATAACATGAGAACAAAGCTAATTTTATAATAGGATTAAATTGGAAAGCTTTTTTAATTGTATTTTCTGAATAATAGAAGAAACATTTTGGGTTTCATGTCCCTTTAATTCTAATTCTAGCATCTGGTCCAGCATTTCACTAGAATTCATTAGTGTCGGCACCGGATTTCCCACACGGCTATTGGCTACGAGGTGGAAACATTACCTCTCAGCCAAATAGTGTTCTGCCGTGGGCTGCCTTTTATTTGTTCCAATGGTAAATCCTAGCTGTTCACAAATGCTTGGATTTATCATCACTTTAATGGCCTTAAAACTTAGGTACATTTCCAGCAACATTTTCTGCCCTACACTATCTTTGACCCCTTAAAGACCGAGGACGTGCCAGGCACGTCCTACATGGGTTGTCAGTTAGTGACCAAGAACGTGCCTGGCACGTCCTCTGGGGTTTCAAGTGGTATTGCACTTCCAGCTGCTTTCAAGGTATTGCAGAAATTTACCCACCGATGCAGAGAGGGCCACTCTGTGGCCCTCCCTGCATCGGCGAGGGTGGGGGTAGGTTATGGAGGGGGGGGCAGCTAAACTACAGAAAAATTTGGATAAAAAAAAACCCCCAAAAAATAATTATATGGCAAACTGGGTTCTGGCAGACAACTGCCAGTAGCCAAGATAGGTAGCGGTGGGGAGGGTTAGAGAGCTGTTTGGGGGGGATCAGGGAGGTTGGAGGGATCCATCACTGCTGAATATATATATATATATATATTTATTTTTAAATAATAAAAAAAAAAGTATTTTATTTTAGTACTGGCAGACTTTCTGCCAGTACTTAAGATGGCGGGGACAATTGTGGGGTGGGGGAGGGAAGAAAGCTGTTTGGGAGGGATCAGGGGGTGGGATGTGTCAGGTGGGAGGCTGATCTCTACACTAAGGCTAAAATTAACCCTACAAGCTACCTAATTAACCCCTTTACTGCTGGGCATAATACACGTGTGGTGCGCAGCGGCATTTATCAGCCTTCTAATTACCAAAAAGCAATGCCAAAGCCATATATGTCTGCTATTTCTGAACAAAGGGGATCCCAGAGAAGCATTTACAACCATTTGTGCCATAATTGCACAAGCTATTTGTAAATATTTTCAGTGAGAAACCTAAAATTGTGAAAAAATGAACGATTTGTTTTATTTGATCGCATTTGGTGGTGAAATGGTGGCATGAAATATACCAAAATGAACCTAGATCAATACTTTGGGTTGTCTACTAAAATATATATATATATATATATATATATATATATATATATATATATATATATATATATATATATATACACACATGTCAAGGGTTATTCAGGGATTCCTGACAGATAGTGTTCCAATGTAACTATCGCTAAATTTTGAGAGACAAAAAAATTGGAAATAGCAAAGTGCTACTTGTATTTATTGCCCTATAACTTGCAAAAAAAGCAAAGAACATGTAAACATTGGGTATTTCTAAACTCAGGACAAAATTTAGAAACTAATTAGCATGGATGTTTTTTGGTGGTTGTAGATGTGTAACAGATTTTGGGGGTCAAAGTTAGAAAAAGTGTGTGTTTTTTTCCATTGTTTCATCATATTTTATATATTTTTTTTATAGTAAAATATATGATATCATGAAAATAATAGACTTGTGCAGCTTCGAAAAATTTGTTTCGGTTCGGATCGATTCGAAATCGGAAAATTTTTAATGAATTAATTTCGGATTCTTTCGGATTCGAAAAAAATTCGGCTGGGTTCGATTTGATTCGGAATTTCGGTAAGTGTTAGGTGGGATGTGCTGTGTATTACACTAGTATTATGTACTGTATATTAGGTTTAACCCATAGCAGAGTGATAAAACCTAATATATACTGTACAATACTAGTGTAATACATGCCCATCCGAATCTCCCAAATAAATTCAAATTGATTAGGATTTATTCGGTAGATTCGGCACTACCGCAATTCGGAAATTCGAATCGATCCAAATCTCCTAATTCGACAAATTTGTCCGAATTTCGATTTGGACTGATTCGAATCGCACATGTCTAATAATAGTATCTTTAGAAAGTCCATTTAACGATGAGAAAAACGGTATATAATATGTGTGGGTACAGTAAATGAGTAAGAGGAAAATTACAGCTAAGTACAAAGACCGCAGAAATGTAAAAATAGCCCTGGTCCCAAACGGTCAACAAATGGAAAAGTCCTCTGGTCACTAAAGGGTTAAACATGACATGAGTCATTGGATGTCCCCTTTCAGCTTGTGACATTTCTGTCCTACTAGATAAGTGTTATTATTGTGAAGTGTCTAGGAGCAACAACAGCCTATCCTTGAAGTGGTAGACCACACACCCTCACAGAGCTGGCATGAGTGCTGATGCGCATATTGTGTAAAAAATCACCTTTAAACTGTGGCATCATTCACTAAAGAGTTCCAAGCAGCTGCTTGCAGCAACGCCAGCAAAATAACTGGACATCAGGAGCTTCAATAAATGGCTTTCCATGGCCAAGCAACTGTGCACAAACCTCACATCAACATGCACAATGTCAAGCGGCAGTTGGACACTTATATATATTATAAGTCAAGGGGTGAAAAAATATCCAAAAATTGTACTAGTCCCAGGAAAAAGCTTACTAGTTTACTAGAACACTATACATTTTAGAGTTGCTATATACTAAACTTTAATACACAGTATATTACTTAAAGGGACACTGTACCCAAACATTTTCTTTCATGATTAAAGGGACAGTCTACACCAGAATTTTTATTGTTTTAAAAGATAGATAATCCCTATATTACCCATTCCCCAGTTTTGCATAACCAACACAGTTATAATAATATACTTTTAACCTCTGTGATTATCTTGTATCTAAGCCTCTGCAAACTGCCCCTTTAATTCAGTTATTTTGACAGACTTGCAGTCTAGCCAATCAGTGCCTGCTCCCATATAACTTCACGTGCACGAGCACAGTGTTATCTATATGAAATACGTGAACTAACACTCTCTAGTGGTGAAAAGCTGTTAAAATGCATTCTGAAAAGAGGTGGCTTTCAATGTCTAAGAAATTAGCATATGAACCTCCTAGGTTAAAGGATTACTTTCTGTTATAATTTGTAAGCTAAACAACTAACGTATTAAAGTTAATAAACATTAATTAAAACCTACTGACCTATATTTTCTAAAAAACGAAGTTTCATAACGTTCTAAAAGTTATATCTTTTATTCGCCGATGATGTCAAGTTATCCTGCCCACTATTTTCAGCACTGCATGTTCAAAATACTTAAACCAATAACGTTGTGTTTAAAGCGCCATTTTGAAACCTAGGTATTGTAAACGGATTGGTACAGAGCAAAGGATACCCACGGAGTGGGTTTGGAAAACAATTAAATTTGCAGACAAGATTTCTGATATACGGTAGAGATATGTTAATGAAATGCTATTGATAAAAAGCGTATTTGGGGTAGTTAGTTAGTAACAGGCATAGAAAATATTTACTTACAGTGGCCCTTTAAGCTTTCAACTAAGAATACCAAGAGAACAAAGCAAAATTGGTGATAAAAGTAAATTGGAAAATTGTTTAAAATTACATTCTCTATCTGAATCATGAAAGTTTATTTTGGCCTAGACTGTCCCTTTAAGGTAGAGAATACAATTTTAAACAATATTCCAATTTACTTCTATTTCCTAATTTGCTTCATTCTTTAGATATACTTTAATGAAGAAATAGGAATGCACACAGTGAACCAATCACAGGAGGCATATATGTGCAGCTACCAATCAGCAGCTACTAAGCATATCTAGATATGCTTTTCAGCAAAGAATATCAAGAGAATGAAGCAAATTAGATAATAGAAGTAAATTAGAAAGTTGTTTATAATTGTATGCTCTTTCTAAATCATGAAAGAAAAAATTTGGGTTTCATGTCCCTTTAAATATGAAAACCGTACATATACGGATTTAATCTTGTGAAGGTTTAACACACTGAGATCTGGGTTTGTACAGACCTCAGTGTGCTGATGCTGAACTTTCACAAGAATAAATCTGGCCCCCTAAAATAGAAAATGTATCTTCGGCATCCGTTTGCATCTAAAGTGCATAATTGCACATATATATATAATATGGAACTCCTGGTTCAGAGTTTAAAGTGACAGAAAAGTAATTTTTCTCTCCTGATTCAAGTTGAAAATGTATTTTTAAACATCTTCCCATTTAACTTCTAACATCTAATTTGCTTAGTTATCTTGGTATTTTTTGCTGAAAAGCATACCTAGATAGACTTAGTAGCCAAAATGCACTACTGGGAGCTAGCTTCTGATTGGGAGATGCACATAAATGCCTTTTGTCACTGGTTCACCTGATGTGTTCAGCTAGCAGCCAGTAGTGTATTTTCACTTCAACAAAAGACAACAAGAGAATGAAGCAAATATAACGGAAGTAAATCCTATAATATAAAAGGCCAAGTGTGTTTGTCCGAAGCTGTCATGTGCAGTAGAGACAGCACATCTGGCCTTTGAGTCTTTAATCCCTAGCTGATCTGCAGCCAAAGTGGGCGTTACCAGGCGCAAGTTGGGGGCGTGGCCGGCGTAAAGGGGGCGTGACCATGCGTGAATTGCGGTGAAGGAGCATGGCCGGGCGTTAAGGGGCGTGGCCAAGCGCAGTTGCGCGATAGAAGGGAGAGAGGTAGAGAGGGGAGAGAGAGAGGGGGGAGAGAGAGAGGGGGGTGGAGAGATAGAGAAGGGAGAGAGAGAGAGGGGAGAGATAGAGAGAGAGAGAGGGGAGAGAGAGAGAGAGGGGGGGAGAGAGAGAGAGAGGGGGGGAGAGAGAGAGAGGGGGGAGAGAGAGGGGGGAGAGAGACAGAGAGGGGAGAGAGAGAGGAGGAAAGAGAGAGAGAGGAGAGAGAGGGGAGAGAGAGAGGGGGGAGAGAGAGAGAGAGAGGGGAGAGAGAGAGAGAGAGAGAGAGAGAGAGGGGAGAGAAAGAGAGAGGGGAGAGAGGGGAGAGAGAGGAGAGGGGAGAGAGAGGAGAGGGGGGAGAGAGAGGAGAGGGGGGAGAGAGAGGAGAGGGGGGAGAGAGAGGAGAGGGGGGAGAGAGAGGAGAGGGGGGAGAGAGAGGAGAGGGGGGAGAGAGGAGGGGGGAGAGAGAGGGGGGAGAGAGAGCAAAAGAGAGGGGGAGAGAGCGCAAAAGAGAGGGGGGGGGAGAGCACAAAAGAGGGGGTAGAGAGAGCTCAAAAGAGAGGGGGGAAGAGTGCAAAAGAGAGGGGCGAGAGAGAGCGCAAAAGAAAGGGGGAGAGAGCGCAAAAGAGAGGGGGGAGAGAAAGCGGAAAAGAGAGAGGGGGGGAGAGCGCAAAAGAGAGGGGGAGAGAGCACAAAAGAGAGGGGGAGAGAGCACAAAAGAGAGGGAGGAGAGAGTGCAAAAGAGAGGGAGGAGAGAGAGCGCAAAAGAGAGGGGAGAGAGAGGGAAGAGAGAGGGGGGAGAGCGCAAAAGATATGGGGGAGAGAGCGCAAAAGAGATGGGGGAGAGAGAGAGTGCAAAAGAGATAGGGATGAGAGAGAGCGCAAAAGAGAGGGGGAGAGAGAGAGCGCAAAAGAGAGGGGGAGAGAGAGAACGCAAAAAGAGAGGGGGAGAGAGAGAGCGAAAAAGAGAGGGGGAGAGAGAGAGCGCGAAAGAGAGTGGGAGAGAGAGAGCGCAAAAGAGAGGGGGAGAGAGAGAGCACAAAAGAGGGGGAAGAGAGAGCGCAAAAGAGAGGGGGGGAAGAGTGCAAAAGAGAGGGGGGAGAGAGAGCGCAAAAGAAAGGGGGAGAGAGCGCAAAAGAGAGGGGGGAGAGAAAGCGGAAAAGAGAGAGGGGGAAGAGTGCAAAAGAGAGGGGGAGGGAAAGGGCAAAAGAGAGGGGGGAGAGAGAGCGCAAAAGAGAGGGGGGAGAGAGAGCACAAAAGAGGGGGGGGAGAGAGAGCACAAAAGAGGGGGTAGAGAGAGCTCAAAAGAGAGGGGGGAAGAGTGCAAAAGAGAGGGGCGAGAGAGAGCGCAAAAGAAAGGGGGAGAGAGCGCAAAAGAGAGGGGGGAGAGAAAGCGGAAAAGAGAGAGGGGGGAGAGCGCAAAAGAGAGGGGGAGAGAGCACAAAAGAGAGGGGGAGAGAGCACAAAAGAGAGGGAGGAGAGAGTGCAAAAGAGAGGGGAGAGAGAGCGCAAAAGAGAGGGGAGAGAGAGCGCAAAAGAGAGGGGAGAGAGAGGGAAGAGAGAGGGGGGAGAGCGCAAAAGATATGGGGGAGAGAGCGCAAAAGAGATGGGGAGAGAGAGAGCACAAAAGAGAGGGAGGAGAGAGAGCGCAAAAGAGAGGGGAGAGAGAGGGGGGGAGAGAGCGCAAAAGATATGGGGGAGAGAGCGCAAAAGAGATGGGGGAGAGAGAGAGCGCAAAAGAGAGGTGGAGAGAGAGAGGGGGAGAGAGAGCGCAAAAGAGAGGGGGAGAGAGAGCGCAAAAGAGAGGGGGAGAGAGAGAGCGCGAAAGAGAGGAGGAGAGAGCGCAAACGAGAGGGGGAGAGAGAGAGCGCAAACGAGAGGGGGAGAGAAAGAGCGCAAACAAGAGGGGGTGAGAGAGAGCGCAAAAGAGAGGGGGGAGAGAGAGAGCGCAAAAGAGAGGGGGAGAGAGAGCGCAAAAGAGAGGGGGAGAGAGAGAGCGCGAAAGAGAGGAGGAGAGAGCGCAAAAGAGAGGGGGAGAGAGAGAGAGCAAAAGAGAGGGGGAAGGAGAGAGCTTCAAAAAATGTACTGCAAAAAATTGCCTGTGTGAACGGGCTTTAGCACTAGATTGTTTATAATTTGTTTATAAAGTTGTTTATAATTGTGTGTCCTGTCTCATCCATACACCCATCTCACACAGACATTTGTAATTATAAATACAAAATGCAAAGCCTAATTGTTGTTTTTTGTAAAAAGGGCTGAACATGGACATTCCATGGGAGTAAATGAAAATGTCTCTAATCCCAGTGTAATTCTGTAAAGATTTTCACACTGCAGATCTCAGTGTTTTCTTGCCAACTAAGCTTTTCTCAAAAACACTACAAATACTTATAACCCTAATAGAAAAACACATGCATATGAAACTATAGGCCAGTGCTTTCCAAACTGTGTGTCGTGACACATTAGTGTGTCGGTAGCAGTGTGTAGGTGTGTCCCTGCTTCAGCACTAATTATTTTGAATTTAACATTCTTTTAAAAAAAAATTTTTGGTTTCCGACTTTCCGCCTGCCTGCTACGCATATCACATGGTTGACACGTGATTGATACCTAATGGTTCACAGATCATCTTAAAGGGACACTGTACTCAAAAATTTTCTTTCGTGATTCACATAGAGCATGCATTTTTAAGCAACTTTCTAATTTACTCCTATTATCAAATTTTCTTCATTCTCTTGGTATGTTTATTTGAAAAGCAAGAATATAAGTTTAGATGCCGGCCCATTTTTGGTGAACAACCTGAGTTGTCCTTGCTGATTGGTCAGCACCAATAAACAAGTGCTGTCCATGGTCCTGAAGCAAACATTTGCTGGCTCCTTAGCTGAGATGCCTTCTTTTTCAAATAAAGATAGCAAGAGAACAAATTAAAATTGATCATAGAAGTAAATTAGAAAGTTGCTTAAAATTGCATGCTCTAGAAAATTGCTGCTTTATCGAGGTTCCGGTGGAGGAGGAGCTACATGCAGGTGCTGCACAGGTGCTGCACAGGTGCTGCTTAGCTCGTCTCTCCAGTCACTGGGAAATTGGTGGAAGGCTCCCGCACCAGCTCCAGGCTTTGGGGCTATTCCCCTGACAGATACCGCAGATCTACTCCAGAACCTCGCAGTGGCACGCCATCCCACTGTGCTGAGCCCCTTTGCTGGCTAATTGGTACCCCTGACTACAGTTTGTGCCCACCGTCCATCTGGCTTTGGAAGCAATTTGAGGCTGTCGGTGCCTCAGCTGGCTGTTCCTGATCCTACTTTGTGGTCCCGCTACCCCTCTGAGGTCCAGCTCCCCCCCCCTCCGTGCGACTACCACCCCTGATTGAACTATCTCTACAACAACAACCCGCAGCTTTCTCAACTTACCTGTTGCCCCTTTGGTCTCGGCGGGTCTCGCCGCCCTGGGCTCGTCCCTCCCCCTCCCCCACCGGTGCTGCGCGGGAGGGAGTTGGACTCGGACGGGCTGCTGGATCTGGCGTGTGGGCGCCTCTTCGCCTCGCTGCCCGCTTGGAGCGGAGCTATCCTCTCCCCCCCCACCGGTGCTGCGTGGGGGGAGTTGCCTGTGTTCTCTGTTTGGGGCGGAGGAACTCTGGTCCTGCTGATCTCGACTAGTCCTGCGGCGGCTCGGAATCGGATGCCGCGGGTGGTAGGTGGACCAACAGCGCAGGAGGGGGTGAGTGAGTCTCTTCTAAAAAGTAGCGTGATATACACTGAACGGTAACGGTAAAAAACCGCAGAATTCACAAGAAGACACTGTTATTATGGAACAATGCTGAGGCGGGATAGTTGAACCTGACACATAGAACTGATGACTGCATAAATTGAAGGGGCATTATAAGAAATCTCTACTTAAATTAAATGGACATATATCTGAGTTGGGGCATTTTTGAAATATCTCAGACTGAGAACACTACAAATTCCAGTTTAATAGACTGCCTAACGATTTGACTAGATCCATGTTCATATATGTTACAAGAGGACATTTCTAACATAGTGTAACATTGAAACAAGATAGCAAATACAGTTTTGTAGTTAAGTCTAATTGATGCACGTTGGATTGAGAATACTACAAAACCTTAATTTAACAGGTTGTTTAATGCTGTAATCAAACTTCTGTCCTCATATGTTACTGGATTTGTTTTTCCTTCTTTCTCCTTCCACCTCTCTGCTTCCTTTCTTTTCCTACCTTTTTTGCCTAAAACATAGTGTAATAATACAGATGGTTGTATTCCTAATCTCATTATGTGCTTAGTAATAGGGGTATAGGTAGTAACCCCTTACCCTGCAAAATAATTGCAGAAACTAATACAGCGCTAGATACATCACAGGGGTTAAAAAAAAAGGGGTGTTTAATTGAGATCCTGCACGGACCTAGAAAAAAGCTCTGCATATTACTACTGGCTCAAAAACAGATAGTCTCATACATCCACTTTTTTTCTTTTTTTACTTAAAAGACTGAAAGTCTTTGACCACATTATATTGAAGACTACTGATCTATAAGAAAACAAATACAAATTTAGCACTGGGTAATAACTGTGAGACCTAGATCTTTGAAAGGTCTCATCTTGTAGTTCCCCCTAACATCAAAATATTTGAAAGTACTAGGAATTTGCCCTTTTTTTTTTTTTTTTTTTTTTTTTTTGTTTGTTTTTCCCCTCTCTCCCCTCCCCCACTTAGACTCACAAACCACTTTACTCACACACTATAAATAAGATTCTCACACACACAGTTCTCAACCTTCAATCGGCTTACTCCTAGCACTCACTTCCTTGACTGTTTGTTTTTTTTTTTTTTTTTTTTTCTAAGGGGCCTTGTCTCATCCCACAAAACACTGCACTCTTTCCCTTTTCTCATAAAATTTGTACCACAATTGGATAAATCCAATTGAAAGTTATCACTTGAATTGGTGCAATTATAAGCACCTCACGGCTCAATCACGTTGCACGGGCCATTTACTAATCTCCCACTTTGTTTTTCCCCTCTCACATTCCCATCTTTTTCTTTTCCCCTAGGAAATTTTTTTTTTTTTTTTCTTCTCCAATTTTCACAAACTAGTATATGGATAAATTCCTTGGCATTCCCTATAAAACACCTTCACCAGGAATGGCAGGTAGACAGAGAGATAAGAAATCCAGGAGCACACAGGACCCAGTGACTGACACTCAATTAATCCCAACAAGTACAGCTACATCTGAATTATTAAATGTCCAAAACTTAGTTGCCAATATCTCTGACGCTCTCTCTCCTAAATTCGATGCTCTAAGGATGGAGATTAAGCAGGATATTTCCTCCCTATCACAGGAAATTAGACAATTCTCCTCAAGAATGCAGGAGGTTGAACAGAGAGTATCAGATTTAGAAGATACAGTAGTAACACAAGGCACTAAGATGGATAGTATCAACAGCAGTAACCAAAAAATTCTTATGAGACTAGAAGATCTAGAAAACCGCAGTAGAAGAAACAACATTAGAATAATAGGCCTCCCAGAGGAGAAACAATATGAGGACTTAGCTTTTTTTGTTTCTGATACACTTAAGACAGCCCTCAAACTCCCACCCTTGTATAATAACATCCTGGTAGAGCGGGCCCATAGACTGGGTCCAGTACAGTCAGCCCAAAATCTCAGTAGGCCTAGACCTGTCATCATAAGACTATTGAATTACCAAGATAAAGTCTCTATTCTTCAATATTATCGTAAAACACAACCCCTTATCATTAATGGAGCTAAGATTCTCATATTTCAGGATTTCTCGGCTGAGACAGCCTCTAGGAGAAGAGATCTGGCACCTACATGCACTAAACTCATAAACGCTGGAATAAATGCAACTATATTATATCCAGCTAAATTAAAAGCAACTGTTAATGGAACAGTACATTTCTTTCTGGAGGCACACGCAGCCGAGAAGTTCTTCTCCTCTCTAAATTTATCAGCAACAGAGAATGCGGTCCCCACTTAGCCAGCATGGGCCTAACAATTTGGGATTGCCCCCACCCTGGGATTCATGGGGCAAATAGAGGTCATGTTAGGTATTACTCCCCCTCCCCCTTTTTTTTTTTTTTTTTTTTTTTTTTTTTACCCCCCCTCTCCTCATCTCTCTCATTACCTCCTTAAGCCACAGGCACCATTAATGATACAGAGAAATAGAAAAATTTAGGATAGTTTCATGGAATGTTGGAGGGATCTCCACCCCAATCAAACGAAAAACCATATTGACGCATCTAAGGAAATCCCAGGCTGACATAGGATTAATTCAAGAAACTCATCTTAATTCAGAAGAATCTAACAAACTCAAATCCTCATGGGTTAGAGAGGTATATTTTTCGCCAAGCATAGGAAAAAAAAGGGGAGTGGCAATTTTAATAGGGAAAAGAGCTCATCTTGAGGTGACTCACTGCGAACCCGACCCGGAGGGTAGATATGTCCTGTTGAAGGTAAAAATCGCCCAGGAAATCTATACAATTTGTAATATTTATGGCCCCAATACTTTTGATCCAGAATTCTGGAATAGAATTCAAACTAAGCTTCTTCTCTATAATCAGGGACTTCTAATCATAGGTGGCGACTTCAACATGGCACCGCATTGTCCGCTAGATAGACTTAGAGAAGCCATGAAGCAGAAAAAACAGAAAAAGGATAATTTAGAATTTAAAATGATTAAGAAAATAAAGCAGAATCTAGCACTATATGATATCTGGAGAAGCCAGAACCCTGACACACAGGAATTCACATGCCTTTCAAAGGCGCATAAAACCCTGTCTCGAATAGATCTATTCCTTGTGGATGAGCGACTGGGCGCTCTAAGAGCACATGCAGGTATTGCCCCTATATTGTTATCAGATCATGCTCCTATTAATCTAGACATTAATCTTGAACATCCAAGATTTAAATCCTCGCGTTTCTATTTCCCTTATTACCTAACAACGGACATGAAGTTTAAAACTCACCTCAGATCTAAATTTGAGGAATACCTCCACTTTAACTTAGAATACATCGATCATCCAGAATTATTCTGGGAAGCCGCTAAAGCGGTGCTTAGGGGTGAAATCTTAGCGTATAACATAACCCTGACTAAAAAACTGAAGGTAAGGGATAGTGAGATACAAAAAGCACTAACCAATGCGTACAATAAACTTATGCTACATAAGAACCCATTAAACTGGTCGAAATATGTGCAAGCTAAGGAAGCCCGGGACACATTTGTTTTAACTCGACAAACACAAAAGGAGTTAAAAATCCAGGCTAAATTATACAGATTTGGGAACAAATCTGGAAAGATGCTGGCCAGAATGACCAGCAATGAGAAAAAGCAATCTCATATAGAAGAAATTCATGAGAAGGGTGAGCAAATTTTAAACCCAGACAAAATTACATCTATACTGGTGAAATATTATCAAGATTTATACTCATGTAAAGGTTACGACCATGACAAGGCAGTGGAATTCTGGAATAAGATTGAAAATCCAATACTGGTGGATGATGATATTAGTAGGCTCAACTCCCCTATATCAGCGCAAGAAGTGTCCGAAGCAATTGCAGGGCTATCTACAAATAAGGCAGCTGGTCCGGACGGCCTACCTAGTGAATTCTACAAAATACTATCTCCAGAAATCTCCCCGTATTTAATAAATCTATATAATGATTTTTACATGAATGGCAAATCACCTACATCTGCATTTTCTGCATCTTACACGACCTTGATTCTTAAGGAAGGGAAGGACCCAAGGCTCAAAGAATCTTATAGGCCAATAGCTTTACTTAATTCAGACTACAAGATCCTCACCTCCATCTTAGCAGCTAGATTACAGCAAATACTACCACAGGTGATCCATCCAGATCAAGCTGGCTTCTTGAATGGACGAAATTCCTCGGCAAAAATAAGGGAGGTAATACTTACACTAGAATATCTTGAAAGGGCCGCTCGGACGGGAGGGGGGAGAGGGGAGACGCTCGTAGTACCAGATATGGCTATTCTTTCTATTGATGCAGAAAAAGCGTTTGATTCTGTTACCTTCAGGCATCTCAATACATCCATGATAAAATTTGGAATCAAGGGCAAATTCCCCAAATTCGTGGAGAATCTTTATAAAAATTCGGCTACACGGTTGATTATTAATGGCGGCATATCTTCATCTATAACTCTTGAAAGGGGAACCCGTCAGGGGTGTCCGCTCTCCCCCCTCCTGTTCAATGTGGCCATTGAGCCCTTAGCAATTATGATACGGCAAAATCTAGAAGGAATAAAGGTCTCAAATCATGAGATGAAAATTGGTTTATACGCAGACGATGTACTTGTCTACATATCAAATACTAAAATCAATATTCCAAAACTTATGCACATAATAGATCACTTTGGATCCTTCTCAGGATATAAAATAAACCCATCTAAGTCAGAAATTCACTGGATCTGCAGGGATAAAAACTCCTGTACAGATAACCCCTTTAAAAGTATAACAGATTCATTTAAATATCTAGGAATAAACATTCCAGTGAACTCCGAAAAGTTATATGAATTTAATATACCCCCTATCATTAGGCAAATTAAAGAGAAATTGAGAACCTGGCAGACACTGCCTCTCTCAATTTCGGGCCGAGTGGCATTATTTAAAATGATTCTCCTCCCCAAATTGCTATATATACTTATGAATGTCCCAGTGATTCTTTTTGAGAGGGATGTAAGACTGATCAATAGCTTAATTAGTCAATTCTTATGGCAAGGGAAAAAAGCGCGAATCTCCCTTAATAAACTTTTTCTTCCAGGTGATCTGGGTGGCATGGCACTCCCAGACATTAGACTATACAATCTTATCTCTTTGGCACGAATAGCAAGTGACTGGATCCTATCTAAGGATTATATCTTAAATAATCAGCTTGAAATAAATATCTGTGATCCTTATTTACCCGTAGCACTTCTACACTCTCCTCCCAAAGAGTTACCTGCAGAAATTAAACGACTTAAATCGATTTCTAATCCTATTAAAGCCTGGTGGAAATTATCAAAACTTCTGCCTTATAATCCCAAGATTTCAAACTACCTCACCTTGATCGGGAATCCAAAATTTCAGCCTGGTCTGCAATCTGAGGTCTTTAATAGATGGCACAAGAATGGGTTAAATAAGTTGATCTTCTTGATAGACGATGATAGGAAGACTATTAAAACATTTGAAAAGCTAAAAGGAGAATATAATTTACCTAATAAAGATTTTTTTGCATACCTGCAGATTAGGCATTTTCTCTTGGAAACAACTAGAGAGACAGGGTGGTGCTGGAAATTAGGCAAACTTGAAAATTGGCTTACTTCTATCAAGGTGAACCGGATGACTATTACAGTCTGCTATCATCTCTTAAACATTAGTAGGGGCAACCAGAACCTAGTAAGGCTTGCCTTAACATGGACCTCATTGTCAGAATGGAACAGGGTCGACTTGAACACAATCCAGCAATCTATAAGTAAAGTAAAAAAAATAACACTATCAGCTACCTGGCGGGAAGCACATATTAAAATCCTTCACAGGGCATACTTCACTCCGGCAATGGGTCGTAGGGTTCATAACTCAGGCTTTGACAAATGCCCTAAATGTTCACTCCCTGCAGCTGACATAGAACATATGTTCTGGTTTTGCCCAAAAGTGAGAACTATCTGGTGCAAGTTAGAATATTGGCTAAATAAGGTGTTGAAAATCCCTCCTGTAATCTTTACCCCACATCAAATTATATTCTGTATAGACAATCAAACCAAATGTCACCCTAATGATAAATTAATATCTATCTCTATATTAGCTACTAGATACCTAATATGTAAAAAATGGAAAATGCGCTCAGTACCTAGTGTGTCCGAAATCCAGAACTGCTTAAAAAAACAATGTCTTCTAGAGCAAAAGGACACAGACATAAATAATGAAGATGATATAAGAAATTTCTTTAACAAATGGGCAGCATATATTAAATCACTCCCTGAAAATGAAAAGGAATATATGATCTTCCCTTTCCAAAACTCTGAATTAGTATTGTTGGGCATATGGTAGACAGGAGGTTGGGAGAGATGAGAGAGAGGTGCTTATTATTCCCCCCCCCCCCTTTTTTTCCCCTTTTTTTTTTTTTTTTTTTTTTTGTGAGTTGACTTGCTTTATTATTTTACCCCTGTTTTTTCCTTGTTTTTTTATATAAAATTAGAAAATAGAACTATAAATAATGAATTTTCCAG
Organism: Bombina bombina; assembly: GCF_027579735.1. NCBI lineage: Eukaryota > Metazoa > Chordata > Amphibia > Anura > Bombinatoridae > Bombina > Bombina bombina. The sequence continues at coordinate 1,126,524,251 of NC_069503.1, forward strand.
ATATAGAGATACAGGTTAGAGACTGAGGAGGGAGGGCGTATTAAACCTTACTTATTTTAATTTTTTCTTATTTTTTGGTATGTGTTTTTGCTTAGTGTTATAAAAAACTTAAAAAATAACAGTGAAAGGTATAAGAAGACAGTAAGAAGTGCCTGCTTGGCCATAGATTTATGTTGAAATATTGCTGAGAGAATGAATTAATGTTCTATCTCTATGTGTAATTCAATTTTTATAATCTAGCAGAAAAATGTGAATTCATTATATTTTATTTTGTACATCGCTACCCTGTAATGCAACTGTCTTGATAATGCCGTTATACTGTTGAAACTTAAATAAATGATTTAAAAAAAAATAAAAAAAAAATTGCATGCTCTATTTGAATCATGAAAGAAAAAATTTGGGTTCAGTGTCCCTTTAACCTATTGGCGCAGCTTAGCGGGAACTGAAACTATTCCCATTGGTGGCACATTGGCTCGTGACTGCACGTGTGCAGTCAGTGAGTGGGACAGCAGTGCGTTTGCAGCGCGGGCAGTAGTCAGTCGGACTCACAGAGCTCTGAGGGCAGCAGCTTAAACACTGAGCTGAAGTCAGAAGTCAAAGTGTTTTTTTGGAGGGGTTTTTGCAGCTAGCTCCCAGTAGTGCATTGCTGCTCCTGCTTTTGATATATGGATAGGAAGTGGAAGCTTAAAAATGCTTGATGATGAAATGTGAGTGTCTTTAGCTAATATTCCACTAAATATTCAGAAATTGTGTTCATCCCATCAACCTCATACATCTCATTAAAATAGTAAGTAGCTATTGGTGTTATTAATTCTTTCACATACTTATACTGTTACTTGTAAATACATTTTGTTATTATATAATATATGTATGTGTCCGTATCTCTTAAATCAAGTTAGTTTAACCTCCTGTTTGCTAGTGCAACTGAATTACTGTGTGGCAAAATGATTTAGGTCTAAAAAGTTTGTCACCAACATGAAAAGTTTTGAAAGCTCTGCTATAAGATACTATATGCAGAAAGCAGCATAATGTGATTTATATATCTGATTGGTTGTGTATCCTGTCCGTCACGTAGAAACGGGCCAATCAGATGGGACTGTAATCGCCTATCCTCACTATCTATTTTGCCTCCGCCTGGAGGGTTCAAGGGCGGTGAAAGCCCCTCTTGTAAACATCATTCCCCAAGTTTCACTGGGGTGGATGCCAGAGGATTGGCAGTGCGCCCCCCAGACAGAGGCAAAAACAGAAAGTGAAAATGGAAGAGTCACCGGAATTGACGTCATGTTGGAGTTTTCAATTTCTTGGAGTTCTCGACAGAACACCCTGAGAAAGTCTGCAAGAAAAACTAGGTTTGAACTGGGGAGACTTAGATCATCGAGCCCTATGTGTGGGATTTTTGCAAGCATTTTTATTCTGACTACATCACCAGTAATAAAAGCTGTGATGAATTTAAAGAACGCTTGTGCACAGCTAGCAGCTATATATTGTTATGTAGTACTGACGCTGCATGAATGCTCTGTTTTCATCATGAAAATCATGAATTTCTTGGGAATACAATTTATGATGAGGTCACTTTTTGCAAGAAAATCCTAAACATGCTAAAATAATCCCAAATAATAAACTAATGCCTTTCTGATTATACAACGTTGTTTTAAAAAAAAATATATTTTTAGTAGGAGCAAAACAATTGATTGAAAATCTTCTTGCTGTAAAAATCTGTTTGAATGCACTGAGATCTTCAAGAAAACAAACAGTTTAATTTCAAAATAATGATCCATAATGGATGCCTGTGCATTAAATATAAATACAATGTGTAGAATCATTCAAATTAAAATATGATTGCATTATACATAACTTTATGTAGCTCATTGTGAAACAAAAGTACTAATTAGATTAAATAGCACCCCCCCCTTATACAGGACTTTGCCCTAAAAAGTTTAACCTATTTATAATTTGCACAAGGTATAAATTAGTTTAAGGTATAAATTAGGTGTGGTATGAACTTTGCATTAATCAGCATTACCCATATAATGTATGTTTGTAATAAATGTATATCCACAAACAATATTTAATAGCTACATTGAGATTATAATCATAAAGATCCCTTTGTAATATTTGCCTGAGCAAGCTCACATTATTCCACACTGAACCCTTTTTTTAGCAAAAATATAGCTAAGAATATTTGTAACATATCAATTAGCAGCTATTAAAGAGATTACATATTAGCTATACACACCCAATAATTGCTTTGTGCTAAAGGTAATTGTATGCTTTTTATACACCTAAATGTAGCTTGGGTTATGATATATGTGAGATTTTTGCAAGGGACCTGACTGTTGTGCTTAAATTAAATATTGATGAGCAAAATATAATGCAACATACAGTTAAGGTAATATTATATATTTTCAAAAAGTACATAGAAGCTATTAAAGAAATCAATTTATGTCTATCAAATTTACATCTTTATCTTTGTATTTTTAAAAAAAAATCAGCTCCTTTTCATGAGACCATATTTAAGAGCAGTTGTCTTGAACACCATTTGGCAGCAGTCAGGAGGACCACCATAAGCTTTTGCAGGGCCCTGTGCAAGACAAGTTTGTGGGGCCCTCAGACCAGTCCCCTTATTAAACTTGTATGCCATGACCTCTGTATGGTCCACCCCCAACACAACATCATGTGTAATCCATATAAAGAATAAAACTATATATTACATCTCCTGATGTTGTTTTTCAACTCCAGCCCTCAAGGTACAGCAATGGAAGCCAGGTTTTTTGCGATATTTGAGTCAGAGCACAGGTGAAATAACCAGCTTATTGGAAACCATGGTTTCTAAGCTACTCACCAATCAGCTGATTATTTCATATGTTCAGATATCATGAAAATCTGGGCCGTTGGTGTGCCCTGAGGACAGCTGAAAAACACTGCCATAATCACTTCATAAACTAAATACAACAAGATGTGAATTGCACCTTATAACAATGCAGTGCACCCAAAATCACAGGTCCTGCACTGTCAGAAAAAATGTGCAAAAATTGTACCTTTAGGGGTACAACAGCTTGTCACTGGGGCAGTACCCTCAAAGGTACCCTCAGTGCTATGTTACCATATTGTACCCTTAAAAAAATGATGCAAATCTGGCCTTTCAAGGGTACTGCCCCAGTGACAAGCCCTTTGTACCTCATGATGGCAAATTTGTACTCATCAACACAGCATAGGCTTGGCTAGGGAATCACTGACTCGACTCTCTGCAGTGAACTGGGTGAATCGAATCATGAAAGTGATTCAGATTCAATTCATTGCCTGTGCTGTGTAAAAGCCATTTCCTAGTGAGTGAAGGTGGAGCTTAGTACACAGCTTTCAAATCAGCTCAGCTCATGACCTGTAATATGATCTGTGTGTGTGTTTCACTCAGTAAAGAGCTTGTATGAGTCTTTGCCTGAATCACACAACATTAACATATAACAGTGCACAGCTCAGCTCATGACCTGTAATATGATCTGTGTGTGTGTTTCACTCAGTAAAGAGATTGTATGAGTCTTTGCCTGAATCACACAACATTAACATATAACAGTGCACAGTTCTGCTGTTTCTAGACAGTGAAGAAAGATCATATTACAAATGTTGTTTCATTAAATTTATTATATAACATTCAAATATGCATTCATTTAATGTATACTTTTTCAGACAGTATTACAATAGCCAGTTTTAAAAAACCAATATAGCAAATCCAAAGAATACTACAGAACTACCTGAAAGAACCAGGCTAAACAACCAGTTCCAAAAACAACTATTCAATGTGTTGCATATATCACTCTGTACTAGATTCTAAAAACATCCCATTTAATTTAGGGTGAAATGCCACATTAAACATAAATATATAGAAAACAACATAATAGTAAAATATAACTCTAACGAAAAGAAGGGGGATTCGGGGGAGGGATAAACGATAAATCTCACAACCATACATTGAATTGTCACTCTATGCAAAATATATGCAAATGAGTCTATTTCCCCAATACACATTTTGGTGATGAACCTGATACCAATAGATGGAGCTGTGTCACACATGTCAAGGAACTTTCAACCAACAGATGGCGCTATGGCATGTTACACAATGTCCATGTATGTGACTGGGGAACGGTTACAATTTTATTTTATTTATTTAAAAACTGATTCTTAAACAGCTCTTGTTTATTTTATAGAATTTAAAACAAAAAAAATATTTGTAATTTTAGTTAATATATTTGCTTTATGTTTAATAGTTAAAGTGTTGATGCTCTAAATATAAACATTAAAATGTTAAGTGCTTGTTTGCTATTTAGAACCAGCAACACAGTATCATTGAATATATGGGCTATTAAGTATTTATTTTGCTTTGTCCGCTTCTTGCATATTGCCAACAAAGATTGAACATAATTATTGATTCATTGAGGGTACAACCACAGCAGTTGTACCCTAAGTGTTCACAAACGGACCCCAACCGTACACTTTTTCTGACAGTGTGGGGTGCTCCACTCTCACCCCTACAGTAGTGTTTGTAACAGCATTTGAAACATTGTTATACACAGTGTGCACTTCTGAGCCTACTGCAGTATGCTCTCATGGAAAGGAGCTTAGTTTAAAGGAGAAATAATAAGGAAAAGAGGTCAATTTGGTAACTGCAGTTATCTGATTTAAAGTTTTTTTTTTTAATGAAATTGTATGCTCTATCTGATAAGAAAAGTTACATTTTTACTTCCATTTCACCTAGCTGCAGTATTTATATCATTTTCTGCTATTTTTGTCACATTTTTTTAATTTCTTGTTTTCTTTTCCCATAATGCATGTTCAATGCTTCATTTGCGTTGTAAAATTTTAATCTCGCCCAAATTCTTTAATCATGCATCATAAAATATCTGTTTACTGAACTTTCATTATTTATGTCATAGTTTATTTTCTGCAGTGCATCCTACAATATTCGGCTACATGCTGCCCAGTGATTGATTAATCACATTTATATATGTCCCTACAGGTATTATGTACTTGTTAAAGAGACATTAACCACATTTAGATTATTATTTTTTTAATTATCTATGTTAAAATAAATGTGTAAAATTCATTATTTACTTTGCTCCTGTTCTGTGTGACTTAAATTCCAAAATTGTGAGCTTTCCAGTTCCTGTTAAAAATGGAAGTTCAAAGTCAAGACTTAAAGGGACATAAAACCCAAATGTTTTCTTTTGTGATTCAGATAGAGCATACAATTTAAATAACTTTCCAATTTTCTTCTACTATCAAATGTTCTTCGTTTTCTTGCTAACCTAAAACAGGAATGTAGGTTCAGGAGAGTGCATGTGTCTGCAGCACCATCTAGTCGCAGTTTTGCAACAACATTATACATTAGCAAGGGGCACTTAAACAGGGCCGGATTGCGCCGCCGGGATACCGGGAAAAATCCTGGTGGGCCGCTGGCCGGCAGAGGCTGCTCAACTGCAGTGGAGAGAGAGCAGCAATTTCAAGCAAGCAAGTGCAACTTAGCACTGAGTTGTGTGAGGGAGCGCAGTGGCAGTCAGAGCCGCCAGCATGCACAGACGCACTGCACACAGAGTGACAGCACTGTGCCAGGGTACTGGACCATGGTATACTAGGCTTCCTGAAGTTCCTGAGCACAAGGTAGGCAGAAAGTGCTGATTGGCCCTAGAGTTGCAGTAGGAGGAGCTAACTTCACGTTTGCAAATTCCTGATTCTTCCCGCTTTCCTACTCTCAGCGGTTCAGCACTGAGACTTCTGATCTCAACTGACAAGGACTGCAGCATGGTGGGATCATGTGAGACTGGAGCTAATGAGGGGATCTGGCACACAGAGCTCTGTGCCTTTTGCTGTGCTAGACTAAGGACGAGACTCACTGACATTGCGCCAAGCTACCGGGCTTCACAGGTACTGAGGGGTTTCTGTGTCATAGCATAATAGTGTGCTCTTTTCTTCCCAACCAGGAGTGAATCCATAGGCTACTACTCCTGTAACCGAAAGTATGCGCATAGCTACCTAATACTCACCCTGATATAGGTTACATGGTGGGCTACTAGACCACTGAGAAAATGATCACTACCAAGAACTAGAGGGAGTTTTAGGTGTTTCTTTGTCTCTTCAAGGTGTTATAACTTATTGGTTATCTCTAAATGTAAGTCAGAATGTAAAGAAACCAGGAAATAATATGGGTTACAGACCTCTTATCTGCCAAAGAGCACTGCAACGTATAGCTCTAAATCATAACATAAAAAAAAAGTTTCTGGAAGACCCCTTATCCAGGCACCTTTCTAAAGCATAATTAGTTGATGGTGGAGCGTGTTAGCTGGGCTGGAGGGGGCATGGCTGGGATAGAGGGGGCGGGGCTGGGATGGAATGGGCGGGGCAGGGCCGGTCTATACAAATTTCCAGGGCCGGTCTGATTTTCCAGTCTGGCATTGCACTTAAAGGCAGCACTATTTCCTGTCATGTAGTGCTTCAACCATGTGCACGGTACCTACCTAGGTATCTCCTCAACAAAGAATAACATGAGAATGAAGAAAATATGATAATAGCAGTAAAGTGGAAAAAAAACCCCAATAAAAAATATTCTCTATCTGAAAATGAAAGAAACATTTTAGGATTCATGTCTCTTTAAAGGGTAATGAAAATCAAAATTAAACTTTCATGGTTCATATAGAGCATGCGTTCTTTGTTGAAAAGCATACCTAGGTAGGCTCAGGACAGCAATGTACTGCTGGGTGCCATCAGTTGATTGGTGGCTTGTACATATCCCTCATTTGCTCACCTGACGGTAGTGTATTGCTGCTCTGGAACTAACTATGGGCCATATTACAAGTGGCGCGCTATTTATCGCTTGCACACAAACACAGCCAGAAGTAAAGTTCTAATGCGCGCTAACCTGTTTAAACATAAATACATATGTAAACACATAGAAACATATGTATATATCCATTCTAGCCCTTTGCATTCAAATACCTTGTCATATACCTATTTACCCTTATAACTTTGTTTTTTAAAATATGTATATGAATAATTATTAGATAGGGAATATATGAGTGTACATCTTTATTTTAATGTATTTAAGTTGTGTGTAATGCCCTAACCAGTGTTCCCTCTAGGACCAGTTTTGTGAGCGACCCAGCAGTGAAACAGTTATAAGGGAACCACACCTTGCAGTCTGCATTGTATAATGTTTGCTATTTGCTCTAATTAACTGTTTCACTTCTGGCCGCTTACAAAATTGGCCTTAGAGGGAACACTGGCCCTAATCCTTTACACAAGGTCTTCAGTCTCACTAACCCGACAAGCACAAATTAACTTGGGCGTGATATTTTCATATTGTCACTTGTAATCTAGCCCTATGTGTTTAATCCCATTACAGGGGTTACAAGCAATAGTGCACTAATAGCATGCTCTAACACATTACATCACTTTCTTTTTACAGTTTAATGTCCCTTTAATACTGTCATATCCCATACTCTAGTGACACAGTTATCCCTAACTGGCCTCAGCTGAGAAGCATAACTAAGTCACAAGATGGTTGTGGCAGTTACTTTATCGAGACTAACATTCAATACATATTTTTTATTTAAAGGGACAGTCTACTCAAAAATGTTTATTGTATTAAAAGATAGATAATCCCTTTATTACCCATTCCCTAGTTTTGCATAACCAAACTGTTATATTAATACACTTTTTACCTCTATCTTGTATCTAAGCCTCTTTTTACAGCCCCTAATCACATTGCTACTTATTTATTATCTATTGACTTGCATTTTGGCCAATATCTCCACGAAAGTGAGCACAATGTTATCTATATGGCCCACTTGAACAAGCAGTCCCCTGTTGTGAAAAGCATGTGATAAGAGGCTGTCTGTAGTGGCTTAGAAACAGGCAGACATTTAGAGGTTTAAAGATTATAAAGTATATTAATATAACAATGTTGGTTTTGCAAAGCTGGGGAATGGGAAGTAAAGGTGTTATCTATCTTTTTAAACAATAACAATTTTGGTGTTGAATGTCCCTTTAAATGGACATGAAACCCAATTTTTCTTTCTTTCATGTTTTAGATAGAACTTATGATTTTAAAGAATTTTCCAATTTACATCTATTATCTAATTTGTTTTGTTCTCTTGGTATCCTTTGATGAATATTTTACCTAGGTATGCTCAGTATCAGCTGATTGGTGGTTGAACATATATACCTCATGTTATTTGCTCACCCAATGTGCTTGTAGTGCATTGCTGCCTCTTGAACAAAGGATATCAAAAGATAGATAATAGAAGTAAATTAGAAAGTTGTTTAAATCTGTATGCTCTATCTGAATCATGAAAAACAAAATTTGGGGTTTCATGTCCCTTTAACCCCTTAACGACCGACGACGTATAGGGTACGTACTACAAAAAATGGTTGTTAACAACCAAGGACGTACCCTGTACATCGTCGGCTAATCTGAGCGCTGGAAGCGATTGAGATCGCTTCCAGACGATCTAACAGCATTGCAGTGATGCCTCAATGTCGAGGCATCCTACAATAGTGTTCCTGACTGCCGGGACCCAGATTGATCACTCCCCCACAAGTGATCACTTCCGGTTTCGCTCCACTTGGAGCCCGGCAGTCTAACAGAGTATCAGAAGTGATCCTACTGCATTTTAAAGTCAGTAGTTATGAGTTTTACACTACAAAGCTGTAGCATAAAACTCATAACTAAAGTGCTAAAAAGTACACTAACACCCATAAACTACCTATTAACCCCTAAACCGAGGCCCTCCCGCATCGCAAACACTAACATTAAATTATTAACCCCTAATCTGCCGCTCCGGAAATCGCCGCCACTAGAATAAACATATTAACCCCTGGACTGCCACACTCCGGCCTCGCAAACACTAGTTAAATATTGAGAGAAAAAGAAATGGCACTAGCACTACAGTACTGTTGATACAGGGTTGCTCAATTGGATTAGATTAATATCTGTTTATATACGTACATATTTATCTATACACATACATACATCTATACACACGTTCACATCTGTATGTATATCAGTCTGTGAGTGTAGCTTGGGGTGAGCTGGGGTGCTTGTGCACAGGAACAACTTTTAGATTAAGTCTAGAGCCCAGGAGAAGGGATCAAGACTAGAAAGAGTGCACTTTGACAGCACTCCCGTTCCTGATTAGAGTAAATAATAATAAACTCACATTCAGGACCAAAAAGTTTCTATTCAAAAGAATTAACTTAAAACATAACTTTTATTCAACAATAGTTATAAGATCAATATGTGTGTGTGCTTTAAAAACACTTGGGTCTAGATTTAGAGTTGGGCGGTAGCCGTCAAAACCAGCGTTAGAGGCTCCTAACGCTGGTTTTTACCGCCCTCTGGTATTTGGAGTCAGTCATTAAAGGGTCTAACTCTCACTTTTCAGCCGCGACTTTTCCATACCGCAGATCCCCTTACGTCAATTGCGTATCCTATCTTTTCAATGGGATCTTTCTAACGCCGGTATTTAGAGTCTTGGCTGAAGTGAGCGTTAGAAATCTAACGACAAAACTCCAGCCGCAGAAAAAAGTCAGTAGTTAAGAGCTTTCTGGGCTAACGCCGGTTTATAAAGCTCTTAACTACTGTGCTCTAAAGTACACTAACACCCATAAACTACCTATGTACCCCTAAACCGAGGCCCCCCCCCACATCGCCGCCACTCTATTAAATTTTTTTAACCCCTAATCTGCCGACCGCCACCTACGTTATACTTATGTACCCCTAATCTGCTGCCCCTAACACTGCCGACCACTATATTATATTTATTAACCCCTAACCTGCCCCCCACAATGTCGCCGCCAGCTACCTACAATAATTAACCCCTAATCTGCCGACCGCAAAGCGCCGCTACCTACGTTATCCTTTTGTACCCCTAATCTGCTGCCCCTAACACCGCTGACCCCTATATTATATTTATTAACCCCTAATCTGCCCCCCTCAACGTCGCCTCCACCTGCCTACACTTATTAACCCCTAATCTGCCAAGCGGACCGCACCGCTACTATAATAAATGTATTAACCCCTAATCCGCCTCACTCCCGCCTCAATAACCCTAAAATAAATAGTATTAACCCCTAATCTGCCCTCCCTAACATCGCCGACACCTAACTTCAATTATTAACCCCTAATCTGCCGTCCGAGTCTCGCCGCTACTGTAATAAATGGATTAACCCCTAAAGCTAAGTCTAACCCTAACTCTAACACCCCCCTAAGTTAAATATAATTTTAAATCTAACGAAATAAATTAACTCTTATTAAATAAATTATTCCTATTTAAAGCTAAATACTTACCTGTAAAATAAACCCTAATATAGCTACAATATAAATTATAATTATATTATAGCTATTTTAGGATTTATATTTATTTTACAGGTAACTTTGTATTTATTTTAACCAGGTACAATAGCTATTAAATAGTTAAGAACTATTTAATAGCTAAAATAGTTAAAATAATTGCAAAATTACCTGTAAAATAAATCCTAACCTAAGTTACAATTAAACCTAACACTACACTATCAATAAATAAATTAAATAAAATACCTACAATTACCTACAATTAAACCTAACACTACACTATCAATACATTAATTAAATACAATACCTACAAATAACTACAATGAAATAAACTAACTAAAGTACAAAAAATAAAAAAGAACTAAGTTACAAAAAATAAAAAAATATTTACAAACATTATAAAAATATTACAACAATTTTAAACTAATTACACCTACTCTAAGCCCCCTAATGAAATTACAAAGCCCCCCAAAATAAAAAAATGCCCTACCCTATTCTAAATTACAAAAGTTCAAAGCTCTTTTACCTTACCAGCCCTGAACAGGGCCCTTTGTGGGGCATGCCCCAAGAAATTCAGCTCTTTTGCCTGTAAAAAAACACATACAATACCCCCACCCAACATTACAACCCACCACCCACATACCCCTAATCTAACCCAAACCCCCCTTAAATAAACCTAACACTAAGCCCCTGAAGATCTTCCTACCTTATCTTCACCTCACCGGGTATCACCGATCGGTCCTGGCTCCAAAATCTTCATCCAACCCAAGCGGGGGCTGGCGATCCATAATCCTGCGGCTGAAGAGGTCCAGAAGAGGCTCCAAAGTCTTCATCCTATCCGGAAAGAAGAGGCGATCCAGACCGGCAACCATCTTGATCCAAGCGGCATCTTCTATCTTCATCCGATGAAGAACGGCTCCATCGTGAAGACCTCCAGCACGGATCAATCTTCTTCCGACGACGTCCAACTGAAGAATGACGGTTCCTTTAAGGGACGTCATCCAAGATGGCATCCCTCGAATTCCGATTGGCTGATAGGATTCTATCAGCCCATCGGAATTAAGGTAGGAAAATTCTGATTGGCTGATGGAATCAGCCAATCAGAATCAAGTTCAATCCGATTGGCTGATCCGATCAGCCAATCTGATTGAGCTTGCATTCTATTGGCTGTTCCGATCAGCCAATAGAATGCGAGCTCAATCTGATTGGCTGATCGGATCAGCCAATTGGATTGAACTTGATTCTGATTGGCTGATTCCATCAGCCAATCAGAATTTTCCTACCTTTATTCCGATTGGCTGATAGAATCCTATCAGCCAATCGGAATTCAAGGGACGCCATCTTGGATGACGTCCCTTAAAGGAACCGTCATTCTTCAGTTGGAAGTCGTCGGAAGAAGATTGATCCGCGCTGGAGGTCTTCACGATGGAGCCGTTCCTCATTGGATGAAGATAGAAGATGCTGCTTGGATCAAGATGGTTGCCGGTCTGGATCGCCTCTTCTTCCCGGATAGGATGAAGACTTTGGAGCCTCTTCTGGACCTCTTCAGCCGCAGGATTATGGATCGCCAGCCCCCGCTTGGGTTGGATGAAGATTTTCTAGCCAGGACCGATCCGTGATACCCAGTGAGGTGAAGATAAGGTAGGAAGATCTTCAGGGGCTTAGTTTTAGGTTTATTTAAGGGGGGTTTGGGTTAGATTAGGGGTATGTGGGTGGTGGGTTGTAATGTTGGGGGGGGTATCGTATGTGTTTATTTTACAGGCAAAAGAGCTGAATTTCTTGGGGCATGCCCCGCAAAGGGCCCTGTTCAGGGCTGGTAAGGTAAAAGAGCTTTGGACTTTTGTAATTTAGAATAGGGTAGGGCATTTTTTTTATTTTGGGGGGCTTTGTAATTTCATTAGGGGGCTTAGAGTAGGTGTAATTAGTTTAAAATTGTTGTAATATTTTTCTAATGTTTGTAAATATTTTTTTATTTTTTGTAACTTAGTTCTTTTTTATTTTTTGTACTTTAGTTAGTTTATTTAATTGTAGTTATTTGTAGGTATTGTATTTAATTAATGTATTGATAGTATAGTGTTAGGTTTAATTGTAGGTAATTGTAGGTATTTTATTTAATTTATTTATTGATAGTGTAGTGTTAGGTTTAATTGTAACTTAGGTTAGGATTTATTTTACAGGTAATTTTGTAATTATTTTAACTATTTTAGCTATTAAATATTTCTTAACTATTTAATAGCTATTGTACCTGGTTAAAATAAATACAAAGTTACCTGTAAAATAAATATAAATCCTAAAATAGCTATAATATAATTATAATTTATATTGTAGCTATATTAGGGTTTATTTTACAGGTAAGTATTTAGCTTTAAATAGGAATAATTTATTTAATAAGAGTTAATTTATTTCGTTAGATTTAAATTATATTTAATTTAGGGGGGTTTTAGGGTTAAAGTTAGACTTAGCTTTAGGGGTTAATAAATTTATTAGAGTAGCGGTGAGCTCCTGTCGGCAGATTAGGGGTTAATACTTGAAGTTAGGTGTCGGCAATGTTAGGGAGGGCAGATTAGGGGTTAATACTATTTATTATAGGGTTATTGAGGCGGGAGTGAGGCGGATTAGGGGTTAATAACTTTATTATAATAGCGGTGCGGTCCGCTCGGCAGATTAGGGGTTAATAAGTGTAGGCAGGTGGAGGCAACGTTGTGGGGGGCAGATTAGGGGTTAATAAATATAATATAGGGGTCTTCAAGACATCCGGCCCAGAGCATCCTCTTCCAACGACGACTACCCGATGAATGAAGGTACCTTTAAGTGATGTCATCCAAGATCGCGTCCCTTAGATGCAATCAGCCAATAGGATTGAAGTTCAATCCTATTGGCTGATTCAATCAGCCAATAGGATTGAGCTCACATTCTATTGGCTGTTCCAATCAGCCAATAGAATGTGAGCTTAATCCTATTGGCTGATTGCATCAGCCAATAGGATTCTTTCAACCTTGATTCCGATTGGCTGATAGAATTCTATCAGCCAATCGGAATCTAAGGGACACCATCTTGGATGACGTCACTTTAAGGTACCTTCATTCGTCGGGTAGTCATCGTTGTAAGAGGATGCTCCGCGACGGATGTCTTGAAGATGGACCCGCTCCGCATCGGAAGGATGAAGATAGAAGATCCCGACTGGATGAAGACTTCTGCCCGTCTGGAGGACCACTTCTGCCGGCCTCGTTGAGGACATCTTGCCGCTTGGTTGAAGACTTCTCCCGGCAAGTGGATCTTCGGGGGTTAGTGTTATGATTTTTTAAGGGTGTATTGGGTGGGTTTTATTTTTAGGTTAGGGCTTTTGGCAGCAATAGAGCTAAATGCCCTTTTAAGGCCAATGCCCATCCAAATGCCCTTTTCAGGGCAATGGGGAGCTTAGGTTTCTTTAGTTAGGGTTTTATTTGGGGGGTTTGTTGTGTGGGTGGTGGGTTTTACTGTTGGGGGGGTTGTTTGTATTTCTTTTTCAGGTAAAAGAGCTGATTTCTTTGGGGAAATGCCCGCAAAAGGCCCTTTGGTTATTTTGATAGGGCTATTAGATTAGGTGTAATTAGTTTAAATATCTTGTAAATTGTTTTATTTTCTGTAATTTAGTGTTTGTTTTTTGTAATTTAGCTAATTGTATTTAATTTATTTAATTGTTTTTCATTTAGGTAAGTTATTTAATTGTAGTGTAGTGTTAGGTGTTATTGTAACTCAGGTTAGGTTTTATTTTACAGTTAAATTTGTATTTATTTTAGCTAGGTAGTTATTAAATAGTTAATAACTATTTAGTAACTATTCTACCTAGTTAAAATAAATACAAACTTGCCTGTAAAATAAAAATAAACCCTAAGCTAGATACAATGTAACTATTAGTTATATTGTAGCTAGTTTAGGGTTTATTTTATAGGTATTTAGTTTTAAATAGGAATTATTTAGGTAATGATAGGAATTTTATTTAGATTTATTTTAATTATATTTAAGTTAGGAGGTGTTAGGGTTAGACTTAGGTTTAGGGGTTAATAAATTTATAATAGTGGCGGCGATGTTGGGAGCAGCAGATTAGGGGTTTATAAATATAATGTAGGTGGTGGCGATGTCGGGACAGCAGATTAGGGGTTAATAAGTATAATGTAGGTGGCGGCGATGTCTGGAGTGGCAGATTAGGGGTTAATAAAAATAATGTAGGTGTCGGCGATGTCGGGGGCAGCAGATTAGGGGTTAATAAATATAATGTAGGTGTCGGTGATGTCGGGGCGGCAGATTAGGGGTTAATAGTGTAAGATTAGGGGTGTTTAGACTTAGGGTTCATGTTAGGCTGTTAGGTGTAAACATAAAATGTGTTTCCCCATAGGAATCAATGGGGCTGCGTTACTGTGTTTTATGCTGCTTTTTTGCAGGTGTTAGACTTTTCTCAGCCGACTCTCCCCATTTATGTCTATGGGGAAATTGTGCACAAGCACGTACAACCAGCTCACCACTCACTTAAGCAGCGCTGGTATTGGAGTGCAGTGTGGAGCTCAATTTTGCTATACTCTAACTTCTTGCCTGTTAACGCGGGTTGATAAAAACCCGTAATACCAGTGCTGCAGGTAAGTGAGTGGTGAGACTAAACTGCAAGTTAGCACCGCACCCCTGTTACCGGGGTTACCGCAAAACTCGTAATCTAGGCGTTAGTAAAAAAAAAAAAAAAAAATGTTTATATATAAAATAAGCCCCCACCCCACCCCCATGAGGCTTCAAAGATGGCAATATCCAGTGCATCATGGGGTCCCTGGGTGTGTCCCTAGCCTGCCGCATCATAGGGGCAGGCTAGGGTCATCCAATCTGAGCTTGCCACAATAAAAAAAAATGATAATAAAATATCCCATTTGTCTGATCATGTCAATAATTGTAAATATTAAAACACAGGAATGGACTCCACTCCCAGACTGGACTGGGTACACATCCTTAGCCACTGTGAACTCTGCAGCGCTGAACACTAACAGACAGCTGCACAGTTCCCAGCAACCCATTCAGTTAACCCCTGAACAGCCTAGGTGACAGGCCAGGGAAGCATTACAAACATTATAAACACAACACACAGAAAACCTGGCACTCACCAGCAGATACCCAGTAATGTTTAAAAGCAAAACTGGGGGAAGTCAGTTACATTTGGCACAAAAGGATCAAGCCCAGGACCACGACAAGGTCTCCCCCTTCCTGCGACCCTAAAGCAGCTCCAACAAAATGCATACTTTCAAACAAACCCACTGGAAACCTCCCAGGGTGACACAGGCTTTTGTAATCTCCCCTATGTAAATACAAAACACAGGAATGGACCGCACTCAAAAACTGGACTGGGTACACATTCTAAGCCACTGTTAACTCCACAGCACTGAAAACACTAACAGACAGTTGCATAGTTCCCAGCAACCCAGGCAGTTAACCTCTGAACAGCTTGGGTGACAGGCCCACAGGGAAGCATTACAAACATTATAAACACAACATACAGAAAAGCCAAATGAACTAACTTCCCCCAGTTTTGCTTTTAAACATTACTGAGTATCTGCTGGGGAGTGCCAGGTTTTCTGTGTGTTGTGCAGTTTCAGCTCCAGATCATTTCGGGATTTTGTACAAAGATACACCTGCTCCGCGGGTGGTGATGGGAGGGAGCAGAGTTGGGGCTACCCATTTTATTTTTTAAATCCCCTCTACTGCCGCAAAGCAGAAACCACAAAAAAATATGCAGAGTCTGTACCAAGAGGGGGCAGAGAAAGGACACCATATATTATTGTCCTGATTGCCCTAGACAGCCTGGACTCTGCAATGCGGACTGCTTCAAGCAGTATCATACAATGGTCCATTTTTTTTTTTGCTATAGAACCACTTGCATTATTCTTTTTTTGGTTATGCTCACTGATAGGGGTTTTTTTTTGTTTGTTTGTTTTTTAATTTTACTGTGCCAGATTTTTACATTTCACTACTCTATTTTTTATAAGTTCTAAAATTGGGGCTTTTATATATTTTTTTTTTTACCAAAACCCCTGTCAAACCTATGTATGGGGGGCATAGGTGTACTCAGGGTGCCTTGCAGAAAACAATCTGGAGTGTTTGTTTTTTTTTTGCAAAAACTTACAACAGGCTCTCCTAAATTATAGTGAAAAAGCAATGTGTGTGTAAAAATGAAAATTGAAAAATTACCACCATATACTTTCTCCAATTTTTTTGGCTAAAACGGTTGCATCAAAGGCATCAAAGCACACCATATACAATACCTTGGGGTGTCAAAATTTCAAAAATATACACTTTCAAACTGGGGTATGCTATAGGCCACAAACTAAAGATAGGCCTATCAGAAGAAATACTCTCACTTTTAATAACTAAAATTACAAGTCATAAAATTGTAACAGTTTCTCAGAAGCCTGAGGAAACAGACAGAGATCTGAGGAACTAGTTGCTTGTTTATCCATTGTTATGGTCACATTTGTGACATTTTATATTGTATTTTACTGCACCATTAAACTATGGTATTTTAACTCTTTGCTGAGAGCCTGAGCTTGATTGAAATCTACCCTGGAGTGATTTGTTGCACTGCCTTGGTCAGTGAACTGGGACACTGTGAACTCCCAGTCTGCCTCTATAAGCACAACAGAGTGCTGCTTTACTTGTGAGTATAAAATCTGTATTCACCTTTTTTTACATTTGTCCAAACTATATCACACGAGGAGGCGCCCTTGTCTTTGTGATTTTCTTTGCACAGAGAGAGTATTTACCCAGACTGGTTTTGTGACAAGGAGCTGACTTCTGGATCTAAGGGAGAATCTTATATATGTGCTACCCAGGAGGACTAATAAACCTCTGAAGTGCCCTCCTAATCTTGGGACTGTCTGAGCATTAATATCATATACAGATAAGAACTTAATACTATTTATTTATTATATATTGTTTTAAGCTGCATTTTCTGTTTATATTGATCTCATCACATCACATTTGATGAAAGTCCATGTCTCATTTTTTCGGTAATTGTCATTATTATTTTGTCTTTATACATTATTATCTGATCATTTTATATTATTTTTATAGTGTTTATTGTTTTTACTATACTTCAGTATTATCCTACAGATTGTTGTAATACATCTATATTTATATTAGGCTTTGGTTGGACTTTTTTTTTTTTTTTTTAAATTATATTTTTAAAAATGATATATTTCTTCTAGCGCCCCCTAGAGTTATGCTTGCATAGTGTAACAGGTATTTCTCTATCTCCTAAATCATAGCCAAAAAGGAATGTGTGTAAAAATGAAATGAAAAAATACCACACACACATTCTCCATTTTTTTTGGCTAAAACAGTTGCATCAAAGGCATCAAAACACCCCATATACAATATCTTGGGGTCTCAACTTCTGAAATATATGCATGTTCATGGCAAGCAAACAAAATAGGGTATGTAAAAAAAGCCCCCCAAAAGAAGATAGTTAAAGAAGATATGTTAAATTTGAAAATATCACAAGCACATGTCAGAAGTTTAGCATTGCAAACCCAAAACAACCAAACAAACAAACAAACCTATGCATAGGTTCAGCACTGTCTTGCTGAACAAATATTGGGGTGTTCTTTGGCAGTAACACATAACGGGAACTGAGAATTCATGCCTAAAGAACAATGTGTGTGAAAAATAACACAAAAAAATGACTACCCAAAAGTTTGACAAAGACTGGTGGTTGAATTAGTGCATGGAAAGTGTTAAAATACCAGCATTTCAATTACCCTATGGTGTCTACTTTCAAAAATATATGGTTTGATGGGGGTAAATTACATTGGCTGGCTTCAGAAATTACCCAAATAGGGCATGGGTGCATGATGACAGATGTGAAAATTCCAAGTTGGAAAACTGGAATGTGCCCCCTAAATATAAGGCCTTTTAGCGCCCTGAGAACCCAACAAAACTATTCATGGGTGGTATCACTGTACCCAGGATATATTGTTGAACACATATTGAGTTGTTTTTTTGCAGTAACACATAATAGGAACTAAGAATCCATACCTAAATAGCAACGTGTGTAAAAAAAACACAAAATAATGACTACCCAAAAGGTTGACAAAGACTGGTGGTTGAATTAGTGCATGGAAAGTGTTAAAATACCAGCATTTCAATTACCCTATGGTGTCTACTTTCAAAAATATATGGTTTGATGGGGGTAAATTACATTGGCTGGCTTCAGAAATTACCCAAATAGGGCATGGGTGCATGATGACAGATGTGAAAATTCCAAGTTGGAAAACTGGAATGTGCCCCCTAAAATTAAGGCCCTTTAGCCCCCTGAGAACCCAACAAAACTATTCATGGGCGGTATCATTGTACCCAGGAGATGTTGTTGAACACATATTCCGGTGTTTTTTTGCAGTAACACATAATAGGAACTAAGAATCCATGCCTAAAGTACAACATGTGTGAAAAATAACACAAAATGACTACACAAAAGTTTGACAAAGACTGGTGGCTGAATTAGTGCATGGAAAGTGTTCAAATACAAGCATTTCAAATACCCTAGGGTGTCTACTTTTCAAAAATATATGGTTTGATGGGGTGCATAATGACAGATGTGAAATCTCCAAGTTGGAAAACTGGAATGTGCCCCCTAAAAATAAGACCTTTTAGCCCTCTGAGAACCCAACAAAACTATTCATGGGTGGTATCACTGTACTCAGGAGATGTTGTTGAACACATATTGAGATGTTTTTTTTTGCAGTAACAAATAACAGGAACTAAGCATTCATGCCTAAAATATAATGTGTGTGAAAAATAACACAAAAAAAATGACTACCTAAAAGTTTGACAAAGAATGGTGGTTGAATTAGTGCAGGGAAAGTGTAAAAATACCTGCATATCAAATACCCTAGGGTGTCTACTTTTTAAAAATATATGGTTTGATGGGGGTAAATTGGCTGGCTTCAGAAATGCCCCAAATAGCACATGGGTGCATGATGACAGATGTAAAAATTCCAAGTTGGAAAACTGGAATGTGCTCCCTAAAAATAAGGCCTTTTAGCCCCATGAGAACCCAACAAAACTATTCATGGGTGGTATCACTGTACTCAGGAGATGTTGTTGAACACATATTAAGGTGTTTTCTTGCAGTAACACATAACAAGAACTAAGAATCCATGTCTAAAGTACAACATGTGTGAAAAATAACACAAAATAATGACTACACAAAAGTTTGACAAAGACTGATGGTTGAATTAGTGCATGGAAAGTGTTAAAATACCAGCATTTCAAAACCCCATAGGTGTCTACTTTTCAAAAATATATGGTTTGATGGGGGTAAATAACATTGGCTGGCTTCAGAAATTACCCAAATAGGACTTGGGTGTATGATGACAGATGTGAAAATTCCAAATTGGAAAACTGGAATGCGCCCCCTAAAAATAAAGCCTTTTAGCCCCCTGAGAACCCAACACACCTATACATGGGTGATATCACTGTACTAAGGAGATGTTGCTGAACACATATGGGGTGTTATTTGGCAGTAACTCTTAACGTTCTCAGTAAATGTATTCTTAAATTGCTATTTTGTCAAAAATTGTACCACTTTTTTTTTCTTTCAAATTTTGGCATAGATTGGTGGTAAAATGGTTGCATGAAAAGAGTCAAAATACCCCACCTTTAATACCTTAGGTTGTCTTCTTTTTAAAAAATATATACATGTGAAGGATTATTCAGGGATTCCTGACAGATATCAGTGTTCTAATGTAACTATCGCTAATTTTGAAAAAAAAAAAAAAGACATTTGAAATAGCAAAGTGCTACTTGTACTTATTGCCCTATATCTTGCAAAAAAACAAAAAAAACAATGAACATGTAAACATTGGGTAATTCTAAACTCAGGACAAAATTTAGAAACTATTTAGCATGGGTGTTTTATGGTAGTTTTAGATTTATAATAGAATTTGGGGGTCAAAGTTAGAAAAAGTTTTTTTTCCATTTTTTCATCATATTTAATTAAACAAAAATTAAAGTAAATTATAAGATATGATGAAAATAATAGTATTTTTAGAAAGTCCATTTAATGGTGAAAAAAACGGTACATAATATGTGTGGGTACAGTAAATGAGTAAGAGGAAAATTACAGCTAAATACAAACACCGCAGAAATGTAAAAATATAACGGTCAACAAATGGAAAAGTGGTCTGGTCACTAAGGGGTAAATCAACTAATATTTATTTTTCTCAGACTAATCTTAACTTTGAAAACATAATTCTATGCAGCATTTATTTATTTCTTCAATGTTTCCTTAAAGATGAAATTGCACAGAAATCCAGCAACTGCCAGAGACTCATAAAATTCTTAACACAATTCAGAACGCTGAGATGTCAGAAATTCCTTATCCACCGTGTAAATTCTGTAAATGCAATCACATTTCATGACTGACACAAAAAACCCAGAAACACAACAACAACAAAAACAAAACAATTCTACTGCACAGTATTATGCACACCCTCCACTTTCATAACTTTAAAATATCTTTATACTACTCATTATACAACCACACATCTGCTCTAATTCATCAACATATTTTAAATCATCTACTAGCATGTCACTGGAAATTTCCATCCTCAGACATTGTAAAAATCTGTTACTGATAAAGCTTCCAGACTTCCTCAGATTTGTTTAGTTATTTTCATCTATAATTTGTACATTCATGTTTTTCCCACATTTAGTGCACTTTACTGTTGATTGTCCCACAAGGGCTGGGCAACACGCCATGCTTATGCCAGTCTCTTTAACTGTCTGGTAAATCTAATCACCAACCCCCTGGGATACATTGGCAATAAGGTTGGCGACATTTTTGTGTTCCAGAGTCCTGCCTTGTGTTCTAGATACGGTTGCCACACAGCCATGTTTTCCTGGACACTTATGAGTTATACATGTTGCAGGGTGCACAGAAAGGAACATGAATAGTGCTGTTCAGTGTCACTATTTGTGTGCTGTCTAGGGTTGAAATTTATGTTCCAACCTGCACACCCTGCAGCATGTATAACTCATAAGTGTCCAGGAAAACATGGCTGAGGTGGCAACCCTAGTTCCAAAGTACTTCCTTGGTTCCACAGTCCTGCCTTGTTTTCCACAGTCATGCCCTGTGTTTCAGAGTCCTACCTTGTGTTCTAGAGCCATGCCTTGTGTTCCAGAGTTCTGCCTTGTGTTCTAGAGCCATGCCTTGTGTTCCAGAGTACTGCCTTGTGTTCCAGAGTTCTGCTTTGTGTTCTATTCAGTGCTAGAGTCCTGCCTTGTGTTCCAGAGTCCTGCCTTGTGTTCCAGAGTCCTGCCTTGTGTTCCGCAGTCCTGCCCTGTGTTCGAGTCCTGCCCTGTGTTCTAGAGTCCTGCCTTGTGTTCCAGAGTCCTGCCTTGTGTTCCAGAGTTCTGCCTTGTGTTATTTTCAGTGCTAGAGCCATGCCTTGTGTTCAGAGTTCTGCCTTGTGTTCCATTCAGTGCTAGAGTCTTATCTTGTGTTCCAGAGTCCTGTATTGTGTTCCAGAGTCCTGCCTTGTGTTCCAGTGTCCTGCCTTTTGTGCCAGACTCCTGCCCTGTGGTCCAGAGTCCTGCCTTGTGTTCCATTCAGTGCTAGAGTCCTGTCTTGTGTTCCAGAGTCCTGTCCTGTATTCCAGAGTTCTGTCCTGTGGTCCAGAGTCCTGCCTTGTGTTCCATTCAGTGCCAGAGTCCTCCCTTGTGTTCCAGAGTCCTGTCCTGTATTCCAGAGTTCTGCCTTGTGTTCCATTCAATGCTAGAGTTCTGCATTGTGTTCCATTCAGTGCTAGAGTCCTGCCTTGTGTTCCATCATTTGTCAGTACCTCAGTATCTGTCAGTAAACATTGTCATTTGTATAGCACTTTCATCATGTTCAAAAGAAAACCTGTATCCATCGCACCTCTTGGAAATCCTATGTTACAAATTCACCTCAGAATAAGAATAAGTGCCACTCACCTGACCTCACCACAAACATGGCAGTTGGTTCTGAAAAATAGGATTGTCTTTCTTTAAACATTCATATGTTATAATTTAACATTTGTTGTCTAAAATCATGTGAGTGCAGAATTCATGTTTTCTGTATTATGTAATGCTATTCCATAACAGCTGGACTGATAGCGCAGCATGCTAAGGCACTGTGGCTGAGCTATGTAGCAACCCAAGGTTTGCAGATTCGATCCCCGGCGAGGTCCACTCAGCCTTTCATCCTTTTGAGGTCGATAAAATGAGCAGCGCCTTGAGACCCTTATGGGTGATTAGCCGTGCTTTAGAAGTACCCAATACATAACACAAGGAGCTGTCCCAGGAGAGAGATGTCTGTTAGCTTTCCTTAAAAGGAAGACAATACAAGAGACAGGGAGGGATATTTTTCAAATTTTTTATTCTCATTTTTTATATTGTGCTCCCCCTACTGTCCACGTTTGTGGTTGTTGTTAAAAGTATATAGTAATCAAAACAATCAACAGTTCCCTGGTGCACCATGCTTGATGTGGGCCCCTTGTATATTAATATTATTATTTTTACTATCAACAACAACAACACTAATAATAATATCTGTTATTTATGAGTTGCAAATTAAAGATTGCAATACTCTGCAACTACTCTTCTGCTGATCCTCATCTATGCTTATTTTGGGCTTGCCATTGTATATTTTTGTGAATGTGTTTAAAGGGACATAATACATTAGATTTTTCTTTGCATAAAAGTTTTGTAGATGATCCATTTATAGAGCCCATACAGCTTTAAAAAAAAAAAAAGTATAGTTTTGCCTATTTTTAAATAACATTGCACTGATTTCCAAGCCCCAAAGGTTTAGGAGAATAATGATGTATACCTTACTCCAGCTTGGTCCTGTTTGTGTAAAGAGTCATTTCATATGCAGAGGAAGGAGGAGGGTCTGCTTTTTTGCTATAGAACCACTTGCAGTGGGCTTTCCAGCGACCCTTTCAACAGTGCTAAACTCAGAACTTCTAAGTAAGTTTTTAAATGGTTTTATACTGGATCTTTAGATCAGTATCTGTGCATCCTATTATTTATAGTTTTGTCTATTACATGCAGTTAAATGAAAAATGGTATAAGATGTCCCTATAACCCTTTAGCATGGCTGAAACACATGGGTAGAAACATTTCATTAAAAAATAAAATGCTCTTTAAGTATATCTATCAAGCCCAAAACTTTGGCCCAAAAAGAGCAACTGTAAAAAATAATTCCCAGTGTTAGCATCTGCTTAAAGGGAGAGTTTACCCAAAAACCTTCTCTCCTTTAATTTGCTCCCAATGGTCCATTTTACCTGCTGGAGTGTATTAAATTGTTTACAAATAGTTCCTTTGCCTTTATATTGGCAATTGAAATATCTGCTTTAGTCTGTGGTATCCCTACCGATACTGAAGTTTCTATACCTAGGTAAAGGCTATTGAGAAACAATGTAAACACAGCCAGAAAAATAAATTACACTCACAGTGGGAGTTGGAAGTCATAAAGCTCTAAAATGTTCATTTTCAATTGTTCTTTCAAAGTATTATACAGAGATAAGAAAGGGAAGCATTTGAGTGATACGATAACAAGATCTGATCTGTAAGCGAGCCAAGCCTATTTTGAGGGGCTGTGGTTTCAAAGAGAAAATACAGCTGTTTATTTTGCAAAAAGAAGCATAAATGAGCAATTTCTCATATTTTCTTCAGTATCTCATATTTTATATGCTGCACCTGGTATAACAAGTTATGGGGAACACATTCAGGGAAAAACAATTTTACAGTGAACTGTCCCTTTTATAGCGTGCTTTCCACTAGAACTCTCCCAAGTTCACACCCTGTAGAATCCAACCTGCAATAAATCATACAATAAAAATTAAATGCCATGATTTGAACTTGGATATTTGCCAGATTCCACATTGTGAAACACCATGGAATATTAAGCAAACCTATTTTAACTTAATCTGATCTCCCAAAGTGTAGTCACTGTAAGGCAATTTGTAAGGAAGATGAATAGTTCTTATATGGAACATGTTCTTCACCAGATCTGCAATAAACATTCTTTGCTGGAGGTGGCACGGTAGAGAGATCCCAGGACCTTTGTATTAGTAAGTATATATTTTATACCTACCTACTATCTTTTATTGGTGAAGTCCCAAGTGTTATTTGTGTAGTACTGAAGTTAAATAATAATTACAGGACCTTCAATTTAAAATGTTCCTTTACCCATAAAAATCATGTTGTTTCCTAAATTGAAAGTAAAGTGTATACATGAACACAATTTTCCAGCATCTAAAGGGCTATAAACAAAATCACTGAACAGTCAATACTCATTAGACTTGCCAGTTGTTCTTCAGGGATAACTATCTATGACTCTGAGCAGTAGGTGGAGTCATGATTAGAAATTTTCCATCGACCTGTTATCAACTAACACATAACAAACAAGTCATGCACAATACATGAATGACATACACTAATGGCTATGCCTATGAACAATATGCAGGATACTGACTAGAGCAGGGTTTTTCCCAAGACCTAGTGCAATTATACCACATACCTTCACAAATCTATCTTTATGCTTGGTCTGAAAATTTCTAAAGTAATAAACACAATAGCTGCAATTTTTGGCAAAGTGACTAAAATGTGTGTGTTCTTTATTCCTGATTGTAGTCAAACTTTAAAGTGTTGTAAAAGGTAATAACACACTCTCAAACAACACACATCAAGCATTCTCATACAACACATACACTCTCATACAACACACACACATACTCATACAACATACTCATACAACATACACACACTCATACAACACATACACACTCATACAACACATCCACACTCATACAACACACACACTCTCTCATACAACACACACAATCATACAACACACACACCTCACATTGTCATACAACACACTCTCATACAACACACACACTCTCATACAACACACACACTCTCATACAACACACACACCTCACACTCTCATACAACACACACACACTCTCATACAGCATATACATACAGTATACAACAGAAGTGAGTACACATATGGGCAATATCACTTAAAATTGTATCACCTCTCAATAATAGTTTTATTTCTAGGTTGACAAGTAGAGTATTTCATATTATAAACAATCAAAAACAAATAATTTAGAAAGATTATATTGAAAATACAGGCCCCAAAGTAGAAACTTAATGCAGCAAAAGTGAATACACCTGTGGACATTGACACACAAGTTAGATCACTGAAATAACATTGTGTTCACCTATAATTTCCAATTAGCCTAATTGCATGAACATAGTTACCAGAACAGTCTAATTTTTGGAACAATGGGCTGTGTCTATCTGCAAGTTTGCATCATGTCTCCACATGGAAAAGAATTGCCAGAGGAATTGAAAAATCTGGTTGTGAGATTTCACAAAGATGGAAAAGGATACAGGGAGATTGGTGACCAACTAAAAATCAGTCAAAATGCAATTGCAGCAGTAATCAGGAGGTATAGATCGATACACAGTGCCAAAAATCAGAGCCGCGGTGGCTGTCCTCCTAAAATGAAGCCACGGACAGTGCGCTACTTGCACAATCTTGCTCTGAAAAACAGGCAACAGGCAAGTGCTTCAGATTTGCATCAAGGCAAGTGCTTCAGATTTGGCTCAGGATTATCGATAGAAATTGGAGTTTCTGTGACAGCTCAGACAGTGCTAAGGACTTTGCATAATGTCAACTTCTATGGACAGCATCCAAGGAAAAATTCAGCTCAGATGGGGTGCAGCATGTTTGGTGTGAACCTGGTCAGGATTATTACAGTGAGTGCACAGTCACAACAGTGAATCATTGAGGTGGGAGTGTGACAATGTGGGACTGCATGACTGCAAAATGAGTTGGGGTAATGACATTTATAGATGGCACCATGAATGCCTATGATATACCATAATACTGGATGACAAGATGACTCCCAGTCTCCAGAAGTTTGGCAGAGGACGAATATTCCAGCATGATAACGATCCAAAGCACACTGCCAAAATCGCAAAGGAGTTTCTAAAGGAGAAACAAGTTAAACCAGGACCTGGCCAAGTATGTCACCTGACTTGAATCCAGTAGACCACCTTTGGGGTATTCTTATGAGAATGGTAGAGCAACAAAACCCCAACAGCAAAGAGCAGCTGAAAAAATTATCTCTAAAGAAGGGCAGAACATCTCTCCAGAAATTTGTACAACACTGGTTTCCTCCATACCAAGGAGGATTGAGTCTGTCATTAAAAATAAAGGTGGACATGCAAAGTATTGAAAAAAATAATAGATTTGAATGTCATTAATGAAAGGTGCACTGACTTTTGTTGCATTGATTTCCTGCTTTGGGGCCGGTATTTTTAATATAGTAAATCTAAACTGTTTATTTTTAATTTTACAAAGGAGCAAATACCCTACTGTAAAACTTAAGACGTAATGCAGTTACTGTTAGGTTATACAATTTTGAATTATTTGACATTTAAGGGATATTGCACTGGGGTGTATGCACTTTTGTTGTATACTGCATATATACACACACACACACACACACACCACACACTCTCATACAACACACACACACGCTCTCATACAACACACCTACACAACACACTCTCTCATACAACACACACACACACCAAAGACTTTTATATAACACACACTCTCATACAATACACACTCTCTCATACAACACATACATACATACACACACACCACACTCTCATACAACACACACAGCAAATAATTTTATACAACACACACTCATACAACACACACATACACACACACCACACACTCATACAACACATACACACCAAAGACTTTTATACAACACACACTCTCATACAACACATACATAAACACACCACATACTCTCATAAAACACACCTACCCACCAAATACTTTTATACAACACACACTCTCATACAACACACACACACTCTCATACAACACATACATACACACCACACACTCTCATACAACACACACCAAAGAATGTTATACCAATGATGTGCAGTGACATCAGAGGCTGGTGAGGCAGTGGCTAGGATACGCCTTCATTCTTTATATATCCTTTGTTGAAGAAATAGCAATGCACATGGGTGAGCCAATCACATGAGGTATCTATGTGCAGCCACCAATCAGCAACTACTGAGCATATTTAGATATGATTTTCAACAAAGGATATCAAAAGAATGAAGAAAATTAGATATTAGATGTAAATTGGAAAGTTATTTAAATTTGCATATGGGTTTCATATGGGTTTCATGTCCCTTTAAATGGTGTCTTGGAAAACTGGTCAACTTAGTAAACATCTGATTTTAGTCTAAAAGGATTGTAACAGAAACTCTTGCCAGATAACACAATGCTTGCTCTGATTATGAGATCTAGAAATCCATGCCCATTAAAATATGTTTAAAACATACTTTTTACTTTAATGCTGCAAATTATGCTTATAGATTCTTTCATTATTCAGTAAATATAAAAATGTCTTGATCCAGTGGTGGCTGGTGAAATTAAAAGATGGTGGGGTGCTTGACCCCACCCCTTTAAATAAAGCCACACCATCAGATGGCACTACCAATTCATTAATTAAATAAATAAAAGGTAGACAGAAACACAGAAAAGCACTTGGGGGGGGGGTGGGAAAGGGAGAGAGACACAGAGGGTTAGAGAGAAAGAGAGAGAGAGACACAATCACACACAGAGGGTTAGAGAGAGAGAAAGAGAGAGAGAGAGACACACAATCACACACAGAGGGTTAGAGAGAGAGAAATAAAGAGAGAGTGAGAGACACAATCACACACAGAGGGTTAGAGAGAAAGAGAGAGACAATCACATACAGAGGGTTAGAGAAAGAGAGACACAAACACACACAGAGGGTTAGAGAGAGAGAAAGAGAGACACAATCACACACAGAGGGTTAGAGAGAGAGAAAAAAAGAGAGACACACAATCATACACAGATGGTTAGAGAGAGAGAAAGAGAAAGAGAGAGAGACACAATCTCACACAGAGGGTTAGAGAGAAAGAGAGAGAGAGAGACAATCATACACAGAGGGTTAGAGAGAGAGAGAGAGAGAGAGACAATCACACACAGAGGGTTAGAGAGAGAGAAAAAGACACAATCACACACAGAGGGTTAGAGAGAGAGAGAGAGAAAGAGAGAGACACAATCACACACAGAGGGTTAGAGAGAAAGAGAGAGAGACACACACAATCACACACAGAGGGTTTGAGAGAGAAAGAGAGAAAGACACAATCACACACAGAGGGTTAGAGAGAAAGAGAGAGAGAGACACAATCACACACAGAGGGTTCGAGAGAGAAAGAGAGAAAGACACAATCACACACAGAGGGTTAGAGAGAGAGAGAGAGAGAGAGAGAGAGAGAAAGAGAGAGAGAGAGACACAATCACACACAGAGGGTTAGAGAGAGAGACACAATCACACACAGAGGGTTAGAGAGAGAGAGAAAGAGAGACACAATCATACACAGAGGGTTAGAGAGAGAGAGACAATCACACACAGAGGGTGAGAGAGAAAAAGAGAGACACAATCACACACAGAGGGTTAGAGAGAGAAAGAGAGAGAGAGAGACACAATCACACACAGAGGGTGAGAGAGAGAGAGACACAATCACACACAGAGGGTTAGAGAGAGAGAAAGAGAGAGAGACACAATCACACACAGAGGGTGAGAGAGAAAGAGAGAGACACAATCACACACAGAGGGTTAGAGAGAGAGACACAATCATACACAGAAGGTTAGAGAGAGAGAGAGAGAGAGAGAGAGACACAATCACACACAGAGGGTTAGAGAGAGAGACACAATCACACACAGAGGGTTAGAGTAAGAGAGAGACACACAATCACACACAGAGGGTTAGAGAGAGAGACACAATCATACACAGAAGGTTAGAGAGAGAGAGAGAGAGACACACAATCACACACAGAGGGTTAGAGAGAGAGACACAATCACACACAGAGGGTTAGAGTAAGAGAGAGACACACAATCACACACAGAGGGTTAGAGAGACACATAAGGGATGAGAGTCAGAGGGTGAGGAAGAGAGACAGAGAGAGAAAGAGACCATGGGGGAAAAGCAACAAATAAGGAGAGAGATGGATAGATAGAGAGAGAGACACACACACACACAAGGGGGGGGGGGGGAGGGACCACTGCATTTTAAAGTAATAAAACAGCAGAGCTACAGAGAGTTCAGAAAATGAGTCTATAATTTAGTGTGAAGTACAGAGGCAAGCTGCTAAGTTAGTGGGTGTAAAGTTTGAGTAAACAAAATACAAAAACGACCCTGCTGTAAAAGAGTAAAAAAAAAACACATTCATTAAATTATCATTTTCACTAACAGAATCCCTTTCAGTAAAATCTTACTTTAATAAGATGTGGCTGAAACACTGCTCTCTCTGCCTCTCTTCCTGCTCTGTAAGGATTCAGGAAGTGACAGTGGCACATTCCACTGCACTTAGAGGGGAAGAACAGAACTCTCTTTTTCACTTTAGCAAAGCTAGCAGGTTCACAGGACAGCAACAAAATATATGAAAGTTGTTTTTTTCCGTTTTTGTTTTGTTTTATATGATTTAACATCCAGCCCCAACCCACTTACTAATGCCTCTCGCTGGATTGGTTCAGCCCAAATAGCACTGCCTCAAATAAGCAGTTAATGGGCCATGCAATGATCTTAACCACTTGCATCCAGTAGGTGGCACAGCATGTTGTGTAATGGTGGGCAGACCTGCTTGTGCCTCTCCATTGCACAACATATAGCTGTGAGAAAAAAAAAATGCTGGGGGAAAGAAAATTACAATTTTTTTTTTAAAGCCAATAAAAAAAAACACAATTTATGCTTACCTGATAAATGTATTTCTCTTGTGGTGTATCCATTCCACGGATCATCCATTACTTGTGGGATATTCTCATTCCCAACAGGAAGTTGCAAGAGGACACCCACAGCAGAGCTGTTATATAGCTCCTTCCCTAACTGCCATATCCAGTCATTCGACCAGTCATTCAACTGAAAACACGCAGAGAAAGGAGAAACCATAGGGTGCAGTGGTGACTGTAGTTTAAATGAAAAAATTACCTGCCTTAAAATGACAGGGCGGGCTGTGGACTGGATACACCACAAGAGAAATAAATTTATCAGGTAAGCATAAATTGTGTTTTCTCTTGTAAGGTGTATCCAGTCCACGCATCATCCATTACTTGTGGGATACCAATACCAAAGCTAAAGTACACGGATGGAGGGACAAGGCAGGTACTTAAACGCAAGGTACCACTGCCTGTAAAACCTTTCTCCCAAAAAGAGCCTCCGAAGAAGCAAAAGTATCAAATTTGTAGAATTTTGAAAGAGTATGAAGCAAAGACCAAGTCGCCGCCTTGCAAATCTGTTCAACAGAAGCCTCATTTTTAAAGGCCCACGTGGAAGCCACAGCTCTAGTAGAATGAGCTGTAATCCTTTTAGGAGGCTGCTGGCCAGCAGTCTCATAAGCGGATTATGCTTCTTATCCAAAAAGAAAGAGAGGTTGCCGGAGCCTTTTGACCTCTCCTCTGTCCAGAGTAAACAACAAACAAAGCAGATGTTTGTCAAAAATCTTTAGTAGCTTGTAAGTAACCACGTAATGATATAAAATCATACAATAGGGTGCGCTATATTGATATACAAATATGTGCAAAAAAATGTATGGGAAGTGGATGGTGCAAATTGGTATAAAAATCGTTCAAAAAGTATATAGGATGTCCTTTTAAAAGAGTGTACCTAAGGAACTGTATAGTTCAGGAAAAATAGATAAGTGACTTTACATAAACAATGACGTGTATTTCACAAAAACTTCAACTCCTAAAATATGCAATATGAATCAAGTGGTACAGTGTTATTTCTATTGAAAATAGATAGAATAAAATTAGAAAATATATAAAAAACAATACAAACGATTTCACATATAGTGCAGAGTCATTGATAGATAGATGCAATTGTTGAAATCAATAATTCTGGAAGGCTGCTCCACTCCAAACCGGTGGTAAGTCGGTAGAACTGAAAAAATAGAAAGCAAAGAGAGAGAGCGCCTGATGGTGTAATATCGTCAAGATCAAGCAAGGTACAGGTATAAAAAATCTCTGCCAAATGGATACTCACAAAGAGCTTGGCACTCGCAAGTAGTGCATGTAGGCGGGCTGACCTTTATACAGTAGTCAGTACACTGAATCTATGGTGGTCGTATCAGAAATCTGTAGTGATAGAAACAGAAAACACAGAAGACCAATAGTGCAATATCGTCTGAAACCGAAATGGACACAGCATAGGATACAGGGTCAGCAAGGTGTATACTCACAATGGAGTTGGCACTCCCAAGTAGTGCATTAAGGCAGGCTGACCTTCATACAGCAGTCAGCGCGCTGATAGTTAATAGCTGTAGTTGGTGGCTGTAGCTGTTATCGGTCTAGGCTTGTCCTCTGCTCACCGGCGTGTATGCTGAATATTCAGCTATAGCTGGGCTGTTAGCTGTAGAAAATGAATCCTCAAGGTATGCCGTGAACACACCCAAATATGCACCTGCGGCACGTCACAGGCCTCAGGAAACACGGTGCATATAAAATAGTAAGCCACTAGAAATGAGTGACTGAAAAGTTTTTTTAAAAGAAAATAAATTAAAAAAAGGAAGTCAGCGGACAAACTGTTAAGTAAAAATAATAAAAAGGGTTTTATTTAAGAGCTCTTAAATAAAACCCTTTTTATTATTTTTACTTAACAGTTTGTCCGCTGACTTCCTTTTTTTAATTTATTTTCTTTTAAAAAAACTTTTCAGTCACTCATTTCTAGTGGCTTACTATTTTATATGCACCGTGTTTCCTGAGGCCTGTGACGTGCCGCAGGTGCATATTTGGGTGTGTTCACGGCATACCTTGAGGATTCATTTTCTACAGCTAACAGCCCAGCTATAGCTGAATATTCAGCATACACGCCGGTGAGCAGAGGACAAGCCTAGACCGATAACAGCTACAGCCACCAACTACAGCTATTAACTATCAGCGCGCTGACTGCTGTATGAAGGTCAGCCTGCCTTAATGCGCTACTTGGGAGTGCCAACTCCATTGTGAGTATACACCTTGCTGACCCTGTATCCTATGCTGTGTCCATTTCGGTTTCAGACGATATTGCACTATTGGTCTTCTGTGTTTTCTGTTTCTATCACTACAGATTTCTGATACGACCACCATAGATTCAGTGTACTGACTACTGTATAAAGGTCAGCCCGCCTACATGCACTACTTGCGAGTGCCAAGCTCTTTGTGAGTATCCATTTGGCAGAGATTTTTTATACCTGTACCTTGCTTGATCTTGACGATATTACACCATCAGGCGCTCTCTCTCTTTGCTTTCTAATTTAACCACGTAACGAACCACGTCCAGATTGTGTAATAGACGTTCCTTCTTTGAAGAAGGATTAGGACACAAGGATGGAACAACAATCTCTTGATTGATATTCTTGTTAGATACCACCTTAGGTAAAAACCCAGGTTAAGGACTACCTTATCCGTATGGAAAATCAGAAAAGGAGAATCACATTGTAAGGCAGAAAACTCGGAGACTCTGCGAGCCGAGGAAATAGCTACCAAAAAAAGAACTTTCCAAGATAAAAGTTTGATATCTATGGAATGAAGAGGTTCAAACGGAACTCCTTGAAGAACCTTAAGAACCAAATTTAAGCTCCATGGCGGAGCAACAGGTTTAAACACAGGCTTGATTCTAACTAAAGCCTGACAAAATGCCTGAACGTCTGGAACATCTGCCAGACGCTTGTGCAAAAGAATAGACAGAGCAGAAATCTGTCCCTTTAAGGAACTAGCTGACAATCCTTTTTCCAAACCTTCTTGGAGAAAGGATAATATCCTGGGAATCCTGACTTTACTCCATGAGTAACCCTTGGATTCACACCAATAAAGATATTTATGCCATATCTTATGATAAATTTTCCTGGTGACAGGCTTTCGTGCCTGTATTAAGGTATCAATGACTGACTCGGAGAAGCTACGCTTTGATAAAATCAAGCATTCAATCTCAGTCTCAGAGAAATTAGATTTGGATGGTGGAAAGGACCCTGAAGTAGAAGGTCCTATCTCAGAGGCAAAGTCCATGGTTGAAAGGATGTCATGTCCACTGGAACTGCATACCAGGTCTTGCGTGGCCACACAGGTGCTATTAAAATCACAGATGCTCTCTCCTGCTTGATCTTGGCAATCAGTCGAGGGAGCAGAGGAAACGGTGGAAACACATAAGCCAGGTTGAAAGACCAGGGCGCTGCTAGAGCATCTATCAGCGTCGCCTTGGGATCCCTGGACCTGGATCCGTAACAAGGAAGCTTGGCATTCTGTCAAGATGCCATGAGATCCACTTCTGGTTTGCCCCAACGATAAATCAATTGTGCAAACACCTCCGGATGGAGTTCCCACTCCCCCGGATGAAAAGTCTGACGACTTAAAAAATCCGCCTCCCAGTTCTTTACACCTGGGATATGGATAGCTGATAGGTAGCAAGAGTGAATCTCTGCCCAGCAAATTATTTTTGAGACTTCTAACATCGCTAGGGAACTTCTTGTTCCCCCTTGATGGTTGATGTAAGCCAAAGTCGTGATGTTGTCCGACTGAAATCTGATGTACCTCAGAGTTGCTAACTGAGGCCAAGCTTGAAGGGCATTGAATATCGCTCTCAATTCCAGAATATTTATTGGAAGGAGTGTCTCCTCCTGAGTCCACGATCCCTGAGCCTTCAGGGAGTTCCAGACTGCACCCCAACCTAGAAGGCTGGCATCTGTTGTTACAATTGTCCAATCTGGCCTGCGAAAGGTCATACCTTTGGACAAATGGACCCGAGATAGCCACCAGAGAAGAGAATCCCTGGTCTCTTGATCCAGATTTAGTAGAGGGGAGAAATCTGTGTAATCCCCGTTCCACTGACTGAGCATGCATAGTTGCAGCGGTCTGAGATGTAACCGTGCAAACGGCACTATGTCCATTGCCTCTACCATTAAGCCGATTACTTCCATTCACTGAGCCATTGAAGGGCGCGGAATGGAATGAAGAACACTGCAGGAATTTAGAAGCTTTGATAACCTGGACTCCGTCAGGTAAATTTTCATTTCTACAGAATCTATCAGAGTCTCTAGGAAGGAAACTCTTGTGAGTGGGGATAGAGAACTCTTTTTCTTGTTCACTTTCCACCCATGCGACCTTAGAAATGCCAGTACTATGTCCGTATGAGACTTGGCAATTTGGAAGTATGACGCCTGTATCAGGATGTCATTTAAATAAGGGGCCACTGCTATGCCCCGTGGCCTTAGGACCGCCAGAAGCGACCCTAGAACCTTTGTAAAGATTCTTGGGGCTGTAGCTAATCCAAAGGTAAGAGCTACAAACTGGTAATGCCTGTCTAGAAAGGCAAACCTAAGGAATTTGTTTAAGATCTTTAGATCAAAAATTGGTCTGAAGGTTCCCTCTTTTTTGGCAACCACAAACAGATTTGAGTAAAAACCCTGTCCCTGTTCCTCCTTTGGAACTGGATGGATCACTCCCATTACTAGGAGATATCCCTGGGATATAATTTCCAACGCCCAGGGATCCTGAACATCTCTTGCCCACGCCTGGGCGAAGAGTGAAAGTCTGCCCTCTACTAGATCCATTACCGGATAGGGGCCGTTCCTTCATGCTGTCTTAGAGGCAGCAGCAGGCTTTTTGGCCTGCTTACCTTTGTTCCAGGTCTGGTTTGGCCTCCAGACCGTCTTGGACTGAGCAAAAGTTCCCTCTTGTTTTGCATTAGAGGAAGTTGATGCTGCACCTGCCTTGAAGTTTCGAAAGGCACGAAAATTAGACTGTTTGGCCCTTGATTTGGACCTATCCTGAGGAAGG
The DNA here is from genome assembly GCF_027579735.1 of Bombina bombina. Lineage (NCBI taxonomy): Eukaryota > Metazoa > Chordata > Amphibia > Anura > Bombinatoridae > Bombina > Bombina bombina. The sequence continues at coordinate 1,126,559,528 of NC_069503.1, forward strand.
GCATGACCTTTTCCTCCAGTGATATCAGCAATAATCTCCTTCAAACCAGGCCCGCATAGGGTCTGCCCCTTGAAGGGAATGTTAAGCAGCTTAGATTTTGAAGTCACGTCAGCTGACCATGATTTAAGCCATAGCGCCGTGCGCGCCTGTATAGCAGAACCAGAATTCTTAGCCGTTAGTTTAGTCAAATGAACAATGGCATCAGAAACAAAAGAATTGGCTAGCTTAAGTGCTCTAAGTTTGCCAAGTATGTCATCCAATGGAGTCGCTACCTGTAAAGCCTCTTCCAGAGACTCAAACCAGAACGCCGCAGCAGCAGTGACAGGAGCAATGCATGCAAGGGGCTATAGGATAAAACCTTGTTGAATAAACATTTTCTTAAGGTAACCTTCTAATTTTTTATCCATTGGATCTGAAAAAGCACAACTGACCTCGACAGGGATAGTAGTACGCTTTGCTAGAGTAGAAACTGCTCCCTCCACCTTAGGGACTGTCTGCCATAAGTCCTGTGTGGTGGCTTCTATAGGAAACATTTTTCTAAAAATAGGAGGGGGAGAGAACGGCACACCTGGTCTATCCCATTCCATAGTAATAATTTCTGTAAACCTTTTAGGTATTGGAAAAACATCAGTACACGCTGGCACTGCATAGTATTTATCCAGTCTACACAATTTCTCTGGCACTGCAATTGTGTCACAGTCATTCAGAGCAGCTAAAACCTCCCTGAGCAATACGCGGAGGTGTTCAAGCTTAAATTTAAATGTAGAAATATCAGAATTAGGTATCATTCCTGAGTCAGAAACATCACCCACAGACTGAAGCTCTCCTTCCTCAGCTTCTGCATATTGTGAGGCAGTATCAGACATGGTTCTTAAAGCGTCAGTATGCTCTGCATTTCGTCTAACCCCAGAGCTATCTCACTTACCTCTAAATTCAGGTAGTCTGGCTAATACCGCTGACAGTGTATTATCCATGACTGCCGCCATGTCTTGTAAAGTAATCGCTATGGGCGCCCTAGATGTACTTGTCGCCATTTGAGCGTGAGTCCCTTGAGCGGGAGTCAAAGGATCTGAAACGTGGGGAGAGTTAATCGGCATAACTTCCCCCTCGTCAGATTCCTCTGGTGATACATTTTTTAAAGACAGAATATGATCTTTATTGATTAAAGTGAAATCAGTACATTTGGTACACATTCTAAGAGGGGGTTCCACCATGGCTTTTAAACATAATGAACAAGGAGTTTCCTCTATGTCAGACATGTTTACACAGACTAGCAATGAGACCAGCAAGCTTGGAAAACACTTTAAATCAAGTTAACAAGCAAATATAAAAAACGGTACTGTGCCTTTAAGAGAAACAAATTTTGTCAGAATTTGAAAAACAGTGAAAAAAGGCAGTTACGCAAACGAAATTTTTACAGTGTGTATAATAAGCTAACAGAGCATTGCACCCACTTGCAAATGGATGATTAACCCCTTAGTTCAAAAAACGGATCAAAAAACGTTTTTTAACAGTCACAACAAACTGCCACAGCTCTGCTGTGGCCCTACCTTCCCCAATAAACGACTTTGGGAAGCCTTTGATCCCTTTAGAGATGTCCTATAGCATTCAGGGGACTTCTGAGGAAAGCTGGATGTCTCAGTCTGCAATTTTAATTGTGCAAAAAAGCACTAAAATAGGCCCCTCCCACTCATACTACAACAGTGGAAAGACATCTTGTCACAATTAATAGAGGAGCCAACTAGGAGTAAAGCTAAAGAAGAAACAGTGATATACAAGTCACTGTGCTTCTATAGGAGGCGCTAATAAGCACAATAAATATGAATATAAAAATATATATAAGGTTAATGTGATTCCCTATATATGCAATTAATATAAAAACAATAAACAAATACCAATGAGTATGAATAAAACCTTTAAAAGGTAATAGGCTAGCCAGAGAAAGTCCAATGAGCTCATAACAAATTACCTAAACACTGAAGATACTAACAAAATGAGAATGGCTATCAGCGTCTGATCCAGTAATAATATCAGTTCAGCCCTCCTTCTTGCTCCACTGCAGCGCCAGCTGAGAAAAATCATACTGGGAATACCGGCTAGAGGACACACAAGCAGAGAACTCCAGCGCTGACTGTATCCGTTGTGGACCTGTTGGTTTGCTGTAGAAACACCAGCCTGTCCCTGCTGGCACATCAGAGTGCCGCTCCGTTTGTGAGTACCCTTAATCTGCTGCTGTTTGGTTTTCCTTGTCTTTATTGACCTACACATGTGGCGCCTCTGTTTTTGTTTTTATCTTACCACTATAGGAGTAAAGCTATATTGTATTTAGTGCTATCAAATAATACAGATATAATATCAACATATAAGCAATATAGTATGTTATAGCAATTACAAAACAGATTATATTATCTTGCATCTGTTTTGTAATTGCTATAACATACTATACAGTATTGCTTATATGTTGATTTCCCATAACTAGGGTTTTAACTATTTATTTATAAATTTTAGCCCACCTTACTACTAGATGGGCTAACGCTCGTTGTGTTTTAATCATTGTCATTATTTTCTATTCCTGCACACCTCCATATTTAGCAGGCTTATCTATTAGAGAAAAACCTGACAACGTGCTACGCTCCCCCCTTTCTTATATATGTGAAGTTCTTGATTAGATAGACTTTATTTATTAAGACTGTTTTAGGGTAATACCGAAATATTGTTTTTAAGGTAATACCAATGGTGATATGGATCCATATTTGTGTATATAATTGATATTAAACTCTGTTATTTTATTTAAATACGTATTCTCTGTGCCACTCATCGATTTCTCATGAAAATCTTTGTTGTACTATACATATAATTTCGATTTTACACTTGCACCCTACTCAGCGAATATTACCACAACCCCTATATTAAGTTTAGGGGTATATACGCTTGGAATTCACGCATTTAACGAATCTATTAACACATAAGATAGGACTATTCTAACCTCTATAGTCCAATTTTATACAATACTCACAGGATTATTTCCATTTGTGATTATATCAAATCAACTATTCCTTTACCCCTTGGCCTTGCCTTTTTTGGCGCTCCTATCTAATTACTTCGTTAAAGGAATTTAGCACTGTTATAGACCAACCTCTACTCTTAATTTTTCAAGACTCATTAGGCTCAGGCATGGTCCCCCAGGATTGGTGTAAAGCTTATGTGGTGCCACTCTTCAAAAAGGGAACCAGGGATAATTCAGGAAACTATAGACCAGACTATAGATATTTGGAGTGATTATAAGGGATTATATTGATTATATTGATGAGCATATTTGTGTAAAAAAGATTATGAGTTCTAATCATGAGAAATAGATCATGTCAAACTAATCTAATTAGACTCTATGAGAAAATAAGTAAAAATATAGATAAAGGGGAATCAGTTGATGTGATATACTTAGATTTTGCAAAGGCGTTTAATACAGTGCCACATGAGAGATTAATGCACAAAATTAAGGGACTGGAAATATTTTTATAAATGACTTGGAGCAAGGATTAATTAGCGACATCTCTATTTTTGCAGATGATACTAAGGTCAATAAGGTCATTAGGTCAGAGCAGGATGAACTTTCATTACAAAGGGACCTGCAAAAATTAGAAGTATGGGCAGGTAAATGGAAAATGAGATTTAATACAGGAAAATGCAAGGTTCTACATTTTGGAAGTTAAAATAAGCAGGCAACATATTATTTAAATGGGACAAGACTTAGCCAAACAGAGGAGGAAAGGGATTTGGGAGTAGTAATAGATAACAAGCTAAAGATGGGTACACAATGCAGGGCAGCGGCTTCAAAGGTTAATAAGATACTAGCATGTATTAAAAGAGGCATTGACTCAAGGGAGGAAAGCATAATTCTGTCACTATATAAAGCCCTGGTAAGACCCCATCTTGAGTATGGAGTGCAGTTCTAGGGACCGATCGCAAAAAAGATATTGCAGAACTAGAAAAAGTTCAGAGAAGGGCCACAAAGCTAATAAGGGGATTGGAGAATTTAAGCTATGAGGAGAGGCTAGCCAAACTATGTCTGTTTTCTTTAGAAAAAAAGGTGCTTGAGAGATGACATGATTACTTAATATAAATATAGTCAAGGCCCATTTTCAGAGATGGCAGAAGCTCTGTTTATTTCAAGAAAATTGTTTGTGACAAGAGGTCACAATTTAAGGTTGAAGGAAAGGAGATTTATTCTTTTGCGATGGAAACGTTTTTTCACTGTAAGAGCAATAAAATTGTGGAACTCATTACTAAAGGAGGTAGTGAATGCCAATACCCTAGATACATTTAAAAAATGTTTTGGATACATTTCTGTCTATAAACAAAATTCATAGATATAATTGCTAGTATTAAATGGGTCACATTTTAGTGAGATTATTTAAATTTAACTGGAGATTTTTGTAAGTATTTTATATTTGTATAGGTTGAACTCGATGGACTTCGGTCTTTTTTCAACCTCATCTACTATGTTACTTTTTTCTAATAATCAAAGGCCTAGATTCAAAGGCACTCATGAGGTTGCAGAGGGGCAGTATCATTTTGAAAATTCATCAAGCATTGCTTCACCTATCTACAGTGGCAGTTCTAGAACGTAAAATTACTCCTAAAAGTACCTTCAACTTTAAAAGCATGATCACTTGTTCTGGAATTGTTCTTTCTGGGAAAACACATAAAGCCTCAGGTTTATTAAAAGGACAATTTACCCAGACTTTTTCTCCCAATTCCCAATGATTCATTTTACCTGCTGGAGTGTGTTACATTGTTTACAAATAGCTCCTTTACCCTTATTTCAGCATTTGAAATAGCTGCTTTAGCCTATGGAATCCCGACCTACACTGAACATTTCTATACTGGAGTCTATGCTATTGATAAGCCTAAGCAAACACAGCCAGTAGAAGAAATTACACTCCCAGTGGGGTGCAGGATGATTTGCATCTTGTTCCTCTACTTTGGAACAAGGTAACTTTTGGCAATATCAAACATAAATGCTTACAAAAGTTTTCTCCTCTCAAACAATTAAAAACAATCCCTTCTTTAGAATGTTAAAAACACATGTAATGAAAACAGAACCCTCTCCAGGGTTAAGCAAATGATCTGACCTCAACAGATTGTAATCATAGATCTAATAACCTTCAATTGCTATCAAATGAGAAAAGTATATACTATACATTTTCACATTTAAACCCCAGAAGAGGAAGCTTTTTTAATATCAATAGTATTCAAAATATCAAAAAAAGTATCAAAACGATATATTTATTATTTTAATTACTTCAACACTAACACACACACACATATATATATATATATACACATTGAGCAATTTATAACTCTCATAACTTGACATGCACCCTGCTTACCTATAAAGGCTAACTCTGCTACATATATGTTCCAAATTTGATTTATTAGATAACAACTGCATAACAATGAATTTTATATTAACATGACAGTGATTACCCTTATTGTCTGCAGACTAAAGCCCAGATTGGCTCCTGCAAATAAGGCAAATAGTGGGAGTTTGGCTACTGGAAAATAATTGTCGTTAAATTATGTTAATTTATTTTAAAAAAAAAGTTAAGACTTGGCTGATATGTTATTCTATATCAACACAACAAAAACGTCTTTTAATTACAAGGTGTTTGCGTCCCTTTTATTGTAAGACGGCTATCATTAGAGAGGCCATGCTGAGGTTTAACTCTTGCCCGTTTGTGAGACCCAATGGAGGTTAAAAGGGACGTAAAATACTGTGAGACTGCAATATTAAATGTTTTTAATGAGTAATAACAACAACACCTTACTTTTAATATTTATTATTAATTTGAAGTGTCCCTAATTAGAGCCAATAAAGATAAGAAAATGCAACGCACATTTTGCTAACAAAATTACTCTGATAAGTCCAGTTTACTAGAGTTACAAGACATGGAGTGGGAGGAGATTGACCTCTTGAAAAAAAATGCAGCAAACAAGTGTAAATGCATTAAGAAAATGTTTACAATCAACTTGAAGGACTCTTAAATACAATATAATTGCATAATCACAAATACAAAATAAAAAGATAATTTAATAACAATGTAACTGAATTTCAAATGAGCAGTAGATTTTTTTGGACAAATTAAAAAAAAAAAACATTCCATTTTCCTGCCCATGTATCACATGACAACCATCAGCCAATAACAGACTTATATGCAATTATACTGTGAACTCTTGCACATGCTCAGAAGGAGATGGTGCTTCAGAAAGTGTACATATAAATATACTGCGCAATTTGATAATGGAAAAAAACGTAAAGGGTTCATACACTCATACACTTATTTAGTCATATCTGTATACATTGGAGCTCTTTTTACTCAAACGCCTTGCTTCATTTTAATGTGTTTTACATGCGTTTTGTGCAACCTTTTTTTAAAGGAACAGTCCAGCCTAAAACAAACTTTAATTATTCAGATAGGGCATGTAATTGTAAACAACTTTCCAATTTACTTTTATCACCAATTTTGCTTTGTTCCCTTGGTTTTCTTAGTTGAAAGCTAAACCTAGGAGGCTCACCTGCTAATTTCTTAGACCTTGAAGGCCGCCTCTTTTCTGAATTAATGTTGACATTTTTTCCACCACTAGAGGGCGTTAGTTCATGTGTGCCATATAGATAACATTGAGCTCATGCATGTGGAGTTACCTAGGAGTCACACTGATTTGTTAAAATGCAAGTCTGTGAAAAGAACTGAAATAAAGGGACAGGCTGCAGAGGGTTAGATACAAGGTTATCACAGAGGTAAAAAGTGTTTTAATATAGCTGTGTTGGTTATACAAAACTGGGGAATGGGTAATAAAGTGAATATTTATCTTTTTAAACAATACAAATTCTTGTGTAAACGGTCCCTTTAACTCTTACAGTTTAATTTTCAAGGTGCGCTAAATATTCTAGAGCAGTTTCACCTGAGCACAACCTATAACTTGAAATAACAGTGCAAAGCATAGTCTGCGCTCAAGCGAAGTGGGCCACGCTAGCCCTTCTCTGGTTAACGTGTTTGTAATATCAAAGTGGTTCACTAATGGTAGCGCAGTCAAGCAAAACGGGTTATCTCACGAGTGCTATCATAAGCATGACACTTGTAACCTAGACCTTTATGTTTCTAAATCTCTAGAGTAGTGATTTTCAACCTTTTTTTTTGCCGTGGCACACTTTTTTACATTTAAAAGTCCTGCGGCACACCACCATCCCAACATTTTACAAAATCACACATTGTAGCCTAATACAGCATATATATAAATATATATATATACACACATACACACACATACTGTACTGTCATGCCATGCCTCCTACAAACTATACGTGACATATTGACATTCATTCACAAACAATCATAATGATTGTCTGTGAATGAATGTCAATATGTCATGGTTGTAAATGATGCCTGATGAGCCTGTCACATACCTCCCAATTTTTCAAAATTTGAAAGAGGTACAGCCCCTTTCTGGGAAAAGTCCACCCCCCACAAACTGGGAAAAGTGTTATCTGTGGAGCACAAGATTATATGTGGAGCATGGTATGCTGTTCTGGAGGAGGAGCAAAGCTGCGCCTGCATGCATGGGGGATTGAAGTGTTGTGTGGTGCTGCGTGTAGAGCCAGCACTAGGCACGTGTTATGGGAGTTCCTATCAAGTGTGAACACGGGTCGGGGAGGCGAGCTGCCGCTGCAGTTATCCTCAGTCATCATCTCACTCAAAATAAAAAAACGGCCCAGAGTAAAAAACAAGCAAAATTTAAAAAATATGTCACCCCTAGGTATTGGTGTCTGCCTAATACGGGATCTAACATACCTATTGTACATTAAAGGGGCATGAAACCCAGTTTTTTTCCTTTCTGATTCAGATAGAACATACAATTTTAAACAACTTTAGAATTTAGTTCTCTTAAATTCTGCTATGTGCAGAGCATTGGATTATGAAATATGCAATTGTATTGTCTTATGTTGCGCTTTTAAATATATTTAACGCAACTTGTGGGTGTTAGTTTTTGCGTTTGCAACTTATCAAAGTCTATTTGTTAATGCGATTTTACAAACGTGAAAGCGCAAACTTTTTAATTTCAACTCATACGAGTACAAATCTCAGAGCGCAAAAAATTACTTTTAGCAGTTTTAACGCTCAAACGTGAGCACAAACTACAGCTCCACTTGTAATCTGGCCCAAAGTGGTTTAAAATGACATGCTCTATCTGAATAATGAAAGATTAATTTTGACTTTACTGTCCCTTTAAATTGTTGTATGAAAAGAAATAACAAACTGGCATGGGTTAAAATGGAAACTCTGATGGCAGGCTATGGACACTCAGATGATATTATATGGGATTACCCAAACCACAAATTGAAACTGCTAACAACCCCGAAACCATTAGGTGAAATGATGGCAATGTGGCATTCATTAGCTACTCATCTGAAACTACTGCCATCAGAGTCTCTAGTAAGGCCATTGAGAACGCTAGTATGTCAGGACTTTCATGGGTACATTGGAAATTTGGCAAATAAAGGGCTTTATAGAGTGGCTGACTTCCTCCACAAAGGTAAAATAGCCTCATATCAGCAGATACAGGAAAAAATACTCCCAGATAAATTACAATGTTCTTGTACTTACAGTTGGCGTCAGCTATCAACAAGGTCTTACCTCGCATTCAAAGGAAAAGCCTGACCACACTTGAAAAACTATGTAGCACGGAATCTAGACATAAAAAATCAATTTCCAGCATGTATCTCACAATACAAACAGCTAAATCTACTTCTAAGTCTAGTCTGATGGATAAATGGGAACGGGACATTAATAATCTATGTTCAAAAGAGGAATGGGAAGAGACATTTATAACTCTGGAAGGGGTATGATCAGTGCAGATTTTAGGGAAAACTGCATCAAGACAGTTTTCAGATGGTACCTAACATCAGTTATTACCTCACATTACACTCAAAACAGAAGTAAAAATTGTTACCGGGGATGTGGGGAAACAGGAACATATATTCATATGTGGTGGAAGTGCCCTCAGATACAGGAAGTATGGACCAATCTATCTAAACTACTGAGTGAGGTGCTCTCTGAAGATATCACTTTAACAGTGACTCAGGCTGTGCTGAATGACAGAGTGAAACCTTTTAACGCAGCTACAAATACATTCATAGGCACCCTATGCACAGCCACTAGGATAAGCGTAGCCCGTCACTGGAAAACGGGAATACCATCATGGGGAGAGGTAATGGAAAAAATTAAGAACACATATAAGCTATCTGAATCAGCATCATTCATACAAGCTAACCATGAACAATTTCTTAAGGTTTGGAATTATTGGATATTAAGTGGCCACTAAGATTAGCACAGAAATAAAGACTACAAACATAAACAATTCAGACTCAGGCAATATACAGGGAGACGAGAGACGGTAAACAACAATTAGAGACTTAGATAAAACTGAAATAGACGGGGCTCTCTCCCTGGATTGATGGCAGGTACAAGGTGAAGACAGGCAAGTTCTTGTTTGAGATTAAGTTTATTAGGGGAGGGGGGAAGGGGAGTTTCGTTGTTTCTTGTTTCTTGTTTATTATGTAATACTGAAAATAAAGGTACAGAGAATGGAGATGTAAGGGGGAGGGGAAGTGATCTACATTTTAGTAGGAAAACACAACAAAATGAGATAGAGAGGAGAGAGGAAAACAAGGAAGTTGGAACCTTTTGACATTGTTTCACAGCCGCATCCTCTACTCTCAATCAATGTAAAAAAAAATGTTGCTACACATACTGAAGGACAGAGCTTTCTGAACCCAAGTCTTTAATGCAATCTACTCAGTTGGAGAGTCAGTCTATCCTTTTTGACTTGGCTTCCCAGGTCAGAGCTAATGTAATAGACTCCAAACTGAGGGACTCTTATTGTAAGAGAAGGGGGAGGGTAAGTTTTTATTGGAAATTGTATGAGTTGTGTTGCATTCTTAATGTGTTGTACAATAAAGATTATTTCAACTAAAGTGTTGTATGAAACATCTACTAAGCAATGAGGTTGATTAAGTGAACTACATCATTTCAGCTGCTAATGAAATAATAATATTAATAATAGTAATAGTAAGAATAAAATGGAGATTTTGCAGGTGAGGAATGGCAACACAAATAATAAAAAATGCTGCCTAGCTCACCTGCTGTAGTTAATATAGATCCTATCACATTACCCCTGCCAGTAATAGTAGTAGTAGTAATAATAATAATAGTAGTAATAATAATAATATCACATTAGCCCTGCCAGTAATAGTAGTAATAATAATGTCACTTTACCCCTGCCAGTAATAGTAGTAGTAATAATAATAATAATAATAATAATAATAGTAGTAATAATAATAATATCACATTACCCCTGCCAGTAATAGTAGTAATAATAATATCACATTATCACTGCCAGTAATAGTAGTAATAATAATAATAATAATAATAATAATAATAATAATAATAATATCACATTACCACTGTTAGTAATAGTAGTAGTAATAATAATAATAATAATAATAATAATATCACATAATCACTGCCAGTAATAGTAGTAGTAGTAGTAATAATAATAATAATAATATCACAATATCACTGCCAGTAATAGTAGTAGTAATAATAATAATAATAATAATAATACTAATAATAATAATATCACATTATCACTGCCAGTAATAGTAGTAGTAGTAGTAATAATAATAATAATAATAATATCACAATATCACTGCCAGTAATAGTAGTAGTAGTAATAATAATAATAATAATAATAATAATAATAATAATATCACATTATCGCTGCCTGATAAAGAAGTGCCTGCTGCAGGTGCTCAGGTTATCATTATAATAATAATATCACATTAGCCCTGCCAGTAATAGTAGTAATAATAATGTCACTTTACCCCTGCCAGTAATAGTAGTAGTAATAATAATAATAATAATAGTAGTAGTAATAATAATAATATCACATTACCCCTGCCAGTAATAGTAGTAGTAGTAATAATAATAATAATAATAATAATAATAATAATAATAATAATAATAATAATAGTAATAATAATAACATCATATTAGCCCAGCCAGTAATAGTAGTAATAATAATAATAATAATAATATTATTAATATTACTTTACCCCTGCCAGTAATAGTAGTAGTAATAATAATAATAATAGTAATAATAATAATAATAATATCACATTAGCCCTGCCAGTAATAGTAGTAATAATAATGTCACTTTACTCCTGCCAGTAATAGTAGTAATAATAATAATAATAATAATAATAATATTATTAATATCACTTTACCCCTGCCAGTAATAGTAGTAGTAATAATAATAATAATAGTAGTAATAATAATAATATCACATTATCACTGCCAGTAATAGTAGTAATAATAATAATAATAATAATAATAATAATAATAATAATAATATCACATTACCACTGTTAGTAATAGTAGTAGTAATAATAATAATAATAATATCACATTATCACTGCCAGTAATAGTAGTAGTAGTAGTAGTAGTAATAATAATAATAATAATAATAATAATAATAATAATAATAATAATAATAATAATAATAATAATAATAATAATATCACAATATCACTGCCAGTAATAGTAGTAGTAGTAGTAATAATAATAATAATAATAATAATAATAATATCACATTACCCCTGCTAGTAATAGTAGTAATAATAATAATAATTATAATATAACATTACTCCTGCTAGTAATAGTAGTAATAATATTAAAAATAATAATAATAATAATATTAATATCACATTACCACTGCTAGTAATATTAGTAATAATAATAATAATAATAATAATAATATCACATTATCGTTGCCAGATAAAGAAGTGCCTGCTGCAGGTGCTCAGGTTATCATTATAATAATAATAATTATTATTATTATTATTAATATCATATTATTGCTACCAGATAAAGAAGTGCCTACTGCAGGTGTTTAATTTATCATTATAGTTATTATTCTTACCAAGATGACAGCAAATAGGTTGAGGGTTAGAGAGCTGTTTGGAGGGGATCAGGGAGGTTAGGGGGTAAGGGGGGATCCTACACTGCAGAATATATATTTATATTAAAAAAAAAAAAAACATTTTATTTTAGCACTGGCAGACTTTCTGCCAGTACTTAAGATGGGGGTGACAATTGTGGGGTGGGGGAGAGAAGAGAGCTGTTTGAGAGGGGTCAGGGAGGAATCAGGGGGATCAAGAGGTGAGGTGGAAAACTGATCTCTAAATTAAAACTAAAATTAACCCTACAAGCTACCTAATTAACCCCCTTCACTGCTGGGCATAATACAAGTGTGGTGCGCAGCGGCATTTAGCGGCATTTAGCGGCCTTCTAATTACCCAAAAGCAATGCCAAAGCCATATATGTCTGCTATTTCTGAACAAAGGGGATCCCAGAGAAGCATTTACAACCATTTGTGCCATAATTGCACAAGCTGTTTGTATGTTATTTTAGGAAGAACCTAAAGTTTGTGAAAAAGTTAATGATTGTTTTTATTTGATCGCATTTGGCGGTGAAATGGTGAAATGGTGGCATGAAATAGGCATGAAATACTAAAATAGGCCTAGATCAATACTTTGAATTGTCTACTAAAAACAAATATATACATGTGAAGGGTTATTCAGAGATTCCTGACAGATATCAGTGTTCCAATAAAACTATCGCTAATTTTGAAAAAGAATTGTTTGAAAATAGCAAAATAATACTTCTACTTATTGCCCTATAACTTGCAAAAAAAAGAACATGTAAACATTGGGTATTTCTAAACTCAGGACGAAATTTAGAAACTATTTAGCATGGGTGTTTTTTGGTGGTTGTAGATGTGTAACAGATTTTTGGGGTCAAATTTAGAATTTTTTTTTTTTGTTTTCAATTTTCATCATATTTTATAATTTTTTATAGTAAATTATAAGTTATGATGAAAATAGTTGTATCTTTAGAAAGTCCATTTAATGACAAAAAACAGTATATAATATGTGTGGGTACATTAAATGAGTAAGAGGAAAAACAAACACCGCAAAAATTGTAAAATCAGCCCTGGTCCTTAAGGGTAAGAAAATTGAAAAATGGTCTGGTCACTAAGGATTGTCCTCACAGCATTATCTAATAATTATTATAGTTGGTTAGGTATTTATAGTTTCTGGGGTTTTTTTCAAGTCATTACTTCATATATCTGTAAATGCATAATCATATTTATTTAGTTTAGGATTTGCTTCTCCAAAGTTTTGAGTTTTTTTTGCAATTCATATGTAATACAGCAACTTTATTGCATAGCATTTTGGGGAATAACACAAACCCTTCATCAGACTCCTCTAGTTGGGCTCCATCAAATTAGATAATGCTGTCTATATTTACACTGAATTATACATACAATTTAATCATTGTATATAAATCATATAAGAGAACAAAAAGTGACCAGCGCCAAAGGACTAATAATACTACACACTCCAACTAGAAAATGGGACTCTCTCAGTGGAGCCAAAGAACATACAGATAAAATAAATAAATACTAGGGAGCGCTCAAACCAGCTAAAGAGTATCAAAAGAGACCAATTTATATCATAATCTACTATCTGTCACTAACAGCTGCAGAAGCTTAACCACAAAAGTAGGGACACAACAAGATTATAATAAATATATAAAGGAATATACAATATAAACTAATAATACCAATAATATCAATAAATAAATAAATATAAATACAACTGAAAGCAAATAAATAATGAAGGTGCCAGTTACAAATAAAATGTATTTAATAATGGTATGAATTGATCACAAACTATTACTTATATAAACAAAAGATCATAAATTTAAAAACAGTTTATTAAATTCTAGGTCGACCTAGTACATACAGATTACTTAATAAAATGACATAAATACAAATAAATACAAATATGAACAAGGGGAGGTGAACAGCGCTTGCAGAGTAAATGTAGACAGCGCTTAATGAGTACTAACATAAAATGCTACAATGTCCCAAATAACAACCCATGATTGTGGACACACTCTAAGTATACTGATACAATGTTATATTATGCCGAGTATATAGCAATCCACACTGGTTTTCAGTTCCACGCCCAAACTGAAAGATCAGCTGGCAAATCCAGTTATATTGGGTCAACTCTGAAAGACTAACAGCAGCGGTAATCCGAAGCCAGACAGCCACTGTAGAGGGTTGGTCACTGGAGCGAGTTCTCCTAATGACGAAAATATCCTTTAGTGCAATACCAAATACAACGTACTAAAACGATATCTGTACTCACAGCTTGGTAAATGAATGTCGGCGTCGGTTACACATTAGTTCTGCTGAGTTTTTTCACAGGTTCCTGTTTGTCCGACCTTCTTACAGATACCAGCGGAAGTAGTTACAAAGTTACCAAGAAGGATACGGCTAGAAACCCAGTGAGAGCACAGTGGTGATTCTACTGGGTTAGATCGTAAATCACGAATCCAAACCACCTAAGAAAACACCTGTATAGGGACTTACCACTGTATCACTTATAACGGGCTATTTCGCCTGTATCCGTCAATCAATATAAAAGCCCCTTGGCAGGAGCTGTAAAATAAGAGCAACGCGTTTCAAAACCTCAGTTTCTTTGTCAAGCTCATATCTGGATTTGTGATTTACGATCTAACCCGGTAGAATCACCACTGTGCTATCACTGGGTTTCTAGCCGTATCCTTCTTGGTAACTTTGTAACTACTTCCGCTGGTATCTGTAAGGAGGTCGGACAAACAGGAACCTGTGAAAAAACTCAGCATGACTAATGTGTGACCGACGCCGACATTCATTTACCAAGCTGTGAGTACAGATATCGTTTTAGTACGTTGTATTTGGTATTGCACTAAAGGATATTTTCATCATTAGGAGAACTCGCTCCAGTGACCAACCCTCTGCAGTGGCTGTCTGGCTTCGGATTACCGCTGCTGTTAGTCTTTCAGAGTTGACCCAATATAACTGGATTTGCCAGCTGATCTTTCAGTTTGGGCGTGGAACTGAAAACCAGTGTGGATTGCTATATACTCGGCATATTATAACATTGTATCAGTATACCTAGAGTGTGTCCACAATCATGGGTTGTTATTTGGGACATTGTAGCATTTTATGTTAGTACTCTATAAGCGCTGTCTACATTTACTCTGCAAGCGCTGTTCACCTCCCCTTGTTCATATTTGTATTTATTTGTATTTATGTCATTTTATTAAGTAATCTGTATGTACTAGGTCGACCTAGAATTTAATAAACTGTTTTTAATTTTATGATCTTTTGTTTATATAAGTAATAGTTTGTGATCAATTCATACCATTATTAAATACATTTTATTTGTAACTGGCACCTTCATTATTTATTTGCTTTCAGTTTTATTTATATTTATTTATTGATATTATTGGTATTATTAATTTATATTGTATATTCCTTTATGTATTTATTATAATCTTGTTGTGTCCCTACTTTTGTGGTTAAGCTTCTGCAGCTGTTAGTGACAGATAGTAGATTATGATATAAATTGGTCTCTTTTGATATAAATCATATAAACACCGATTTCATTAGCGCAACAAACAATTTATAGATTATTTCAATCATGAGTTTAAAAAAGATCAATTTATAAAATATAAATAATTTGTTTTCAATAAAAAAAAAATGCCACCAAAATTAATGTCTCTAAAATCGGTATGAAATTACCGTAGCAAACGCAGAGTTAGAAATGATATGAGATCGAGGTATAGATACTTGATTTCAGCATGCGCTGTTGCTATGAGAAAAAAAAAGTGACTGAGCTTCATTGGGAGGTAAAATGGGGGTAACATCATTTGCATGTGGAAAGTACAGATTTGGTCTATACCGCCCACGTTTGAGATGACCAGGAGGGGTTGGTGAACGGACACACACTAACGGTCACAGGGCAAAATGTAAGATGAAAGTTAATATATTAAAAAATATATATTTTTTTATTTTAAATTAGACAATGCAGTCCGAATCTAATGTTTGTGTGGAACATAGAGTAAGCAGTTATACAGTCTGAATCTACTGACACTTTAAATGCAAAGCATTTAAGCCCAAGAAAGCACAAACTCATAAAACAGTTAAAATGTCTGCTTACAAAACGTATTTTCAATTATTATTAATATTTATTGTTTTAAATAGACAAGATAAGAATATATCTCAAAGTAATTTACCTTTTTACAGATTAAAAAGTTCTATAACAAAATAGTTAATTAGAATTAATTAGAATTTTAGATAAACCACATTCACATCATTTTGAATCTCTTCCTATTAAACCACTGTGCACTTCAGAAATTACAGACCTGTAACAATCTATTCTGAACTCTGAACTATATCAGAACTTACAAACACAAGATATGATCACTTTTAACATACTGCATACTCTAGGTTCTATTTCTTTAAACTGTCACATTATTTATCAGCAATATCCCCATACATTTTAATAGATCATTCAATTTAAAGTACTTCCTGCTAAACTTTGAAATCCCTGTATGCATTATCGAAAAGAAGTATCAAATTAGTGCACATGTAGTAAGAGACAAATGTGATTACAATGTACACAAGTAATTCACTGTACTATTAAAATGTATTTAATTTAATAAGATGACTCTAGATATCCAAAATATGATAAAAAAAAATGTTAAAGGTACCTTATGTGAAAGTTCTATGTTTAATATAGTACATGGTCAAGCCAATGAAAAATGATAGATTTTGATGATATTTCCATCTTACCAATCTCCATACACATGGCTGCAGCCAGTAGCGTTCTCACCATTGACTTCATCCTGTGCAATGCTGCTAGTGTGCTCATCAGTCCATCATGCCCCAAGGAATTTATATAGCTACAGTATACATACCATTACACAATATGTAAAGTAAAATCTTCTAGCTATGGTGCCAAGCTCTGACTGGAGCAACCGGTTATTTAACACTCTTAAAAATGCTACTGTTTGCATCCAGACATGGGTATTCCTAAGATGGAAAAATACAAATCATTAAATATTATTTAGGTTAAAATTCACGTCAAATAAGTAATCAATCTGAAAACAGAAAAACAGGCTTTCAATGCAATCATAAAATGTTATCACTGTAGAATTACCTTGTGCACGTATATTATTATTATCGTTAATTTGAATAAAGCGCAACATATTATGCAGTGCTGTAACATTAAGTATACAGTTATAGAGTACATTAATCAGAAGATAATTACATAAATCATAAGTATACAGTTATGGGGCACATTAATCAGGGGACAATTACATACATTCTAAGTATACAGTTATAGAGTATAATAATAAGACGACATTTACATAAATGTTAAGGGTAGAGGACCCTGCCCTTGAGTCACTGTAAGCTATGAACCCTCTTTTAAATTATCAACAGGGCAGGTGGACTTGTGAACTCACATTCAAAAGACTACATGGGGACGTTGAGGGAGGCAAGGAGTTCCATATGATAAGGGCAGTTCTAGAAAAGTCTTGGAGATGAGAGTGTGAGGAAGTAATGAGAGATGAGGAGAGAAGTAGGTCTTGGGCAGAGGAAATTGGGCAGGTTAGGCAGTATTTGCAGACAAGGGCAGAAATATAGGCCAGTGCAGTGTTAGTGAGTGCTTTGTATTTTAGGGTAAACATGTTTTATTTTATTCTTGAGGAAAGGGAAGCCAGTGGAGGTGTTGGCAAACAAGTGTAGCAGATATGAAGTGATGCTTCAGGAGAATTAGCCTGACAGAGGCATTCATGATAGATTGCAGTAGTGATAGAATGTAGATTGGGAGACAAGAGAAGACAGCATTGTAGTAGTCAAGGTGGAAAATTATGAGGGTATGGATAAGAATCTTAGTAATGTCTTGAATGAGGAAGTGATAATTTTAGAGATATTTTTAAGGTGGAAGCAACACAAGTTAGCTAAGGACTTAATGTGGGGAGCAAAAAAAAGTTCTGAGTCAAGTGTGACCCCAAAACAGTGAGCCTGAGGAGTAGAGGTGATGTCAGAATTGTCCACGATACATGAGATTTGGGAAATGGGAAGATTGGTAGAGGGAGGAAACAGAAGGTGTTCAGTTTTAGAGAGGTTCAGCTTTAGGTAGTGAGAAGCTATTCAGAATTAGATATTATCTAGGCAGCTGTTGAAACGAGTTAGCAGGGAAGAGGAAATGCCTGGTGCAGAAAGGTAGATTTGGGTGTCATCAGCATAACGATGATAATGAAACCCACAGGACTTGATAAAAGAGCCTAGAGTTGATGTCTAGACTGAGAAAAGAAGGGGGCCTAAAACTGAGCCTTGAGGTACCCCAACAGAGAGGTGTAGAGGGGAGAAGGAAAAACCAGAAAAGGATACAGAAAAGGATACACTGTTAGAAAGGTAAGACAGGTAGGAAGAGAGCCACAGTAGAGCTGTGTCACAGTAAGCAGGTAATTTATTACCTTGATAATGGCAATTTCAGTAGAGTTCAGACAAAGACAGATTACAAAACGATTGAGAAGATAATTAGATGAGAAAAAGTGTGATAAGTGTTTATAAACATTTTGCTCAAGAAATTTAGAAGCGAGAGGAAGACGAGAGACTGGGCTATTGTTGTAAGGGGATGCTGGTTTGAGTGATGTTGTTTAAAGCAGGGCTTCTTAAACTTTTTCCAATCGTGACCCCTTTTCACGTGAGAATTTTTTACATGACCCCGGGTATATAAAATAAGTATACAAATCAAACATTTACTGATAATAAATCATACTCACTACTTCATGCTAAAAATCCCCCCTTCTGTGCTTACTCCCCAACCCCTTCCATACTCCCCCCTTCCATGCTCACTCCCCTGCCCCTTCAATACTCTCCCTTCATACTCCCCCCTTCAATGCTCATACACCCCCTTCCATGGCTCACTGCACCTTCCATGCTCACTGACCCTCCCATGCTCCTGCATCTTCGGTTCTCCCCCTTCATATTCATACCCCCTTCCATACTCATACTTCCCGTTCATACTCATACTCCCCCTTTCCATGCTCATACTCCCCCCTTCCATGTTCATACTCCCCCCTTCCATGCTCACTGCCCCTTCTATGCTCAGTCCCCTGCACCTTCCATACTCCCCCTTCAAATTCATACCCCCTTCCATACTCATACTCCTCCTTCATACTTATACTCCCCCTTTCCATGCTCAAACTTCCCCTTCCATGCTCACTGCCCCTTCCATACTAACTGCCCCTGCTCATTCCATAATCCCCCTTCATGTCCATACCCCCTTCACACTCATACTGCCCCCTTCAATGCTCATACTCCCCCTTCCATGCTCACTGTACATTTGTGTACAACGCTTTAGGATGTGTAAATATTTATAGGCATGAGTGCGCACTAATACTACATATATAAATCATACAGTACAAATGTGCTGTACACACAAGATGGTACTGTATTATTTATATATGTAGTATTAGTGTGCACTCATGCATATAAATATATACACATCCTATAGTGATGCACACAAATGTACTGTACACACAGGATGGTACTGTATGATTTATATATGTAGTATTAGTTTGCACTCATGCATATACATACATACACATCCTATAGCGTTACACACAAATGTATTGTATACACAAGATGGTACTGTATGATTTATATATGTAGTATTAGTGCGCACTCATGTATATAAATATATAAACATCATCCTATAGCTATACACACAAATGTTCTGTACACACAAGATGGTACTATATGATTTATACCTTCTCTGCAGGGCTCCATCTTCTCTCCTGAGCAGCACAATGATCAGTTCCTAGCAGCCCTGCCGCAGAGGAGGGAAGAGAAAGTGCTTGGAGGAAGCAGACAGCTGGCCAGCGCTTAGAGTGTGTGCCCTGTGCGATAGCACAGGTCACACACCCGCCTTTCCAAATATTTTTGCGACCCCCACATTAGGGTTACATGACCCCATATGGGGTCACGACCCACAGTTTAAGAAGGGCTGGTTTAAAGGGACATTGTACACTAGTTTTTTCTTTGTGTAAATGTTTTGTAGATGATCCTTTTATACAGCCCATCTTGAAGTATTTTTGTAACAATGTATAGTTTTGCTTATTTTTTTAATAACATTGTGCTGATTTTTATACTCCTAACCAAGCCCCAAAGTGTCCAATGTATACATGCATTTACAGACTACTGCTGGCTCCTGTTTATCTAATCTGTCTTTTCATATTCAGGGAGGGGGTGAGTAGAGTGTCTGCTCCCATGATCCCATTTCCCTGGGTGTTTCAGCTAAACTCATCAACAGTGCTAAACTTGGAGCTTCTAAGTAAGTTTTTAAAAGGTTTTATACTGGATTTTTGGATCAGTATCTGTGCATATTGTTCCTTATAGTAGTGTCTTTTACATGCAGTTAAATGAAAATTGGTGTATACTGTCCCTTTATGGGATGCTGGAAAAGTACTAGATTTATAGGGGGGGGGTTGAATGTCTGTTTGAAAATGGGCCTAAAAGTAGGGGAAAGGGAAGGTAGCAGTTGTGAGGAAATAGGATCAAGGGTGCAGGTAGTAAGAGGGGAAGATAAAAGTAGAGTAGAAACCTCCTCCTCTGTACCAGGAATGAAAGAGCTGAGTTTTTGAGTAGGCTGTGTTTGCAGTGATTTGTGAGGAGTGGATATTGTTGTTGGGGTAGGAAATTATTTACATAATGGATGTATTAGATTTTGAAATGTATTGAAAAGTAATCTGCTGTGAGAGAAGTTGTACTGCAAGGAGAGGGAAGACACAAGATGGTATTAAAAGTGCAGAAAATACACTTGGAATTGTAAGACATAAATGAAATGAAAGTTGCAAAGTAGTTTTGCTTGGAGAGATTGAGGGCAGAGGAGTAGGAGTGCAGCATAAAATTGTAATGCAAGAAGTCAGAAGAGGAGCAATATTTCCTCCAGTACCATTCTGCAGTGCTAGCGCACTTTTGCAAGAAGCGTGTCAGATGTGTGTGCCATGGTTGGGGGTGCTTCCGTCGAGTTTGAGCTATGGAAGGACGGGCTATTTTGTCAATAGCAGAGGTCAGAATGGAATTATACAGCGATAGATTCCTCAGAACAGGAAAGGGAGGAGATTCAGGGAAAGGATGTTGAGAGAGTCAATTTGAAGGATTAGGGGGTGGGGGTGCAGTCAGTTTCATTTCAAGAGATTGTGGTCAGAGAGTAGAAATGGGTAAATAGTAAACTGAGAAACTAAATAATGGTGGCTGAAGATTAGGTTAATTGAATGGTCATCTTTGAGGCTGGGTGACTTATTACACTGTGAGAGGCCAAATGATGAAGTGAGCTCAATGAGCTTTGAAACTCCAGAAGCGCTAGTGTTATCAATGGGAATATGAGTCACAGGAGAGGAAGTAAGGTAGCCATGAGGCAATGTGGTCAAGGAAAAGGTTGGGTGACCGGGGGGGGGGGGGCAATAAATGACAGAAACTCAAACAGATAAGAATGAGACTAAACAAATTGTATGGGCTTTGAAGGAAGGGAAGGTGAGGGAAGAACTGGGGGGTATGTGTTTAAAAGTACAGCAGGGAGAGAGAAGGATATTAACACATCATTGCTTGATGCCAGCCCTGGGTGCATGGCTGAAGTGCAGCCCTCATAAGAGAAAGCAGCAGTGGAGGCTGTGGCCCCTATTTAAGAAATTCTGGTGGACCTAATCCGAAGGTGCAGATCAGGTTCGCCAGACCTCGCTGAATATGGCGAGCAATACGCTTGCCATATACAGCATTGCACCAGCAGCTCACAAGAGCTGCTGGTGCAACGCTGCCCCCTGCAGACTCGCGGCCAATCGGCTGCCAGCAGGGAGGTGTCAATCAACCTGATCGTACTCGATCGGGTTGATTTCCGGCGATGTCTGTCTGCCTGCTCAGAGCAGGCGGACAGGTTATGGAGCAGCGGTCTTTGTGACCGCTGCTTCATAACTGGTGTTTCTGGCAAGTCTGAAGACTCACCAGAAACACGGGCATCAAGCTCCATACGGATTAGTAAATGATGCTAAGGGTTTCCATCATACTGATTTCAAAGCTAAATCTAGATTTTTTCCCACAAGTGAGAAAGGAAGGAACATTGAAATGTTCGAAAAGGCAGTTAAAAAGGATATTAAAGAGATGGACCTTAACAAAATGACTTATAATCTAACTAAAAAAGAAAATGACATTCTAAAAGATTTACAAAGTAACGCCAGAATTACTATAAAACAAGCGGATAAAAGTGGTGGTACGGTTATACTCAATGCAGACAACTACATCAAAGAAGCAAACAGACTATTGGATGATGAGGAAACATATAAAAAAAAATAAACTAAATCCAATAATAAAATTAAAAAAATAATTAAACACACTACTAAATAAGGCTCATAATGTAGGAATTATTAATGGCAAAGAGTATAGTTTTCTAAAAATAGACTTTCCTAGAACCCCAATATTTTATTACCTACCCAAGATCCACAAATCAAGACCTATTATTTTGGGGATCCAATCAATAACATTGAATCTGTCAGAATTTGTGGATAAATTCCTACAACATTATGTAGTTACATTGCCCTCATATCTAAAGGACTCTACAGAACTTCTAAGAGAACTAAAGAATATAGAGTGGAATGAAAGGTTTATATTTGCAACATGCGATGTGTGTTTTTTATACACGAACATACAACACATTTTTGGTTTAGAAGCAGTAGAACATTTTCTATTGAAAGGAGGAGAATTACCAATTGAGCAGATAGACTTCCTACTGGAAAGTATTAAATTTATTTTAACGAATAACTATTTCAGTTTTAATAATCAATTTTAATTGCAAACCAAGGGAACGGCGATGGGCACCAAATTCGCACCCAGTTACGCGAATTTATTTATGGGACTTATAGAAGAGGAATTGATATATGGCTCCCACTGGGAGGCGACTTTGGTGCTCTACCGGTGTTTCATCGACAATATTATCATTATTTGGAGGGGGGATGAGGAACTTTTAAAGTTATTGAAGATTTTAAGAACAATAGATTTGGTATAGATCTTACTTATGAAATAAGTGCAACAAATATTAACTTCTTAGATTTAGACATAAGAATTAATAATAATGAAATACTAACCAAAACCCACTTTAAACAAGTGGATTCAAACAACTATATCCATAAAAAGAGCTGCCATTATAAGAAATGGCAAGATAATATACCAATGAATCAATTTTTAAGAGTGAGAAAAAAATGTAGCACGCTAGAGGATTTTGAGGAACAAGCAAGAACCTTAGAAACAAAATTTAGAAACAAAGGATACAATATGAGTTTTGTGAAAATAGCAAAAAATGAAGCTAAAGAAAAAACTCAATTAGAGCTACTTAAAGAAAAAACAATGAAAGAAAAAAACTCCCAAGAATTTATTAATACTGTCAGGTTAGGAAATGTCCAGAAGAAGACCCAAATGCTAGGGCGAACTTAAACAACACCCTTGCACTATGAGTTTAATCCAGGACGTGATCCCATGACAACCTCCAAAAAACAAAGTACTCATGATATAGAGCAGGGTTAGCCTGTGCCAAAATAATTCATGATATCAGCCAGATAGATTTCTGAATAAGGAACTGGTTTCAGGAAATGTCTTCCACAGTATCAGGAGAGCAGGGATAGTCCACTTATACTCAGACAGAAGAAGGGTAAAACAGGAAACAGTTAATAATGCAGGAGTAGGTCATTTGTTATCAGGCAGTC
The DNA here is from genome assembly GCF_027579735.1 of Bombina bombina. Lineage (NCBI taxonomy): Eukaryota > Metazoa > Chordata > Amphibia > Anura > Bombinatoridae > Bombina > Bombina bombina. The sequence goes on from NC_069503.1 coordinate 1,126,583,311, forward strand.
TGAAGGTTAGCACTGTGTAGACAGTCTTTGCAGAGTATGCAACAGGTAATCAGGCAGTTTGAGGGTTAACACTGAGTAGACAGTCTTTGCAGAGTATGCAACAGGTAATCCGGCAGTTTGAGGGTTAACACTGAGTAGACAGTCTTTGCAGAGTATGCAACAGGTAATCAGGCAGTTTGAGAGTTAACACGGTGTAGACAGTCTTTGCAGAGTATGCAACAGGTAATCATGCAGTTTGAGGGTAAACACTGTGTAGTCAGAACTTGCAGAATTAACAACATGTAATCAGGTAGTTTGAAGGTTAACACTGTGTTGTCAGAACTTGCAGAGATAGCAACAGGTAAGCTGGTAGTTTGAAGGTTAACACAGATTAATCAGTACTTGTTGAGATTGGCAACAGGATATCAAGCAGTTTGAAGGTTTACACTGAATAATTGTATTTGCAGAGTTTGGAAACAGGTAAACATGCAGATTGAAGGTTTCACAGAAATAACAGTATTTGAATAGTTTGGCAGTACACAGAGTAGTCTGAATATGCAGGGTTTGCAGCAGGTAAACAGGAAGTTTGAAAGTTTCACAAAACAAACAGTACTTGCATTGTTTGGAGACAGGTAATCAGGAGGTTGAAGGTTAATCCAGCATAGTAAATCCTTGAAGAGATTGGCAACAGAAAAGCAGCAGTTAGAGAGATTCCTCAGCGAAATCCTATCAGAAGCCACAAAGTTAACAAACAAACTGGCACTGGAGAAACAGGAAGCCAAGAATAAAAAGCCTGGTTGTGACATCATCAGGAAGGGGTGGCTCAGACACCTGTCAATCAAGCACACAGAGAGGACTGCGGAGCTTCCCAGCAGCTGAGCGTGACAGTGCCCCCTCCTCAAGGACCCTTCCGGGGGACCCGACTGGGCCTGGCAGGGTATTTCTTGTGAAAAGACTTGACAACAGCTGGAGCATGAACATGAGAGGCCGGTTCCCAATATCGTTCAGAGATAGGATAACCCTTCCATTGGACCAGGTAGTACAGCCGATTGCCCCGTAGCTTGGAATTGAGAATCTGGCTGACTTCAAACTCAGAAGTTCCCTCTACGGAAAGTGGAGGAGGTGGTTTACTCTTGATAGAGTACCGATTGTAGATGACTGGCTTGAGTAGGGAGACATGAAACACTGGATGGATCTTAAGAGTCTTGGGTAAGGCCAGGCGGTATGCAGAAGAACAAACTCTGGAAACAATTCGAAAAGGTCCAATGTACTTAGGACCCAACTTGGTACAAGGTTGTTTTAGACGTATGAATCTGGTGGATAAAAATAATCTGTCTCCAGTACGAAGTAAAGGAGCCTTGCACCTTCTGCGATCAGCATATTTCTTATGTCTTAAGGAAGAAGAGAGTAGATTTTGACGAATGAGTTGCCAGTGATTACTGAGATTTTTCACTATACGATCTGCTCCAGGGACTTCAGTAGAACTGGTAATCATCGGAAAGGTTCTAGGTTCAAATCCATAAGCTGCCTTAAAGGGAGAGGTCTGTAATGAGGCGTTATAACGTGAGTTGTGAGCTAATTCCGCCAAAGGCAATAACTGAGACCAGTTGGAGTGGTGATGTTCTACTCTACATAATGTCTTAGAAAAGATTCCAAGGCTTGATTTACATGCTCAGTCTGTCCGTTGGATTGAGGATGGTGTGCAGTAGAAAGTGATATGTTGATTCCGAAGTGTTTACAAAAAGAACTCCAAAATTTGGAAACAAATTGGACTCCACGATCTGAGACTATGTCAGTGGGAAAACCATGTAAATGAGATATATGTAGAACAAAGAGTTCAGAAAGTCTTTGAGCTGAAGGCAAGCCTGGAAGAGGTATGAAGTGAGCAGACTTGGAGAACCGATCCAACACTACCCAAATGGTCGTATTTCCAGCAGAAACAGGAAGATCTGTAACAAAGTCCATGGATAAGTGAGACCAAGGGTAATGAGGAATAGGAAGAGGGTGTAATAGACCAAACGGGCGATGAGAAGATTGTTTGTTCGAAGCACAAGAACTACAAGCAGCAATATAATCCTTAACATCCCTCCTCATAGTGGACCACCAAACATGCTGCTTCAGTTTCCACAATGTACTGGTTATTCCCGGATGACCTGCTGAAATGTTGTCATGAGCCCAACGTAGAAGCTTAAGACGTAATCCTTTGAGTACATACAGGATACCAGAAGGTATGCAAGAAGATGGTACCCGGACTTGAGCAGCATGTAAAGCCTGTACTGGAAAAGAGGATACTTGAGCCAAAACTTTGACTGGACGTAGTATAGGTTCTGAATCCAATGGAGAAGGTTCAGAAGATTGGAACTGCCTAGATAAAGCATCTGCCTTGGAATTTTTTGAACCAGGAACATAGGAAAGTACAACATTAAACCTGGAGAAGAACAAGGCCCACCGAGCCTGACGAGGATTGAGACGTGTAGCTGTTTGGAGGTATAAAAGATTCTTGTGATCTGTCAGAATTAAAAAAGGTTGACTGGTACCCTCTAACCAATGCCTCCATTCATCCAAAGCTAATTTTATAGCCAAAAGCTCCTTATTGCCCACATCATAATTTAACTCTGCAGGATTGAATTTTTTCGAAAAGAACACCACAGGATGTATCTTGCTGGTAGTCGGATCACGTTGGGAGAGAACAGCTCCAGCTGCTATAGAGGAAGCGTCAACCTCCAAAATAAACTGGAAATCAGGAATTGGATGACTGAGAAGAGGTGCAGAAGAAAATGCTGATTTTAGCGTTTCAAAAGCCTGTACTGCCGAAGAGGACCAGTTCTTACAATTTTGCCCTTTCTTAGTAAGAGAAGTGAGTGGAGACGTGATGTCAGCAAAGTTCTTTATAAACTTTCTATAGTAATTGGCAAAGCCAAGAAATCTCTGCAGGGATTTGAGAGTAGTTGGTCTGGGCCAGTCCTTGATAGCCGACAGTTTAGCAGGATCCATCTCAAAACCTGATTCAGAAATGATATACCCCAAAAAGGGGATGGAACTCTGATGAAAAGAGCATTTCTCCAATTTAGCGAACAGGGAATTGTCTTGTAACCTCTGAAGAGCCAGTCTTACATGATGTACATGTTCCTGTAATGTTTTCGAATAGATTAGAATGTCATCGAGGTAAATGATAACAAATTGATATAGATAATCTCTGAAGATTTCGTTGACAAAGTGCTGAAATACTGCTGGTGCATTGCACAATCCAAATGGCATTACTAGATACTCGTAGTGACCAAATCTAGTGTTAAATGCTGTCTTCCATTCGTCTCCTTTACGGATTCTGACCAGATTGTAGGCCCCACGGAGATCTAACTTGGAAAAAAACATAATTTATGTAAGAACTTACCTGATAAATTCATTTCTTTCATATTAACAAGAGTCCATGAGCTAGTGACGTATGGGATATACATTCCTACCAGGAGGGGCAAAGTTTCCCAAACCTTAAAATGCCTATAAATACACCCCTCACCACACCCACAAATCAGTTTAACGAATAGCCAAGAAGTGGGGTGATAAGAAAAAGTGCGAAGCATATAAAATAAGGAATTGGAATAATTGTGCTTTATACAAAAAAATCATAACCACCACAAAAAAAGGGTGGGCCTCATGGACTCTTGTTAATATGAAAGAAATGAATTTATCAGGTAAGTTCTTACATAAATTATGTTTTCTTTCATGTAATTAACAAGAGTCCATGAGCTAGTGACGTATGGGATAATGACTACCCAAGATGTGGATCTTTCCACACAAGAGTCACTAGAGAGGGAGGGATAAAATAAAGACAGCCAATTCCTGCTGAAAATAATCCACACCCAAAATAAAGTTTAACAAAAAACATAAGCAGAAGATTCAAACTGAAACCGCTGCCTGAAGAACTTTTCTACCAAAAACTGCTTCAGAAGAAGAAAATACATCAAAATGGTAGAATTTAGTAAAAGTATGCAAAGAAGACCAAGTTGCTGCTTTGCAGATCTGGTCAACCGAAGCTTCATTCCTAAACGCCCAGGAAGTAGATACTGACCTAGTAGAATGAGCTGTAATTCTTTGAGGCGGAGTTTTACCCGACTCAACATAGGCAAGATGAATTAAAGATTTCAACCAAGATGCCAAAGAAATGGCAGAAGCTTTCTGGCCTTTCCTAGAACCGGAAAAGATAACAAATAGACTAGAAGTCTTACGGAAAGATTTCGTAGCTTCAACATAATATTTCAAAGCTCTAACAACATCCAAAGAATGCAATGATTTCTCCTTAGAATTCTTAGGATTAGGACATAATGAAGGAACCACAATTTCTCTACTAATGTTGTTGGAATTCACAACTTTAGGTAAAAATTCAAAAGAAGTTCGCAACACCGCCTTATCCTGATGAAAAATCAGAAAAGGAGACTCACATGAAAGAGCAGATAATTCAGAAACTCTTCTAGCAGAAGAGATAGCCAAAAGGAACAAAACTTTCCAAGAAAGTAATTTAATGTCCAATGAATGCATAGGTTCAAACGGAGGAGCTTGAAGAGCTCCCAGAACCAAATTCAAACTCCAAGGAGGAGAAATTGACTTAATGACAGGTTTTATACGAACCAAAGCTTGTACAAAACAATGAATATCAGGAAGAATAGCAATCTTTCTGTGAAAAAGAACAGAAAGAGCAGAGATTTGTCCTTTCAAAGAACTTGCGGACAAACCCTTATCCAAACCATCCTGAAGAAATTGTAAAATTCTCGGTATTCTAAAAGAATGCCAAGAAAAATGATGAGAAAGACACCAAGAAATATAAGTCTTCCAGACTCTATAATATATCTCTCGAGATACAGATTTACGAGCCTGTAACATAGTATTAATCACGGAGTCAGAGAAACCTCTATGACCAAGAATCAAGCGTTCAATCTCCATACCTTTAAATTTAAGGATTTCAGATCCGGATGGAAAAAAGGACCTTGTGACAGAAGGTCTGGTCTTAACGGAAGAGTCCATGGCTGGCAAGATGCCATCCGGACAAGATCCGCATACCAAAACCTGTGAGGCCATGCCGGAGCTATTAGCAGAACAAACGAGCATTCCCTCAGAATCTTGGAGATTACTCTTGGAAGAAGAACTAGAGGCGGAAAGATATAGGCAGGATGATACTTCCAAGGAAGTGAGAATGCATCCACTGCCTCCGCCTGAGGATCCCGGGATCTGGACAGATACCTGGGAAGTTTCTTGTTTAGATGAGAGGCCATCAGATCTATCTCTGGGAGCCCCCACAATTGAACAATCTGAAGAAATACCTCTGGGTGAAGAGACCATTCGCCCGGATGCAACGTTTGGCGACTGAGATAATCCGCTTCCCAATTGTCTACACCTGGGATATGAACCGCAGAGATTAGACAGGAGCTGGATTCCGCCCAAACCAAAATTCGAGATACTTCTTTCATAGCCAGAGGACTGTGAGTCCCTCCTTGATGATTGATGTATGCCACAGTTGTGACATTGTCTGTCTGAAAACAAATGAACGATTCTCTCTTCAGAAGAGGCCAAAACTGAAGAGCTCTGAAAATTGCACGGAGTTCCAAAATATTGATCGGTAATCTCACCTCCTGAGATTCCCAAACTCCTTGTGCCGTCAGAGATCCCCACACAGCTCCCCAACCTGTGAGACTTGCATCTGTTGAAATTACAGTCCAGGTCGGAAGAACAAAAGAAGCCCCCTGAATTAAACGATGGTGATCTGTCCACCACGTTAGAGAGTGTCGAACAATCGGTTTTAAAGATATTAATTGAGATATCTTCGTGTAATCCCTGCACCATTGGTTCAGCATACAGAGCTGAAGAGGTCGCATGTGAAAACGAGCAAAGGGGATCGCGTCCGATGCAGCAGTCATAAGACCTAGAATTTCCATGCATAAGGCTACCGAAGGGAAATGATTGTGACTGAAGGTTTCGACAAGCTGTAATCAATTTTAGACGTCTCTTGTCTGTTAAAGACAGAGTCATGGACACTGAATCTATCTGGAAACCCAGAAAGGTTACCCTTGTTTGAGGAATCAAAGAACTTTTTAGTAAATTGATCCTCCAACCATGATCTTGAAGAAACAACACAAGTCGATTCGTATGAGACTCTGCTAAATGTAAAGACGGAGCAAGTACCAAGATATCGTCCAAATAAGGAAATACCACAATACCCTGTTCTCTGATTACAGACAGAAGGGCACCGAGAATCTTTGTGAAAATTCTTGGAGCTGTAGCAAGGCCAAACGGTAGAGCCACAAATTGGTAATGCTTGTCTAGAAAAGAGAATCTCAGGAACTGATAATGATCTGGATGAATCGGAATATGCAGATATGCATCCTGTAAATCTATTGTGGACATATAATTCCCTTGCTGAACAAAAGGCAATATAGTCCTTACAGTTACCATCTTGAACGTTGGTATCCTTACATAGCGATTCAATAATTTTAGATCCAGAACTGGTCTGAAGGAATTCTCCTTCTTTGGTACAATGAAGAGATTTGAATAAAACCCCATCCCCTGTTCCGGAACTGGAACTGGCATAATTACTCCAGCCAACTCTAGATCTGAAACACAATTCAGAAATGCTTGAGCTTTCACTGGATTTACTGGGACATGGGAAAGAAAAAATCTCTTTGCAGGAGGTCTCATCTTGAAACCAATTCTGTACCCTTCTGAAACAATGTTCTGAATCCAAAGATTGTGAACAGAATTGATCCAAATTTCTTTGAAAAAACGTAACCTGCCCCCTACCAGCGGAACTGGAATGAGGGCCGTACCTTCATGTGAACTTAGAAGCAGGCTTTGCCTTTCTAGCAGGCTTGGATTTATTCCAGACTGGAGATGGTTTCCAAACTGAAACTGCTCCTGAGGACGAAGGATCAGGCTTTTGTTCTTTGTTGAAACGAAAGGATCGAAAACGATTGTTAGCCCTGTTTTTACCTTTAGACTTTTTATCCTGTGGTAAAAAAGTTCCTTTCCCACCAGTAACAGTTGAAATAATAGAATCCAACTGAGAACCAAATAATTTGTTTCCCTGGAAAGAAATGGAAAGTAGAGTTGATTTAGAAGCCATATCAGCATTCCAAGTCTTAAGCCATAAAGCTCTTCTGGCTAAGATAGCCAGAGACATAAATCTAACATCAACTCTAATAATATCAAAAATGGCATCACAGATGAAATTATTAGCATGCTGGAGAAGAATAATAATATCATGAGAATCACGATTTGTTACTTGTTGCGCTAGAGTTTCCAACCAAAAAGTTGAAGCTGCAGCAACATCAGCCAATGATATAGCAGGTCTAAGAAGATTACCTGAACATAGATAAGCTTTTCTTAGAAAAGATTCAATTTTTCTATCTAAAGGATCCTTAAACGAGGTACCATCTGATGTAGGAATGGTAGTACGTTTAGCAAGGGTAGAAATAGCCCTATCAACTTTAGGGATTTTGTCCCAAAATTCTAACCTGTCAGGCGGAACAGGATATAATTGCTTAAAACGTTTAGAAGGAGTAAATGAATTACCCAATCTATCCCATTCCTAAGCAATTACTGCAGAAATAGCATTAGGAACAGGAAAGACTTCTGGAATAACCGCAGGAGCTTTAAAAACCTTATCTAAACGTATAGAATTAGTATCAAGAGGACTAGAATCCTCTATTTCTAAAGCAATTAGTACTTCTTTAAGTAAAGAGCGAATAAATTCCATCTTAAATAAATATGAAGATTTATCAGCATCAATCTCTGAGACAGAATCCTCTGAACCAGAAGAGTCCAAAGAATCAGAATGATGGTGTTCATTTAAAAATTCATCTGTAGAAAGAGAAGATTTAAAAGACTTTTTACGTTTACTAGAAGGAGAAATAACAGACAAAGCCTTCTTTATGGATTCAGAAACAAAATCTCTTATGTTATCAGGAACATTCTGCACCTTAGATGTTGAGGGAACTGCAACAGGCAATGGTACATCACTAAAGGAAATATTATCTGCATTAACAAGTTTGTCATGACATTTAATACAAACAACAGCTGGAGGAATAGCTACCAAAAGTTTACAGCAGATACACTTAGCTTTGGTAGATCCAGCAGGCAGAGGTTTTCCTGTAGTATCTTCTGGCTCAGATGCAACGTGAGACATCTTGCAATATGTAAGAGAAAAAACAACATATAAAGCAAAATAGATCAAATTCCTTATAAGACAGTTTCAGGAATGGGAAAAAAATGCCAAACATCAAGCTTCTAGCAACCAGAAGCAAATGAAAAATGAGACTGAAATAATGTGGAGACAAAAGCGACGCCCATATTTTTTGGCGCCAAAAAAGACGCCCACATTATTTGGCGCCTAAATGCTTTTTGCGCCAAAAATGACGCAACATCCGGAACGCCGACATTTTTGGCGCAAAATAACGTCAAAAAATGACGCAACTTCCGGCGACACGTATGACGCCGGAAACGGAAATGAATTTTTGCGCCAAAAAAGTCCGCGCCAAAAATGACGCAATAAAATGAAGCATTTTCAGCCCCCGCGAGCCTAACAGCCCACAGGGAAAAAGTCAAATTTTTGAGGTAAGAAAAAATATGATAATTAAAGCATAATCCCAAATATGAAACTGACTGTCTGGAAATAAGGAAAGTTGAACATTCTGAGTCAAGGCAAATAAATGTTTGAATACATATATTTAGAACTTTATAAATAAAGTGCCCAACCATAGCTTAGAGTGTCACAGAAAATAAGACTTACTTACCCCAGGACACTCATCTACATGTTTGTAGAAAGCCAAACCAGTACTGAAACGAGAATCAGTAGAGGAAATGGTAAATATAAGAGTATATCGTCGATCTGAAAAGGGAGGTAAGAGATGAATCTCTACGACCGATAACAGAGAACCTTATGAAATAGACCCCGTAGAAGGAGATCACTGCATTCAATAGGCAATACTCTCCTCACATCCCTCTGACATTCACTGCACGCTGAGAGGAAAACCGGGCTCCAACTTGCTGCGGAGCGCATATCAACGTAGAATCTAGCACAAACTTACTTCACCACCTCCCTTGGAGGCAAAGTTTGTAAAACTGATTTGTGGGTGTGGTGAGGGGTGTATTTATAGGCATTTTAAGGTTTGGGAAACTTTGCCCCTCCTGGTAGGAATGTATATCCCATACGTCACTAGCTCATGGACTCTTGTTAATTACATGAAAGAAATAGAAGCACCTTGAAGACGATCGAATAACTCAAAAATGAGCAGCAGAGGATAGCTGTTTTTGACAGTAATCTGATTCAAGGCTCGATAATCAATACAGGGACGAAGACCTCCATCTTTTTTCCCAATGAAGAAAAAACCTGCACCCACAGGTGAAGAGGAAGGACGAATGAATCCTCTGGCTAAGTTGTCCTTTATGTATTCCTCAAGAGAGACATTTTCTTGACGAGAGAGGGGATAGGTCCTTCCCTTAGGTAGAGGAGCCCCTGAATACAATTCGATAGGACAGTCAAATATCCGGTGTGGAGGTAACGTCTCAGCCTCTTTTTTAGAAAACACATCACAAAAGGCATGATAGTAATTGGGCAATGATTCAGGAACTTCCACCATAGCTACGACAGGACAGGATGGTTTAGAGGGATTTTGCAGGCAATGTTTGAAACAGGTAGTTCCCCAGGAAATAAGTTCTCCTTTAGACCATGAGAAAACTGGATCATGAAGCTGCAACCAAGGTAACCCCAGAATCAATGGTATGTGGGGAGAAGAAATAACATCAAAATGAATAATTTCAGAATGAAGTATGCCCACAGTCAAAAGAAGAGGAATGGTAGAATGTTGTATGATACCAGTACCTAGAGGCTGTCCACTGACAGTAGTTACCTTAATTAACTGTTTCTTGGCTTGAAGAGGAATCCTGAGAGAGTCAGCAAAGTTTGAATCAATTAATACTGCAGCAGCTCCAGAATCGATGAGAGCTTGAGCTTGAAACTTGGTCTTTCCAAAAGAGATAGTTACAGGAACAAAAAGTTTAGAATTGAGGGAAGACATGGGATTCTGGCTTAACTCTGTCCCTCTATCAAAAGTTAAGCCTTGGCTTTTAATGGCTGGATAGGACAGTCCTTCAGTAAATGTCCTTTGGTACCACAATACAGACATAACCCAAGAGTACACCTTCTATGGCGTTCAGCTTCTGACAATTTAATAGCTCCTACTTCCATGGGTTCCACAGACTCAAAAGATTGGGAATTATTATTAGAAAGACTTGAGGTTCGAATAGGAGGACGAAAAGAAGATTTAACAAAGGATCTCCGATTCCTATCTCTCTCCTGAAGACGTTCAGAATGCCGGGCGTCAAGAGTAATACATAAATTGATAAGACCCTCCAATGAATCGGGGAGTTCCGAAATACAAGTTCATCCTTAAGGCGTTCGCAAAGTCCTATGCAAAAGGCTGCCCATAAGGCTCCATGGTTCCAATCAGTTTCTGCGGCTAAAGTCCTAAATTCAATAGCATATTGAGCTACCGAAAGGGATCCCTGTCTCAGATCCAACAATCCTGCCTCAGCAGCTGCAGACCTCCCAGGCTTGTCAAAAACAGAAGAAAAAATGGACACAAATAATTCCACATCCTGTAGTAACGGATCATTCTTCTCTAAAAGAGGGGACACCCAGGCTAGAGCCTTACCCTTCAAGAGAAAAATAATAAAGGTGATTTTGGAAGTAGAATTGGAAAAAAACTTGAGGATTGTTTCTGAAGTGTAAACGACACTGATTAAGGAATCCACGGCATTCTTCAGGATTACCGTCATATTTATCTGGAAGTGGGATTCGTGGTATATTCTGTCCAACAGTTTGAGGTGGATTAAAGACAGCATTGGTGCTAGTAGCAGTGGCAGCAGGAGTCACCGTCGCTTGAGAAGGAGCGGAGAGGTTATGTAGCAGAGCAGTAATCTGGTCAAGCTTGGAATCCAAAGATTGCAAATGAGCAGAATGATTTCCTAAAAGTTGCCCTTGTAGAGCCACAGCCCTGAATAACTCGTCAGGGTCCATATTATGGCCAGTTTGTACTGTCAGGTTAGGAAATGTCCAGAAGAAGACCCAAATGCTAGGGCGAACTTAAACAACACCCTTGCACTCTGAGTTTAATCCAGGACGTGACCCCACAACAACCTCCAAAAAACAAAGTACTCACGATATGGAGCAGGGTTAGCCTGTGCCAAAGTAATTCATGATATCAGCCAGATAGATTTCTGAATAAGGAACTGGTTTCAGGAGATAGCAACAGGTAAGCTGGTAGTTTGAAGGTTAACACAGATTAATCAGTACTTGTTGAGATTGGCAACAGGATATCAAGCAGTTTGAAGGTTTACACTGAATAATTGTATTTGCAGAGTTTGGAAACAGGTAAACATGCAGATTTAAGGTTTCACAGAAATAACAGTATTTGAATAGTTTGGCAGTACACAGAGTAGTCTGAATATGCAGGGTTTGCAGCAGGTAAACAGGAAGTTTGAAAGTTTCACAAAACAAACAGTACTTGCATTGTTTGGAGACAGAGGTTGAAGGTTAATCCAGCATAGTAAATCCTTGAAGAGATTGGCAACAGAAAAGCAGCAGTTAGAGAGATTCCTCAGTGAAATCCTATCAGAAGCCACAAAGTTAACAAACAAACTGGCACTGGAGAAACAGGAAGCCAAGAATAAAAAGCCTGGTTGTGACATCATCAGGAAGGGGTGGCTCAGACAACTGTCAATCAAGCACACAGAGAGGACTGCAGAGCTCCCCAGCAGCTGAGCGTGACAAATACCTTAATAGATGTACCGTTTATAACGGATTACAGTACCAGTCACAATAAACTTCGAACACTCTTGAACAAACACTGGCATTTAGTACAGAGAGACCCTTTCATTGGGGGATCACTCACAGAAAACCCCCGAATGTTTTTTTAAAAAACAAGGAATCTAAAAAATATACTTGAACCTAGTACTTTTAACCCCAAAAGAAGTGTAACTATAGATACAGACCTACGGGGGAACAAATTAAAGGGTTATTTCCCATGCATACACTGCAAAGCTTGTAAATATAGTTGCAAAACAAAAAATGTTAAGTCAACAGTAACCAATAAAGAATACAAAATAAGGGACCTCATAAAATTTTCAGATCAAAATGTAGTGTATCTTATTGAATGCCCGTGCAAGAAACAGTACTTAGGCGAGACCTCACGCATGCTGAGGGACCGTATCAGGGAACATCTTTTAAATATAGAACATGGGTTCGAAGGGCACTTGCTGTCAAAACATTCCAAAGAGATGCATGACCAAAACCCTAAAGGTTTAAAATACTGGGGGATTAGGAAAATCAAACGTGACTGGAGAGGTGGAGATTTAAACAAAAAACTGTTGAAAGTTGAAGCAGAACTAATTTTTTCTTTTAAAACTCTATATCCATTAGGACTTAATGCAGAGTTGGATTTAAACCCCTTTTTATAGTGTCATAACATGAATTAGGTAAGAAGGTATTCTGTAATTTTAGATTTGATATGTTTTTTATTTAACATTGAAATAGTTAATCATATTTTAAAAAAATAGTAAAGTTTTTAAAAAATTAGTAAAAAGTTTTCTTATTATAATATATTTTTAATATAAAAAACAAATAAAGAATTGTTTAGCAATTTAAATTAGTTTCTGTAAGATCTCCAGATGTAATTCTATAGCAGTCCTTTAGAAAGATTTTCCAAATATAAATAAAAAAAAAATAAAATAAAATTAAAACATATATTTTTAGCAATACCTAAGTTATAATGGAAAAATAAGTGTTCATTTTAACTCCCAATTTATGGTTAGGTTTGGTAAGAGTTTTAATAAAACGAAAATAGGGACAGTTTAGCATTTTAGTTATTGGTACTGTGCTACAATAATATAAATTACACCAAAGAGTTTCTAGCTCTGTAATGAAGATGCTCAGAAATATAATTTTAGATTTTTTTGTTTAAATATATACAAAAATATACTATCACTTTTTTATCTTGTTTTTTCTTTTTTCTTTTTTTCCTTTTTGTTTTAAAATTGTATGAGAGTTCTTTAAATCCTATGAATACTAATATGTATTTATAGAGTATATTAATTGATGGAAAGTCTGTTACACTATCAAATCTTATGAAGTTTGCTGCTAATAGACACAGCTATGTGAAACTACGGAAAACACAAAAAGCAAGTCAAGGTACAATACTGTGGCTTTAAATTTCTGGGTATAAAAAGACAAAGAGGAAGTACACAGGCTCATCTTGAAAAAAGCCTCCAGCTGAAACGCGTTGATGTGAAGTAGTCCTGTGTAGCTGGCCAGCTCTCTATGGACAAACTGTGAATTAACTACTTTGAACTTTTTACCCATTGAAATATATGTGATCCAAATTCCTAGCCTTACACTAGCCTGGGCATTAGTGTGGAGGTGAAAAGGAAGGAGACAGAGCGATAAGTGTGCATACAACACTGGAAAAGTTAATCTACACCAAAATCGGAATTACGGAGTGGGTTTGAAAGGATACCGGTAATCCGACTGCTTGATTGGCTATTGGGGCAGACACGTGACGAAAACACATCAGAGGATCATCAACGGCTGCCTGAACACCAACTGCATGCTGCAGGATAGCAGGTCGGAGAAAGCAGTCAGAGAGATGCACGCTTTCGGATTCTGGTGAGTAAACCCCTCTGGTCTTTAAGCTATTACAGCTCCAGTGAAAACACTTAGATGGTACCACTTGTACAATTTGAAGTGACTCATTTTAAACCTAAAAAACTAAATAACCTCAAAGCAAAAAATTTCTAAGTGAAATCGAACTGTAACACTTGCATTAAAGGAACTGTGGTGCTGACTACGGTCACTTTCTGGATACTGATATAAGAGCATTAACCAACAATTCTTAGCCGCATCTCCATCTATATACACATTTTCTTAAGATAATACCACTTTGCATATGCCATTCTATCTTTTTGTATCATTTGATTGTTTTTTATTTTCATTTTATAAGGTGCACCTTACCAAACTAATGAATTATATGTATATTATATTTTTACATGTACCCTATTAGACACGTAATACATTTGTTTTAAAATCTGTTTTATATATTTGCTAATCCTAAATGATTATAGTTAATTACTTAAAAGATATCCTAGTAAAGAACTGGTAGAGCCTTTGAGCGCACTCACACATCTGGTTTTTTAGTCCATACAGAGCTTGATAGAAAGGCCCCTGTGTCTGAGGGAGAGATCCAGGTTTTAGTGAGGGCTAATAGGTTAAGGGAGTGGTAAGTTTGTTGCAAACAGAACAAAAGTTCCATAGTGCACAAGTGGAGTGTGTGCCTTTGGGAGACATGGATATAGAAATGAGAATATGGGGTATATTTATTAAAGTGTTGACAGACATGATACGATGTAGTGTATCATGTCTGCCGCACATCGATAAATGCTGGCAGCATACACTGTCGGCATTTAACATTGCACCAGCAGTTCTTATGCAATGCCGCCCCCTGCAGATTCGGCCGCTAGCAGGGGGTGTCAATCAACCCGATTGTATTTGATTGGGTTGATTTCTGTCCACCACCTCAGAGCAGGCAAACAGGTTATGGAGCAGCGGTCTTGAAGGTCCTGAAGGCTCGTCTGAAACGTGAAGCATCAAGCTCCATATGGAGCTTGATAAATATGCCCCTATGTGTATACACCATTGTAGCTGACCTCAGATGTAGCTGTAATTATCAGGTGCTGAATTTATGAAGAGGTGGAGAATAGATGAGAATCCCAATTGGAGAGAATGGGTCTTTTGTGAAAATAGCACATCAAGATAAGTTTTTTCATCTGTATGCTTAAAATGTAGAAGAAAATTCTACTTGTGTTCTCTCAGCTCCTGTAACTGGGAAACCCAAACTGTCAAGGTTTTTTTCCCCTGCTTTGTTTGCCATGTGCTGCTGGCAGCCATTTTATTCACCTCTCTTGCTGACTTTGGTACATACTGTGTGATGCTGCTCATTTCCTGCATTTCCTTTTATGGCCAGACTGGTGTACATCATCCGTGTGAGACAGGATGCAGTCTCAGAATTGTGATGTCATCACTTATTATTTAAAGGGCATCTGTTCAGTATGCTTTGCCCTTGCGTTGTCTCAGACCTGTTTGTGAGAGCTCCTGTGTATTACCTGGCTGTCTGACGTCCCTCCTGGTTCCTGATCTCTGGCTTGTTCCTGACTCTGCTGTTCTCCTTGTTCCTGATTCCGGCTCGTCTAACTACTCGCTTTGGCTCCTGACTCGGCTCGTCTGACTATTCGCTTTGGCTCCTGACTTTGCTCGTCTGACTACCAGCTCTGGTTTTGATTCCTGGCTTGTTGTTTGACTTGTGGACTTTTTATTATTTTTTGTTATTAATAAAGGTGTGATTATTTTTTCACTTCTCGTCTCAGTCTGATTCTTGTCACCCTGACACAAATAAACCAGGATTTAGAACTTCAGCTCTGCTGAGTATTTATTAATTTGTCTTCTTTATTGTGCTCCCTATATATAGTTAATACTAATAACA
Organism: Bombina bombina; assembly: GCF_027579735.1. Lineage (NCBI taxonomy): Eukaryota > Metazoa > Chordata > Amphibia > Anura > Bombinatoridae > Bombina > Bombina bombina. The sequence goes on from NC_069503.1 coordinate 1,126,598,865, forward strand.
ATAAAAATAATTGTTGTAATATTATGAAGTCTAGAAAAGAGAAACACTGCCTTAGCCAACAACTAGAGAACAAGATATAAGTGTGGTGAAATATTCATATATTTCCAGAAAAAAAACATAAATTATGCTTAACTGATAATCTAATTTCCATCTGTGGGAGGAGAGTCCACTGCTTCATTCATTACTTGTGGGAATTAAGAACCTGGCCACCAGTAGGAGGCAAAGACACCTCAGCCAAAGGCTTAAATAGCTCCCCCACTCCCCTCATCCCCAGTCATTCTGCCAAGGGAACAAGGAACAGTAGGAGAATATCAGGGTATAAATGGTGACGAAGAATAATATTAAATTTAGGTTGGCCCACCGGAGAAACGGGCGGGAGAAGTGGACTCTTCTCCCACAGATGGAAATAAAATTATCAGGTAAGCATAATTTATGTTTTCCATCTTAATGGGAGGAGAGTACACCGCTTCATTCATTACTTGAGGGAACAAATACCCAAGCACTAGAGGACACTGAATGAAAAAAAACGGGAGGGTAAAAGGAGGCGGACCCTATACTGAGGGCACCACAGTCTGCAGAACCTTTCTCCAAAAAGCTGCTTCCGCCGAAGCAAAAACTTCAAATTTGCAAAATGTTGCAAGTATGTAAAGAGGACCAAGTAGCCGCCTTACAAAGCTGCTGCATAGAAGCCTCGTTCTTAAAGGGAAATTAAACCCACATTTTTTTCTTTCATGATTCAGATAGATAATACAATTTTAAACAACATTCCAATTTACTTCTATTATCTACGTTGCTTCATTCATTAGATATCCTTTTTTGAAGAAATAGCAATGCACATGGGTGAGCCAATCACATGAGGCATCTATGTGCCGCCACAAATCAGCAGCTTCTGAACCGATCTAGATATGTGTTTCATCAAAGGATAATAAGAGAATGAAGCAAATTAAATCATAGAAGTAAATTAGAAATGTTTTTAACATTGCATGCTCTTTCTAAATCATGAAAGAAAAAAAATTGAGTTTCATGTCCCTTTAAAGGCCCAAGAAGAGGCCACAGCTCTAGTTGAATGAGCCGTAATCCTCAGAGGAGGCTTATGTCCCTCTGTCTCAATTTGAAAAGATAAGGAAGTCGAAGAGGCCCTCTGACCCCCACGCTTCCTGTGACGAAAGACAAAGAATGACTGGGGAGGAGGGGAGTGGGGCAGGTATTTTTATTTTAGTGTTTGCGATGCGGGAGGGCCTCGGTTTAGGGGTTAATAGGTAGTTTATGAGTGTTAGTGTACTTTTTAACACTTTAGTTATGAGTTTTATGCTACAGCTTTGTAAAGTAAAACTCATAACTACTGACTTTAGAATGCATTACAAATCTTGTGAGATAGGCTGTATCGCTCACTTTTTGGCATAAAAAAAAAGCTTATAATACCGGCGCTATGGAAATCCCATTGAAAAAAGACTTTATGCAAATTGCGTAAGTTAATTTGCGGTATGGCCAAAAAAGTGTGCGGGACAGATGTACCTACAAGACTCGTAATAGCAGCGGTAGGGAAAAAGCAGTGTTATGAGCCTTAACGCTGCTTTTTTACTCATAACGCAAAACTCGTAATCTAGCCGTCTGTCTTTTATTGAGGTATTGAAAACAAAGCATACAAACATATTCAAGGCATAAGTACAATAGTACATCAGATAACGCAAAAAGATAAAGAATGTCAAAATCAAGAGAACCGAAAATGCTGTGAACCAATGAAACCTTTAATAATGAGACCCAAATACTCCTTACTTAGTAATGAGTCAAATTAGATTAAGAAACCCTACACGCATTATAAGGAGAGGAAATCAATGCGTGAGATTTCAGTTGCATGTGCATAGTATACATAACATTAAATAAAAGCTTACAGTTATATAGGCATAGATATAGAATAAGGTGAGAATTAGAATCAATATTAAACAACTGAAATTCCAGGAATAGTACAACCTTTTATAATAAAGATATATCCCCTCTTGAACAAAAACAATTGCAATATGAAGGAAAAAAGGTTTACCCTTAACCTGGATTGTGGGTACTCTTTGGCCACATTGCATACTTTCATATGCTTAAGGGGAATTATAGGGCCTAAAGTAAAATAGCAGGTCACAGGATATACTTTGAAATAGATATCCTAAATAATAAATGGCCAAGTGTGTTTGTCCGAAGCTGTCATGCGCAGTAGACAGCACAGCACGAGGACAAACACACCTGGCCTTTGAGAGTCGCTAAGTCTCTGCTCTGCAGTGCGAGCAGAAGTGTGCGTGACCAAGCGTGGCCGGGGGTATGGCCGAGTGCTAAAGGGTGCGTGGTCGAGCGTGAAGGGGCGGGGCCAGACGGGCCGTGAAAGGCTGTGCAGTTTGAGAGCTCAAAACATCTCAAAAGAGGGGAGAGAGGGGATAGGGAAAAGATAAGAAAGGTGAGAGAGAGATCAAGAGGGGAGAGAGAGATCAAGAGGGGAGATAAAAAGAGCACAAGAGAGGGAGCAAAAGAGAGGGGGAGAGACAGCAAAAGAGAGTGGAGGGAGAGCAAAAGAAAGGGGACAGAGAGATCAAAAGAAAGGGGGGGAAGAGAAAGAGAGGGGGAGGGGGGAGAGAGAGAGAGAGAGGGGGGAGGAGAGAGAGAGAGGTGGAGGAGAGAGAGAGGGTGGAGGAGAGAGAGGGGGGGGAGGAGGAGAGAGAGAGAGAGAGAGGGGAGAGAGAGGGGAGAGAGAGAGAGAGGGTAGGGAGAGACAGAGAGGGGGAGTGAGAGAGGGGGAGGGGGAGTGAGAGAGAGAGGGGAGGGAGAGAGAGAGAGGGGAGGGAGAGAGAGGGGAGGGGGAGAGAGAGAGGGGAGGGGGAGGGAGAGAGAGAGGGGAGGGGGAGGGAGAGAGAGGGGAGGGGGAGAGAGAGAGGGGAGGGAGAGAGAGAGGGGAGGGGGAGTGAGAGAGAAAGGGGAGGGGGAGGGAGTGAGAGAGAGGAGGGAGAGAGAGAGAGAGAGAGAGAGAGAGGGGAGAGAGAGGGGAGGGAGAGAGAGAGGGGGGGAGGGGGAGGGAGAGAGAGAGGGGGGGGAGAGAGAGAGGGGGGAGAGAGGGGAGAGAGAGGGGGAGAGAGAGAGAGAGAGAGAGAGGGGAGAGAGAGAGAGGGGGAGAGAGAGAGGGGGAGAGAGAGAGAGAGAGAGAGGGGAGAGATAGAGGGGAGAGAGAGAGAGATAGAGGGGAGAGAGAGGGGAAGAGAGAGGGGGAGAGAGAGAGAGGGGGAGAGGGGGAGAGGGGGAGAGAGACAGGGGAGAGAGAGAGCGCAAAAGAGAGGAGGGAGAGAGAGCGCAAAAGAGAGGGGTGAGAGAGAGCAAAAGAGAGAGGTGAGAGAGAGAGCACAAAAGAGAGGGGGAGAGAGAGCGCAAAAGAGAGGGGGAGAGAGAGAATGCAAAAGAGGGGGGGAGAGAGAGAGCGCAAAAGAGAGGGGGAGAGATAGAATGCAAAAGAGGGGGGGAGAGAGAGAGCGCAAAAGAGAGGGGGGAGAGAACCCCAAAGAAAGGGGGGAGAGAGAGCGCAAAAGAGAGGGGGGAGAGAACCCCAAAGAAAGGGGGGAGAGAGAGCGCAAAAGAGAGGGGGGAGAGAGAGAGCGCAAAAGAGAGGGGGGGAGAGAGAGCGCAAAAGAAAGGGGGGAGAGAGAGAGCGCAAAAGAGAGGGGGGAGAGAGAGAGCGCAAAAGAGAGGGGGAGAGAGAGAGCGCAAAAGAGAGGGGGGAGAGAGCGCAAAAGAGAGGGGGGAGAGAGAGAGCGCAATAGAGAGGGGGGAGAGAGAGAGCGCAAAAGAGAGGGGGGAGAGAGAGAGCTCAAAAGAGAGGGGAGAGGGAGTGCAAATGAGAGGGGGGGAGAGAGATCTCAAAAGAAAGGGGGAGAGAAAGCGCAAATGAGAGGTGGAGAGAGAGCAAAAGAGAGGGGCAGGGAGAGAGCGCAAGGGGTGGGACCGCTGTACCCTGGAAAAAATGGCCCCTGTGAACGGGCTTTAGGACTAGTACATTTATAAAAGGTAGCCAGCAACCTAACAGTCTAAAAAACAAGAGAGAGAGAGACTACTAATAAAACCTCTTACTGCAACACCTATAGAAACATAGATATTGACGGCAGATAAGAGCCATAGGCCCAGCAAGTCTGCCCGACCTTACCTAACAGTATAAACTTATCTAGTTCGTAGGATAGCCTTATGCTTGTCCCATGCATTTTTAAAGTCCCCCACAGTGTTTGTTGCTACTACCTCTTGAGGAAGTTTATTCCATAAATCAATCACTCTTTCTGTAAAGAAGTGCTTCCTCAAATTACTCCTGAATCTACTACCATTTAGCTTGAGCTCATGACCCCTTGTTCTTGAATTTTCCATTTTATGTAAAATACCCACAGCCTCAGTTTTACTAAACCCTTTAATGTACTTGAAAGTTGCTATCATATCACCTCTTTCCCTTCTCTCCTCTAAGCTATACATATTTAGGTCATTGAGCCTATCTTGGTAAGTTTTATTTTTTAGACCATGTACCATTTTGGTAGCCCTCCTTTGCACAGATTCAAGTTTGTTAATATCCTTCTGAAGATATGGCCTCCAGAACTGCACACAATACTCAAGATGAGGCCTAACTAATGATCTATAAAGTGGCATAAGAACCTTACTATTTCTGCTGCAAATACCTCTACCAATACATCCAAGCATTCTGCTAGCCTTACTCGCTGCATTACTACATTGTTTACTAAGTTTTAAATCATCTGAAATAATAATTCCCAAGTCCTGTTCCTCATCTGTAACAGTCAGTAAAGTGTCATTGAGTCTGTATTTAACATTTGGATTTTTCTTCCCTAAATGCATTATTTTACACTTTGCTGTGTTAAACTTTAGATCCCAGTCATTTGTCCAATCCTCCAATTGTTGTATATCACTTCTCATTTTGTCTACCCCCCCCTGGAACATCCACTCTGTTGCAAATTTTTGTATCATCTGCAGAGAGACATACTTTCCCCTGTAGCCCTTTGCTGATATCGCAGATAAATATGTTAAACAAAACAGGCCCCAGAACTGACCCCTGAGGAACACCACTAGTAACAGCCCCCTCTGCTGAATGAACTCCATTTACTAAGACACTTTGTTTTCTGTCCTTAAGCCAGCATTCCACCCAGTTCACAATTTTTGAATCTAGACCAAGGAGATATAGTTTGTGAATTAGTTTATTGTGTGGGACGGTGTCAAATGCTTTGCTGAAATCTAGATATGCTACATCATCTGCTCCACCCTTGTCTAATACTTTTGTTACATAATCAAAGAAGTCAATTATATTAGTCTGACATGATCTCCCTGAAGTAAAACCATGCTGATTTTGGTCCTCTAAATTGTTTGTCTTTATGTAAGTCATAATTCTTTCTTTTAAGAGACTTTCCATTAATTTCCCTACTACTGAAGTTAAACTAACTGGCCTGTAGTTGCCAGATTCTTCTCTACTGTCCTTTTTATGAAGAGGTATTACATTTGCTATTCTCCAATCATCTGGGACAGCTCCTGTTAATAGTGACTGATTAAACAGATCAGTTAATGGGACAGTTAGCACTGATCGAAGTTCTTTTAAAACCCTTGGATGAATATTATCAGGACCCACTGCCTTTTAAACATTTATTTTTGATAATGCTAACAAAACCTCATCCTCTGTAAAAAGATTACTGTTAAGCTTGTTTCTATTTTTCGTAGCATCCCTTAATGTAGACATTGTATCTTCACAATCTTTTGTGAAAACAGAACAGAAGTAATCATTGAGACAGTCTGCAATCTGCTTATCTCCTTCTATTATTCTACCATCAACTGATTTCAATTTTACTATTCCTACCTTATTTTTTCTTCTTTCACTGATATATCTAAAGAATGTTTTGTCCCCATGTTTTACTGACTGTGCTATCTTCTCTTCTGCATGAGCTTTAACCTTCCTAATTAACTGCTTAGTCTTTTTTTGTTGGAGTCTCCATATTTTCCTATCATCATCTGCTTGTGTGTGTCTGTAATTTTTATAAGCTATCTTTTTTGTCTTTACAGCAGGTGCTACTTCTTTGGAAAACCAAATTGGTTTCCGCTTTCTTTTACTTTTACAGACATGTCTAATACAGTGTGCGGTTGCATCTAAAATGGCACCTTTCACAAATTCCCACTGTTCTTGAACCCCTGTAATAAGAGTTTTCCCCTTTAAATAGTTTTTTAGGTATTCTCCCATTAATGAAAAATCTGCCGTCCTAAAGTCTAAAACTTTTGTTTTAGTCTGGGTGGACAGTTCCTGCACATGAATACTAAACCAAACAGATTGATGATCACTGGATCCTAAGTTCTCACCTACAGACACATCTGAAACTGTATCACTGTTTGTAAGTATTAGATCTAATATAGCTTCCTTATGAGTTGGTTCCTTGACTAATTGCTCAAGTGATTCCCCTAGCAGATATTCAAGAATATACCTGCTTCTAGCCGATCTAGCAGAAGGAATCTTCCAGTCTATATCTGGCAAATTAAAGTCCCCCAGTACTATAACCTTACCCTTCATGGTCATTTTGGTTATTTCTTCTAATAACAGATTGTCCAGTTTTTCATCCTGCAATGGAGGCCTATATACAACCCCTATTCTAAAAACATTTTTATCTCCAATTTCCAAAGTCACCCAAATACTTTCCACCTCATCATTTGTTCCTACAATTTCAGTAATCTTTATATTTTCATTTACATACAAAGCAACTCCTCCACCTTTCTTTCCTACTCTGTTCTTTTTAAATAACCTGTATCCAGGTATGACTATGTCCCAGTCATGCAAATCATTGTACCATGTTTCTGTTATAGCTACTAAATCCAAGTTGTCCCTAGTCATTATTGAAATGAGTTGAGGTAATTTATTTCCTAAGCTGCAAGCATTTGTGCTCATGGCACGAAGAATTTTTCTACTAGAATTTCTAGAATTGTTACTTGGACTAACAGTTTTGGAATGCTGTGGGGGGCAGGTGGATATATTAATGCTACCCCCCTTTATTAGTTTAAATGATTTCTAATAAAGTATTTGAACTCCTCTCCCAGATACTCTGTTCCTTTAGCATCCAAATGCAAGCCATCTCTCCTAAATAACCTAGTATCTTTCCAAACAGAGCTATAATGGCCAATAAAACCAAATCCTCGTTCCCTGCACCACTTATCTAACCAAGAATTAAATGTTGTTATCCGCTCCATCTTTCCTGCTTCCTGGCCATACACAGGTAAAATAGCAGAAAATGATAGAGTTGATGCCACAGTCTCTAAATGATTACCTAGGTCACAAAACTCTTTCTGAACAGCAACATGATTACTAGCCAGATCATTTGTTCCTAAATGAACAATCACATCTAACTCACTTCCCTTTCCTGCTGCCTTAACAATTCTCAAAATACGATTTTTATCCCTGTGAGCAGTAGCTCCTGGAAGACATCTAACCTCCCTTGCTTCTCCTTTACTTTCACCTAAATACACATTCCTCAAAATAGAGTAACCCACTAACAGTCTTTTTCTCAAAAACACATCTGCAGTTCTTTCCTGTGTTATGTTACCTGGAGAATCAGGTACCAATAGATTTAAATTACCCGTTACAGCTTCAGAGGGCTCAATGTTGGACAAGCAGATTTACGTGGGTATTACTAGGAGGCCAAGTCTTCTAATGTGGACTTGGCCTCCTAGTAATACCCACGTAAATCTGCTTGTCCAACATTGATAATTAAAGATTTAAAAATTTTTTTTTATTATCAAGCTAGATAACCAGAATTATTCTCTACAACAGCCTCCCCCAAGTTGCTGTATCAAAATTGGCTGGTGTACGGTCTACCTCCTAACTTCTAGGGTCCTCTTTGCCACTAGCAGCATTATAATGGTGTTAAAGAGAAAGTAAAAAAAAGGTGACCTTAAAATGCTACCTTTAAATAAGCTTGATTACTCTTAGCACAGATATCATGTATTACAAGTCAATAAACTTCCTCCATAATTGACCTATTGCAACTTTTTATTGAACCAAGTCCCAGTAAACCTAATATAAACAAATGTAAATATATAGAACCATAATCAACAGTAGACAATAAATATTATCTAGAGAAGTTTCATGCTCTTATAAAACTACCCCCTATAAAGGTATATAAGTACATATGTACAGTGCCACAGTTCTGATCAAGTATATGTTGCAGAGATCACTCTAAAGGCAACCTAGATAGAGGGAACTAAATAACATCTAGCAATCCTTTGGTCAAATCAATTAGGGATTGCATCTAATGTTATATTGGCCTGTATTAACCTCTTCATGTAGAATGCCACAAAATTCTCAGTAGGAAGTGTCTAAGAATAAATGAACAATCATTGCAAGGGGATTTCCCAGATCATGCAATATTTCGTTTGGTTCTCTTAACTTCCTCTGGGTTACCACAAGTTTATCTGCAGTAGACTTATCTACTAACTCCTCTGTAATCAGCTGCCTCACTACGGGGTCTCTCGCCATCTCAGCCTTTCAAATTAATTGGCCCAATGTCCTCTTTAAAGATTATCACTTAACATCTGAAATAGCTAATCCAGAAATCTGCATGTCCATGTCAAAATACTGCTCTTGGTAGAAGGCCTTTTTTATCTCACTTCTTCCCCGTTCTGTAGATGCTCACAATGTACAGGCATACATCTAGTCTTTGCTATGAGCTCACGCAAAATGACTGCTGTGAAAAAGATCTATTACACCAGGTTTGCACAAGACATGCTTGAGCATTACATACACATGTGGTATGAGTTTAATTCATTGGACACTTGCTAATAAGACCAACTTTCAATCACATCAATCCATTCAAAATGTCAAAGATCGCAGAATTTGTTAGGCATTAAATCATATTTTTGCATCGGCAAGGCCACTATCAAAAGGGAAATCAGCAAACAAACTAGATACTCAAATAGATACTATATGGTATTCAAGCTGTTATAAAGAAGTTTGAAGAATCAGGAGAGGTCAAGGACTAACAAAAGGACTGGAAGGCCAATAAAACTTTTAAAATCTGTTGAGAAGTCTCTCAGAGTTTCTTTTTTGAGAGACCGGAAGAAGTCAAGCAAGGACCTGGCTCAGCATTTGGCAGCTTCATCAGGATGCCAAGTTGACCCTTCTACATTACAGTCCAAAGAAGCCTGATCAGGAATGGTCTTGTGGAAGGGTAGCAACTAGTGATGTCGCGAACCTTAAAATTTTGGTTTGCGAACTGCGGACTCGAACTTCCGCTACTGTTCGCGAACCGGCGTAACTAGGTTGTGTTAAGCAGTACTATTCTTAGCAGGAAGAAAGATACGGCGTACGGCTGCACTGATCCGGAACCGGAACTGCAGGTGGACCACAGGGTCATCCAATGGTGGAACAGCTACTCCGGAGTACCGTAGCCAGGGAGATCAAGCCCAAGGTAAGTAATGCGGGAAAAAGAGGCAGGCACTACTCAGGGGTTAAAAAACAAGCAGTAATTTATTGATAGATATAAGCCATACAAAAAAGAAAATAGGCTTAAAAATAACACCAACAACAAACAGGCAGATAGATAGACACAGAGGGACAGACGGTCTGACGCGTTTCGCGCCCCCTAGTGGCACTTAATCATAGGCTGATTTGATGAAGACAAGACAACCCTTATATACACAAGGGAATTAACCCCATCCTCACCAACATAAATTGAAAATAAAACTTATGTGATCTCTAATGCATTTGAAACTGTGACATTTGAATAAATGAGGAAAAATAGATTGTACCACCTTACAATACTGTCATAGATCTAGAACTAATGTAAGTACTTAAACAATATATAGATTGGAATATTAGTAATGAAAATGGCCATTTGTTGATAGATAGTGACCTTAAAGAAATAACCTTAATTTATAATGACTAAAATATTCCAAACAACTTACAGATTGATATGGGGACAAAAGAAAGATTAAAGAATAAATTAATCTTCAAATTTGTTGTAAAAATAATCAGTATAATGCATAGCTTAGAAGGAAATTATCAGTCAATACATGTGTATAGGTGAAGTATATCTAGGTGTCAATAAAGAAATTGATGTCACATTCCTTATTCATACCATATGATATTCTAGTATGTAATTTTAGAATCCAGTAAAGTTCTTTTCTATCAAGAATTTTACTTTTATTCCCACCTCTTGGGGGGGAGTATGACTATCAATAACTTGTATTGACATATCTGCAATATGACTGAAATGTTGGTAGTTAAAATGATTTGCTACAGCAGAATCTACAAAGTAAATTTTTACATCTCTGATGTGCTCACTATCGCCTAGATTTAGAGTTGGGCGGTAGCCGTGAAAACCAGCGTTAGAGGCTCCTAACGCTGGTTTTTACCGCCCTCTGGTATTTGGAGTCAGTCAGGAAAGGGTCTAATGCTCACTTTCCAGCCGCGACTTTTCCATACCGCAGATCCCCCTACGCCATTTGCGTATCCTATCTTTTCGATGGGATCTTTCTAACGCTGGTATTTAGAGTCTTGGCTGAAGTGAGCGTTAGAAATCTAACGACAAAACTCCAGCCGCAGAAAAAAGTCAGTAGTTAAGAGCTTTCTGGGCTAACGCTGGTTTATAAAGCTCTTAACTACTGTGCTCTAAAGTACACTAACACCCATAAACTACGTTTTTACCCCTAAACAGAGGTCCCCCCACATCGCCACCACTCGATTAAATTTTTTTAACCCCTAATCTGCCGACCGCCACCTATGTTATACTTATGTACCCCTAATCTGCTGCCCCTAACACCGCCGACCCCTATATTATATTTATTAACCCCTAATCTGCCCCCCCCAACATCGCCTCCACCTACCTACACTTATTAACCCCTAATCTGCCGAGCGGACCGCAACGCTACTATAATAAAGTTATTAACCCCTAATCCGCCTCACTCCCACCTCAATAACCCTATAATAAATAGTGTTAACCCCTAATCTGCCCTCGCTAACATCGCCGACACCTAACTTCAAACATTAACCCCTAATCTGCCGACTGGAGCTCACCGCTATTCTAATAAATTATTTAACCCCTAAAGCTAAGTCTAACCCTAACACTAACACCCCCCCTAAGTTAAATATAATTTAAATCTAACGAAATAAAACAGAATTTATGTTTACCTGATAAATTACTTTCTCCAACGGTGTGTGTCCGGTCCACGGCGTCATCCTTACTTGTGGGATATTCTCTTCCCCAACAGGAAATGGCAAAGAGCCCAGCAAAGCTGGTCACATGATCCCTCCTAGGCTCCGCCTTCCCCAGTCATTCGACCAACGTAAAGGAGGAATATTTGCATAGGAGAAATCATATGATACCGTGGTGACTGTAGTTAAAGAAAATAAATTATCAGACCTGATTAAAAAACCAGGGCGGGGCCGTGGACCGGACACACCCGTTGTGAAAGTAATTTATAAGGTAAACATAAATTCTGTTTTCTCCAACATAGGTGTGTCCGGTCCACGGCGTCATCCTTACTTGTGGGAACCAATACCAAAGCTTTAGGACACGGATGAAGGGAGGGAGCAAATCAGGTCACCTAGATGGAAGGCACCACGGCTTGCAAAACCTTTCTCCCCAAAAATAGCCTCAGAAGAAGCAAAAGTATCAAATTTGTAAAATTTAGTAAAAGTGTGCAGTGAAGACCAAGTCGCTGCCTTACATATCTGATCAACAGAAGCCTCGTTCTTGAAGGCCCATGTGGAAGCCACAGCCCTAGCGGAATGAGCTGTGATTCTTTCAGGAGGCTGCCGTCCGGCAGTCTCGTAAGCCAATCTGATGATGCTTTTAATCCAAAAAGAGAGAGAGGTAGAAGTTGCTTTTTGACCTCTCCTTTTACCAGAATAAACAACAAACAAAGAAGATGTTTGTCTAAAATCCTTTGTAGCATCTAAATAGAATTTTAGAGCACGAACTACGTCCAAATTGTGCAACAAACGTTCCTTCTTTGAAACTGGATTCGGACACAAAGAAGGCACGACTATCTCCTGGTTAATGTTTTTGTTAGAAACAACTTTCGGAAGAAAACCAGGTTTAGTACGTAAAACCACCTTAATCTGCATGGAACACCAGATAAGGAGGAGAACACTGCAGAGCAGATAATTCTGAAAACTCTTCTAGCAGAAGAAATTGCAACCAAAAACAAAACTTTCCAAGATAATAATTTAATATCAACGGAATGTAAGGGTTCAAACGGAACCCCCTGAAGAACTGAAAGAACTAAATTGAGACTCCAAGGAGGAGTCAAAGGTTTGTAAACAGGCTTGATTCTAACCAGAGCCTGAACAAAGGCTTGAACATCTGGCACAGCTGCCAGCTTTTTGTGAAGTAACACAGACAAGGCAGAAATCTGTCCCTTCAAAGAACTTGCAGATAATCCTTTCTCCAAACCTTCTTGAAGAAAGGATAGAATCTTAGGAATTTTTACCTTGTCCCAAGGGAATCCTTTAGATTCACACCAACAGATATATTTTTTCCATATTTTGTGGTAGATTTTTCTAGTTACAGGCTTTCTGGCCTGAACAAGAGTATCAATGACAGAATCTGAGAACCCTCGCTTTGATAAGATCAAGCGTTCAATCTCCAAGCAGTCAGTTGGAGTGAGACCAGATTCGGATGTTCGAACGGACCTTGAACAAGAAGGTCTCGTCTCAAAGGTAGCTTCCATGGTGGAGCCGATGACATATTCACCAGGTCTGCATACCAAGTCCTGCGTGGCCACGCAGGAGCTATCAAGATCACCGATGCCCTCTCCTGATTGATCCTGGCTACCAGCCTGGGGATGAGAGGAAACGGCGGGAATACATAAGCTAGTTTGAAGGTCCAAGGTGCTACTAGTGCATCTACTAGAGTCACCTTGGGATCCCTGGATCTGGACCCGTAGCAAGGAAACCTTGAAGTTCTGACGAGAGGCCATCAGATCCATGTCTGGAATGCCCACAATTGAGTAATTTGGGCAAAGATTTCCGGATGGAGTTCCCACTCCCCCGGATGAAATGTCTGACGACTCAGAAAAATCTGCTTCCCAATTTTCCACTCCTGGGATGTGGATTGCAGACAAGTGGCAGGAGTGAGTCTCCGCCCATTGAATGATTTTTGGTCACTTCTTCCATCGCCAGGGAACTCCTTGTTCCCCCCTGATGGTTGATGTACGCAACAGTCGTCATGTTGTCTGATTGAAACCGTATGAACTTGGCCTTTGCTAGCTGAGGCCAAGCCTTGAGAGCATTGAATATCGCTCTCAGTTCCAGAATATTTATCGGGAGAAGAGATTCTTCCCCGAGACCAAAGACCCTGAGCTTTCAGGGGTCCCCAGACCGCGCCCCAGCCCACCAGACTGGCGTCGGTCGTGACAATGACCCACTCTGGTCTGCGGAAGCTCATCCCCTGTGACAGGTTGTCCAGGGACAGCCACCAACGGAGTGAATCTCTGGTCCTCTGATCTACTTGTATCGTCGGAGACAAGTCTGTATAGTCCCCATTCCACTGACTGAGCATGCACAGTTGTAATGGTCTTAGATAAATTCGCGCAAAAGGAACTATGTCCATTGCCGCTACCATCAAACCTATTACTTCCATGCACTGCGCTATGGAAGGAAGAGGAACAGAATGAAGTATTTGACAAGAGTTTAGAAGTTTTGATTTTCTGGCCTCTGTCAGAAAAATCCTCATTTCTAAGGAGTCTATTATTGTTCCCAAGAAGGGAACCCTTGTTGACGGAGATAGAGAACTTTTTTCTACGTTCACTTTCCACCCGTGAGATCTGAGAAAGGCCAGGACAATGTCCGTGTGAGCCTTTGCTTGTGGAAGGGACGACGCTTGAATCAGAATGTCGTCCAAGTAAGGTACTACTGCAATGCCCCTTGGTCTTAGCACCGCTAGAAGGGACCCTAGTACCTTTGTGAAAATTCTTGGAGCAGTGGCTAATCCGAACGGAAGTGCCACAAACTGGTAATGCTTGTCCAGGAATGCGAACCTTAGGAACCGATGATGTTCCTTGTGGATAGGAATATGTAGATACGCATCCTTTAAATCCACCGTGGTCATGAATTGACCTTCCTGGATGGAAGGAAGAATTGTTCGAATGGTTTCCATTTTGAACGATGGAACCTTGAGAAACTTGTTTAGGATCTTGAGATCTAAGATTGGTCTGAATGTTCCCTCTTTTTTGGGAACTACGAACAGATTGGAGTAGAACCCCATCCCTTGTTCTCCTAATGGAACAGGATGAATCACTCCCATTTTTAACAGGTCTTCTACACAATGTAAGAATGCCTGTTTTTTTATGTGGTCTGAAGACAATTGAGACCTGTGGAACCTCCCCCTTGGGGGAAGCCCCTTGAATTCCAGAAGATAACCTTGGGAGACTATTTCTAGTGCCCAAGGATCCAGAACATCTCTTGCCCAAGCCTGAGCGAAGAGAGAGAGTCTGCCCCCCACCAGATCCGGTTCCGGATCGGGGGCCAACATCTCATGCTGTCTTGGTAGCAGTGGCAGGTTTCTTGGCCTGCTTTCCTTTGTTCCCAGCCTTGCATTGGCCTCCAGGCTGGCTTGGCTTGAGAAGTATTACCCTCTTGCTTAGAGGACGTAGCACTTGGGGCTGGTCCGTTTCTGCGAAAGGGACGAAAATTAGGTTTATTTTTGGCCTTGAAAGACCTATCCTGAGGAAGGGCGTGGCCCTTGCCCCCAGTGATATCAGAGATAATCTCTTTCAAGTCAGGGCCAAAACAGCGTTTTCCCCCTTGAAAGGAATGTTAAGCAATTTGTTCTTGGAAGAAGCATCCGCTGACCAAGATTTTAGCCAAAGCGCTCTGCGCGCCACAATAGCAAAACCAGAATTTTTCTCCGCTAACCTAGCCAATTGCAAAGTGGCGTCTAGGGTGAAAGAATTAGCCAATTTGAGAGCATGAATTCTGTCCATAATCTCCTCATAAGAAGAAGAATTATTATTGAGCGCCTTTTCTAGTTCATCAAACCAGAAACACGCTGCTGTAGTGACAGGAACAATGCATGAAATTGGTTGTAGAAGGTAACCTTGCTGAACAAACATCTTTTTAAGCAAACCCTCTAATTTTTTATCCATAGGATCTTTGAAAGCACAACTATCTTCTATGGGTATAGTGGTGCGTTTGTTTAGAGTAGAAACCGCCCCCCTCGACCTTGGGGACTGTCTGCCATAAGTCCTTTCTGGGGTCGACCATAGGAAACAATTTTTTAAATATGGGGGGAGGGACGAAAGGTATACCGGGCCTTTCCCATTCTTTATATTACAATGTCCGCCACCCGCTTGGGTATAGGAAAAGCTTCGGGGGGTCCCGGGACCTCTAGGAACTTGTCCATTTTACATAATTTCTCTGGAATGACCAAATTCTCACAATCATCCAGAGTAGATAACACCTCCTTAAGCAGAGCGCGGAGATGTTCCAATTTAAATTTAAATGTAATCACATCAGGTTCAGCTTGTTGAGAAATTTTCCCTGAATCTGAAATTTCTCCCATCAGACAAAACCTCCCTGGCCCCCTCAGACTGGTGTAGGGGCACCTTCAGAACCAATATCATCAGCATCCTCATGCTCTTCAGTATTTTCTAAAACAGAGCAGTCGCGCTTTCGCTGATAAGTGGGCATTTTGGCTAAAATGTTTTTGATAGAATTATCCATTACAGCCGTTAATTGTTGCATAGTAAGGAGTATTGGCGCACTAGATGTACTAGGGGCCTCCTGTGTGGGCAAGACTGGTGTAGACGAAGGAGGGGATGATGCAGTACCATGCTTACTCCCCTCACTTGAGGAATCATCTTGGGCATCATTTTCTCTAAATTTTGTGTCACATAAATCACATCTATTTAAATGAGAAGGAACCTTGGCTTCCCCACATACAGAACACAGTCTATCTGGTAGTTCAGACATGTTAAACAGGCATAAACTTGATAACAAAGTACAAAAAACGTTTTAAAATAAAACCGTTACTGTCACTTTAAATTTTAAACTGAACACACTTTATTACTGCAAATGTGAAAAAGTATGAAGGAATTGTTCAAAATTCACCAAAATTTCACCACAGTGTCTTAAAGCCTTAAGAGTATTGCACACCAAATTTGGAAACTTTAACCCTTAAAATAACGGAACCGGAGCCGTTTTTATATTTAACCCCTTTACAGTCCCTGGTATCTGCTTTGCTGAGACCCAACCAAGCCCAAAGGGGAATACGATACCAAATGACGCCTTCAGAAAGTCTTTTCTATGTATCAGAGCTCCTCACACATGCATCTGCATGTCATGCTTCCCAAAAACAAGTGCGCAATAGAGGCGCGAAAATGAGACTCTGCCTATGATTAGGAAAGCCCCTAGAGAATAAGGTGTCCAATACAGTGCCTGCCGGTTATTTTACATAGTTCCCAAGATTAAAATAATTCCTCAAGGCTATGGGGTATAAAATATGCTTATATATAAATCGTTTTAGCCCAGAAAATGTCTACAGTCTTAAAAGCCCTTGTGAAGCCCTTTTTTTCTTTATGTAATAAAAATGGCTTACCGGATCCCATAGGGAAAATGACAGCTTCCAGCATTACATCGTCTTGTTAGAAATGTGTCATACCTCAAGCAGCAAAAGTCTGCTCACTGTTTCCCCCAACTGAAGTTAATTCCTCTCAACAGTCCTGTGTGGAAACAGCCATCGATTTTAGTAACGGTTGCTAAAATCATTTTCCTCTTACAAACAGAAATCTTCATCTCTTTTCTGTTTCAGAGTAAATAGTACAATACCAGCACTATTTTAAAATAACAAACTCTTGATTGAATAATAAAAACTACAGTTAAACACCAAAAAACTCTAAGCCATCTCCGTGGAGATGTTGCCTGTACAACGGCAAAGAGAATGACTGGGGAAGGCGGAGCCTAGGAGGGATCATGTGACCAGCTTTGCTGGGCTCTTTGCCATTTCCTGTTGGGGAAGGAGAATATCCCACAAGTAAGGATGACGCCGTGGACCGGACACACCTATGTTGGAGAAATTAACTCTTATTATATAAATTATTCCTATTTAAAGCTAAATACTTACCTGTAAAATAAACCCTAATATAGCTACAATATAATAATAATAATATTGTAGCTATTTTAGGATTAATATTTATTTACAGGCAACTTTGTATTATTTTTAATCAGGTACAATAGCTATTAAATAGTTAATAACTATTTAATAGCTAAAATAGTTAAAATAATTACAAAATTACCTGTAAAATAAATCCTAACCTAAGTTACAATTAAACCTAACACTACACTATGCAATAAATTAATAAATACAATATCTTACAAATAAATAATACAATGAAATATACTAACTAAAGTACAAAAAATAAAAAAGAAGTAAGTTACAAAAAATAAAAAAATATTTACAAACATTAGAAAAATATTACAACAATTTTTAAACTAATTACACCTACTCTAAGCCCCCTAATAAATAACAAAGACCCCCAAAATAAAAAAATGCCCTACCCCTATTATAAATTAAAAAAGTTCAAAGCTCTTTTACCTTACCAGCCCTGAACAGGGCCCTTTGGCGGGCAATGCCCCAAAGAATTCAGCTCTTTTGCCTGTAAAAAAAACACATACAATACCCCCGCCCCAACATTACAACCCAACACCCACATACCCCCTAATCTAACCCAAACCCCCTTAAATAAACCTAACACTAAGCCCCTGAAGATCTTCCTACCTTATCCTTCACCATACCAGGTTCACCGATCCGTCCTCGAAGTGTTGATCCAAGCCCAGGCGGGGGGGCTGAAGAGTGACATCCATCCTCGGGCTGAAGTCTGGATCCAAGCGGCGGCTGAAGAAATCCGATCATCGGGCTGAGTCGGAAGTCCATCATCAGGATGAAGTCTTCTATCTATTGAAGCTATATTAGGGTTTATTTTAACAGGTAAGTATTTAGCTTTAAATTGGAATAATTTATTTAATAAGAGTTAATTTTATTTCGTTAGATTTAAATTATATTTAACTTAGGGGGGTGTTATGTGTAGGGGTTAGACTTAGCTTTAGGGGTTAATCCATTTATTACAGTAGCGGCGAGATTCGGTCGGCAAATTAGGGGTTAATAATTGAAATTAGGTGTTGGCGATGTTAGGGAGGACAGATTAGGGGTTAATAATATTTATTATAGGGGTTATTGAGGCGGGGGAGTGAGGCGGATTAGGGGTTAATAACTTTATTATAGTAGCGGTGCGGTCCGCTCGCAGATTAGGGATTAATACGTGTAGGCAGGTGGAGGGCGACGTTGAGGGGGCAGATTAGGGGTTAATAAATATAATATAGGGGTCGGCGGTGTAGGCGCAGCAGATTAGGGGTACATAGCTATAATGTAGGTGGCAGTGGTTGTACGGAGCGGCAGATTAGGGGTTAATAATAATATGCAGAGGTCAGCGATAGCGGGGGGCGGCAGATTAGGGGTTAATAAGTGTAAGGTTAGGGGTGTTTAGACTCGGGGTTCATGTTAGGGTGTTAGGTGCAGGACTTAGGAGGTGTTTCCGCATAGCAAACAATGGGGGCTGCGTTAGGAGCTGAACGCTGCTTTTTTGCAGGGTGTTAGATTTTCTTTCAGCTCAAACAGCCCCATTGTTTTCTATGGGGGAATCGTGCACGAAGCACATTTTTGAAGCTGGCCGCGCCGTAAGCACCGCTGGTATCGAGATTTGATGTTGCGGTAAATATGCTATACGCACCTTTTTGTGAGCCTAACGCAGCCCTTCTGTGAACTCTAGATACCAGCGGTATTTAAAAGGTGTGGCCAGAAAAAAGGCAACGCGTAGCTAACGCACCCCTTTGGCCGCAAAACTCTAAATCTAGGCGTTAGTCTTGTTCTTGCCTCACGTGACGTTTTCCCTACGTATTGGCTATTACACAGGTTGCAGGTAAGGTAAGTAGACCACGTAGGAGGTTCTACAATTAGCGTAGAAATCTATTTGTTAAGTTTATTATCATAAGATGAAGTAAAACTATTTCCAACTATTAGATTTGTACAAGTGGTACATTGCCTACCACCGCATTTAAAATTAACCTTTCTTTGAAAGCCAACAAGTGGGGTTTTGGTGTTTTTTTTGTTGTGACCATACTGGGAGATAGAGATCTGGCTAGAGTTTTAGGCTTTTCTTGAGACAAATCTGCAGTTGTCAGAGGTTTTAAAATTGGAATCGCCCATTAATAAATGAAGATGTTTTTTAAGAATACTGACTATACTCGTATATTGTGATTGATTCTCGTAGAGAATACCACAGAATCCCCTGATACTTGTCTTTCAGAATCATGTTTCTTTTTTAGCCTATAGTTATTAGTTTTAACATGCTGTCTACATTTTTCCAGGTCATTAGGATTGTATCCTCTGTTAATGAGTCTATTTTTTAACTCTAAGGATTGTTCATCATAAATGTTATCAGACTTGGTATTCCTACGTAGCTTGATAAATTGGGCTCTTTGGAATGGCTCTAATTAAATGACTGGATGCTGGAGGCAGCATGTAGAATTGTATTTCCGAGCAGTACTCTTTCTGTAAGTTTTTGTCATGATTATGGTCCCCAGTGCTGTACACGCGTAAGATCCAAAAAGTTAATCTCCTTTGTTATCATTTCACCTGTGAACTTTAGGCCCGATTCATTAGTACTGAAATATAGTAGCATATTGTTTAAGAGATTTGGATCCTTGTTGCTGCACACCACTAGGAGCAGGTCATCTATATATCTGACGAAGAGCTCTATCCGCTCAGACCAGGGGTTAATGGGGGAGTAAACATACATTAGCTCCCACCATGCAACAAAAATATTGGCAAAAGCAGGGGCAAATTTTGCCCCCATAGCCGTCCCCCTCGTCTGCAGATAGAACTCTCCGTCAAAAGAAAAAAAGTTATGTGTCAATAAGAATCTCAGAGCATCACCCACATACAGTCTAACTGTATTATTTAACTTACCCTGCCTTTCCAGGAAAAAATCAACTGCCTTAATACCAATATGCTGGGGTATGCAGGTGTAAAGGGACATAATGTCAGCAGTTATCCAACAGAAATCCTCCCTCCACCTGATAGTATCCAAGGTGGCTAGGAGATGGGAAGTATCCTTTATGTAGCTTAATTGTGCCATAGCAATAGGCTGAAGGATACTATACATCCATTCTCCAAGAGACCCAATCCCAGCCACAATTGGCCTACCAGATGGACAGGTGGCACTCTTATGGATCTTAGGTACATGATGGAATAATGGGGGTGATAGGGTGATCTGGTATCAGAGATTCCAATCTTTAGCAGAAAAAACACCAGAGGATGGACATCCCTATTAATCTAGATAGTTCTTTTTTGAACATAGAGGTGGGTTTCCAGGAAGTTTGCGATAGACGGTAGAGTCTGACAGTTGCCTTGTTGGCCTCTTGTAGGGTAAAACACCTTGTCCATCACCACTATGCTGGCCAACCTTATCTGAATTCCTAATAACAATATCTTTATATTCCCTTAGGTGCTTAAGGGCTAAGCGTTCCGCTTGATTCAGATTAGGGGGTGGCAGAATTCCCAAAGTACATGGTTTCAACATCTTGTTCAAGTTTAAATATGTCCTCTTGTGACTGCTTTTTGATATGCAATTTACTTTTGGGCCCCTGAAATTAACAGGGTAAAAAGATGAACTGTTCTTTTTTTGGGTGTTTCAATGCAATTGAGGGATACATCACTATTGTGATTTACATCAGGGTTATAGAGATCCTCGAGGTGTGGCAACTGCACATTGCATCTTGAAAAGGTAGATGTACAGTGCATGCAGCATATGCGTTATCAGACTCTTGGGTCTCTGCCTCTTCAGATTCATTTCACCCCTCTATCAGTTAATGCAAAGAAGCGATTCAAAGCTAGTTTGGCGGACGAATTTATTAATGTCCAATAGGGTATTGAAACTAGAAAACTTGTTGGTAGGGGCAAAACCTAAACCTTTGAGAGAATGGCATGTTCCTCCTTAGATTGACTATATTGAGATATATTAACAATTCTAATATCATTGGAGGATGCATGCTCTATTTCATTTATTAATGTCCCTTTTTCTGTTTCTTGTTTCGTTTTCCCCCTTCCCTTTCTCCATCTTCTGCGTCTTCTTTTCCTTTTTCTTTTATGCTCCTTGTCTGTGGGCGCACTTCCAGGTTCACTGCCTCCTTCAGGGGCTTCTGTAAAAAAACACATGAGGGTGGAGAAGAGGAGGGAGAAGAAGAGAGTGAAGAGGAGCATAGAGATGAAACAGAAGAGAATGAACTGGCGGTGGTATTGGCTTCAGAGTCAGAGGATTCACCCTCTGGGGTGCTAAAGGCACCCCTTTTAGTATCCTTCTTTTTAAGAATTGACTTTGGTTCTGTATTGGAGGTGCCTTGTTGTTTAGGTTGTTGTTTCTTGTTTCCAAACTTGTATTTATTTTTGTTTAAACGATGTTGTTGGCGAATAATCATCCAATTATAGACTTTATTCTGGTCATAGTCCTCCTTATCTCTGTTAAATTTATTTCCCTTTCTGGTGGCTTGATCTTGATCACAATTCCTAAGTGCCTCATCCATTTTCTTTTTGTGTGTCAGATACCTAGGATTACCTTGCAGAGGTTGGATGTCATCATTAATATTATTAACAAACTCTTAAATTTTCATTCTTTTTTTCTCTTTTACTCTTATGAGAATGTTAATAAGTTTGAATGAACACTCTGTGAGTGCTGTGTTTCAATCATCTTGATCAATTTGATCATCAAATTCAAACAATGGATATTTTTTTATCCTTAGGCCCCTTGGTATTCTTTGTACTCCTAGATATCTGTTAAAGGCAACTATGTCCCACATTAGTCGTAGATCTGTAGTGAGATATTGTTGTATTAACCTGAAATTCTTTTTTAACTCGTTATTGTCAGGTTCAGCATCCTCTTTTGTGAACACTTTATCAAAAAATTCACTTCTTGTGCCCATATCAAACATATGTTGTGTGTCATATAAGGTGGTATCGTTATCCTCATTAAATTCTTTGTCCTCAGACAAATTACTAACTCCTTCTGTGTCTGTGTTTTTGTCTGCCATGCTGTAAATAAAGTGATTTAGCTTTCAACCCCCTAATACGGTGTAGCTGGTAATAGTTCAGTCCGGTTTACGTAAAGAGAGCGGTAAGCCTGCTGAGTAAACTGTATAAGCTATGCAAGCTATTCCCAGAGTTAAGCGTGAGCACAGAGGCAGTTCAATGAGTGATGTAACAAGCAATCAGGATATCACTGATAATAACTGAAAAAGTACTCACAAAGTGTCCGTATATGATATGCGGAAAATGCTTCAGCAGGAGTCCATTCATGGAGCAGCGGCCCTCAACCGTAGAAACGATCAGTGAATGTAGGAAGAAAGATACGGCGTGCGGCTGCACTGATCCGGAACTGCAGGTGGACCACAGGGTCATCCAATGGTGGAACAGCTACTCCGGAGTACCGTAGCCAGGGAGATCAAGCCCAAGGTAAGTAATGCAGGAAAAAGAGGCAGGCACTAATCGGGGGTTAAAAAACAAGCAGTAATTTATTGATAGATATTAGCAATGTGTAATAGCCAATACGTAGGGAAAACTTCATGTGAGGCAAGAACAAGACATAGTGAGCACATCAGAGATGTAAAAAATTACTTTGTAGATTCTGCTGTAGCAAATCATTTTAACTACCAACATTTCAGTCATATTGCAGATATGTCAATACAAGTTATTTATAGAGTCATACTCCCCCCAAGAGGTGGGAATAAAAGTAAAATTCTTGATAGAAAAGAACTTTACTGGATTCTAAAATGACATACTAGAATACCATATGGTATGAATAAGGAATGTGACATCAATTTCTTTATTGACACCTAGATATACTTCACCTATACACATGTATTGACTGATATTTTCCTTCTAAGCTATGCATTATACTGATTATTTTTACAACAAGTTTGAAGATTAATTTATTCTTTAATCTTTCTTTTGTCCCCATATCAATCTGTAAATTGTTTGGAATATTTTAGTTATTATAAATTAAGGTTATTTCTTTAAGGTCACTATCTATCAACAAATGGCCATTTTCATTAATAATATTCCAATCTATATATTGTTTTAAGTACTTACATTAGTTCTAGATCTATGACAGTATTGTAAGGTGGTACAATCTGTTTTCCTCATTTATTCAAATGTCACAGTTTCAAATGCATTAGAGATCACATAAGTTTTATTTTCAATTTTATGTTGGTGAGGATGGGGTTAATTCCCTTGTGTATATAAGGGTTTTCTTGTCTTCATCAAATCAGCCTATTATTAAGCGCCACTAGGGGGCGCGAAACACGTCAGGACGTCTGTCCCTCTGTGTCTATCTATCCGCCTGTTTGCTGTTGGTGTTATTTTTAAGCCTATTTTCTTTTTTGTATGGCTTATATCTATCAATAAATTACTGCTTGTTTTTTACTTTTACTTTATTACTATTCTTAGCACTTTAATCCCTGTTTCTCCCCCTCTCTGGGAAGTCTATATGGCCTGCATGATTACCCTGACAAAATATAATAATAAGACATGCGGTCAGGGACCCATGGTAACTAGGTTGTATTAAGTAATACTATTCTTAGCACTTTAATCCCTGTTACTCCCCCTATCGGGGGAGGTGTATATGGCCTGCATGATTACGCTGACAAAATATAATAATAAGACATGCGGTCTGGGACCCATGGTAACTAGGTTGTTTTAAGTAGTACTATTCTTAGCACTTTAATCCCTGTTAATCCCCCTATTGGGGGAGGTCTATATGGCCTGCATGATTACCCTGACAAAATATAATAATAAGACATGCGGTCTGAGACCCATGGTAACTAGGTTGTGTTTTAAGTAGTACTATTCATAGCACTTTAATCCCTGTAACTCCCCCTATCAGGGGAGGTCTATACGGCCTGCCTGATTACCCTGACAAAATATAACAACAAGACATGCAGTCTGGGACCCATGGTAACTAGGTTGTGTTTATATTAGTACTATTCTTAGCACTTTAATCCCTTTTACTCCCCCTATCTGGGGAGGTCTATACGACCTGCCTGATTACCCTCACCAAATATAACAACAAGACATGCGGTCTGGGACCCATGGTAACTAAGTTGTGTTAAGTTGTACTATTCTTAGCACTTTAATCCCTATAAGGCCTGCATGATTACCCTGAAAAAATATAATAATAAGACATGCGGTCTGAGACCCATGGTAAGGTTGTGTTAAGTAGTAGTATTATTAGCACTTTAATACGTGTTACTCCACCTATCGGGGGAGGGCTATATGGCCTGCATGATTACCCTGACAAAATATAATAATAAGACATGCGGTCTGGGACCCATGGTAACTAGGTTGTGTTAATACACATGTGGTATGAGTTTAATTCATTGGACACTTGCTAATAAGACCAACTTTCAATCACATCAATCCATTCAAAATGCCAAAGATCGCAGAATTTGTTAGGCATTTAATCATATTTTTGCATTGGCAAGGCCACTACCAAAAGGGAAATCAGCAAACAAACTAGATACTCAAATAGATACTATATGGTATTCAAGCTGTTATAAAGAAGTTTGAAGAATCAGGAGAGGTCAAGGACTAACAAAAGGACTGGAAGGCCAATAAAACTATTAAAATCTGTTGAGAAGTCTCTCAGAGTTTCTTTTTTGAGAGACCGGAAGAAGTCAAGCAAGGACCTGGCTCAGCATTTGGCAGCTTCATCAGGATGCCAAGTTGACCCTTCTACATTACAGTCCAAAGAAGCCTGATCAGGAATGGTCTTGTGGAAGGGTAGCAACTAGTGATGTCGCAAACCTTAAAATTTTGGTTTGCGAACTGCGGACTCGAACTTCCGCTACTGTTCGCGAACCGGCGAACCACGCGGACCGCCATTGACTTCAATAGGCAGGCAAACTTTAAAACCCACAAGGAAAAGTTGTTTCAAGGGGACTAACACCTGGACTGTGGCATGCCGGAGGGGGATCCATGGCAAAACTCCCACGGAAAATTACATAGTTGATGCAGAGTCTGGTTTTAAGCCATAAAGTGCCTTAAAATGTTTTTGAATAACGTGCTTTAAAACATCAGGTATGATGTAGTATTGATCAGGTAGTGTAAGGGTTACGTCCACTTCACAGTGACAGACCAAACTCCCCGTGTAACGCACCGCAAACAACTGCAAACAGTCTATTTGCACAACCACGAGATAGATTTGATAGTTAGATACATAGATTAGATAGATCAATAGATGCAATATTCATATGATAGATACAAATTACAGAGATCAGTAGATGCGATATACATTTGATGATAGATATGAATTACATAGATCAAAAGATGCAATATACATTTGACAGATGCGAATTACATTGATCAATAGATGCAATTTATATTTGATAGATACGATTGATAGTTAGATAGATTTGATAGATAAATAGATAGATTTGATAGATATATGATTTCCCTGACAGGGTATAACAATAAGACATGCGGTCTGGGACCCGTGGTGTGTTAAGTAGTATTATTCTGGGCAGTTTACTACCTGTTACTCCCCCTATCGGGGCAGGTCTATATGGGCTGCATTTTTGGAACAGGGAGATGGAAGAAGATGATTGGTCTGTCCTCCTACTTCAAATATGGCCTAAACACAAGTGGCTGTCTCAAAACTGTCCGGCCACGAGATAGATAGATTTGATAGATAGATATACATAGATTGATAGTTAGATAGAATCGATAGAAGATAAATAGATAGATTTGATAGATATATAATTACCCTGACAAAATATAATAATAAGACATGTGGTCTGGGACCCATGGTAACTAGGTTGTGTTAAGTAGCACTATTCTTAGCACTTTAATCCATGTTACTCCTCCTATTGGGGGAGGTCTATATGGCCTGCATGATTACCCTGACAAAATATAATAATAAGACATGTGGTCTGGGACCCATGGTAACTAGGTTGTGTTAAGTAGTACTATTCTTAGCACTTTAATCCCTGTTACTCCCCCTATAGGGGGAGGTGTATATGGCCTGCATGATTACCCTGACAAAATATAATAATAAGACATGCGGTCTGAGACCCATGGTAAGGTTGTGTTAAGTAGTAGTATTCTTAGCACTTTAATCCCTGTTACTCCCCCTATCGGGGGAGGTCTATATGGCCTGCATGATTACCCTGACAAAATATAATAATAAGACATGTGGTCTGGGACCCATGGTAACTAGGTTGTGTTAAGTAGTACTATTCTTAGCACTTTAATCCCTGTTACTCCCCCTATCGGGGGAGGTCTATATGGCCTGCATGATTACCCTGACAAAATATAATAATAAGACATGTGGTCTGGGACCCATGGTAACTAGGTTGTGTTAAGTAGTACTATTCGTAGCACTTTAATCCCTGTTACTCCCCCTATCGGGGGAGGTCTATATGGCCTGCATGATTACCCTGACAAAATATAATAATAAGACATGTGGTCTGGGACCCATGGTAACTAGGTTGTGTTAAGTAGTACTATTCTTAGCACTTTAATCCCTGTTACTCCCCCTATCGGGGGAGGTCTATATGGCCTGCATGATTACCCTGACAAAATATAATAATAAGACATGCGGTCTGGGACCCATGGTAACTAGGTTGTGTTAAGTAGTACTATTCTTAGCACTTTAATCCCTTTTACTCCCCCTATAGGGGGAGGTGTATATGGCCTGCATGATTACCCTGACAAAATATAATAATAAGACATGCGGTCTGGGACCCATGGTAACTAGGTTGTGTTAAGTAGTACTATTCTTAGCAATTTAATCCCTGTTAATCCCCCTATCGGGGGAGGTGTATATGGCCTGCATGATTACCCTGACAAAATATAATAATAAGACATGCGGGCTGGGACCCATGGTAACTAGGTTGTGTTAAGTAGTACTGTTCTTATTAGTTTAATACCTGTTACTCAACCTATCGGGGGAGGTCTATACAGCCTGCATGATTACCCTGACCAAATATAACAAGAAGACATGCGGTCTGGGACCCATGGTAACTAGGTTGTGTTAAGTAGTACTGTTCTTAGCAGTTTAATACCTGTTACTCCCCCTATCGGGGGAGGTCTATATGGCCTGCATGATTACCCTGACAAAATATAATAATAAGATATGCAGTCTGGGACCCATGGTAACTAGGTTGTGTTAAGTAGTACTATTCTTAGCAATTTAATCCCTGTTAATCCCCCTATCGGGGGAGGTGTATATGGCCTGCATGATTACCCTGACAAAATATAATAATAAGACATGTGGTCTGGGACCCATGGTAACTAGGTTGTGTTAAGTAGTACTATTCTTAGCACTTTAATCCCTGTTACTCCCCCTATCGGGGGAGGTCTATATGGCCTGCATGATTACCCTGACAAAATATAATAATAAGACATGCGGTCTGGGACCCATGGTAACTAGGTTGTGTTAAGTAGTACTATTCTTAGCACTTTAATCCCTGTTACTCCCCCTATAGGGGGAGGTGTATATGGCCTGCATGATTACCCTGACAAAATATAATAATAAGACATGTGGTCTGGGACCCATGGTAACTAGGTTGTGTTAAGTAGCACTATTCTTAGCACTTTAATCCATGTTACTCCTCCTATTGGGGGAGGTCTATATGGCCTGCATGATTACCCTGACAAAATATAATAATAAGACATGCGGGCTGTGACCCATGGTAAGGTTGTGTTAAGTAGTACTATTCTTAGCACTTTAATCCCTGTTACTCCCCCTATCGGGGGAGGTCTATATGGCCTGCATGATTACCCTGACAAAATATAATAATAAGACATGCGGGTTGGGACCCATGGTAAGGTTGTGTTAAGTAGTGCTATTCTTAGCACTTTAATACGTGTTACTCCACCTATCGGGGGAGGTCTATATGGCCTGCATGATTACCCTGACAAAATATAATAATAAGACATGCGGTCTGGGACCCATGGTAACTAGGTTGTGTTAAGTAGTACTATTCTTAGCACTTTAATCCCTGTTACTCCCCCTATAGGGGGAGGTGTATATGGCCTGCATGATTACCCTGACAAAATATAATAATAAGACATGTGGTCTGGGACCCATGGTAACTAGGTTGTGTTAAGTAGCACTATTCTTAGCACTTTAATCCATGTTACTCCTCCTATTGGGGGAGGTCTATATGGCCTGCATGATTACCCTGACAAAATATAATAATAAGACATGCGGGCTGTGACCCATGGTAAGGTTGTGTTAAGTAGTACTATTCTTAGCACTTTAATCCCTGTTACTCCCCCTATCGGGGGAGGTCTATATGGCCTGCATGATTACCCTGACAAAATATAATAATAAGACATGCGGGTTGGGACCCATGGTAAGGTTGTGTTAAGTAGTGCTATTCTTAGCACTTTAATACGTGTTACTCCACCTATCGGGGGAGGTCTATATGGCCTGCATGATTACCTTGACAAAATATAATAATAAGACATGCGGTCTGGGACCCATGGTAACTAGGTTGTGTTAAGTAGTACTATTCTTAGCAATTTAATCCCTGTTAATCCCCCTATCGGGGGAGGTGTATATGGCCTGCATGATTACCCTGACAAAATATAATAATAAGACATGCGGGCTGGGACCCATGGTAACTAGGTTGTGTTAAGTAGTACTGTTCTTATTAGTTTAATACCTGTTACTCAACCTATCGGGGGAGGTCTATACAGCCTGCATGATTACCCTGACCAAATATAACAAGAAGACATGCGGTCTGGGACCCATGGTAACTAGGTTGTGTTAAGTAGTACTGTTCTTAGCAGTTTAATACCTGTTACTCCCCCTATCGGGGGAGGTCTATATGGCCTGCATGATTACCCTGACAAAATATAATAATAAGACATGCAGTCTGGGACCCATGGTAACTAGGTTGTGTTAAGTAGTACTATTTTAAGTAGTACTATTCTTAGCAATTTAATCCCTGTTAATCCCCCTATCGGGAGAGGTGTATATGGCCTGCATGATTACCCTGACAAAATATAATAATAAGACATGTGGTCTGGGACCCATGGTAACTAGGTTGTGTTAAGTAGTACTATTCTTAGCACTTTAATCCCTGTTACTCCCCCTATCGGGGGAGGTCTATATGGCCTGCATGATTACCCTGACAAAATATAATAATAAGACATGTGGTCTGGGACCCATGGTAACTAGGTTGTGTTAAGTAGTACTATTCTTAGCACTTTAATCCCTGTTACTCCCCCTATAGGGGGAGGTGTATATGGCCTGCATGATTACCCTGACAAAATATAATAATAAGACATGTGGTCTGGGACCCATGGTAACTAGGTTGTGTTAAGTAGCACTATTCTTAGCACTTTAATCCATGTTACTCCTCCTATTGGGGGAGGTCTATATGGCCTGCATGATTACCCTGACAAAATATAATAATAAGACATGCGGGCTGTGACCCATGGTAAGGTTGTGTTAAGTAGTACTATTCTTAGCACTTTAATCCCTGTTACTCCCCCTATCGGGGGAGGTCTATATGGCCTGCATGATTACCCTGACAAAATATAATAATAAGACATGCGGGTTGGGACCCATGGTAAGGTTGTGTTAAGTAGTGCTATTCTTAGCACTTTAATACGTGTTACTCCACCTATCGGGGGAGGTCTATATGGCCTGCATGATTACCTTGACAAAATATAATAATAAGACATGCGGTCTGGGACCCATGGTAACTAGGTTGTGTTAAGTAGTACTATTCTTAGCAATTTAATCCCTGTTAATCCCCCTATCGGGGGAGGTGTATATGGCCTGCATGATTACCCTGACAAAATATAATAATAAGACATGAGGGCTGGGACCCATGGTAACTAGGTTGTGTTAAGTAGTACTGTTCTTATTAGTTTAATACCTGTTACTCAACCTATCGGGGGAGGTCTATACAGCCTGCATGATTACCCTGACCAAATATAACAAGAAGACATGCGGTCTGGGACCCATGGTAACTAGGTTGTGTTAAGTAGTACTGTTCTTAGCAGTTTAATACCTGTTACTCCCCCTATCGGGGGAGGTCTATATGGCCTGCATGATTACCCTGACAAAATATAATAATAAGACATGCAGTCTGGGACCCATGGTAACTAGGTTGTGTTTTAAGTAGTACTATTCTTAGCACTTTAATCCCTTTTACTCCCCCTATCGGGGGAGGTGTATATGACCTGCATGATTACCCTGACAAAATATAATAATAAGACATGCGTTGTGGGACCCATGGTAACTAGGTTGTGTTTTAAGTAGTACTAATCTTGCACTTTAATCCCTGTAATTCCCCCTATCGGGGGAGGTCTATACGGCCTGCCTGATTAACCTGACAAAATATAACAACAAGACAAGCAGTCTGGGACCCATGGTAATTAGGTTGTGTTTATATTAGTACTATTCTTAGCACTTTAATCCCTTTTACTCCCCCTATTGGGGGAGGTCTATACGTCCTGCCTGATTACCCTCACCAAATATAACAACAAGACATGCGGTCTGGGACCCATGGTAACTAGGTTGTGTTTTAAGTAATTCTATTCTTAGCACTTTAATCCCTGTTACTCCCAATATCGGGGGAGGTCTATATGGCCTGCATGATTACCCTGACAAAATATAATAATAAGACATGCGGTCTGGGACCCATGGTAACTAGGTTGTGTTAATTAGTACTATTCTTAGCACTTTAATCCCTGTTACTCCCCCTATCAGGGGAGGTGTATATGGCCTGCATGATTACCCTGACAAAATATAATAATAAGACATGCGGTCTGGGACCCATTGTAACTAGGTTGTGTTAAGCAGTTCTATTCTTAGCACTTTAATCCCTGTTACTCCCCCTATCGGGGGAGGTTTATATGGCCTGCATGATTACCCTGATAAAACATAATAATAAGACATGCGGGCTGGGACCCATGGTAAGGTTGTGTTAAGTAGTGCTATTCTTAGCACTTTAATATGTGTTAGTCCACCTATCGGGGGAGGTCTATATGGCCTGCATGATTACCCTGACAAAATATAATAATAAGACATGTGGTCTGGAACCCATGGTAACTAGGTTGTGTTAAGTAGTACTGTTCTTATTAGTTTAATACCTGTTACTAACCCTATCGGGGGAGGTCTATACGGCCTGCATGATTACCCTGACCAAATATAACAAGAAGACATGCGGTCTGGGACCCATGGTAACTAGGTTGTGTTTATATTAGTACTATTCTTAGCACTTTAATCCCTTTTACTCCGCCTATTGGGGGAGGTGTATACGGCCTGCCTGATTAACCTCACCAAATATAACAACAAGACATGCGGTCTGGGACCCATGGTAAATAGGTTGTGTTTTAAGTAGTACTATTCTTAGCACTTTAATCCCTGTTACTCTCCTATCGGGGGAGGTCTATATGGCCTGCATGATTACCCTGACAAAATATAATAATAAGACATGCGGTCTGGGACCCAAGGTAACTAGGTTGTGTTAAGCAGTACTATTCTTAGCACTTTAATCCCTGTTACTCCCCTTATCGGGGGAGGTCTATACGGCCTGCCTGATTACCCTCACCAAATATAACAAGACATGCTTCTGGGACCCATGGTAACTAGGTTGTGTTAAGTAGTACTGTTCTTATAAGTTTAATACCTGTTACTCACCCTATCGGGGGAGGTCTATACGGCCTGCATGATTACCCTGACCAAATATAACAACAAGACATGCGTTCTGGGACCCATGGTATCTAGGTTGTTTTTATATTAGTACTATTCTTAGCACTTTAATCCCTTTTACTCCCCCTATCGGGGGAGGTCTATACGGCCTTCCTGATTACCCTCACCAAATATAACAACAAGACATGCGGTCTGGGACCCATGGTAACTAGGTTGTGTTTTAAGTATTACTATTCTTAGCACTTTAATCCTTGTAACTCCCCCTATCGGGGGAGGTCTATACGGCCTGCCTGATTACCCTCACCAAATATAACAACAAGACATGCGGTCTGGGACCCATGGTAACTAGGTTGTGTTTATATTAGTACTATTCTTAGCACTTTAATCCCTTTTACTCCCCCTATGGGGGGAGTTCTATACGGCCTACCTGATTACCCTCACCAAATATAACAACAAGACATGCGGTCTGGGACCCATGGTAACTAGGTTGTGTTAAGTAGTACTGTTCTTATTAGTTTAATACCTGTTACTCACCCTATCGGGGGAGGTCTATACGGCCTGCATGATTACCCTGACCAAATATAACAACAAGACATGCGGTCTGGGACCCATGGGAACTAGGTTTTGTTTATATTAGTACTATTCTTAGCACTTTAATCCCTTTTACTCCCCCTATCGGGGGAGGTCTATACGGCCTTCCTGATTACCCTCACCAAATATAACAACAAGACATGCGGTCTGGGACCCATGGTAACTAGGTTGTGTTTTAAATAGTACTATTCTTAGCACTTTAATCCCTGTAACTCCGCCTTTCGGGGGAGGTCTATATGGCCTGCATGATTACCCTGACAAAATATAATAATAAGACATGCGGTCTTGGACCCATGGTAACTAGGTTGTGTTTTAAGTAGTACTATTCTTAGCACTTTAATCCCTATAACTCCCCCTATCAGGGGAGGTCTATACGGCCTGCCTGATTACCCTCACCAAATATAATAACAAGACATGCGGTCTGGGACCCATGGTAACTAGGTTGTGTTAAGTAGTACTGTTCTTATTAGTTTAATACCTGTTACTCACCCTATCGGGGGAGGTCTATACGGCCTGCATGATTACCCTGACCAAATATAACAACAAGCCATGCGGTCTGGGACCCATGGTAACTAGGTTGTGTTTATATTAGTACTATTCTTAGCACTTTAATCCCTTTTACTCCCCCTATCGGGGGAGGTCTATACGGCCTTCCTGATTACCCTCACCAAATATAACAACAAGACATGCGGTCTGGGACCCATGGTAACTAGGTTGTGTTTTAAGTAGTACTATTCTTAGCACTTTAATCCCTGTAACTCCCCTTATTGGGGGAGGTCTATACGGCCCTTCCTGATTACCCTCACCAAATATAACAACAAGACATGCGGTCTGGGACCCATGGTAACTAGGTTGTGTTAAGTAGTACTGTTCTTATTAGTTTAATACCTGTTACTCACCCTATCGGGGGAGGTCTATACGGCCTGCATGATTACCCTGACCAAATATAACAACAAGACATGCGGTCTCGGACTCATGGTAACTAGGCTGTGTTTGTATTAGTACTATTCTTAGCACTTTAATCCCTTTTACTCCCCCTGTCGGGGGAGGTCTATACGGCCTTCCTGATTACCCTCACCAAATATAACAACAAGACATGCGGTCTGGGACCCATGGTAACTAGGTTGTGTTTTAAGTAGTACTATTCTTAGCACTTTAATCCCTGTAACTCCCCCTTTCGGGGGAGGTCTATATGGCCTGCATGATTACCCTGACAAATATAATAATAAGACATGCGGTCTGGGACCCATGGTAACTAGGTTGTGTTTTAAGTAGAACTATTCTTAGCACTTTAATCCCTGTAACTCCCCCTATCAGGGGAGGTCTATACGGCCTGCCTGATTACCCTCACCAAATATAACAACAAGACATGCGGTCTGGGACACATGGTAACTAGGTTGTGTTTATATTAGTACTATTCTTAGCACTTTAATCCCTTTTACTCCCCCTATGGGGGGAGTTCTATACGGCCTACCTGATTACCCTCACCAAATATAACAACAAGACATGCGGTCTGAGACCCATGGTAACTAGGTTGTGTTAAGTAGTACTGTTCTTATTAGTTTAATACCTGTTACTCACCCTATCGGGGGAGGTCTATACGGCCTGCATGATTACCCTGACCAAATATAACAACAAGACATGCGGTCTGGGACTCATGGTAACTAGGTTGTGTTTGTATTAGTACTTTTCTTAGCACTTTAATCCCTTTTACTCCCCCTGTCGGGGGAGGTCTATACGGCCTTCCTGATTACCCTCACCAAATATAACAACAAGACATGCGGTCTGGGACCCATGGTAACTAGGTTGTGTTTTAAATAGTACTATTCTTAGCACTTTAATCCCTGTAACTCCGCCTTTCGGGGGAGGTCTATATGGCCTGCATGATTACCCTGACAAAATATAATAATAAGACATGCGGTCTGGGACCCATGGTAACTAGGTTGTGTTTTAAGTAGTACTATTCTTAGCACTTTAATCCCTATAACTCCCCCTATCAGGGGAGGTCTATACGGCCTGCCTGATTACCCACACCAAATATAATAACAAGACATGCGGTCTGGGACCCATGGTAACTAGGTTGTGTTAAGTAGTACGGTTCTTATTAGTTTAATACCTGTTACTCACCCTATCGGGGGAGGTCTATACGGCCTGCATGATTACCCTGACCAAATATAACAACAAGACATGCGGGCTGGGACCCATGGTAACTAGGTTGTGTTTATATTAGTACTATTCTTAGCACTTTAATCCCTTTTACTCCCCCTATCGGGGGAGGTCTATACGGCCTTCCTGATTACCCTCACCAAATATAACAACAAGACATGCGGTCTGGGACCCATGGTAACTAGGTTGTGTTTTAAGTAGTACTATTCTTAGCACTTTAATCCCTGTAACTCCCCTTATTGGGGGAGGTCTATACGGCCCTTCCTGATTACCCTCACCAAATATAACAACAAGACATGCGGTCTGGGACCCATGGTAACTAGGTTGTGTTAAGTAGTACTGTTCTTATTAGTTTAATACCTGTTACTCACCCTATAGGGGGAGGTCTATACGGCCTGCATGATTACCCTGACCAAATATAACAACAAGACATGCGGTCTGGGACTCATGGTAACTAGGTTGTGTTTGTATTAGTACTATTCTTAGCACTTTAATCCCTTTTACTCCCCCTGTCGAGGGAGGTCTATACGGCCTTCCTGATTACCCTCACCAAATATAACAACAAGACATGCGGTCTGGGACCCATGGTAACTAGGTTATGTTTTAAGTAGTACTATTCTTAGCACTTTAATCCCTGTAACTCCCCCTTTCGGGGGAGGTCTATATGGCCTGCATGATTACCCTGACAAATATAATAATAAGACATGCGGTCTGGGACCCATGGTAACTAGGTTGTGTTTTAAGTAGTACTATTCTTAGCACTTTAATCCCTGTAACTCCCCCTATCAGGGGAGGTCTATACGGCCTGCCTGATTACCCTCACCAAATATAACAACAAGACATGCGGTCTGGGACACATGGTAACTAGGTTGTGTTTATATTAGTACTATTCTTAGCACTTTAATCCCTTTTACTCCCCCTATGGGGGGAGTTCTATACGGCCTACCTGATTACCCTCACCAAATATAACAACAAGACATGCGGTCTGAGACCCATGGTAACTAGGTTGTGTTAAGTAGTACTGTTCTTATTAGTTTAATACCTGTTACTCACCCTATCGAGGGAGATCTATACGGCCTGCATGATTACCCTGACCAAATATAACAACAAGACATGCGGTCTGGGACCCATGGGAACTAGGTTTTGTTTATATTAGTACTATTCTTAGCACTTTAATCCCTTTTACTCCCCCTATCGGGGGAGGTCTGTACGGCCTTCCTGATTACCCTCACCAAATATAACAACAAGACATGCAGTCTGGGACCCATGGTAACTAGGTTGTGTTTTAAGTAGTACTATTCTTAGCACTTTAATCCCTGTAACTCCCCTTATCGGGGGAGGTCTATACCGCCTGCCTGATTGCCCTCGCCAAATATAACAAGACATGCGGTCTGGGACCCATGGTAACTAGGTTGTGTTTATATTAGTACTATTCTTAGCACTTTAATCCCTTTTACTCCCCCTATCGGGGGAGGTCTATACGGCCTTCCTGATTACCCTCACCAAATATAACAACAAGACATGCGGTCTGGGACCCATAGTAACTAGGTTGTGTTTTAAGTAGTACTATTCTTAGCACTTTAATCCCTGTTACTCTCCTATCGGGGTAGGTCTATATTGCCTGCATGATTACCTTGACAAAATAAAATAATAAGACATGCGGTCTGGGACCCATGGTAACTAGGTTGTGTTAAGTAGTACTATTCTTAGCACTTTAATCCCTGTTACTCCCCCTATCGGGGGAGGTGTATATGGCCTGCATGATTACCCTGACAAAATATAATAATAAGACATGCGGTCTGGGACCCATGGTAACTAGGTTGTGTTTTAAGTAGTACTATTCTTAGCACTTTAATCCCTGTTACTCTCCTATCGGGGGAGGTGTATATGGCCTGCATGATTACCCTGACAAAATATAATAATAAGACATGCGGTCTGGGACCCATGGTAACTAGGTTGTGTTAAGCAGTACTATTCTTAGCACTTTAATCCCTGTTACTCCCCCTATCAGGGGAGGTCTATATGGCCTGCATGATTACCCTGATAAAACATAATATTAAGACAAAATATAACAACAACACATGCGGTCTGGGACTCATGGTAACTAGGTTGTGTTTGTATTAGTACTATTCTTAGCACTTTAATCCCTTTTACTCCCCCTGTCGGGGGAGGTCTATACGGCCTTCCTGATTACCCTCACCAAATATAACAACAAGACATGCGGTCTGGGACCCATGGTAACTAGGTTGTGTTTTAAGTAGTACTATTCTTAGCACTTTAATCCCTGTAACTCCCCCTTTCGGGGGAGGTCTATATGGCCTGCATGATTACCCTGACAAAATATAATAATAAGACATGCGGTCTGGGACCCATGGTAACTAGGTTGTGTTTTAAGTAGTACTATTCTTAGCACTTTAATCCCTGTAACTCCCCCTATCAGGGGAGGTCTATATTCGGCCTGCCTGATTACCCTCACCAAATATAACAACAAGACATGCGGTCTGGGACACATGGTAACTAGGTTGTGTTTATATTAGTACTATTCTTAGCACTTTAATCCCTTTAACTCCCCCTATGGGGGGAGTTCTATACGGCCTACCTGATTACCCTCACCAACTATAACAACAAGACATGCGGTCTGAGACCCATGGTAACTAGGTTGTGTTAAGTAGTACTGTTCTTATTAGTTTAATACCTGTTACTCACCCTATCGGGGGAGGTCTATACGGCCTGCATGATTACCCTGACCAAATATAACAACAAGACATGCGGTCTGGGACCCATGGGAACTAGGTTTTGTTTATATTAGTACTATTCTTAGCACTTTAATCCCTTTTACTCCCCCTATCGGGGGAGGTCTGTACGGCCTTCCTGATTACCCTCACCAAATATAACAACAAGACATGCGGCCTGTGACCCATGGTAACTAGGTTGTGTTTTAAGTTGTACTATTCTTAGTACTTTAATCCCTGTAACTCCCCTTATCGGGGGAGGTCTATACGGCCTGCCTGATTGCCCTCGCCAAATATAACAAGACATGCGGTCTGGGACCCATGGTAACTAGGTTGTGTTTATATTAGTACTATTCTTAGCACTTTAATCCCTTTTACTCCCCCTATCGAGGGAGGTCTATACGGCCTTCCTGATTACCCTCACCAAATATAACAACAAGACATGCGGTCTGGGACCCATGGTAACTAGGTTGTGTTTTAAGTAGTACTATTCTTAGCACTTTAATCCCTGTAACTCCCCCTATCGGGAGAGGTCTATACGGCCTGCATGATTACCCTGACCAAATATAACAACAAGACATGCGGTCTGGGACCCATGCTAACTAGGTTGTGTTTTAAGTAGTACTATTCTTAGCACTTTAATCCCTGTAACTCCCCCTTTCGGGGGAGGTCTATATGGCCTGCATGATTACCCTGACAAAATATAATAATAAGACATGCGGTCTGGGACCCATGGTAACTAGGTTGTTTTTTAAGTAGTACTATTCTTAGCACTTTAATCCCTGTTACTCCCCCTATCGGGGGAGGTCTATACGGCCTTCCTGATTACCCTCACCAAATATAACAACAAGACATGCGGTCTGGGACCCATGGTAACTGGTTGTGTTTTAAGTAGTACTATTCTTAGCACTTTAATCCCTGTAACTCCCCCTATCGGGAGAGGTCTATACGGCCTGCATGATTACCCTGACCAAATATAACAACAAGACATGCGGTCTGGGACCCATGCTAACTAGGTTGTGTTTTAAGTAGTACTATTCTTAGCACTTTAATCCCTGTAACTCCCCCTTTCGGGGGAGGTCTATATGGCCTGCATGATTACCCTGACAAAATATAATAATAAGACATGCGGTCTGGGACCCATGGTAACTAGGTTGTGTTTTAAGTAGTACTATTCTTAGCACTTTAATCCCTGTTACTCCCCCTATCGGGGGAGGTGTATATGGCCTGCATGATTACCCTGACAAAATATAATAAGACATGCGGTCTGGGACCCATGGTAACTAGGTTGTGTTTTAAGTAGTACTATTCTTAGCACTTTTATCCCTGTTACTCTCCTATCGGGGGAGGTGTATATGGCCTGCATGATTACCCTGACAAAATATAATAATAAGACATGCGGTCTGGGACCCATGGTAACTAGGTTGTGTTTTAAGTAGTACTATTCTTAGCACTTTAATCCCTGTTACTCTCCTATCAGGGTAGGTCTATATTGCCTGCATGATTACCTTGACAAAATATAATAATAAGACATGCGGTCTGGGACCCATGGTAACTAGGTTGTGTTAAGTAGTACTATTCTTAGCACTTTAATCCTTGTTACTCCCCCTATCGGGGGAGGTGTATATGGCCTGCATGATTACCCTGACAAAATATAATAATAAGACATGCGGTCTGGGACCCATGGTAACTAGGTTGTGTTTTAAGTAGTACTATTTTTAGCACTTTAATCCCTGTTACTCTCCTATCGGGGGAGTTTTATATGGCCTGCATGATTACCCTGACAAAATATAATATTAAGACATGGGGTCTGGGACCCATGGTAACTAGGTTGTGTTAAGCAGTACTATTCTTAGCACTTTAATCCCTGTTACTCCCCCTATCGGGGGAGGTGTATATGGCCTGAATGATTACTCTGATAAAACATAATATTAAGACATGCAGGCTGAGACCCATGGTAAGGTTGTGTTAAGTAGTGCTATTCTTAGAACTTTAATACGTGTTACTCCACCTATCGGGGGAGGTCAATATGGCCTGCATGATTACCCTGACAAAATATAATAATAAGACATGCGGTCTGGGACCCATGGTAACTAGGTTGTGTTAAGTTGTACTATTCTTGGCACTTTATTCCCTGTTACTCCCCCTATCGGGGGAGGTCTATATGGCCTGCATGATTACCTTGACAAAATATAATAATAAGACATGCGGTCTGGGACCCATGGTAACTATGTTGTGTTAAGTAGTACTATTCTTAGCACTTTAATCCCTGTTACTCCCCCTATCGGGGGAGGTGTATATGGCCTGCATGATTACCCTGACAAAATGTAATAATAAGACATGCGATCTGGGACCCATGGTAACTAGGTTGTGTTAAGTAGTACTGTTCTTATTAGTTTAATACCTGTTACTAACCCTATCGGGGGAGGTCTATACGGCCTGCATGATTACCCTGACCAAATATAACAAGAAGACATGCGGTCTGGGACCCATGGTAACTAGGTTGTGTTTATATTAGTACTATTCTTAGCACTTTAATCCCTTTTACTCCCCCTATTGGGGGAGGTGTATACGGCCTGCCTGATTACCCTCACCAAATATAACAAGACATGCGGTCTGGGACCCATGGTAAATAGGTTGTGTTTTAAGTAGTACTATTCTTAGCACTTTAATCCCTGTTACTCTCCTATCGGGGGAGGTCTATATTGCCTGCATGATTACCCTGACAAAATATAATAAAAAGACATGCGGTCTGGGACCCATGGTAACAAGGTTGTGTTAAGTAGGACTATTCTTAGCACTTTAATCCCTGTTACTCCCCCTATCGGGGGAGGTCTATATGGCCTGCATGATTACCCTGATAAAATATAATAATAAGACATGTGGCCTGAGACCCATGGTAACTAGGTTGTGTTAAGTAGTACTATTCTTAGCACTTTAATCCCTGTTACTCTCCTATCGGGGGAGGTGTATATGGACTGCATGATTACCCTGACAAAATAAAATAATAAGACATGCGGTCTGGGACCCATGGTAACTAGGTTGTGTTTTAAATAGTACTATTCTTAGCACTTTAATCTCTGTAACTCCCCCTATCGGGGGAGG
This sequence comes from Bombina bombina, assembly GCF_027579735.1. Classification (NCBI taxonomy): domain Eukaryota; kingdom Metazoa; phylum Chordata; class Amphibia; order Anura; family Bombinatoridae; genus Bombina; species Bombina bombina. The sequence continues at coordinate 1,126,639,226 of NC_069503.1, forward strand.
TCTATACGGCCTGCCTGATTACCCTCACCAAATATAACAACAAGACATGCGGTCTGGGACCCATGGTAACTAGGTTGTGTTTATATTAGTACTATTCTTAGCACTTTAATCCCTTTTACTCCCCCTATGGGGGAGTTCTATACGGCCTACCTGATTACCCTCACCAAATATAACAACAAGACATGCGGTCTGGGACCCATGGTAACTAGGTTGTGTTAAGTAGCAATGTTCTTATTAGTTTAATACCTGTTACTCACCCTATCGGGGGAGGTCTATACGGCCTGCATGATTACCCTGACCAAATATAACAACAAGACATGCGGTCTGGGACCCATGGGAACTAGGTTTTGTTTATATTAGTACTATTCTTAGCACTTTAATCCCTTTTACTCCCCCTATGGGGGGAGGTCTATACGGCCTTCATGATTACCCTCACCAAATATAACAATAAAACATGCGGTCTGGGACCCATGGTAACTAGGTTGTGTTTTAAGTAGTACTATTCTTAGCACTTTAATCCCTGTAACTCCCCTTATTGGGGAGTTCTATATGGCCTGCCTGATTACCCTCACCAAATATAACAACAAGACATGCGGTCTGGGACCCATGGTAACTAGGTTGTGTTTATATTAGTACTATTCTTAGCACTTTAATCCCTTTTACTCCCCCTATCGAGGGAGGTCTATACGGCCTTCCTGATTACCCTCACCAAATATAACAACAAGACATGCGGTCTGGGACCCATGGTAACTAGGTTGTGTTTTAAGTAGTACTATTCTTAGCACTTTAATCCCTGTAACTCCCCCTATCGGGAGAGGTCTATACGGCCTGCATGATTACCCTGACCAAATATAACAACAAGACATGCGGTCTGGGACCCATGCTAACTAGGTTGTGTTTTAAGTATTACTATTCTTAGCACTTTAATCCCTGTAACTCCCCCTTTCGGGGGAGGTCTATATGCCCTGCATGATTACCCTGACAAAATATAATAATAAGACATGCGGTCTGGGACCCATGGTAACTAGGTTGTGTTTTAAGTAGTACTATTCTTAGCACTTTAATCCCTGTAACTCCCCCTATCGGGAGAGGTCTATACGGCCTGCATGATTACCCTGACCAAATATAACAACAAGACATGCGGTCTGGGACCCATGCTAACTAGGTTGTGTTTTAAGTATTACTATTCTTAGCACTTTAATCCCTGTAACTCCCCCTTTCGGGGGAGGTCTATATGCCCTGCATGATTACCCTGACAAAATATAATAATAAGACATGCGGTCTGGGACCCATGGTAACTAGGTTGTGTTTTAAGTAGTACTATTCTTAGCACTTTAATCCCTGTTACTCCCCCTATCGGGGGAGGTGTATATGGCCTGCATGATTACCCTGACAAAATATAATAAGACATGCGGTCTGGGACCCATGGTAACTAGGTTGTGTTTTAAGTAGTACTATTCTTAGCACTTTTATCCCTGTTACTCTCCTATCGGGGGAGGTGTATATGGCCTGCATGATTACCCTGACAAAATATAATAATAAGACATGCGGTCTGGGACCCATGGTAACTAGGTTGTGTTTTAAGTAGTACTATTTTTAGCACTTTAATCCCTGTTACTCTCCTATCGGGGGAGTTGTATATGGCCTGCATGATTACCCTGACAAAATATAATATTAAGACATGCGGTCTGGGACCCATGGTAACTAGGTTGTGTTAAGCAGTACTATTCTTAGCACTTTAATCCCTGTTACTCCCCCTATCGGGGGAGGTGTATATGGCCTGCATGATTACCCTGATAAAACATAATATTAAGACATGCAGGCTGGGACCCATGGTAAGGTTGTGTTAAGTAGTGCTATTCTTAGAACTTTAATACGTGTTACTCCACCTATCGGGGGAGGTCAATATGGCCTGCATGATTACCCTGACAAAATATAATAATAAGACATGCGGTCTGGGACCCATGGTAACTAGGTTGTGTTAAGTAGTACTATTCTTGGCACTTTATTCCCTGTTACTCCCCCTATCGGGGGAGGTCTATATGGCCTGCATGATTACCTTGACAAAATATAATAATAAGACATGCGGTCTGGGACCCATGGTAACTATGTTGTGTTAAGTAGTACTATTCTTAGCACTTTAATCCCTGTTACTCCCCCTATCGGGGGAGGTGTATATGGCCTGCATGATTACCCTGACAAAATGTAATAATAAGACATGCGATCTGGGACCCATGGTAACTAGGTTGTGTTAAGTAGTACTGTTCTTATTAGTTTAATACCTGTTACTAACCCTATCGGGGGAGGTCTATACGGCCTGCATGATTACCCTGACCAAATATAACAAGAAGACATGCGGTCTGGGACCCATGGTAACTAGGTTGTGTTTATATTAGTACTATTCTTAGCACTTTAATCCCTTTTACTCCCCCTATTGGGGGAGGTGTATACGGCCTGCCTGATTACCCTCACCAAATATAACAAGACATGCGGTCTGGGACCCATGGTAAATAGGTTGTGTTTTAAGTAGTACTATTCTTAGCACTTTAATCCCTGTTACTCTCCTATCGGGGGAGGTCTATATTGCCTGCATGATTACCCTGACAAAATATAATAAAAAGACATGCGGTCTGGGACCCATGGTAACAAGGTTGTGTTAAGTAGTACTATTCTTAGCACTTTAATCCCTGTTACTCCCCCTATCGGGGGAGGTCTATATGGCCTGCATGATTACCCTGATAAAATATAATAATAAGACATGTGGCCTGAGACCCATGGTAACTAGGTTGTGTTAAGTAGTACTATTCTTAGCACTTTAATCCCTGTTACTCTCCTATCGGGGGAGGTGTATATAGACTGCATGATTACCCTGACAAAATATAATAATAAGACATGCGGTCTGGGACCCATGGTAACTAGGTTGTGTTTTAAATAGTACTATTCTTAGCACTTTAATCTCTGTAACTCCCCCTATCGGGGGAGGTCTATACGGCCTGCCTGATTACCCTCACCAAATATAACAACAAGACATGCGGTCTGGGACCCATGGTAACTAGGTTGTGTTTATATTAGTACTATTCTTAGCACTTTAATCCCTTTTACTCCCCCTATGGGGGAGTTCTATACGGCCTACCTGATTACCCTCACCAAATATAACAACAAGACATGCGGTCTGGGACCCATGGTAACTAGGTTGTGTTAAGTAGTAATGTTCTTATTAGTTTAATACCTGTTACTCACCCTATCGGGGGAGGTCTATACGGCCTGCATGATTACCCTGACCAAATATAACAACAAGACATGCGGTCTGGGACCCATGGGAACTAGGTTTTGTTTATATTAGTACTATTCTTAGCACTTTAATCCCTTTTACTCCCCCTATGGGGGGAGGTCTATACGGCCTTCATGATTACCCTCACCAAATATAACAATAAAACATGCGGTCTGGGACCCATGGTAACTAGGTTGTGTTTTAAGTAGTACTATTCTTAGCACTTTAATCCCTGTAACTCCCCTTATTGGGGAGTTCTATATGGCCTGCCTGATTACCCTCACCAAATATAACAACAAGACATGCGGTCTGGGACCCATGGTAACTAGGTTGTGTTTATATTAGTACTATTCTTAGCACTTTAATCCCTTTTATTCCCCCTATCGGGGGAGGTCTATACGGCCTTCCTGATTACCCTCACCAAATATAACAACAAGACATGCGGTCTGGGACCCATGGTAACTAGGTTGTTTTTTAAGTAGTACTATTCTTAGCACTTTAATCCCTGTAACTCCCCCTATCGGGGGAGGTCTATACGGCCTGCATGATTACCCTAACCAAATATAACAACAAGACATGTGGTCTGGGACCCATGCTAACTAGGTTGTGTTTTAAGTAGTACTATTCTTAGCACTTTAATCCCTGTAACTCCCCCTTTCGGGGGAGGTCTATATAGCCTGCATGATTACCCTGACAAAATATAATAATAAGACATGCAGTCTGGGACCCATGGTAACTAGGTTATGTTTTAAGTAGTACTATTCTTAGCACTTTAATCCCTGTAACTCCCCCTATTGGGGGAAGTCTATATGGCCTGCTTGATTACCCTCACCAAATATAACAACAAGACATGCAGTCTGGGACCCATGGTAACTAGGTTGTGTTTATTTTAGTACTGTTCTTAGCACTTTAATCCCTTTTACTCCCCCTATGGGGGGGAGTTCTATACGGCCTACCTGATTACACTCACCAAATATAACAACAAGACATGCGGTCTGTGACCCATGGTAAGGTTACTTCCTTTTGCACAATCAAGTATACCAGTTGCAGAGGTTCTGACCCTGCATTATGGCTGCACCTCTCCCTAAAAGAGGGATCTGTTACAGAGTCTGTGGGCCTGTATGCAAAGAGCTGGCCTGCCTGAAAGGAGCAGCAAGGCAGATCAAAAGATGCAATATACATTTGATAGATAAGAAATACAGAGATCGATAGATGCAATATATATTTGATAGATACAATTGATAGTTAGATAGATTAGATAGATAGATTAGATAGATAAATAGATAGATAGATTTGATAGATATATAATTTTAATGACAAAGTATTACAAGACGTGCGGTCAGGGAACCATGGTAAGGTTATTTCCTTTTGCACAATCAAGTATACCAGTTGCAGAGGTTCTGACCCTGCATTATGGCTGCACCTCTCCCTAAAAGAGGGATCTGTTACAGAGTCTGTGGGCCTGTGTGCAAAGAGCTGGCCTGCCTGAAAGGAGCACCAAGGCAGATTAAAAGATGCTATATACATTTGATAGATAAGAAATACAGAGATCGATAGATGCAATATATATTTGATAGATACGATTGATAGTTAGATAGATTAGATAGATTGATAGATTAGATAGATAAATAGATAGATAGATTTGATAGATATATAATTTCAATGACAAAGTATTACAAGACGTGCGGTCAGGGAACCACGGTAAGGTTACTTCCTTTTGCACAATCGAGTATACCAGTTGCAGAGGTTCTGACCCTGCATTATGGCTGCACCTCTCCCTAAAAGAGGGATCTGTTACAGAGTCTGTGGGCCTGAATGCAAAGATCTGGCCTACCTGAAAGGAGCAGCAAGGCAGATCAAAAGATGTAATATAAATTTGCTAGATAAGAAATACAGAGATTGATAGATGCAATATATATTTGATAGATACGATTGATAGTTAGATAGATTAGATAGATGATAGATAGATAGATAGATTAGATAGATAAATATATATATAGATTTGATAGATATATAATTTCAGTGACAGAGTATAACAATAAGACATGCTTCTGGGACCCATGGTAAGGTTACTTCCTTTTGCATAATCGAGTACAGGTTGGGGTCCGGGATTGACTTTTTGTGCTGTTTGATTCTTTCAGTTATAACAGTTGCCGAGGTTCTGACCCTGCATTATGGCTGCACCTCTCCCTAAAAGAGGGATCTGTTACAGAGTCTGTGGGCCTGTGTGCAAAGAGCTGGCCTGCCTGAAAGGAGCACCAAGGCAGATTAAAAGATGCTATATACATTTGATAGATAAGAAATACAGAGATCGATAGATGCAATATATATTTGATAGATACGATTGATAGTTAGATAGATTAGATAGATTGATAGATTAGATAGATAAATAGATAGATAGATTTGATAGATATATAATTTCAATGACAAAGTATTACAAGACGTGCGGTCAGGGAACCACGGTAAGGTTACTTCCTTTTGCACAATCGAGTATACCAGTTGCAGAGGTTCTGACCCTGCATTATGGCTGCACCTCTCCCTAAAAGAGGGATCTGTTACAGAGTCTGTGGGCCTGAATGCAAAGATCTGGCCTACCTGAAAGGAGCAGCAAGGCAGATCAAAAGATGTAATATAAATTTGCTAGATAAGAAATACAGAGATTGATAGATGCAATATATATTTGATAGATACGATTGATAGTTAGATAGATTAGATAGATGATAGATAGATAGATAGATTAGATAGATAAATATATATATAGATTTGATAGATATATAATTTCAGTGACAGAGTATAACAATAAGACATGCTTCTGGGACCCATGGTAAGGTTACTTCCTTTTGCATAATCGAGTACAGGTTGGGGTCCGGGATTGACTTTTTGTGCTGTTTGATTCTTTCAGTTATAACAGTTGCCGAGGTTCTGACCCTGCATTCTGGCTGCACCTCTCCCTGCAAGAGAGATCTGTTACAGAGTCTGTGGGCCTGTATGCAAAGAGCTGGCCTGCCTGAAAGGAGCAGCAAGGCAGAGGAATTGATTCATGCCTATAAGAAGCCAGAGGGCACGATACCTGCTGGAAGTGTGCAGTGAGGCAGAGGGATCTATTCCTGCCTAGAAGCAGACAGGCAGAGGGGATGCTACCTGCCTGGGAGCCCACTGAGACCAGCCCAGCTGGGGGAGATACAGCTGCTGGCTTGACCCTGGCCACAATAGCCCTGGTCCCACTATTTGGAGGCAGAGGGATCAATTCCTGCCAAGAAGCAGCCTGGCAGAGGGATTTATTCCTGCCTAGAAGCAGACAGGCAGAGGGGACGATACCTGCCAAGAAAGAGCTACAGTGCAGAGAGGATGCTACCTGACTGGCAGTCCACTGAGACCAGCCCAGCTGCGGGAGATACACCCGCTGGCTTGACCCCGGTCTCAGCAACTATATCTCTGGTCCCACGGTGGCCACCCCTGGGTTTGGACTCCCCTAGTGGAGTAACGCTACATCCGGGAGATGCAAAAAGATGTTTGGACACCCAGTACAGGTCATTCTCCTTCAGCCTTTTTATACGAGGGTCTCCAATGCCCTCAACAGGCATAACAGCATGAAATACCACATATGCCATCCTTTTGCACAATAGAGTACAGGTATGGCATTGATTTTAGGAACCCGGAGATAATTTTTAGGAACCGGGAGATGGAAAAAGATGCTTGGACACCCAGTACAGGTCATTCTCCTTCAGCCTTTTTAGATGAGGGTCCCCGACCCTCAACAGAAACAACATCATGAAACATCACATATGCCATCCTTTAGCACAATAGAGTACAGGGATGGCATTGATTTTAGGAACCCAGAGATAATTTTTAGGAACCGGGAGATGGAAAAAGATGCTTGGACACCCAGTACAGGTCATTCTCCTTCAGCCTTTTTAGACGAGGGTCCCGGACCCACAACAGAAACAACAGCATGAAACACCACATATGCCATCCTTTTGAACAATAGAGTACAGGTATGGCATCGATTTTAGAAACCCAGAGATAATTTTTAGGAACCGGGAAATTGAACAAAAAACATGCTTGGACAACCAGTACACTTCTTTCTCCTTCAGCCTTTTTATACGAGGGTCCCGGACCCTCAACAGAAACAACAGCATGAAACACCACATATGCCATCCTTTTGAATAATCCAGTACAGGTATGGCATTGATTTTAGAAACCCGGAGATAATTTTTAGGAACCGGGAAATTGAACAAAAAACATGCTTGGACACCCAGTACACTTCGTTTTCCTTCAGCCTTTTTAGACGAGGGTCCCGGACCCTCAACAGAAACAACAGCATGAAACACCACATATGCCATCCTTTTGAACAATCCAGTACAGGTATGGCATCGATTTTAGGAACCCAGAGATAATTCTTAGGAACCGGGAGATGGAAAAAGATGCTTGGACAACCAGTACAGGTCGTTCTCCTTCAGCCTTTTTATACGAGGGTCCAGGACCCTCAACAGAAACAACAGCATGAAACACCACATATGCCATCCTTTTGAACAATAGAGTACAGGTATGGCATCGATTTTAGGAACCCGGAGATAATTTTTAGGAACCGGGAGATGGAAAAAGATGCTTGGACACCCAGTACAGGTCGTTCTCCTTCAGCCTTTTTAGACGAGGGTCCAGGACCCATAACAGAAACAACAGCATGAAACACCACATATGCCATCCTTTTGCACAATATATTACAGATATGGCATTGATTTTAGTAACCCGGAGATAATTTTTAGGAACCGGTAATTGAACAAAAAACCATGCTTGGACACTCAGTACAGGTCGTTCTCCTTCAGCCTTTTTATATGATGGTTCATGACCCTCAACAGGCTTAACAGCATGAAACACCACATATGACATCCTTTTGCACAATCGAGTACAGGTATGGCATTGATTTTAGGAACCCGGAGATAATTTTTAGGAACCGGGAGATGGAAAAAGATGCTTGGACACCCAGTACAGGTCGTTCTCCTTCAGCCTTTTTAGATGAGGGTCCCCGACCCTCAACAGAAACAACATCATGAAACACCACATATGCCATCCTTTAGCACAATAGAGTACAGGAATGGCATTGATTTTAGGAACCCGGAGATAATTTTTAGGAACCGGGAGATGGAAAAAGATGCTTGGACACCCAGTACAGGTCATTCTCCTTCAGCCTTTTTAGATGAGGGTCCCGGACCCACAACAGAAACAACAGCATGAAACACCACATATGCCATCCTTTTGAACAATAGAGTACAGGTATGGCATCGATTTTAGAAACCCAGAGATAATTTTTAGGAACCGGGAAATTGAACAAAAAACATGCTTGGACAACTAGTACACTTCTTTCTCCTTCAGCCTTTTTATACAAGGGTCCCGGACCCTCAACAGAAACAACAGCATGAAACACCACATATGCCATCCTTTTGAATAATCCAGTACAGGTATGGCATTGATTTTAGAAACCCGGAGATAATTTTTAGGAACCGGGAAATTGAACAAAAAACATGCTTGGACACCCAGTACACTTCGTTTTCCTTCAGCCTTTTTAGACGAGGGTCCCGGACCCTCAACAGAAACAGCATGAAACACCACATATGCCATCCTTTTGAACAATCCAGTACAGGTATGGCATCGATTTTAGGAACCCGGAGAAAATTCTTAGGAACCGGGAGATGGAAAAAGATGCTTGGACAACCAGTACAGGTCGTTCTCCTTCAGCCTTTTTATACGAGGGTCCTGGACCCTCAACAGAAACAACAGCATGAAACACCACATATGCCATCCTTTTGAACAATAGAGTACAGGTATGGCATCCATTTTAGGAACCCGGAGATAATTTTTAGGAACCGCGAGATGGAAAAAGATGCTTGGACACCCAGTATAGGTCCTTCTCCTTCAGCCTTTTTAGACGAGGGTCCAGGACCCTCAACAGAAAAAACAGCATGAAACACCACATATGCCATCCTTTTGAACAATAGAGTACAGGTATGGCATCCATTTTAGTAACCTGGAGATAATTTTTAGGAACCGCGAGATGGAAAAAGATGCTTGGACACCCAGTATAGGTCGTTCTCCTTCAGCCTTTTTAGACGAGGGTCCAGGACCCTCAACAGAAACAACAGCATGAAACACCACATATGCCATCCTTTTGCACAATATATTGCAGATATGGCATTGATTTTAGTAACCCAGAGATAATTTTTAGGAACCGGGAAATTGAACAAAAAACCATGCTTGGACACCCAGTACAGGTCGTTCTCCTTCAGCCTTTTTATACGATGGTCCATGACCCTCAACAGGCACAACAGCATGAAACACCACATATGACATCCTTTTGCACAATAGAGTACAGGTATGGCATCGTTTTTTGGAACCCATAGATAATTTTTCGGAACCGTGAGATGGAAAAAGATGCTTGGTCGGTCCTCCTACTTCAAATTTGGGGCACTGCACGTGCAATCTACTGTGCCACCAGATATGAGTGGTGTGTTAATGACTGAGTACTGTTCTTAACAGTTTCATCACTGTTATGTGCTGTTTTTTGGTTTGGGTTTTGTAGCCACAGTGCAGCACCAGAGGCCAGAAAAATTAGGCATGTCCAAATGCCTGAAAAATTCGGTATTGTTGCAGCCACTGCTGTAGCAGCGGCCAGAAAAATTGATGTTTGTAAAACAGTTAGAAAGTGCCCTAAAACTTTGCAGCTTTAAGACTAGTTGTTGGCGGATAAGTCACGCAAGTCATCCTGCATTCTAAGAAAAAATACGCCAGCGTGTGTACCATTTGTAGCCCAAGGCAGCTCATCTCATCATCAGGCCTTTTTTACTCAAATGTATCGCCCAATGTCAGTCCCTTCGGGATCCATCCCTCATTCATTTTAATAAAGGTGAGATAATCAAGACTTTTTTGACCTAGGCGACTTCTCTTCTCAGTGACAAAACCTCCTGCTGCACTGAAGCTCCTTTCTGACAGGACACTTGAAGCGGGGCAGGCTAGGAGTTCAATTGCAAATTGGGATAGCTCAGGCTACAGGTCAAGCCTGCACACCCAGTAGTCAAGGGGTCCATCGCTCCTCAGAGTGTCGAGATCCGCAGTTAATGCTAGGTAGTCTACTACCTGTCATTTGAGTCTATCTCTGAGGCTGGATCCCGAAAGGCTCTGGCAATGCATAGGAGTTAAAAAGGTCCGCATGTCCTCCATCAACAACACGTCAGGAAAGCATCCTGTCCTTGCCGCCGTGGTCGTGGGAGGAGGAGGAGGATTACTTTCATCTCTTCCCCTGTTAGATTCCCGTTGTGCTGTATACACTGCATAAAGGAAAGTTTTTAATTTATTTTGGAACTGCTCCATCCTTTCCGACTTGCGGGAAATTGGTAACATTTCAGTCACTTTATGCTTATTCGGGGGTCTAGTAGCTTGGACACCCAGTACAGGTCGTTCTCCTTCAGCTTTTTTATACGAGGGTCCCTCAACAGGCACAACAGCATGAAAGACCTAATTTGCACAAGGTTGGATGCCATGCTAATCATGTCCCGTTCCTCGTCCTCACTGATGTCACTGAAGGTATCTTCTTCCCCCAGCCACGTACAACACCACGGGTACCAGATAGGTGACAACAACGAGCACCCTGAGATGCCTGTTGTGCTTGGTCTTCCTCCTCCTCCTCCTCCTCCTCAAAGCCACATTCCTCCTCTGACTCCTCTTCCTCACAATCCTCTTCCTGCGTTGCCGCAGGTCCAGCAAGCGATGCTGATAAGGCTGTTTATGGTGCTGATGGACACCACAACTCTTCATCTTCACTCTCATCTACGGCCTGATCCAGCAATCTTCGCAGGGCACGCTCCAGGAAGAAAACAAATGGTATGATGTCGCTGATGGTGCCTTCGGTGCGACTGACAAGGTTTGTCACCTCCTCAAAAGGATGCATGAGCCTACAGGCATTGTGCATGAGCATCCAATAATTTGGCAAAAAAATCCCCAGCTCACCAGAGGCTGTCCTAGCACCCCAGTCATACAAATACTCATTAACAGCTTTTTCTTGTTGGAGCAGGCGGTCGAACATTAGGAGTGTTGAATTCAAACGTGTCGGGCTATCGCAAATCAAGCGCCTTCCTGGCAGGTTGTTTCGATGCTGGATATCGGACAAGTGCGCATTGGCCATGTAGGAATGCCTGAAATGGCCACACACCTTCCTGGGCTGCTTCAGGATGTCCTGTAAGCCTGGGTACTTATGCACAAAGCGTTGTACAATGAGATTACACACATGTGCCATGCACGGCACATGTGTCAACTTGCCCAATTTCAATGCCGCCACCAAATTACTTCCATTGTCAGAAACAACCTTGCCAATCTCCAGTTGGTGCGGAGTCAGCCACTGATCCACCTGTGCGTTCAGGGCGGACAGGAGTGCTGGTGCGGTGTGACTCTCGGCTTTCAGGCAAGTCAACCTCAAGACGGCGTGACACTGCCATATCCGGGATGTTGAATAGTACCTGGGGAGCTGGGGGGTTGCCGTTGATGTGGAGCAAGATGCAGCAGCAGAAGAGGACTCAGCCGAGGAAGAGGTTATGGAAGAGGATGGAGTTTGAGGAGTAGAGGTGGTAGCAGCAGGCCTGCCTGCAAGTCGTGGCGGTGTCACCAACTCCTCTGCAGAGCCACACATTCCATGCTTGTCAGCTGTCAGCAGGTTTACCCAATGCGCAGTGTAGGTGATATACCTGCCCTGACCATGCTTTGCAAACCAGCTATCAGTGGTCATATGGACCCTTGCCCCAACGCTGTGTGCCAGACATGCCATTACTTCCTTTCGCACAATCGAGTACAGGTTTGAGATTGCCTTTTGTGAAAAGAAATTTCGGCCATGTACCTTCCACTGCGGTGTCCCAATAGATAAATTTTTTTTGAAAGCCTCAGACTCCACCAGCTTGTATGGTAAAAGCTGGCCGGCTAAGAGTTCAGACAAGCCTGCTGTCAGACGCTGGGCAAGGGGGTGACTTTGTCAAGGACATGTTTGAGCGTAAGAAGCCAATTTCCCAGACACCTGACTGTGAGCAGATGACCAGGAACTGCTACGTAAGAGAGACTGAGTGGAGGATGGTTGAGAGGGGGCAAGGAGGACAGCAGTGGTTGACGTGGCTGAAGATGCTGGACCAGGAGGAGGAGGGCGGCTTTGAGTTTGTCTGCTGCTTCTACTCATGTGTTCTTCCCATCGGTGTTTGTGATGTGAGACCATGTGCCTTCGCAAAGCAGTCGTACCTAGGTGGGTGTTGGACTTCCCACGACTCAGTTTCTTTTGGCACAGGTTGCAAATGGCATCGCTGTTGTCAGAGGCAGACACACAAAAAAATGCCACACTGCTGAGCTCTGTGATGACGGCATTCTGGTGGTGTCAACAGCATGCGTTGATTGGCGTCGGCGTGCTGTCTGGCTGACCCCGGGTGCCGATGCATGCTGTCTGACTGTGCCACTAGCTCCTTGCGATGACCTCTCCCTGCTTCCAACTCGTCTCATCCTCCTCCTCTCTGTCTCCCCATCTGAACTTTCCCCCTCTTCTTCTTCTCTTCTAGCAGGCACCCACGTGACATCCACGGACACATCATCATCAACCGCTTCACTTGTATCTGACACATCAACAAAGGAAGCAGCAGCGGGTACAACATCATCATCACACCGTACCTCTATGTCTGTAATGCTGCCTGACTGAGACATATCACTGTTATCTACATCCTCTGTCAATGATGGTTGCGCATCACTCATTTCTTCCAACTGATGTGTCAATAACTCCTCTGACAGATCAAGTGAAGCGGTTGTGGTGCTAGTGTTGTTGGTGGCGACAGGCGGGCGAGTGGCACTGGTCATTTGAGAGGTGCCCAAAGCACAGCTGGAGGTGGATGGTGCGTCAAGGTTAGGACTAGGAGCGGAAGCTGTAGAAGATTGGGTGTCCTGTGTTAGCCATTCAACTAGGTCCTCCTCAGAACTTTTTGCGTCCCTGGCACCTGGCCTCTGAACAATGTGCATATTTGTAGGGTCTAAAGGAATCACAGCACCACGACCACAACGGCACCTGCGGGGTGGCCTGCCTCTGCCTGTCATTTTTTTTAAATGTACACTTACAATACTATTAAACAAATTATGAGTGGTGGCACTGGGCAAGTGGGCACAGTATACACTGTGAGCCTGACACAAAAAAACAGACTAATGTTTCAAAGTCAAAAATGTTTATTTTTTAAATATTAAAAGTACTGTGACAACAAATATGATTGGTGGCACTAGTTGGCAAGTGGGCCTGGCACACACACTGGGAGGAAGGCAACTGCAATTAGATTACACTAGCTGACTGATGCTTCACAGTCAAAAAAGTTTTTTTTAATATTTAAAATACTGTTATAACAAATATGATTGGTGGCACTAGTTGGCAAGTGGGCCTGGCACACACACTGGCAGGCAGGCAACTGCAATTCAATTGCACTAGCAGACTGATGATTCACAGTCAAAAAAGTTTTTATTTTAAATATTTTCAAAACTGTTATAACAAATATGATTGATGGCACTAGTTGGCAAGTGGGCCTGGCACACACACTGGCAGGCAGGCAACTGCAATTCAATTGCACTAGCAGACTAATGTCTCACAGTCAAAAAGGTTTTTATTTTAAATATTTACAATACTGTTATAACAAATATGATTGGTGGCACTAGTTGGCAAGTGGGCCTGGCACACATACTGGCAGGCAGGCTACTGCAATTCAATGGCACTAGCAGACTGATGATTCACAGTCAAAAAATTTTTTAATTAAAATATTTACAATACTGTTACAACAAATATGATTTGTGGCACTAGTTGGCTAGTGGGCCTGGCACACACGCTGGCAGGCAGGAAACTGCAATTCAATTGCACTAGCAGACTGATGATTCACAGTCTAATTTTTTTTTATTTTAAATATTTACAATACTGTTAGAACAAATATGATTGGTAGCACTAGTTGGCAAGTGGGCCTGGCACACACGCTGGCAGGCAGGCAACTGCAATTCAATTGCCCTAGCAGACTGATGATTCACAGTCAAAAAAGTTTTGATTTTAAATATTTTCAAAACTTTTATAACAAATATGATTGGTGGCAATAGTTGGCTGCAAGTGGGCCTGGCACACACGCTGGCAGGCAGGCAACTTCAATTAGATTACATTAGCAGACTGATCTTTCACAGTCAAAAAATATATTTTTTTAAATATTTACACTACTGTTATAACAAATATGATTGGTGGCACTAGTTGGAAAGTGGTCCTGGCACACACGCTGGGAGGAAGGCAACTGCAATTAGATTATACTAGATGACTGATGTTTCTCAGTTAAAAAAGTTTTTATTTTAAATATTTACAATACTGTTATAACAAAAATGATTGGTGACACTAGTTGGCAAGTGGGCCTGGCACACACGCTGGCAGGCAGGCAACTGCAATTCAATTGCACTAGCAGACTGATGATTCACAGTCAAAAAAGTTTTTATTTTAAATATTTACACTACTGTTATAACAAAAATGATTCGTGGCACTAGTTGGAAAGTGGGCCTGGCACACACGCTGGCAGACAGGCAACTGCAATTAAATAACAATAGCAGACTGATGTAAAAGTTTTTTTTTTTTTTTAAAAAGTTACACTAATCTTACAACAGATAGGAGTGATGGCACTCAGGATAGAAGTAGGCACAGTATGTGCTGGCAGCCTGACACACAGGCTGGCACTAGTGGCAGGCTGGCCTGGCAACTAAAATTAAATAACACTAGAAGACTGATGTAAAAGTTTTTTTTTTACAAAATTTAAACTAATGTTACACCAGATAGGAGTGGTGGACTGGCACTGAGGATGGAAGTAGGCACAGTATATGCTGGCAGCCTGACACACAGGCTGGCACTAATGGCAGCCAGGCTGGCCTGGCAACTAAAATTAAATAACACTAGAAGAGGACTGATGTAAAAACATTTTTTTTTTAAATTTACACTAATGTTACACCAGATATAAGTGGTGGAAAAAAAGAGCTATTAATCACACTATATGATGTGGGCCTAACACACAGGCCTGATGGAAAATGAAATTAGATTACACTAGCAAAATGATTTAAAAGGTTTTTTTTAAAATTTACAATAATGTTAAGCTGATATGAGTGGTGGCTGGCACAGCAATTAACCACAGTATATGCTGTGTCAGCCTGACACACAGGCCTGATAGAAAATTAAATTAGATTACACTAGCAAAATGATTTAAAAGTTTTCTTTGTTTAAATTTACACTAATGTTAAGCAGATATGAGTGGTGGCTGGCACAGAGCAATTAACCACAGTATATGCTGTGTGAGCCTGAGACACAGGCCTGATAGAAAATGAAATTAGATTACACTAGCAAAATTATTTACAAGTTGTTTTTTTTTAAATTTAGAAATAATGTTAAGCAGATATGAGTGGTGGCTGCTGGCACAGCAATTAACCACAGTATATGCTGTGTGAGCCTAAGACACAGGCCTGATAGAAAAGGAAATTAGATTACACTAGCAAAATGATTTAAAAGTTTTGTTGTTTAAATTTACACTAATGTTAAGCAGATATGAGTGGTGGCTAGCACAGAGCAATTAACCACAGTATATGCTGTGTGAGCCTGAGACACAGGCCTGATAGAAAATGAAATTAGATTACACTAGCAAAATTATTTACAAGTTGTTTTTTTTTAAATTTAGAAATAATGTTAAGCAGATATGAGTGGTGGCTGCTGGCACAGCAATTAACCACAGTATATGCTGTGTAAGCCTGACACACAGGCCTGATAGAAAATGAAATTAGATTACACTAGCAAAATGATTTAAAAGTTTTGTTGTTTAAATTTACACTAATGTTAAGCAGATATGAGTGGTGGCTGGCACAGACCAATTAACCACAGTATATGCTGTGTGAGCCTGAGACACAGGCCTGATAGAAAATGAAACTAGATTACACTAGCAAAATGATTTAAAAGTTTTGTTGTTTAAATTTACACTAATGTTAAGCAGATATCAGTGGTGGCACTAATCACGGTATATGCTGTGAGCCTAACACACAGGCTGAAAGCCAGGCAAATGCAAATAAAATTACAAATAATAAAAAAAAAAAAAATGACTGAAGTTCTAGCCCTAAAAATGGCTTTTTGGGGTGCTGTCCTTACAGCAGAGATTAGATGAGTCCTTCAGGACTGTAGTGGACACTAAATACACTGGCCTAGCTATCTATTTCCCTATAATGTCAGCAGCAGCAACACTAAACCTCTTCTCACTAAGAAAGCAAGATCATAATGAATCTAGAATGGCTGCTGCCCAGGAACTGTGAGCGTCTGTGAGGGAGTGTCTGCTGCTGATTGGCTCAAATGTGTCTGAAGGCTGTGAGAAACAGGGTCAAAGTTTCCTCAATGATGACGAATAGGGGGCGGATCGAACATCGCATATGTTCGCCCACAGAGGCGAACGCGAACAAGCTATGTTCGCCGGGAACTGTTCTCCGTCGAACTGTTCGCGTCATCACTATGTGCTAATATGTGTGTATGATTATATAGATATATATGTATGTTCTAATATGTTTGTATGATTATATAGATATATATGTATGTGCTAATATGTGTATATGATTATATAGATATATATATGTATGTGCTAATAAGTGTATATGATTATATAGATATATATGTATGTGCTAATATGTGTATATGATTATATAGATATATATGTATGCGCTAATATGTGTATATGATCATATAGCTATATATGTATGCGGTAATATGTGTATATGATCAAACAGATATATATGTATGTGCTAATATGTGTATATGATTATAAAGATATATATGTATGTGCTAATATGTGTATATGATCATATAGATATATATGTATGTGCTAATATGTGTATATGATTATATAGATATATACGCATGGGCTAATATGTGTATATGATTATATAGATATATATGTATTTGCTAATATGTGTATATGAGTATATAGATATACTGTATATGTTTGAGCTAATATGTGTATATGAATATATAGATATATATGTATGTGCTAATATGTGTATATGATTATATAGATATCTATATGTATGTATGTGCTAATATGTGTATATGATTATATAGATATATATGTATGTGATAATATGTGTATATGATTATATAGATATATATGCATGTGCTAATATGTGTATATGATTATATAGATATATATGTATGTGTTAATAAGTGTATATGATTATATAGATATATATGTATGCGCTAATATGTGTATATGATTATATAGATATATATGTATGCGCTAATATGTGTATATGATCATATAGCTATATATGTATGCGCTAATATGTGTATATGATCAAATAGATATATATGTATGTGCTAATATGTGTATATGATTATATAGATATATATGTACGCGTTCCAACGGACCCAGCCGTCTTTGTCAAGAGCAATAAAAATGCATAAAAGTGCTTTATAAATATATATATATATATATATATATATATATATATATATATATATATATATATATATATATATATATATACATATATATCTATGTAATCATGTACACATATTAGCACATACATATATATCTATATGATCATATACACATATTAGCACATACATATATATCTATATAACATTATACACATATTAGAACATACATATATATCTATATGATCATATACACATATTAGCACATACATATATATCTATATAATCATATACACATATTAGCACATACATATATATCTATATAATCGTATACACATATTAGAACATACATATATATCGATATAACATTATACACATATTAGCACATACATATATATCTATATGATCATATACACATATTAGCACATACATATATATCTATATGATCTTATACACATATTAGCACATACATATATATCTATATAACATTATACACATATTAGCACATACATATATATCTATATAATCATATACACATATTAGTACATACATATATATCTATATGTATGTATGTATATACATATATATCTATAATCATATACACATATTAGCGCATACATATATATCTATATAATCATATACACTTATTAGCACTTACATATATATCTATATAATCATATACACATATTAGTACATACATATATATAATCATATACACATATTAGCGCATACATATATATCTATATAATCATATACACATATTAGTACATACATATATATCTATATAATCATATACACATATTAGCGCATACATATATATCTATATAATCATATACACATATTAGCACATAAATATATATCTTTATAATCATATACACATATTAGCACATACATATATATCTATATAATCATATACACATATTAGCACATACATATATATCTATATAATCATATACACATATTAGCACATACATATATATCTATATAATCATATACACATATTAGTACATACATATATATCTATATAATCATATACACATATTAGCACATACATATATATCTATATAATCATATACACATATTAGCAAATACATATATATCTATATAATCGTATACACATATTAGCACATACATATATATCTATATAATCATATACACATATTACCACATACATATAGATATCTATATAATCATATACACGTATTAGCACATACATATATATCTATATAATCATATACACATTTTACCACATACATATATATATATATATATCTATATAATCATATAAACATATTAGCACATACATATATATCTATATAATCATATACACATATTAGCACATACATATATATCTATATAATCATATACACATATTAACACATACATATATACAGTTTTTTATTAAAGAACCTGTGAAATCGTTTTTGCACTGGGAGATAGCCGGTTATTCGCAGTATACACTGTGAGTATATACACACCATATTTAGGTGCTTATGTCAGATATCTCAGCACATTTCCTTGTACTTAGAAACAAGAACATACTCAAATTGAGGAGGAAAAAAAGAAGCATACAGTGACCTATAAAGTGATCATGCGCCTCCATTTAGCACACCTGATTAACCCACACAGATTTCTGGAGAGACTGTGGGACAGCTGCGGTTCAGACATCAAGAGGAAAGTATCCAACCCATATTATACACTTTTTTGTATGTGTTTGCTAATTAGCACATGCGTATATATATATATATATATATATATATATATATATATATATATATATATATATATATATATATATACACAAACAAAGAGGTATCAGCGCACATCCATTTTCAAAAGCACAACATATTTTTTACTGCTGCAAAAAATTGCCTGCATATACATCAAGAGACAACTATCTTTTTTTAAATAATATTGGGAACTTAGTCACACAATATGGCCATATTTTGCTTAGCCAGTCACCGCTTACAAGGTGCCCCAATTCGACTGGTCCTACTCTAAATCCTTTTGCCACAGAGGGCTGAAACATTCCTGCTTTTACTCTTCATAATAGAATGAGACTCCCTGGCTTTTTATTCACAACTCTTTAACACTGTAATGAGCACACCTGAACTTGGGTGGGGTGCTTAAACCAATGGGAGATGGTCAGTCTCCCTGGTAATTTTAAATACAAATACAAAATTTGGTTTTTTAGCACACCTTACAAAAAGTTTAAATCAACATCTGGGAGTGCTGCCAATATGACCCAGTAATTACACAAACAAAGAGGTATCAGCGCACATCCATTTTCAAAAGCACAACATATTTTTTACTGCTGCAAAAAATTGCCTGCATATACATCAAGAGACAACTATCTTTTTTTAAATAATATTGGGAACTTAGTCACACAATATGGCCATATTTTGCTTAGCCAGTCACCGCTTACAAGGTGCCCCAATTCGACTGGTCCTACTCTAAATCCTTTTGCCACAGAGGGCTGAAACATTCCTGCTTTTACTCTTCATAATAGAATGAGACTCCCTGGCTTTTTATTCACAACTCTTTAACACTGTAATGATCACACCTGAACTTGGGTGGGGTGCTTAAACCAATGGGAGATGGTCAGTCTCCCTGGTAATTTTAAATACAAATACAAAATTTGGTTTTTTAGCACACCTTACAAAAAGTTTAAATCAACATCTGGGAGTGCTGCCAATATGACCCAGTAATTACACAAACAAAGAGGTATCAGCGCACATCCATTTTCAAAAGCACAACATATTTTTTACTGCTGCAAAAAATTGCCTGCATATACATCAAGAGACAACTATCTTTTTTTAAATAATATTGGGAACTTAGTCACACAATATGGCCATATTTTGCTTAGCCAGTCACCGCTTACAAGGTGCCCCAATTCGACTGGTCCTACTCTAAATCCTTTTGCCACAGAGGGCTGAAACATTCCTGCTTTTACCTCTTTGTTTGTGTAATTACTGGGTCATATTGGCAGCACTCCCAGATGTTGATTTAAACTTTTTGTAAGGTGTGCTAAAAAACCAAATTTTGTATTTGTATTTAAAATTACCAGGGAGACTGACCATCTCCCATTGGTTTAAGCACCCCACCCAAGTTCAGGTGTGCTCATTACAGTGTTAAAGAGTTGTGAATAAAAAGCCAGGGAGTCTCATTCTATTATGAAGAGTAAAAGCAGGAATGTTTCAGCCCTCTGTGGCAAAAGGATTTAGAGTAGGACCAGTCGAATTGGGGCACCTTGTAAGCGGTGACTGGCTAAGCAAAATATGGCCATATTGTGTGACTAAGTTCCCAATATTATTTAAAAAAAGATAGTTGTCTCTTGATGTATATGCAGGCAATTTTTTGCAGCAGTAAAAAATATGTTGTGCTTTTGAAAATGGATGTGCGCTGATACCTCTTTGTTTGTGTAATTACTGGGTCATATTGGCAGCACTCCCAGATGTTGATTTAAACTTTTTGTAAGGTGTGCTAAAAAACCAAATTTTGTATTTGTATTTAAAATTACCAGGGAGACTGACCATCTCCCATTGGTTTAAGCACCCCACCCAAGTTCAGGTGTGCTCATTACAGTGTTAAAGAGTTGTGAATAAAAAGCCAGGGAGTCTCATTCTATTATGAAGAGTAAAAGCAGGAATGTTTCAGCCCTCTGTGGCAAAAGGATTTAGAGTAGGACCAGTCGAATTGGGGCACCTTGTAAGCGGTGACTGGCTAAGCAAAATATGGCCATATTGTGTGACTAAGTTCCCAATATTATTTAAAAAAAGATAGTTGTCTCTTGATGTATATGCAGGCAATTTTTTGCAGCAGTAAAAAATATGTTGTGCTTTTGAAAATGGATGTGCGCTGATACCTCTTTGTTTGTGTAATTACTGGGTCATATTGGCAGCACTCCCAGATGTTGATTTAAACTTTTTGTAAGGTGTGCTAAAAAACCAAATTTTGTATTTGTATTTAAAATTACCAGGGAGACTGACCATCTCCCATTGGTTTAAGCACCCCACCCAAGTTCAGGTGTGCTCATTACAGTGTTAAAGAGTTGTGAATAAAAAGCCAGGGAGTCTCATTCTATTATGAAGAGTAAAAGCAGGAATGTTTCAGCCCTCTGTGGCAAAAGGATTTAGAGTAGGACCAGTCGAATTGGGGCACCTTGTAAGCGGTGACTGGCTAAGCAAAATATGGCCATATTGTGTGACTAAGTTCCCAATATTATTTAAAAAAAGATAGTTGTCTCTTGATGTATATGCAGGCAATTTTTTGCAGCAGTAAAAAATATGTTGTGCTTTTGAAAATGGATGTGCGCTGATACCTCTTTGTTTGTGTAATTACTGGGTCATATTGGCAGCACTCCCAGATGTTGATTTAAACTTTTTGTAAGGTGTGCTAAAAAACCAAATTTTGTATTTGTATATATATATATATATATATATATATTTCCTGTACAAATGACAGCACTCTCAGGTCTTTTTTCAAAATGAGATCAACATAATTCTCTTTTTTAATGGAACGTTTTCGAGGAGCTTGTCCCCATCATCAGCATCATATGTACTAATATGTGTATATGATTATATATATATATATATATATATATATATGCTAATAAGTGTATATGATTATATAGATATATATATATGTATGTGCTAATATGTGTATATGATTATATAGATATATATGTATGTGCTAATATGTGTATATGATTATATAGATATATATGTATGTGCTAATACGTGTATATAATTATATAGATATATATGTATTTGCTAATATGTGTATATGATTATATATATATGTATGCTAATAAGTGTATATGATTATATAGATATATATGTATTTGCTAATATGTGTATATGATTATATAGATATATATGTATGTGCTAATACGTGTATATAATTATATAGATATATATGTATTTGCTAATATGTGTATATGATTATATATATATATATATGTATGCTAATAAGTGTATATGATTATATAGATATATATGTATTTGCTAATATGTGTATATGATTATATAGATATATATGTATGTGCTAATATGTGTATATGATTATATAGATATATATGTATGTGCTAATATGTGTATATGATCAAACAGATATATATGTATGTGCTAATATGTGTATATGATTATATAGATATATATGTATGTGCTAATATGTGTATATGATTATATAGATATATATGTATGTGCTAATATGTGTATATGATTATATAGATATATATGTATGTGCTAATATGTGTATATGATTATATAGCTATATATGAATGTACTAATATGTTTATATGATTATATAGATATATATGTATGTGCTAATATGTGTATATGATTATATAGATATATATGCATGTGCTACTATGTGTATATGATTATATAGATATATATGTATGTGCTAATATGTGTATATGATTATATAGATATATATGCATGTGCTAATATGTGTATATGATTATATAGATATATATGCATGTACTAATATGTGTATACGATTATATAGATATATATGTATGTGCTAATATGTGCATATGATTATATAGATATATATGTATGTGCTAATATGTGTATATGATTATATAGATATATATGTATGTGCTAATATGTGCATATGATTATATAGATATATATGTATGTGCTAATACGTGTATATAATTATATAGATATATATGTTTTTGCTAATATGTGTATATGATTATATAGATATATATGTATTTGCTAATATGTGTATATGATTATATAGATATATATATGTATGTGCTAATATGTGTATATGATTATATAGATATATATGTATGTGCTAATATGTGTATATGATTATATAGATATATATGTATGCACTAATATGTGTATATGATTATATAGATATATATGTATGCGCTAATATGTGTATATGATCATATAGCTATATATGTATGCGTTATGTGAATATGGCCATATAGATATATATGTATGCGCTAATATGTGTATATGATTATATAGATATGTATGTGCTAATATGTGTATATGATCATATAGATATATACAGTTGCAAGAAAAAGTATGTGAACCCTTTGGAATGATATGGATTTCTGCACAAATTGGTCATAAAATGTGATCTGATCATCATCTAAGTCACAATAGACAATCACAGTCTGCTTAAACTAATAACACACAAAGAATGAAATGTTGCCATGTTTTTATTGAACACACCATGTAAACATTCACAGTGCAGGTGGAAAAAGTATGTGAACCCTTGGATTTAATAACTGGTTGAACCTCCTTTGGCAGCAATAACTTCAACCAAACATTTCCTGTAGTTGCAGATCAGACGTGCACAACGGTCTTGAGTAATTCTTGACCATTCCTCTTTACAGAACTGTTTTAGTTCAGCAATATTCTTGGGATGTCTGGTGTGAATCGCTTTCTTGAGGTCATGCCACAGCACCTCAATCGGGTTGAGGTCAGGACTCTGACTGGGCCACTTCAGAAGGCGTATTTTCTTCTGTTTAAGCCATTCTGTTGTTGATTCACTTCTATGCTTTGGGTCATTGTCCTGTTGCAACACCCATCTTCTGTTGAGCTTCAGCTGGTAGACAGATGGCCTTAAATTCTCCTGCAAAAACAGAATTTATGCTTACCTGATAAATTACTTTCTCCAACGGTGTGTCCGGTCCACGGCGTCATCCTTACTTGTGGGATATTCTCTTCCCCAACAGGAAATGGCAAAGAGTCCCAGCAAAGCTGGTCACATGATCCTTCCTAGGCTCCGCCCACCCCAGTCATTCGACCGACGGACAGGAGGAAATATATATAGGAGAAACCATATGATACCGTGGTGACTGTAGTTAGAGAAAATAATTCATCAGACCTGATTAAAAAAACCAGGGCGGGCCGTGGACCGGACACACCGTTGGAGAAAGTAATTTATCAGGTAAGCATAAATTCTGTTTTCTCCAACATTGGTGTGTCCGGTCCACGGCGTCATCCTTACTTGTGGGAACCAATACCAAAGCTTTAGGACACGGATGAAGGGAGGGAGCAAATCAGGTCACCTAAATGGAAGGCACCACGGCTTGCAAAACCTTTCTCCCAAAAATAGCCTCCGAAGAAGCAAAAGTATCAAATTTGTAAAATTTGGCAAAAGTGTGCAGTGAAGACCAAGTCGCTGCCTTACATATCTGGTCAACAGAAGCCTCGTTCTTGAAGGCCCATGTGGAAGCCACAGCCCTAGTGGAGTGAGCTGTGATTCTTTCAGGAGGCTGCCGTCCGGCAGTCTCATAAGCCAATCGGATAATGCTTTTAAGCCAAAAGGAAAGAGAGGTAGAAGTCGCTTTTTGACCTCTCCTTTTACCAGAATAAACAACAAACAAGGAAGATGTTTGTCTGAAATCTTTAGTAGCCTCTAAATAGAATTTTAGAGCACGGACTACGTCCAAATTGTGTAACAAACGTTCCTTCTTTGAAACTGGATTCGGACACAAAGAAGGTACAACTATCTCCTGGATAATATTTTTGTTGGAAACAACTTTCGGAAGAAAACCAGGCTTAGTACGCAAAACCACCTTATCTGCATGGAACACCAGATAGGGTGGAGAAGACTGCAGAGCAGATAACTCTGAAACTCTTCTAGCAGAAGAAATTGCAACCAAAAACAAAACTTTCCAAGATAATAACTTAATATCTACGGAATGTAAGGGTTCAAACGGAACCCCTTGAAGAACTGAAAGAACTAGATTTAGACTCCAGGGAGGAGTCAAAGGTCTGTAAACAGGCTTGATCCTAACCAGAGCCTGAACAAATGCTTGAACATCTGGCACAGCTGCCAGTCTTTTGTGAAGTAAAACAGATAAAGCAGAGATCTGTCCCTTCAGAGAACTTGCAGATAATCCTTTCTCCAAACCTTCTTGTAGAAAGGATAGAATCTTAGGAATTTTTATCTTGTTCCATGGGAATCCTTTAGATTCACACCAACAGATATATTTTTTCCATATTTTATGGTAAATTTTTCTAGTTACAGGCTTTCTAGCCTGAATCAGAGTATCTATTACAGAATCTGAAAACCCACGCTTTGATAAAATCAAGCGTTCAATCTCCAAGCCGTCAGTTGGAGGGAAACCAGATTCGGATGTTCGAATGGACCCTGAACAAGAAAGTCCTGTCTCAAAGGTAGCTTCCATGGTGGAGCCGATGACATATTCACCAGGTCTGCATACCAAGTCCTGCGTGGCCACGCAGGAGCTATCAAGATCACTGAGGCCCTCTCCTGATTGATCCTGGCTACCAGCCTGGGGATGAGAGGAAACGGTGGGAATACATAAGCTAGGTTGAAGGTCCAAGGTGCTACTAGTGCATCTACTAGGGTCGCCTTGGGATCCCTGGATCTGGACCCGTAGCAAGGAACCTTGAAGTTCTGACGAGACGCCATCAGATCCATGTCTGGAATGCCCCATAATTGAGTTATTTGGGCAAAGATTTCCGGATGGAGTTCCCACTCCCCCGGATGGAATGTCTGACGACTCAGAAAATCCGCTTCCCAATTTTCCACTCCTGGGATGTGGATCGCAGACAAGTGGCAGGAGTGATCCTCCGCCCATTGAATTATCTTGGTCACTTCTTTCATCGCCAGGGAAGTCCTTGTTCCCCCCTGATGATTGATATATGCAACGGTCGTCATGTTGTCTGACTGAAACCTTATGAATTTGGCCTTTGCTAGTTGAGGCCAAGCTCTGAGAGCATTGAATATCGCTCTCAGTTCCAGAATGTTTATCGGGAGAAGAGACTCTTCCCGAGACCATAGACCCTGAGCTTTCAGGGATTCCCAGACCGCGCCCCAGCCCACTAGGCTGGCGTCGGTCGTGACAATGACCCACTCTGGTCTGCGGAAGCTCATTCCCTGTGACAGATTGTCCAGGGTCAGCCACCAACGGAGTGAATCTCTGGTCTTTTGATCTACTTGAATCATTGGAGACAAGTCTGTATAATCCCCATTCCACTGTCTGAGCATGCACAGTTGTAATGGTCTTAGATGAATTTGTGCAAAAGGAACTATGTCCATTGTTGCAACCATCAATCCTATTACTTCCATGCACTGCGCTATGGAAGGACGAGGAACAGAATGAAGTACTTGACAAGAGCTTAGAAGTTTTGATTTTCTGACCTCTGTCAGAAAAATCCTCATTTCTAAGGAATCTATTATTGTTCCCAAGAAGGGAACTCTTGTTGACGGGGACAGAGAACTTTTTTCTTTGTTCACCTTCCATCCGTGAGATCTGAGAAAGGCTAGGACGATGTCCGTATGAGCCTTTGCTTTTGACAGGGACGACGCTTGAATCAGGATGTCGTCCAAGTAAGGTACTACTGCAATGCCCCTTGGTCTTAGAACCGCTAGAAGGGACCCTAGTACCTTTGTGAAAATCCTTGGAGCAGTGGCTAATCCAAATGGAAGTGCCACAAACTGGTAATGCTTGTCCAGAAAAGCGAACCTTAGGAACTGATGATGTTCCTTGTGGATAGGAATATGTAGGTACGCATCCTTTAAATCCACGGTAGTCATAAATTGATTTTCCTGGATAGTAGGTAGGATCGTTCGAATAGTTTCCATTTTGAACGATGGTACCCTGAGAAATTTGTTTAGGATCTTTAGATCCAAAATTGGTCTGAATGTTCCCTCTTTTTTGGGAACTATGAACAGATTGGAATAAAATCCCATTCCTTGATCTCTTATTGGAACTGGATGTATCACTCCCATCTTTAACAGGTCTTCTACACAATGTAAGAATGCCTGTCTCTTTATTTGGTTTGAAGATAATTGAGACCTGTGGAACCTTCCCCATGGGGGTAGTTCCTTGAATTCCAGGAGATAACCTTGAGAAACTATTTCTAGCGCCCAAGGATCCTGAACATCTCTTGCCCAAGCCTGAGCAAAGAGAGAAAGTCTGCCCCCCACTAGATCCGGTCCCGGATCGGGGGCTATCCCTTCATGCTGTTTTGGTAGCAGTGGTAGGCTTCTTGGCCTGCTTACCCTTGTTCCAGCCTTGCATTGGTTTCCAGGCTGGTTTGGGTTGTGAAGTATTACCCTCTTGCTTAGAGGATACAGAATTAGAGACTGGTCCGTTTCTGCGAAAGGGACGAAAATTAGGCTTATTATTAGCCTTAAAAGACCTATCCTGTGGGAGGGCGTGGCCCTTTCCCCCAGTGATGTCTGAAATAATCTCTTTCAAATCAGGTCCAAATAATGTTTTACCTTTGAAAGGAATGTTAAGCAATTTTGTCTTGGAAGACACATCCGCTGACCAAGACTTTAGCCAAAGCACTCTGCGCGCCACGACAGCAAACCCTGAATTTTTCGCCGCTAATCTAGCTAATTGCAAAGCAGCATCTAAAACAAAAGAGTTAGCCAATTTAAGTGCTTGAACTCTGTCCATAACCTCCTCATACGAAGATTCTTTACTGAGCGATTTTTCTAGTTCCTCGAACCAGAAACACGCTGCCGTAGTGACAGGAACAATGCATGAAATTGGTTGTAGAAGGTAACCTTGCTGTACAAAAATCTTTTTAAGCAAACCCTCTAATTTCTTATCCATAGGATCTTTGAAAGCACAACTATCTTCGATAGGAATAGTAGTGCGTTTGTTTAGAGTAGAAACCGCCCCCTCGACCTTGGGGACTGTCTGCCATAAGTCCTTTCTGGGGTCGACTATAGGAAATAATTTCTTAAATATAGGGGGGGGAACAAAAGGTATGCCAGGCCTTTCCCACTCTTTATTTACTATGTCCGCCACCCGCTTGGGTATAGGAAAAGCGTCGGGGGGCACCGGAACCTCTAGAAACTTGTCCATCTTACATAATTTCTCTGGAATGACCAAATTGTCACAATCATCCAGAGTAGATAACACCTCCTTAAGCAGTGCGCGGAGATGTTCTAATTTAAATTTAAATGTCACAACATCAGGTTCAGCTTGATGAGAAATTTTTCCTGAATCTGAAATTTCTCCATCAGACAAAACCTCCCTCATGGCCCCTTGAGATTGGTGTGAGGGTATGTCAGAACAGTTATCATCAGCGTCCTCTTGCTCTTCAGTGTTTAAAACAGAGCAATCGCGCTTTCTCTGATAAGTAGGCATTTTGGATAAAAGATTTGCTATGGAGTTATCCATTACAGCCGTTAATTGTTGCATGGTAATAAGTATTGGCGCACTAGATGTACTAGGGGCCTCCTGTGTGGGCATAACTGGTGTAGACACAGTAGGGGATGATGTAGTATCATGTTTGCTCCCCTCATTTGAGGAATCATCTTGGGCAATATCATTATCTGTTGCATTACTGTCCTTACTTTGTTTGGACACTATGGCACAATTATCACATAAATTTAAATGGGGAGACACATTGGCTTTTATACATATAGAACATAGCTTATCTGATGGTATAGACATGTTAAACAGGCTTAAACTTGTCAACAAAGCACAAAAAACGTTTTAAAATAAAACCGTTACTGTCACTTTAAATTTCAAACTGAAAACACTTTATTACTGAATATGTGAAAAAGTATGAAGGAATTGTTCAAAATTCACCAAAATTTCACCACAGTGTCTTAAAGCATTAAAAGTATTGCACACCAAATATCAGAGCTTTAACCCTTAAATTAACGGAACCGGAGCCGTTTTTACATTTAACCCCTATACAGTCCCAGAATGAGGCTCTGTCTATAACTAGAAAGGCCCCCATCTGAAAAAGGTGTCCAACACAGTGCCTGCCGTTTTTCTAAACGTTCCCCAAGATTATAATACCAATAATTAGTTAGAATCTGCATAATATGCCTAGTAAAGCAATTGTTTTAGCCCAGAAAAATGTCTACCAGTTTTTAAGCCCTTTTTGAAGCCCTTTATTCTTTTATGTTTAACTAAGAAAATGGCTTACCGGTCCCCATGAGGGGAAATGACAGCCTTCCAGCATTACATGGTCTTGTTAGAAATATGGCTAGTCATACCTTAAGCAGAAAAGACTGCTAACTGTTTCCCCCAACTAAAGTTACTTCATCTCAACAGTCCTGTGTGGAAACAGCAATCGATTTTAGTTACTGTCTGCTAAAATCATCTTCCTCTTACAAACAGAAATCTTCATCCTTTTCTGTTTCAGAGTAAATAGTACATACCAGCACTATTTTAAAATAACAAACACTTGATAGAAGAATAAAACTACATTTAAACACCAAAAAACTCTTAACCATCTCCGTGGAGATGTTGCCTGTGCAACGGCAAAGAGAATGACTGGGGTGGGCGGAGCCTAGGAGGGATCATGTGACCAGCTTTGCTGGGACTCTTTGCCATTTCCTGTTGGGGAAGAGAATATCCCACAAGTAAGGATGACGCCGTGGACCGGACACACCAATGTTGGAGAAATGTCTTGATAAACTTGGGAATTCATTTTTCCTTCGATGATAGCAATCCGTCCAGGCCCTGACGCAGCAAAGCAGCCCCAAACCATGATGACCCGCCACCATACTTCACAGTTGGGATGAGGTTTTGATGTTGGTGTGCTGTGCCTCTTTTTCGACACAATAGTGTTGTGTGTTTCTTCCAAATAACTCAACTTTGGTTTCATCTGTCCACAGAATATTTTGCCAGTACTGCTGCGGAACATCCAGGTGCTCTTGTGCAAACTGTAAACGTGCAGCAATGTTTTGTTTGGACAGCAGTGGCTTCCTCTGTAGTATGCACTGTTAATGTTTACATGGTGTGTTCAATAAAAACATGTTAACATTTCATTCTTTGTGTGCTATTAGTTTAAACAGACTGTGATTGTCTAATTTTGTGACTTAGATGATAATCAGATCACATTTTATGACCAATTTGTGCAGAAATCCATATCATTCCATAGGGTTCACATACTTTTTCTTCAACTGTATGTATGTGCTAATATGTGTATATGATTATATAGATACATATGTATGTGCTAATATGTGTATATGATTATATAGATATATATGTATATATATATTTGTAAATCACTTTTATGCACTTTTATTGCTCTTGACAAAGACGGCTGGGTCCGTTGAAACGCGTTGGTGTAAAATAAAATACAGATTTTTATTAAAGAACCTGTGAAATCGTTTTTGCACTTGGAGATAGCCGGTTATTCGCAGTATACACTGTGAGTATATACACACTAAATTTAGGTGCTTATGTCAGATATCTCAGCACATTTCCTTGTACTTAGAAACAAGAACATACTCAAATTGAGGAGGAAAAAAAGGCCTAGCAAGGGGTGATGCTCTTTTTAAGATATACACTGCTGCTAAAGTGATACTGTATACAGAATAGAAGGTAGCTGTCTTCCATAAGCATTGTATTATTTTTTGAACACAAAGATGTTTTCTTTTGGTTTTTATGTCTTTAATTATTTATTATTTTTCACAACAAGGGGAGCGCCTGTTTAATTAGAGTCATCGGGGGTTTATATTTTTTTTTTTTTCTCTCTCTTCTCTCTCTCTCTCCTGCCCTTGGCGCAGTTCGCGCTTGGCTGGAAGGTCTAAGATTGAAGAGATCAAATGAATAATCAGTTTAGATGTGTCTCCTAGAATGTGGGCGGCATCACCTCCCCGATAAAGAGAAAGGCAATTCTGACACAACTTAAGAAATTGAAGGCTGATGTAGCCCTCATCCAGGAGACACACCTGAAAGGAGAAGAACTGATTAAACTGAAAGCTGGTTGGGTGGGGGAAATAATTGGAACCCCTTGCTCTAAAAGAAAAAGAGGAGTTGCAATTCTTTTGAATAAAAAACTCCATTATACTATTTTGTCCTCTGAGTTAGACTCAGAAGAATGATATATGATCTTAAAATTGGAAATTGGGGGAAGAATATTTACTATATGTAATGTCTATGGCCCTACTGATTATAACCCATCATTTTGGATGGAACTTCAATCTCAGTTATTAGAAAAGACAGATGGAGTTCTTATATTAGGCGGGGACTTCAATATGGTGTTTCAAATTCCCTTAGACAGAATTAGAAAAGGGGAGGCCGGGAGGAAAACAAGAAAAGATAAGCTGGAGGCTAAGTTACTGCGTAAATTTATAACTAACCTTAATATAAAAGATGTATGGAGAGAGAGAAACCCGACGGATAGGGAATACACATGTGCCTCTAAGGCTCATATGACGTTCTCTAGGATAGATATGTTCATGACCTCAGAGAGATTAATGGGCCTGGAGCTAGAAGCAGAAATAAGAGATATAGTAATATCAGATCACGCCCCAATAACTCTTAAAATTATTTTGAATAATAATAACTCTCCCATTAGACGATTTAGGTTTCCTAACTATCTGATCAAAGATAGCGGATTTAAAAATATGTTGAAGACAAAATGGCAAGATTTCTACACAAATAATGTAGAATACTTGGAGAAGCCAGAGATATTCTGGGAAGCATCAAAAACGGTAATTCGAGGTGAAGTTATTGCTTTTCTGTGCAAAAAAAAGAAAAAACAAAAAATCAGAGAAAAAGAAATGTTAAAGAGATTGTCTTCAGCATATAATAAATACCTAGATGAACCAATTAGCAGGAATTGGCAGCAGTATGTGGAGGCAAAGGAGGCTAGGGACATCTGGCTTATTAATAAAACTACCCAGGAAGAACTTAGGTTGTCTGCAAAGTTCTATAGACACGGAAATAAATCAGGGAAATTCCTAGCCAACTTGGTTAAGAAAGCAAAAGGACATAGCCATATTGGGTGTATAAATATAAATGGGAAGGTGGAACATAAAACAGAAGATATTTTAAACCTATTTAAAGACTATTATCAAAAAAGGTTTATAGTGCAGGAGAATTGAACCCTGAAAAAAAGCGGGATTTCTGGGCAAAGATCTTAAAACCCAAGCTTGAGGAAATAGAAAGAAACAAACTTACTGAACCAATCTCAGAAGAAGAGGTTAGTAATTCTATTAAAAACTTAAAAAATAATAAGGCCCCGGGCCCAGATTTATTACCCAACGAATATTATAAAATACTTATAGAGGAGGTAGTTCCAAATTTAACCTTACTATTTAATCAATACCTTAAAGAAGGGAAAGAAATGTCATCTCATTTTACGGCATCTTGGACAACGCTAATTTTAAAACCAAATAAAGATCCTACATTGATGGAGTCATATAGGCCCATATCCCTATTAAACTCGGATTATAAAATTTTAACAGGTATCATTGCCAATAGATTTCAGGCAGTATTAAAATCTATAATCCACACTGACCAGACAGGCTTTATGGTAGGAAGGAATTCCGCTTCTAATTTACGTAAACTGTTTTCGGTGTTAGATTCCATAAAAAATGAAAAACATTTACAAAAAGAGAAAAATAAACACAGAAAAAGGGATAGACCTAGCTTAGCTATACTCTCTCTAGATGCACAGAAAGCTTTCGATTCCGTGGAATGGGACCATCTATTTACTTCAATGTCAGAATTTGGGTTTCCAGAAATTATAATTCAGCTAGTTAAAAATATCTATAAAAAAACAGGTACTGCAATTCTGGTAAATGGTCAGATATCTGAAAATCTTTTGCTAGAGAGAGGTACCAGACAGGGATGTCCTCTCTCACCGCTTTAATTCAACGTAGTGATAGAGCCCTTAGCCATAATGCTAAGAGAAAAGATACAAGGCATAATGGTGGGTGAATATGAGAGCAAAGTCTCTTTATATGCAGATGACCTATTGCTATATGTTCGTAATCTTAAGGATAATATCCCGCTAGTATTGGAAATAATAGAAGATTTTAGTGCGTTCTCAGGCTATAAGATCAACATAGGTAAATCTGAACTGATGATACTGAGGGAGGATAAAGATTGGAGTCCAGGGAAGCATTTCAAGGTAGTTCAAGAGGGTATAAGATATTTAGGCATACTAATCTCAACTCAAGAAGAACTACTATATAGTTTAAATTATATACCCCTGTTCAGGAAAATAAAAGAAGATCTAAAAGCTTGGTCCAAGTTACCATTATCAATTACCGGTAGGGTTAATATATTCAAAATGATAATGTTTCCAAAATTTTTATATCTCATTCAAAATTTGACTATTCTGATCCCAAAGAAAGATATTAGAGAGCTTATGGGGGTGGTAAGGCAATTTATATGGAACAACAAGAAACCTAGAATATCTGTGAATAAATTACACCTACAAAGAGATACAGGGGGATTAGCCCTCCCAAACTTGGAACATTATAACTGGGTAATGCTAAGTAGAATAGTAGTAGAATGGATAACCGGGGTTTCGTACTTCACGGTCTCAGAAATCGAAAAGAATTTATGTATGCCACATATTTTAACAAACCTTATACATTGCCCATGGCGAAGTCTGCCGACAAATATCAAAAAAATAAAAACTATTGTTAATCCCATAATAGCATGGCAAAAGTTGTGTGTTAATCTGGGAATAGAATATAAGATGTCCAAATATCTTCTAATACAGAATAATCCATCCTTTCCCATGGGTTTTAACTCTCCTTTATTTCAAAGCTGGGGGGGCAAGGGGTTGGAACACATATGGCAAGTATTGGACATAGAAAGAAAGACAGTTAAATCATTTGACTCTTTGAAAACTAATTTTGCAATAGAAAACAGAGATTTTTTTGCCTACCTGCAGGTCAGGCATTATGCCCAACAGTTTATTAAGGATAATGGTTGGAACTGGGGATGGGAGAAAATTGAATCATGGATAAAAATGGTTACGCATGGAATTTACTCAATCTCACCTTGGTATAATCTTTTCTCCATGAAGGAAGGTCAAAAAAATTTAGACAACTTAACGAATAAATGGAGACCCTACATCACGGAGATAGATGAGTCTAATGATAAGATAAGGGAGTCAATCGCCCAAGTAGCTAAAATAACAATATCTGAAACTTGGAGAGAGGCCCACTTAAAGTTATTATACCATACTTATTATACACCAGAGAAGGGGGCAAAGTGGGGTAATATCCATTTTAATAGATGTCCTAAATGCAGTCAACCTGCAGCTGATCTAATACACATGGTATGGGAATGCCCCCCAGTTAAACAATTCTGGTTTAAAATTGAGTTCTGGCTACAGAAAATTTTAAGGAGACCCAGTAACTTTAAATTAGAACACATAGTACTCCTATCTAGGAACAAGGAATGGGGGGAAGACTGGAAATTGATAAATATTTCAATACTTGCGGCCAGAAGTATAATCTTTAGACAATGGAAGAATAGCAAAAAACCCAACTTCTCAGAGTGGAAAAATTTCTTGATAAAACAAGCAATTATTGCACAGTTTGATATACAAGAACTGAATGAGCTTACCAGTAGAAAGTATAGGAAGAAATGGGAAAAATTGATACATTCACTTCCAGATACTATACAAGAACAATTTTGGCATCCTTTTCGGAGATCAGCTGAAAACTAAGGTGAAGCCATAGTGCGGATTGCGCTGGAGCATGGGGAGGGAGAGAAATAATTTCCCTTTTTTTTTTTTTTTTTTTTTTCTTCTGTTCTTGTTTTGGGTAAGGGGTCGAGGGTTCAAGGGAATAAAAAACCTGAATATAAGTACAGAATATATGATGTAAGATGACTTATATTGTACTTAGTATAGATAGATAAAGAGCAGTATGTATGGTAATTACATAAGGGCCTAGGTTAATCTAAGTGAGAATTTGTAAAACACCCTGTGTGGTGAAAATTGGCCCAAATGTGAGGCTGTCTATTGTTTCTTCTTTCTTGTGTTTATACATGGTAAAACACCCTGCGAGGTGAAAGGTAAGCCCATCTGAGAGGCTCTGTATATATATTTTGGGATTATAAATAAAGCTATAAAAAAAAAAAATAATCATATAAACATATTAGTACATACATATATATCTATATAATCATATACACATATTAGCACATACATATATATCTATATAATCATATACACATATTACCACATACATATAGATATCTATATAATCATATACACATATTAGCACATACATATATATCTATATAATCATATACACATATTAGCACATACATATATATCTATATAATCATATACACATATTAGCACATACATATATATCTATATAATCATATACACATATTAGCACATACATATATACAGTTTTTTATTAAAGAACCTGTGAAATCGTTTTTGCACTGGGAGATAGCCGATTATTCGCAGTATACACTGTGAGTATATACACACCATATTTAGGTGCTTATGTCAGATATCTCAGCACATTTCCTTGTACTTAGAAACAAGAACATACTCAAATTGAGGAGGAAAAAAAGAAGCATACAGTGACCTATAAAGTGATCCTGCGCCTCCATTTAGCACACCTGATTAACCCACACAGATTTCTGGAGAGACTGTGGGACAACTGCGGTTCAGACATCAAGAGGAAAGTATCCAACCCATATTATACACTTTTTTGTATGTGTTTGCTAATTAGCACATACGTATATATATATATATATATATATATATATATATATATATATATATATATATATATATATGCTAATAAGTGTATATGATTATATAGATATATATATGTATGTGCTAATATGTGTATATGATTATATAGATATATATGTATGTGCTAATATGTGTGTATGATTATATAGATATATATGTATGTGCTAATATGTGTATATGATTATATAGATATATATGTATGTGCTAATATGTGTATATGATTATATAGATATATATGTATGTGCTAATACGTGTATATAATTATATAGATATATATGTATTTGCTAATATGTGTATATGATTATATATATATATATGTATGCTAATAAGTGTATATGATTATATAGATATATATGTATTTTCTAATATGTGTATATGATTATATAGATATATATGTATGTGCTAATATGTGTATATGATTATATAGATAAATATGTATGTGCTAATATGTGTATATGATTATATAGATAAATATGTATGTGCTAATATGTGTATATGATTATATAGATATATATGTATGTGCTAATATGTGTATATGATTATATAGATATATATGCATGTGCTAATATGTGTATATGATTATATAGATATATATGCATGTGCTAATATGTGTATATGATTATATAGATATATATGCATGTACTAATATGTGTATATGATTATATAGATATATATGTATGTGCTAATATGTGTATATGATTATATAGATATATATGCATGTGCTAATATGTGTATATGATTATATAGATATATATGCATGTGCTAATATGTGTATATGATTATATAGATATATATGTATGTTCTAATATGTGTATACGATTATATAGATATATATGTATTTGCTAATATGTGTATATGATTATATAGATATATATATATATGTATGTGCTAATATGTGTATATGATTATATAGATATATATGTATGTACTAATATGTGTATATGATCATATAGATATATATGCATGTGCTAATATGTGTATTTGATTATATAGATATATATGTATGTGCTAATATGTGTATATGATTATATAGATATATATGTATGTGCTAATATGTGTGCATGATTATATAGATATATATGTATGCGCTAATATGTGTATATGTTTATATAGATATATATGTATGTGCTAATATGTGTATATGATTATATAGATATATATGTATGTGCTAATATGTGTGCATGATTATATAGATATATATGTATGCGCTAATATGTGTATATGTTTATATAGATATATATGTATGCGCTAATATGTGTATATGATCATATAGCTATATATGTATGTATGATTATATATATATATATATATATATATATATATATATGTTATAATATGTGTATATGATTATATAGATATATATGTATTTGCTAATATGTGTATATGATTATATAGATATATATGTATGTGCTAATATGTGTATATGATTACATAGATATATATGTATGTGCTAATATGTGTATATGATTATATAGATATATATGTATTTGCTAATAGGTGCATATGATTATATAGATATATATGTATGTGCTAATACGTGTATATGATTTTATAGATATATATGTATTTGCTAATATGTGTATATGATTATATAGATATATATATGTATGTGCTAATATGTGTATATGATTATATAGATATATATGTATGTGCTAATATGTGTATATGATTATATAGATATATATGTATGTGCTAATATGTGTATATGATTATATAGATACATATGTATGCGCTAATATGTGTATATGATTATATAGATATATATGTATGTGCTAATATGTGTATATGATTATATATGGATTTCTGCACAAATTGGTCATAAAATGTGATCTGATCATCATCTAAGTCACAACAATAGACAATCACAGTCTGCTTAAACTAATAACACACAAATAATGAAATGTTGCCATGTTTTTATTGAACACACCATGTAAACATTCACAGTGGAGGTGGAAAAAGTATGTGAACCCTTGGATTTAATAACTGGTTGAACCTCCTTTGGCAGCAATAACTTCAACCAAACGTTTCCTGTAGTTGCAGATCAGACGTGCACAACGGTCTTGAGTAATTCTTGACCATTACTCTTTACAGAACTGTTTTAGTTCAGCAATATTCTTGGGATGTCTGGTGTGAATCGTTTTCTTGAGGTCATGCCACAGCACCTCAATCGGGTTGAGGTCAGGACTCTGACTGGGCCACTTCAGAAGGCGTATTTTCTTCTGTTTAAGCCATTCTGTTGTTGATTCACTTCTATGCTTTGGGTCATTGTCCTGTTGCAACACCCATCTTCTGTTGAGCTTCAGCTGGTAGACAGATGGCCTTAAATTCTCCTGCAAAATGTCTTGATAAACTTGGGAATTCATTTTTCCTTCGATGATAGCAATCCGTCCAGGCCGTGACGCAGCAAAGCAGCCCCAAACCATGATGCCCCGCCACCATACTTCACAGTTGGGATGAGGTTTTGATGTTGGTGTGCTGTGCCTCTTTTTCGCCACAATAGTGTTGTGTGTTTCTTCCAAATAACTCAACTTTGGTTTCATCTGTCCACAGAATATTTTGCCAGTACTGCTGCGGAACATCCAGGTGCTCTTGTGCAAACTGTAAACGTGCAGCAATGTTTTGTTTGGACAGCAGTGGCTTCCTCTGTAGTATCCTCCCATGAAATCCATTCTTGTTTAGTGTTTTAGGTATTGTAGATTCGCTAACAGGGATGTTAGCATTTGCCAGTGACTTTTGTAAGTCTTTAGCTGACACTCTAGGATTCTTCTTCACCTCATTGAGTAGTCTGCGCTGTGCTCTTGCAGTCATCTTTACAGGACGGCCACTTCTAGGGAGAGTAGCAGCAGTGCTGAACTTTCTCCATTTATAGACAATTTTTCTTACCATGGACTGATGAACAGCAAGGCTTTCGGAGATACTTTTATAACCCTTTCCAGCTTTATGCAAGTCAACAATTCTTAATCGTAGGTCTTCTGAGAGCTCTTTTGTGCGAGGCATCATTCACATCAGGCAATGCTTCTTGTGAAAAGCAAACCCAGAACTGGTGTGTGTTTTTTTATAGGGCAGGGCAGCTGTAACACACACCTCCAATCTCATCTCATTGATTGGACACCAGTTGGCTGACAGCTTACTCCAATTAGCTCTTGGAGATGTCATTAGTCTAGGGGTTCACATACTTTTTCCACCTGCACTGTGAATGTTTACATGGTGTGTTCAATAAAAACATGTTAACATTTCATTCTTTGTGTGCTATTAGTTTAAACAGACTGTGATTGTCTAATGTTGTGACTTAGATGATAATCAGATCACATTTTATGACCAATTTGTGCAGAAATCCATATCATTCCATAGGGTTCACATACTTTTTCTTCAACTGTATGTATGTGCTAATATGTGTATATGATTATATAGATACATATGTATGTGCTAATATGTGTATATGATTATATAGATATATATGTATATATATATTTGTAAATCACTTTTATGCACTTTTATTGCTCTTGACAAAGACGGCTGGGTCCGTTGAAACGCGTTGGTGTAAAATAAAATACAGATTTTTATTAAAGAACCTGTGAAATCGTTTTTGCACTGGGAGATAGCCGATTATTCGCAGTATACACTGTGAGTATATACACACCATATTTAGGTGCTTATGTCAGATATCTCAGCACATTTCCTTGTACTTAGAAACAAGAACATACTCAAATTGAGGAGGAAAAAAAGAAGCATACAGTGACCTATAAAGTGATCCTGCGCCTCCATTTAGCACACCTGATTAACCCACACAGATTTCTGGAGAGACTGTGGGACAGCTGCGGTTCAGACATCAAGAGGAAAGTATCCAACCCATAATATACACTTTTTTGTATGTGTTTGCTAATTAGCACATACGTATATATATATATATATATATATATATATATATATATATATATATATATATATATATATATATATATATATATGTGTGTGTGCTAATATGTGTATTTGATTATATACTGTAGATATATATGTATGTGCTAATATGTGTATATGATTATATAGCTATATATGTATGTGCTAATATGTGTATATGATTATATAGCTATATATGTATGTACTAATATGTTTATATGATTATATAGCTATATATGTATGTACTAATATGTTTATATGATTATATAGATATATATGTATGTGCTAATATGTGTATATGATTATATAAATATATATATATATATATATATATATATATGTGCTAATATGTGTATATGATTTTATATATATATATATATATATATGTGCTAATATGTTTATATGATTATATAGATATATATGTATGTGCTAATATGTGTATATGATTATATAGATATATATGTATGTGCTAATATGTGTATATGATTATATAGATATATATGTATGTGCTAATATGTGTATATGATTATATAGATATATATGTATGTGCTAATATGTTTATATGATTATATAGATATATATATGTATGTGCTAATATGTGTATATGATTATATAGATATATATGTATGTGCTAATATGTGTATATGATTATATAGATATATATGTATGTGCTAATATGTGTATATGATTATATATATATATATATATATATATATATATATATGTATGTGCTAATATGTGTATATGATTATATAGATATATATGTATGTGCTAAAACGTGTGTATGATTATATAGATATATATATGTGCTAATATGTGTATATGATTATATAGATATATATGTATGTGCTAATATATTTATATGATTATATAGATATATATTTATGTGCTAATATGTGTATATGATTATATAGATATATATGTATGTGCTAATATATTTATATGATTATATAGATATATATGTATGTGCTAATATGTGTATATGATTATATAGATATATATGTATGTGCTAATATATGTATATGATTATAAAGATATATATTTATATGATTATATAGGTATATTTGTATGTGCTAATATGTGTATATGATTATATAGATATATATGTATGTGCTAATATATGTATATGATTATATAGATACATATATATCTATATAATCATATACACATATTAGCACATACATATATATCTATATAATCATATACATATATTAGCACATACATATATATCTATATAATCATATACACATATTAGCACATACATATATATCTATATAATCATATACACATATTAGCACATACATATATATCTATATAATCATATACACATATTAGCACATACATATATATCTATATAATCATATACACATATTAGCACATGCATATATATCTATATAATCATATACACATATTAGCACATACATATATATCTATATAATCATATACACATATTAGCACATACATATTTATCTATATAATCATATACACATATTAGCACATGCATATATATCTATATAATCATATACACATATTAGCACATACATATATATCTATATAATCATATACACATATTAGCACATACATATTTATCTATATAATCATATACACATATTAGCACATACATATATATCTATATAATCATATACACATATTAGCACATGCATATATATCTATATAATCATATACACATATTAGCACATACATATTTATCTATATAATCATATACACATATTAGCACATACATATATATCTATATAATCATATACACATATTAGAAAATACATATATATCTATATAATCATATACACATATTAGCACATACATATATATCTATATAATCATATACACATATTAGAAAATACATATATATCTATATAATCATATACACATATTAGCACATACATATATATGTGCTAATATGTGTATATGATTATATAGATATATATGTATGTGCTAATATGTGTATATGATTATATAGATATATATTTATGTGCTAATATGTGTATACACATATTAGCACATTCATGTACTGTATATGTATATCAGCATATACATATATATTTACTGGGAACACGCAGTTCCCATAGACAACAATGTAAAGGAACTTTTCACTGCCCTACTCCCAACAAGTTTACTCCCAAAACACCGCATAGTGCAGTTGTTTTATTAAAAAAACACTACACTGAACTTTGGGGCATTGGGGGCAGATTTATAAAATAAACCAGAGATCTGATCTCTGGTTTATTTTATAAGCGCTGATAGCTATCCTTTGCGGGGGCCCAATAAATTAGTGCTCTACTTGTAATCTAGCACTTAGATGTTGACCTTTGTTTCTGATTATTAATCTGCACCACTTCTGAAACGTATCATTACCAACTAGTCGTCTGCTCACACCCAACCACAAAGATTTATTTTTCTACATTGTTTGGGTCAGATCCCAGTGAACACCATGTTCTTACTATCCTGAATAGTACAACATTTTACGTAGTCACACAAGCACGTTGTAGCCACATATAATTTGCTGGAGAGCAATACAGCTATTATATGTTGCTAATGTTTTAAACAGTTCTGATGTCTTCAGCTTTAATTATCAGTTGCAAATATGTAATGACGTTTGTGTTGACTGATCTAACTTCCTCTTTTACGTAGGCTCCTATGTTATGTAAGATGAATTCTTACTAAAAATGAGACTTTTAGAGGCAACTCCCAATCAGTCTGCAGGGTTAAACACAGAGTTGCAGAGTCACTAGTGTTCTTACAAACTAGAGCATGACATTTTTTTTAAATTCATATGGATGAAAAAAATACAGTGATATAATCACCCACGGCAAGAGTATAACAGTTAAAACATAGGGGCCGATTTATTAAGCAGAGTATGCTACTCATTCCACGAGAGCCTTCTAGCTCGCCGGAATCAGGAGTAAAGAATCAGCATTCGTAAGACCACTGCTCCTTTATCCGTCCGCCGCCTCTGAGTGACCGCAAAAGTGCAGGGGGCTAAATTGCACAAGCACTTCAGAAGAAATGCTTGTGCAATAATAAATGCAGACAGCATATGCTGTCGGCATTTATCAATATCGGGCGGACATGATTCGCTACAGTGAATCACGTCCGTCCGACATATAATAAATTGGCCCCAGAGTGTTTATTGTGAAGTGCAAAATAAAATAACAGACCTGGGAGGGTTATTCATCTTCTGACCACTTCCTGCCATATGACTTATTTTGCTGTAGCTTTCTCAAAGATGGCTAAAAACATAATTTATGCTTACCTGATAAATTTATTTCTCTTGTAGTGTATCCAGTCCACGGATCATCCATTACTTATGGGATATTAACTCCTCCCCAACAGGAAGTGCAAGAGGATTCACCCAGCAGAGCTGCTATATAGCTCCTCCCCTAACTGCCATTACCAGTCATTCGACCGAAAACATGCAGAGAAAGGAAAACCATAGGGTGCAGTGGTGACTGTAGTTTAATGGAAAAATTACCTGCCTTAAAGTGACAGGGCGGGCCGTGGACTGGATACACTACAAGAGAAATAAATTTATCAGGTAAGCATAAATTATGTTTTCTCTTGTTAAGTGTATCCAGTCCACGGATCATCCATTACTTATGGGATACCAATACCAAAGCTAAAGTACACGGATGACGGGAGGGACAGGCAGGCTCTTTATACGGAAGGAACCACTGCCTGAAGAACCTTTCTCCCAAAAACAGCCTCCGAAGAAGCAAAAGTGTCAAATTTGTAAAATTTGGAAAAAGTATGAAGAGAAGACCAAGTTGCAGCCTTGCAAATCTGTTCAACAGAAGCCTCATTCTTAAAGGCCCAAGTGGAAGCCACAGCTCTAGTAGAATGTGCTGTAATTCTTTCAGGAGGCTGCTGTCCAGCAGTCTCATAGGCTAACCGTATTATGCTACGAAGCCAAAAGGAGAGAGAGGTAGCCGAAGCTTTTTGACCTCTCCTCTGACCAGAATAAACGACAAACAGGGAAGACGTTTGTCGAAAATCCTTAGTTGCCTGTAGATAAAATTTCAGGGCACGGACTACATCTAGATTGTGTAGCAGACGTTCCTTTTTCGAAGAAGGATTAGGACACAAAGATGGAACCACAATCTCTTGATTGATATTCCTGTTAGTGACCACCTTAGTACGCAGAACTACCTTGTCTGAATGAAAAATCAGATAAGGAGAATCACAATGTAAGGCAGATAACTCAGAGACTCTTCGAGCCGAGGAAATCGCCATTAAAAACAGAACTTTCCAAGATAACAACTTGATATCAATGGAATGAAGGGGTTCAAACGGAACCCCCTGTAAAACATTAAGAACTAAGTTCAAACTCCATGGTGGAGCAACAGTTTTAAACACAGGCTTGATCCTAGCTAAAGCCTGACAAAAAGCTTGAACGTCCGGAACTTC
The DNA here is from genome assembly GCF_027579735.1 of Bombina bombina. NCBI lineage: Eukaryota > Metazoa > Chordata > Amphibia > Anura > Bombinatoridae > Bombina > Bombina bombina. The sequence continues at coordinate 1,126,683,747 of NC_069503.1, forward strand.
TGACAGACGTTTGTGTAAAAGAATGGACAGAGCTGAAATCTGTCCCTTTAAGGAACTAGCGGATAAACCCTTTTCTAAACCTTCTTGTAGAAAAGACAATATCCTCGGAATCCTAACCTTACTCCATGAGTAACTCTTGGATTCGCACCAATATAAGTATTTGCGCCATATCTTATGGTAAATCTTTCTGGTAACAGGCTTCCTAGCCTGTATTAAGGTATCAATAACTGACTCAGAAAAACCACGTTTTGATAAAATCAAGCGTTCAATTTCCAAGCAGTCAGCTTCAGAGAAATTAGATTTTGATGTTTGAAGGGACCCTGGATCAGAAGGTCCTGTTTCAGAGGTAGCGACCAAGGTGGACAGGATGACATGTCCACTAGATCTGCATACCAAGTCCTGCGTGGCCATGCAGGCACTATTAGAATCACTGATGCTCTCTCCTGTTTGATTCTGGCAATCAATCGAGGAAGCATCGGGAAGGGTGGAAACACATAAGCCATCCCGAAGGTCCAAGGTGCTGTCAAAGCATCTATCAGAACCGCTCCCGGATCCCTGGATCTGGACCCGTAACGAGGAAGCTTGGCGTTCTGTCGAGACGCCATGAGATCTATCTCTGGTTTGCCCCAACATCGAAGTATTTGGGCAAAGACCTCCGGATGAAGTTCCCACTCCCCCGGATGAAAAGTCTGACGACTTAAGAAATCCGCCTCCCAGTTCTCCACTCCCGGGATGTGGATTGCTGACAGGTGGCAAGAGTGAGACTCTGCCCAGCGAATTATCTTTGATACTTCCATCATTGCTAGGGAGCTTCTTGTCCCTCCCTGATGGTTGATGTAAGCTACAGTCGTGATGTTGTCCGACTGAAACCTGATGAACCCCCGAGTTGTTAACTGGGGCCAAGCCAGAAGGGCATTGAGAACTGCTCTCAATTCCAGAATGTTTATTGGTATGAGACTCTCCTCCTGATTCCATTGTCCCTGAGCCTTCAGAGAATTCCAGACAGCGCCCCAACCTAGTAGGCTGGCGTCTGTTGTTACAATTGTCCAGTCCGGCCTGCTGAATGGCATCCCCCTGGACAGATGTGGCCGAGAAAGCCACCATAGAAGAGAATTTCTGGTCTCTTGATCCAGATTCAGAGTAGGGGACAAGTCTGAGTAATCCCCATTCCACTGACTTAGCATGCACAATTGCAGCGGCATGAGATGTAGGCGTGCAAAGGGTACTATGTCCATTGCTGCTACCATTAAGCCGATCACCTCCATGCATTGAGCTACTGACGGGTGTTGAATGGAATGAAGGACACGGCATGCATTTTGAAGCTTTGTTAACCTGTCTTCTGTCAGGTAAATCTTCATTTCTACAGAATCTATAAGAGTCCCCAAGAAGGGAACTCTTGTGAGTGGAAAGAGAGAACTCTTCTTTTCGTTCACCTTCCATCCATGCGACCTTAGAAATGCCAGTACTAACTCTGTATGAGACTTGGCAGTTTGAAAGCTTGAAGCTTGTATCAGAATGTCGTCTAGGTACGGAGCTACCGCAATTCCTCGCGGTCTTAGTACCGCCAGAAGAGCACCCAGAACCTTTGTGAAGATTCTCGGAGCCGTAGCCAATCCGAATGGAAGAGCTACAAACTGGTAATGCCTGTCTAGAAAGGCAAACCTTAGATACCGGTAATGATCTTTGTGAATCGGTATGTGAAGGTAAGCATCCTTTAAATCCACTGTGGTCATGTACTGACCCTTTTGGATCATGGGTAAAATTGTCCGAATAGTCTCCATTTTGAACGATGGAACTCTTAGGAATTTGTTTAGGATCTTTAAATCCAGGATTGGCCTGAAAGTTCCCTCTTTTTTGGGAACCACAAACAGATTTGAGTAAAACCCTTGTCCCTGTTCCGACCGTGGAACTGGATGGATTACTCCCATTAATAAAAGCTCTTGTACGCAGCGTAGAAACGCCTCTTTCTTTATTTGGTTTGTTGACAACCTTGACAGATGAAATCTCTCTCTTGGGGGAGAGTATTTGAAGTCCAGAAGGTATCCCTGAGATATTATCTCTAGCGCCCAGGGATCCTGGACATCTCTTGCCCAAGCCTGGGCGAAGAGAGAAAGTCTGCCCCCCACTAGATCCGTTCCCGGATCGGGGGCCCTCAATTCATGCTGTTTTAGGGGCACCAGCAGGTTTCCTGGCCTGCTTGCCCTTGTTCCAGGACTGGTTAGGTCTCCAGCCTTGCCTGTAGCGAGCAACAGATCCTTCTTGTTTTGGAGCAGAGGAAGTTGATGCTGCTCCTGCTTTGAAATTCCGAAAGGAACGAAAATTAGATTGTCTAGCCTTAGGTTTGGCTCTGTCTTGAGGCAGGGCATGGCCTTTACCTCCTGTAATGTCAGCGATAATTTCTTTCAATCCGGGCCCGAATAAGGTCTGCCCTTTGAAAGGTATATTAAGTAATTTAGACTTAGAAGTAACGTCAGCTGACCAGGATTTTAGCCACAGTGCTCTGCGCGCCTGAATGGCGAATCCGGAATTCTTAGCCGTAAGCTTAGTTAAATGTACTACGGCATCTGAAATAAATGAGTTAGCTAACTTAAGAGCTTTAAGCCTGTGTGTAATCTCATCTAATGGAGCTGATTCAAGTGTCCCTTCCAGAGACTCAAACCAAAATGCTGCTGCAGCCGTGACAGGCGCAATGCATGCAAGGGGTTGCAATATAAAACCTTGTTGAACAAACATTTTCTTAAGGTAACCCTCTAACTTTTTATCCATTGGATCTGAAAAGGCACAGCTATCCTCCACCGGGATAGTGGTACGCTTAGCTAAAGTAGAAACTGCTCCCTCCACCTTAGGGATCGTTTGCCATAAGTCCCGTGTGGTGGTGTCTATTGGAAACATCTTTCTAAATATCGGAGGGGGTGAGAACGGCACACCGGGTCTATCCCACTCCTTAGTAACAATTTCAGTAAGTCTCTTAGGTATAGGAAAAACGTCAGTACTCGACGGTACCACAAAATATTTATCCAACCTACACATTTTTTCTGGTATTGCAACTGTGTTACAATCATTCAGAGCCGCTAACACCTCCCCTAGTAATACACGGAGGTTTTCCAGCTTAAATTTAAAATTTGAAATATCTGAATCCAATCTGTTTGGATCAGAACCGTCAGCCGCAGAATGAAGCTCTCCGTCCTCATGTTCTGCAAGTTGTGACGCAGTATCTGACATGGCCCTAACATTATCAGCGCACTCTGTTCTCACCCCAGAGTGATCACGCTTACCTCTTAGTTCTGGTAATTTAGCCAAAACTTCAGTCATAACAGTAGCCATATCCTGTAATGTGATTTGTAATGGCCGCCCAGATGTACTCGGCGCCACAATATCACGCACCCCCCGAGCGGGAGATGCAGGTACTGACACGTGAGGCGAGTTAGTCGGCATAACTCTCCCCTCGTTGTTTGGTGAAATGTGCTCAATTTGTACAGATTGACTTTTATTTAAAGTAGCATCAATACAGTTAGTACATAAATTTCTATTGGGCTCCACTTTGGCATTAGCACATATAGCACAGATGTCTTCCTCTGAATCAGACATGTTTAACACACTAGCAAATAAACTAGCAACTTGGAAATACTTTTCAAGTAATTTACTATAATATGAAAACGTACTGTGCCTATAAGAAGCACAGAAAGAGTTATGACAGTTGAAAGTTAATAAACTGAAAGGTTATAGCATCAAATCTTTGTAAAAAACACAATTTTAGCAAAGGCTTGTTCCCATTAGCGAAGGATAACTAACCCTGATAGCAGAAAAAAAAGTTACAGAAATAAACGTTTTTTATCACAGTCAACTACAATCTCACAGCTCTGCTGTGAATGATTACCTCCCTCAAAACAAGTTTTGAAGACCCCTGAGTTCTGTAGAGATGAACCGGATCATGCAGGAAATACAATGAGCTTCTGACTGAATTTTTTTACCTCCCCCTCACACACAACAGTGAGAGAGATCAGTAAACTGTCATAAATTAAATAAAACAACTGCCAAGTGGAAAAAATAATGCCCAAAACATTTTATTCACCCAGTACCTCAGAAAATGAAACGATTTTACATGCCAGCAAAAAACGTTTAACATAAATTAAGTGTTATTAAAGAGCCTGTTGCCAGTCCCTGCAAATTAGGCTAAAGTCTTATGCACACAGTATAATTCCAGTGAAGTGCCATTCCCCAGAATACTGAAGTGTAAAATATACATACATGACAGCCTGATACCAGTTGCTGCTACTGCATTTAAGGCTGAGTTTACATTATATCGGTATGGCAGAATTTTCTCATCAATTCCATTGTCAGAAAATAATAAGCTGCTACATACCTCTTTGCAGATTAATCTGCCCGCTGTCCCCTGATCTGAAGTTTACCTCTCCTCAGATGGCCGAGAAACAGCAATATGATCTTAACTACGCCGGCTAAAATCATAGTAAAAACTCAGGTAGATTCTTCTTCAAATTCTACCAGAGAAGGAATAACACACTCCGGTGCTATTATAAAATAACAAACTTTTGATTGAAGGTATAAAACTAAATATAATCACCATAGTCCTCTCACACATCCTATCTAGTCGTTGGGTGCAAGAGAATGACTGGGAATGGCAGTTAGGGGAGGAGCTATATAGCAGCTCTGCTGGGTGAATCCTCTTGCACTTCCTGTTGGGGAGGAGTTAATATCCCATAAGTAATGGATGATCCGTGGACTGGATACACTTAACAAGAGAAATGTAATTTTTTCACTATAATGGTCCTTTAATACTGTACAGTACATGGTTAAGACTTGTGTTATTGATAGGTTATTTCGGAAACACTATATTATTCATATTCAGTACATTCATTGCAAACTGATGTGAATTGTCCATAATGGTGTGATGGCGGATTTGACATTCACCCTGTACGTCGCTGCAGTCCTGGGCTTCTCCGTGCCACAATCTCGCTCAAAATAGCGAGATTGCACTATTTCTGCATGCCCCACGAATGGGGCACTGCAGAAATAGATTTGCAGAGTTGTTGATGCAGAGAGGGTCACTCTGTGGCCCTCTCTGCATCGCTCAATGGTGGTGCCGATCATTGGTGGGTGGGAGCGCAATGAGGGAGACGGATGGGCAGCACATCGCTGGAGGAGGCTGGAGGAGGACGGGAGTGGACGGGACTGCTCAGCCACGCTACAATAATAAAAACTAAATAAATAGGAAGGAGGGAGGAGAGAGGTAGGGGCAATGAGGGGGATGCACAGTGGGATTGTTGCCATAAAGGGATCTGGGAGGGGGAGGGTAGAAGGGTATTGAGGGGGGCAAGCTACACTACAGAAAAAAATGGTGTTATATATTATTATTTTTAAGAATAGCCACATTTACAGCAAACTTGGTACTGGCAGACAGCAGCCAGTACCTAAAATGGTGGCAAATAGGTAGAGGGGGGAGGGTTAGAGAGCTTTTTGGGGGGATCAGGGAGGCTAGGGGGAACCTACACTGCAGCAAATATATTTAAAAAGTAAATATATAAATAAAAAAAAAAGCCTTTTATTTTCATACTGGCAGACTTTCTGACAATTGTAATGTGGGGGAGGTAATAGGACTGTTTAAAGGGGGTCAGGGAGGGATCAGGGGGTAGGATGTGTATGGTGGGAGGCTGATCTCCAAACTAAAGCTAAAATTAACCCTACAAGCTACCTAATTAACCCCTTCACTGTTGGGCATAATACAAGTGTGGTGCGCATCGGCATTTAGCAACATTCTAATTACCAAAAATCAATGCCAAAGCCATATATGTCTGATATTTCTGAATAAAGGGGATCCCAGAGAAGCATTTGCAACCATTTGTGGCATAATTGCACAAGCTGTTTGTAAATAATTTCAGTGAGAAACCTAAAGTTTGTGAAAAAGTTAAAGGGACACTAAACCAATTTTTTTCTTTCATGATTCAGATAGAGCATGCAATTTTAAGCAACTTTCTAATTTATTTCTATTATCAAATTTTCTTCATTCTCTTGCTATCCTTATTTAAAAAGCAGGAATATGATGCATCGGAGCCGGCCCATTTTTGGTTGAGAACCTGGGTTATGCTTGCTTATTGGTGGGTAAATGTGAGCATCAAATAAGCAAGCGCTATCCATGGTGCTAATCCTAAAATTGGCTGGCTGTTAAGATTTACATTCCTGCTTTTAAAATAAAGATAGCAAGAGAATGAAGAAAACTTGATAATTGCAGTAAATTAGAAAGTTGCTTAAAATGTCATGCTCTATCTGAATCATGAAAGAAAAAATTTGGGTTCAGTGTCCCTTTAACGTTTTTTTTTTTTTTATTTGATCGGATTTGGTGGTGAAATGGTGGCCAAAATGGGCCTAGATCAAAATTTGGGTTGTCTATTAAAAAAAAATATACGGCTAGATTACGAGTTGTGTCGGTAATGGTGTGCGGTGATAACGAGCAGTTTATGCTCACCGCTCACCTACAGACAACGCTGGTATTAAAGAGACAGTCAACACCAGAATTTTTGTTGTTTAAAAAGAAAGATAATCCCTTTATTACCCATTCCCCAGTTTTGCATATCCAACACAGTTATAATCATACATGTTTTACCTCTGTAATTATCTTGTATCTAAGCCTCTGCTGACTGCCCCCTTATTTCAGTTTTTTTGACAGACTTACAGTTTAGCCAATCAGTGCTCACTCCTAGGTCACTTTACGTGCATGAGCTCAATGTTATCTATATGAAACATGTGAACTAATGCCCTCTAGTGGTCAAAATGTATTCAGATTAGAGGCAGTCTTCAAGGTCTAAGAAATTAGCGTATGAACCTCCTAGGTTTAGCTTTCAACTAAGAATATCAAGAGAACAAAGCAAAAAGCCATCCCTATTTAAATCATGAAAGTTTTTTTTTTATTTGACTGTCCCTTTAAAGGTTTTTACAAACCCGGCGTTAGCCGCAGAAAAGTGAGAGGAGAGCAAAATTTTTCTCCACATCTCACCTCAATACCAGCGCTGCTTACGGTAGCAGTGAGCTGGTAAAACGTGCTTATGCACGTATCAGCCAATCGGAAATAAGGTTGAACAAATCCTATTGGAACAGCCAATAGAATGCCAACTCAATCCTATTGGCTGATTGCATCAGCCAATAGGATTTTTTCTACCTTAATTCCGATTGGCTGATAGAATTCTATCAGCCAATCAGAATTGAAGGGACACCCTCTTGGATGACGTCACTTAAAGGAACCGTCATTTAGTAAGAAGTTGTCGAAAGAAGAGGATGCTCCGTGTCGGATGTCTTGAAGATGGACCCGCTCCGCACCGGATGGATGAAGATAGAAGATGCAATCTGGATGAAGACTTCTGCCCATCTGGAGGACCTCTTCTTCCCAGCTTGGATGAAGACTTCTGCCCGTCTGGAAGACCACTTCGCCCGGCTTCGTTGAGGACTTCGGCCCGGTTGGGTGAAGACTTCTCAAGGTAGGGTGATCTTCAAGGGGTTAGTGTTAAGTTTTATTATGGGGGGATTGGGTGGGTTTTAGAGTAGGGTTGGGTGTGTGGGTGGTGGGTTTTAATGTTGGGGTGGTATTGCACTTTTTTTTACAGGTAAAAGAGCTGATTACTTTGGGGCAATGCCCTGCAAAAGGCCCTTTTAAGGGCTATTTGTAATTTAGTATAAGATAGGGCTTTTTATTATTTTCGGGGGCTTTTTAATTTTATTAGGGGGATTAGATTAGGTGTAATTAGTTTAAAGAAACTTGTAATTATTTTATTATTTTCTGTAATTTAGTGTTTTGTTTTTTTTGTACTTTAGATAATTGTATTTAATTGTATTTAATTGTAGTTAATGTAGGGAATTAATTTAATTATAGTGTAGTGTTAGGTGTAACTTAGTTTAGGTTTTATTTTACAGGTATATTTGTATTTATTTTAGCTAGGTAGTTATTAAATAGTTAATAACTATTTAACCCCTTAATGACCACAGCACTTTTCCATTTTCTGTCCGTTTGGGACCAAGGCTATTTTTACATTTTGAGGTGTTTGTGTTTAGCTGTAATTTTCCTCTTACTCATTTACTGTACCCACACATATTATATACCGTTTTTCTCGCCATTAAATGGACTTTTTAAAGATATCATTATTTTCATCATATCTTATAATTTACTATAAAAAAAATTATAAAATATGAGGAAAAAAATGGAAAAAAACACACTTACACATCTACAACCACCAAAAAAACACCTTTGCTATTTCCAAACCATTTCTTTTCAAAATTAGCGATAGTTACATTAGAACACTGATACCTTTCAGGAATCTCTGAATATCCATTGACATGTATATATTTTTTTTTAGTAGACAACCCAAAGTATTGATCTAGGCCCATTTTGGTATATTTCATGCCACCATTTCACCGCCAAATGCAATCAAATACAAAAAATCGTTCACTTTTCACAAATTTTTTCACAAACTTTTGGTTTCTAACTTAAATTATTTACAAACAGCTTGTGCAATTATGGCATAAATGGTTGTAAAGTCTTCTCTGGGATCCCCTTTGTTCAGAAATAGCAGACATATGACTTTGGCGTTGCTTTTTGGTAATTAGAAGGCCGCTAAATGCCACTGCGCACCACACGTGTATTATGCCCAGCAGTGAAGGGGTTAATTAGGGAGCATGTAGGGAGCTTTTTGGGGTAGTTTTAGCTTTAGTGTAGTGTAGTAGACAACCCCAAGTATTGATCTAGGCCAATTTTGGTCTATTTCATGACACCATTTCACCGCCAAATGCGATCAAATAAAAAAAAAAACGTTAAATATTTCTCAATTTTAGGTTTCTCACTGAAATTATTTACAAACAGCTTGTGCAATTATGGCACAAATGGTTGTAAATGCTTCTCTGGGATCCCCTTTGTTCAGAAATAGCAGACATATATGGCTTTGGGATTGCATTTTGGTAATTAGAAGGCCTCTAAATGCCGCTGCGCATCACACGTGTATTATGGCTAGCAGTGAAGGGGTTAATTATGTAGCTTGTAGGGAGCTTGCAGGGTTAATTTTATCTTTAGTGTAGAGCTCAGCCTCCCACCTGAAACATCAGACCCCCTGATCCCTCCCAAACATCTCTCTTCCCTCCCCCACCCCACAATTGTCCCCGCCATCTTAAGTACTGGCAGAAACTCTGCCAGTACTAAAATAAAAGGTACCCAGTTTTGTCAAAAATGTGCCTTTTTTTTAAAAAAATGCCCTTTTCTGTAGTGTAGATTTCCCCCCCCCACCAAGACCAACCCCCAACCCCTTCCAGATCCCTTAGATTACATTTTTAATACTTAAATTTTATTATTATTTTTAACTTTTAATTTTTTTTTTCTGTAGTGTAGCGGTTCCCACCAGCTCTTGTTCCGATCCCGCGCCGCCCACCACCCCTCGTAATGCGTGCGCTCCCGTAGGTCCCGCCCTCGATCCCGCCCCCTCCACTCCACACAGAGCATCGATGGCCGCCCACCCGCCTCCCACGTAAGCTCCCACCCACCAACGATACCGGCCATCAATGTCGGTGCAGTGAGGGCCACAGAGTGGCTCTCTCTGCATCGGATGGCCAAGGGGGGTTATTGCAGGATGCCTCCGTATCGGGTCATCACTGCAATAACCGGAAAGCAGCTGGAAGCAAGCAGGATCGCTTCCAGCTGCTTTCCAGACCAAGGACGTACGCCACACGTCCTCGGTCATTAACTTTATTTTTTTTGAGGACGTGTTGCATACGTCCTTGGTCGTTAAGGGTTTAATAACTATTGTACCTAGTTAAAATAAATACAAACTTGCCTATAAAATAAAAATAAACCTTAAGCTACATACAATGTAACTATTAGTTATATTGTAGCTAGTTTAGGGATTATTTTATAGGTAAGTATTTAGTTTTAAATAGGAATAATTTAGTTAATTGTAGTTATTTTATTTAGATGTATTTAAATTATATTTAAGTTAGGGGGTTAGGGTTAGGGTTAGACTTAGCTTTAGGGGTTAAGAACTTTAATATAGTGGCGGCAACATTGGGGTCAGCAGATTAGGGGTTAATAAATGTAGGTAGGTGTCGGCGATGCTAGGGATGGCAGATTAGGGGTTAATAAAATGTAACTAGTGTTTACGATGCAGGAGTGAAGCGGTTTAGGGGTTAAAATATTTTTTATAGTGGCGGCGATGTCCGGTATGGCAGATTAGGGATTAAAAATATTTTAGTGTTTGCGATGTGTGTGGGCCTCGGTTTAGGGGTTAATAGGTAGTTTATGGGTGTTAGTGTACTTTTTAGCACTTTAGTTAAGAGTTTTATACTACGGTGTTAGCCCATAAAACTCTTAACTACTGACTTTAAAATGCGGAACCAGGCTTGACAGGAGAGGGTCTACCGCTCACTTTTTGGAAGACTCGTAATACCAGCGCTATACAAGTCCCATTAAAAAAATAGGATACGCAATTGACGTAAGTGGATTTGCAGTATTTTCGAATCTGGCCAAAAAAGTGAGCGGTGAGCCTGTCATTTCAAGACTCGTAATACCAGCGGGCGTTAAAAAGCAGCGTTGGGACCTCTCAACGCTGCTTTTTAAGGCTAATGCAAGACTCGTAATCTAGGCGATATAGTTTTGATAGGTAAATATAAAAAAAGGCTCTATTTCTGTTTAAATGTAGTTATGGCAAAAATGCTAAAAATATATAATCTAATAATCCTGATATTAATATACAATCTAATAATGTTATATTATTAACCCTTCAGCATCTGTATAGCAGGACACTACAATGCACACACTAGTTTATATAGATGTTACACAGTCTGATATTAATATATAATCCAATAATGTTATATTATTAACCCTTCAGCATCTGTATAGCAGGACACTACAATGCACACACTAGTGTATATAGATGTTACACAGCCTGATATTAATATATAATCTAATAATGTTATATTATTAACCCTTCAGCATCTGTATAGCAGGACACTACGGTGCACACTAGTTTATATAGACGTTACACAGCCTGATATTAATATATAATCTAATAATGTTATATTATTAACCCTTCAGCATCTGTATAGCAGGACACTACAGTGCATACTAGTTTATATAGATGATACACAGCCTGATATTAATATATAATGTAATAATGTTATATTATTAACCCTTCAGCATCTGTATAGCAGGACACTTCAATGCACATTAGTTAATATAGATGTTACACAGCCTGATATTAATATATAATCTAATAATGTTATATTATTAACCTTTCAGCATCTATAAAGCAGGACACTACGGTGCACACACTAGAAACATAGAAACATAGAAACATAGATATTGACGGCAGATAAGAGCCATAGGCCCAGCAAGTCTGCCCCACCTTACCTAACAGTATAAACGTATCTAGTTCGTAGGATAGCCCTATGCTTGTCCCATGCATTTTTAAAGTCCCCCACAGTGTTTGTTGCTACTACCTCTTGAGGAAGTTTATTCCATAAATCAATCACTCTTTCTGTAAAGAAGTGCTTCCTCAAATTACTCCTGAATCTACTACCCTTTAGCTTGATCTCATGACCCCTTGTTCTTGAATTTTCCATTTTATGTAAAATACCCACAGCCTCAGTTTTACTAAACCCTTTAATGTACTTGAAAGTTGCTATCATATCACCTCTTTCCCTTCTCTCCTCTAAGCTATACATATTTAGGTCATTGAGCCTATCCTGGTAAGTTTTATTTTTTAGACCATGTACCATTTTGGTAGCCCTCCTTTGCACAGATTCAAGTTTGTTAATATCCTTCTGAAGATATGGCCTCCAGAACTGCACACAATACTCAAGATGAGGCCTAACTAATGATCTATAAAGTGGCATAAGAACCTTACTATTTCTGCTGCAAATACCTCTACCAATACATCCAAGCATTCTGCTAGCCTTACTCGCTGCCTTACTACATTGTTTACTAAGTTTTAAATCATCTGAAATAATAATTCCCAAGTCCTGTTCCTCGTCTGTAACAGTCAGTAAAGTGTCATTGAGTCTGTAATTAACATTTGGATTTTTCTTCCCTAAATGCATTATTTTACACTTTGCTGTGTTAAACTTTAGATCCCAGTCGTTTGTCCAATCCTCCAATTGTTGTATATCACTTCTCATTTTGTCTACCCCCCCTGGAACATCCACTCTGTTGCAAATTTTTGTATCATCTGCAAAGAGACATACTTTCCCCTGTAGCCCTTTGCTGATATCGCAGATAAATATGTTAAACAAAACAGGCCCCAGAACTGACCCCTGAGGAACACCACTAGTAACAGCCCCCTCTGCTGAATGAACTCCATTTACTAAGACACTTTGTTTTCTGTCCTTAAGCCAGCATTCCACCCAGTTCACAATTTTTGAATCTAGACCAAGGAGATATAGTTTGTGAATAAGTTTATTGTGTGGGACGGTGTCAAATGCTTTGCTGAAATCTAGATATGCTACATCAACTGCTCCTCCCTTGTCTAATACTTTTGTTACATAATCAAAGAAGTCAATTAGATTAGTCTGACATGATCTCCCTGAAGTAAAACCATGCTGATTTTGGTCCTCTAAATTGTTTGTCTTTATGTAAGTCATAATTCTTTCCTTTAAGAGGCTTTCCATTAATTTCCCTACTACTGAAGTTAAACTAACTGGCCTGTAGTTGCCAGATTCTTCTCTACTGCCCTTTTTATGAAGAGGTATTACATTTGCTATTCTCCAATCATCTGGGACAGCTCCTGTTAATAGTGACTGATTAAACAGATCAGTTAATGGGACAGTTAGCACTGAACGAAGTTCTTTTAAAACCCTTGGATGAATATTATCAGGACCCACTGCCTTTGTAACATTTATTTTTGATAATGCTAACAAAACCTCATCCTCTGTTTATATAGATGTTACACAGCCTGATATTAATATATAATGTAATAATGTTATATTATTAACCCTTCAGAATGTGTACAGCGGGACACTACAATGCACATTAGTTTATATAGATGTTACACAGCCTGGTATTAATATAATCTAATAATGTTATATTATTAACCCTTCAGCATCTGTATAACAGGACACTTCAATGCACACAAGTTTATATAGATGTTACACAGCCTGATATTAATATAATATGTTATATTATTAACCCTTCAGCAACTGTATAGCAGGACACTACGGTGCACACTAGTTTATATAGACGTTACACAGCCTGATATTAATATATAATCTAATAATGTTATATTATTAACCCTTCAGCATCTGTATAGCAGGACACTACGGTGCACACTAGTTTATATAGACGTTACACAGCCTGATATTAATATATAATCTAATAATGTTATATTATTAACCCTTCAGCATCTGTATAGCAGGACACTACAGTGCATACTAGTTTATATAGATGTTACACAGCCTGATATTAATATATAATCTAATAATGTTATATTATTAACCCTTCAGCATCTGTATAGCAGGACACTACAATGCACACACTAGTTTATATAGATGTTACACAGCCTGACATTAATATATAATTTAATAATGTTATATTATTAACCCTTCAGCATCTGTACAGCAGGTTACTACAATGCACACTAGTTTATATAGATGTTACACAGCCTGATATTAATATATAATCTAATAATGTTATATTATTAACCCTTCAGCATCTGTATAGCAGGACACTACAATGCACACTAGTTTATATAGATGTTACACAGCCTGATATTAATATATAATGTAATAATGTTATATTATTAACCCTTCAGCATCTGTATAGCAGGACACTACAATGCACACAAGTTTATATAGATGTTACACAGCCTGATATTAATATATAATCTAATAATGTTATATTATTAACCCTTCAGGATCTGTATAGCAGGACACCACAATACACACTAGTTTATATAGATGTTACACAGCCTGATATTAATATATAATCTAATAATATAATATTATTAACCCTTCAGCATCTGTATAGCAGGACACCACAATACACACTAGTTTATATAGATGTTACACAGCCTGATATTAATATATAATCTAATAATGTTATATTATTAACCCTTCAGGATCTGTATAGCAGGACACCACAATACACACTAGTTTATATAGATGTTACACAGCCTGATAATATATAATCTAATAATATAATATTATTAACCCTTCAGCATCTGTATAGCAGGACACTACAATGCACACAAGTTTATATAGATGTTACACAGCCTGATATTAATATATAATCTAATAATGTTATATTATTAACCCTTCAGCATCTGTATAGCAGGACACCACAATGCACACTAGTTTATATAGATGTTACACAGCCTGATATTAATATATAATCTAATGTTATAATATTAACCCTTCAGTATCTTATTTGTAGCTTATTTGTACACTGCACACTAGTTTATATAGATGTTACACAGCCTGATATTAATATATAATCTAATAATGTTATATTATTAACCCTTCAGCATCTGTATAGCAGGACACTACAATGCACACACTACTTTATATAGATGTTACACAGCCTGATATTAATATATAATCTAATAATGTTATAGTATTAACCCTTCAGCATCTGTATAGCAGGACACTACGGTGCACACACTAGTTTATATAGATGTTACACAGCCTGATATTAAAATATAATCTAATACTGTTATATTATTAACCCTTCAGCATCTGTATAGCAGGACACTACAATACTCACTAGTTTATATAGATGTTACACAGTCTGATATTAATATATAATCTAATAATGTTATATTATTAACCCTTCAGCTTCTGTATAGCAGGACATTACAGTGCACACTAGTTTATATAGATGTTAAACAGCCTGATATTAATATAATGTAATAATGTTATATTATTAACCCTTCAGCATCTGTATAGCAGGACACTACATTGCACACACTAGTTTATATAGATGTTAAAAAGCCTGATATTAATATATAATCTAATAATGTTATATTATTAACCCTTCAGCATCTGTATAGCAGGACACTACAACGCACACACTAGTTTATATAGATGTTACACAGCCTGATATTAATATAATATGTTATATTATTAACCCTTCAGCAACTGTATAGCAGGACACTACGGTGCACACTAGTTTATATAGACGTTACACAGCCTGATATTAATATATAATCTAATAATGTTATATTATTAACCCTTCAGCATCTGTATAGCAGGACACTACGGTGCACACTAGTTTATATAGACGTTACACAGCCTGATATTAATATATAATCTAATAATGTTATATTATTAACCCTTCAGCATCTGTATAGCAGGACACTACAGTGCATACTAGTTTATATAGATGTTACACAGCCTGATATTAATATATAATCTAATAATGTTATATTATTAACCCTTCAGCATCTGTATAGCAGGACACTACAATGCACACACTAGTTTATATAGATGTTACACAGCCTGATATTAATATATAATCTAATAATGTTATATTATTAACCCTTCAGCATCTGTACAGCAGGTTACTACAATGCACACTAGTTTATATAGATGTTACACAGCCTGATATTAATATATAATCTAATAATATAATATTATTAACCCTTCAGCATCTGTATAGCAGGACACTACAATGCACACTAGTTTATATAGATGTTACACAGCCTGATATTAATATACAATCTAATAATGTTATATTATTAACCCTTCAGCATCTGTATAGCAGGACACTACAATGCACACACTAGTTTATATAGATGTTACACAGTCTGATATTAATATATAATCCAATAATGTTATATTATTAACCCTTCAGCATCTGTATAGCAGGACACTACAATGCACACACTAGTGTATATAGATGTTACACAGCCTGATATTAATATATAATCTAATAATGTTATATTATTAACCCTTCAGCATCTGTATAGCAGGACACTACGGTGCACACTAGTTTATATAGACGTTACACAGCCTGATATTAATATATAATCTAATAATGTTATATTATTAACCCTTCAGCATCTGTATAGCAGGACACTACAGTGCATACTAGTTTATATAGATGATACACAGCCTGATATTAATATATAATGTAATAATGTTATATTATTAACCCTTCAGCATCTGTATAGCAGGACACTTCAATGCACATTAGTTAATATAGATGTTACACAGCCTGATATTAATATATAATCTAATAATGTTATATTATTAACCTTTCAGCATCTATAAAGCAGGACACTACGGTGCACACACTAGTTTATATAGATGTTACACAGCCTGATATTAATATATAATGTAATAATGTTATATTATTAACCCTTCAGAATGTGTACAGCGGGACACTACAATGCACATTAGTTTAAATAGATGTTACACAGCCTGGTATTAATATAAACTAATAATGTTATATTATTAACCCTTCAGCATCTGTATAACAGGACACTTCAATGCACACAAGTTTATATAGATGTTACACAGCCTGATATTAATATAATATGTTATATTATTAACCCTTCAGCAACTGTATAGCAGGACACTACGGTGCACACTAGTTTATATAGACGTTACACAGCCTGATATTAATATATAATCTAATAATGTTATATTATTAACCCTTCAGCATCTGTATAGCAGGACACTACGGTGCACACTAGTTTATATAGACGTTACACAGCCTGATATTAATATATAATCTAATAATGTTATATTATTAACCCTTCAGCATCTGTATAGCAGGACACTACAGTGCATACTAGTTTATATAGATGTTACACAGCCTGATATTAATATATAATCTAATAATGTTATATTATTAACCCTTCAGCATCTGTATAGCAGGACACTACAATGCACACACTAGTTTATATAGATGTTACACAGCCTGACATTAATATATAATTTAATAATGTTATATTATTAACCCTTCAGCATCTGTACAGCAGGTTACTACAATGCACACTAGTTTATATAGATGTTACACAGCCTGATATTAGTATATAATCTAATAATGTTATATTATTAACCCTTCAGCATCTGTATAGCAGGACACTACAATGCACACTAGTTTATATAGATGTTACACAGCCTGATATTAATATATAATGTAATAATGTTATATTATTAACCCTTCAGCATCTGTATAGCAGGACACTACAATGCACACAAGTTTATATAGATGTTACACAGCCTGATATTAATATATAATCTAATAATGTTATATTATTAACCCTTCAGGATCTGTATAGCAGGACACCACAATACACACTAGTTTATATAGATGTTACACAGCCTGATATTAATATATAATCTAATAATATAATATTATTAACCCTTCAGCATCTGTATAGCAGGACACCACAATACACACTAGTTTATATAGATGTTACACAGCCTGATATTAATATATAATCTAATAATGTTATATTATTAACCCTTCAGGATCTGTATAGCAGGACACCACAATACACACTAGTTTATATAGATGTTACACAGCCTGATAATATATAATCTAATAATATAATATTATTAACCCTTCAGCATCTGTATAGCAGGACACTACAATGCACACAAGTTTATATAGATGTTACACAGCCTGATATTAATATATAATCTAATAATGTTATATTATTAACCCTTCAGCATCTGTATAGCAGGACACCACAATGCACACTAGTTTATATAGATGTTACACAGCCTGATATTAATATATAATCTAATGTTATAATATTAACCCTTCAGTATCTTATTTGTAGCTTATTTGTACACTGCACACTAGTTTATATAGATGTTACACAGCCTGATATTAATATATAATCTAATAATGTTATATTATTAACCCTTCAGCATCTGTATAGCAGGACACTACAATGCACACACTACTTTATATAGATGTTACACAGCCTGATATTAATATATAATCTAATAATGTTATAGTATTAACCCTTCAGCATCTGTATAGCAGGACACTACAATGCACACTAGTTTATATAGATGTTACACAGCCTGATATTAAAATATAATCTAATACTGTTATATTATTAACCCTTCAGCATCTGTATAGCAGGACACTACAATACTCACTAGTTTATATAGATGTTACACAGTCTGATATTAATATATAATCTAATAATGTTATATTATTAACCCTTCAGCTTCTGTATAGCAGGACATTACAGTGCACACTAGTTTATATAGATGTTACACAGCCTGATATTAATATAATGTAATAATGTTATATTATTAACCCTTCAGCATCTGTATAGCAGGACACTACATTGCACACACTAGTTTATATAGATGTTACAAAGCCTGATATTAATATATAATCTAATAATGTTATATTATTAACCCTTCAGCATCTGTATAGCAGGACACTACAACGCACACACTAGTTTATATAGATGTTACACAGCCTGATATTAATATAATATGTTATATTATTAACCCTTCAGCAACTGTATAGCAGGACACTACGGTGCACACTAGTTTATATAGACGTTACACAGCCTGATATTAATATATAATCTAATAATGTTATATTATTAACCCTTCAGCATCTGTATAGCAGGACACTACAGTGCATACTAGTTTATATAGATGTTACACAGCCTGATATTAATATATAATCTAATAATGTTATATTATTAACCCTTCAGCATCTGTATAGCAGGACACTACAATGCACACACTAGTTTATATAGATGTTACACAGCCTGATATTAATATATAATCTAATAATGTTATATTATTAACCCTTCAGCATCTGTACAGCAGGTTACTACAATGCACACTAGTTTATATAGATGTTACACAGCCTGATATTAATATATAATCTAATAATATAATATTATTAACCCTTCAGCATCTGTATAGCAGGACACTACAATGCACACTAGTTTATATAGATGTTACACAGCCTGACATTAATATATAATCTAATAATGTTATATTATTAACCCTTCAGCATCTGTATAGCAGGACACTACAATGCACACTAGTTTATATAGATGTTACACAGCCTGATATTAATATATAATCTAATAATGTTATATTATTAACCCTTCAGCATCTGTATAGCAGGACACTACAATGCACACAAGTTTATATAGATGTTACACAGCCTGATATTAATATATAATCTAATAATGTTATATTATTAACCCATCAGGATCTGTATAGCAGGACACCACAATACACACTAGTTTATATAGATGTTACACAGCCTGATATTAATATATAATCTAATATAATATTATTAACCCTTCAGCATCTGTATAGCAGGACACCACAATACACACTAGTTTATATAGATGTTACACAGCCTGATATTAAAATATAATCTAATAATGTTATATTATTAACCCTTCAGGATCTGTATAGCAGGACACCACAATACACACTAGTTTATATAGATGTTACACAGCCTGATAATATATAATCTAATAATATAATATTATTAACCCTTCAGCATCTGTATAGCAGGACACTACAATGCACACAAGTTTATATAGATGTTACACAGCCTGATATTAATATATAATCTAATAATGTTATATTATTAACCCTTCAGCATCTGTATAGCAGGACACTACGGTGCACACTAGTTTATATAGATGTTACACAGCCTGATATTAATATATAATCTAATAATGTTATATTATTAACCCTTCAGCATCTGTATAGCAGGACAGTACGGTGCACACTAGTTTATATAGATGTTACACAGCCTGATATTAATATATAATCTAATAATGTTATATTATTAACCCTTCAGCATCTGTATAGCAGGACACTACAATGCACATTAGTTTATATAGATGTTACACACCCTGATATTAATATATAATTCAATAATGTTATATTATTAACCCTTCAGCAACTGTATAGCAGGACACTACAATGCACACACTAGTTTATATAGATGTTACACAGCCTGATATTAATATAATGTAATAATGTTATATTATTAACCCTTCAGCATCTGTATAGCAGGACACTACATTGCACACACTAGTTTATATAGATGTTACAAAGCCTGATATTAATATATAATCTAATAATGTTATATTATTAACCCTTCAGCATCTGTATAGCAGGACACTACAATGCACACACTACTTTATATAGATGTTACACAGCCTGATATTAATATATAATCTAATAATGTTATAGTATTAACCCTTCAGCATCTGTATAGCAGGACACTACAATGCACACACTAGTTTATATAGATGTTACACAGCCTGATATTAAATTTTTAATCTAATACTGTTATATTATTAACCCTTCAGCATCTGTATAGCAGGACACTACAATACTCCCTAGTTTATATAGATGTTACACAGTCTGATATTAATATATAATCTAATAATGTTATATTATTAACCCTTCAGCTTCTGTATAGCAGGACATTACAGTGCACACTAGTTTATATAGATGTTACACAGCCTGATATTAATATAATGTAATAATCTTATATTATTAACCCTTCAGCATCTGTATAGCAGGACACTACAATGCACACACTAGTTTATATAGATGTTACAAAGCCTGATATTAATATATAATCTAATAATGTTATATTATTAACCCTTCAGCATCTGTATAGCAGGACACTACGGTGCACACTAATTTATATAGATGTTACACAGCCTGATATTAATATATAATATGTTATATTATTAACCCTTCAGCATCTGTATAGCAGGACACTACAATGCAAACTAGTTTATATAGATGTTACAGAGCCTGATATTAATATATAATGTAATATTGTTATATTATTAACCCTTCAGCAACTGTATAGCAGGACACTACAATGCAAACAAGTTTATATAGATGTTACACAGCCTGATATTAATATAATATGTTATATTATTAACCCTTCAGCAACTGTATAGCAGGACACTACGGTGCACACTAGTTTATATAGACGTTACACAGCCTGATATTAATATATAATCTAATAATGTTATATTATTAACCCTTCAGCATCTGTATAGCAGGACACTACAGTGCATACTAGTTTATATAGATGTTACACAGCCTGATATTAATATATAATCTAATAATGTTATATTATTAACCCTTCAGCATCTGTATAGCAGGACACTACAATGCACACACTAGTTTATATAGATGTTGCACAGCCTGATATTAATATATAATCTAATAATGTTATATTATTAACCCTTCAGCATCTGTACAGCAGGTTACTACAATGCACACTAGTTTATATAGATGTTACACAGCCTGATATTAATATATAATCTAATAATATAATATTATTAACCCTTCAGAATCTGTATAGCAGGACACTACAATGCACACACTAGTTTATATAGATGTTACACAGCCTGATATTAATATATAATCTAATAATGTTATATTATTAACCCTTCAGCATCTGTATAGCAGGACACTACAATGCACACTAGTTTATATAGATGTTACACAGCCTGATATTAATATATAATGTAATAATGTTATATTATTAACCCTTCAGCATCTGTATAGCAGGACACTACAATGCACACTAGTTTATATAGATGTTACACAGCCTGATATTAATATATAATCTAATAATATAATATTATTAACCCTTCAGCATCTGTATAGCAGGACACCACAATACACACTAGTTTATATAGATGTTACACAGCCTGATATTAATATATAATCTAATAATGTTATATTATTAACCCTTCAGGATCTGTATAGCAGGACACCACAATACACACTAGTTTATATAGATGTTACACAGCCTGATAATATATAATCTAATAATATAATATTATTAACCCTTCAGCATCTGTATAGCAGGACACTACAATGCACACAAGTTTATATAGATGTTACACAGCCTGATATTAATATATAATCTAATAATGTTATATTATTAACCCTTCAGCATCTGTATAGCAGGACACTACGGTGCACACTAGATTATATAGATGTTAAACAGCCTGATATTAATATATAATCTAATAATGTTATATTATTAACCCTTCAGCATCTGTATAGCAGGACACTACAATGCACACAAGTTTATATAGATGTTAAACAGCCTGATATTAATATATAATCTAATAATGTTATATTATTAACCCTTCAGCATCTGTATAACAGGACACTACAATGCACACTAGTTTATATAGATGTTACACAGCCTGATATTAATATATAATCTAATAATGTTATAGTATTAACCCTTCAGCATCTGTATAGCAGGACACTACATTGCACATTAGTTTATATAGATGTTACACAGCCTGATATTAATATATAATCTAATAATGTTATATTATTAACCCTTCAGCATCTGTATAGCAGGACAGTACGGTGCACACTAGTTTATATACAGGTATACCCCACTTTACAGCGCTTCACTTTACAGCGATTCGCTAATACAGCGCTTTGTGGAGTTGAAGTTCAACCTCCAAGGATTTTGAAACAGTACTGTAATCATCGTGAGATTGCGAGAAAAGTGACTGGCACCATTTTGTTATGCTAAGTTCACTCTGTTTACAGCATACAGCGCAATCTGTGTCTCAGTGTTATAGTCTGGCAAATTTTACTATAGTCATTGTCACTATTTTACAGGTACAGTATTTATTGAATACTAATTGAATACTGTGCTGTGCTAGTGTTAAACTAAACATAGCACTATTGCACCCCTAATATATGTTAGTTCAAACATGTTTTCAAGTTTTTAAACACACTGGCAAGTGAAAAGAAAGCTAAAACTGCCTTGTTTCACTTTAAGGCGGTTTTCACTTTACAGCGGGGCTCCGGTCCCTAACCCGCTGTATGAGCGGGG